>NC_057869.1:31060834-31694185 GCF_019740435.1 Gambusia affinis
CTGTCCTTAGTGTCGCTTAAAGTCAACTTGAAGAGGTTGCAGAAAATGAAGATAATCCATAAATTCATCTCCTCAGACCAGAACATAACTGCAGTGTCTTCTCTGGTTCTGAACTTTTCCTGGGGTGCTGCCTGTGAGCAAAGGTGGGGCTGTTGGATGGTGTGTGTATGGGGTGTGGGGAAAGCGGGGGGAGGAGGGGTATGTTGTGCATACCCTCACCTTCCATCTCCCATCATCGCACCCTCCTCCACCCTCTGCCCCTCCTCTCTCAGCCCCACCATGCTCCCTCCATTCCTCTCCATATTTTCTCCCCCTGCATCTGATTAAGTTAACAATGTGGTGTTATTTGCATGCTGATTTTTCAGACCCCTCCACCCCACCTACTCTCTCTCTCTCCCTCTCTCTCTCAATTCTCTGACAAACAAGAGAGGCAAGATCAGAGTAATGTGATAGCACAGCAGCCAGCCAACGCAATCTGCCTCAAAGACCAGGTGTTCGCAATCCACCTCCCTCTTAATTCCTGCCTCCATCATTTCTCTTGTTTTTATTCCTGTTGTTCTTCTCTTTTATTCCCTACCCCAGTTCTTCCCCTTCGTCTCCTCTCATCTATCCCTGGTGTGTTTATAAGGTTGTATTATAATCAAATCTAGAGGAAGGGAGGCCTGTCTTTTTTTATTAATTATAGGCCACAGCTGATGTGAATGTATTCCAAAAGCATCTTCAAAATAGGTCGGCGGTACAGTTTGCTATTCTTATCACATTTAAATGTCAACATGGTGCAAAGCCTTACAAATTAGTTCAGGCAGGCTTCAACCCCCATTTAACATTTAAAGCGCCATTCTGCAGGGCTCAAAGAGCAATTTAAATCAGTTTACACACATGCACATATGTACAGATATAGTGCTTTGTCTTTCAAACTTCCCGTTTCAAGCCAGACATTAAACTGCCAACCTTTGCCTGAGAGATTTCAACCCACCATCTAGTTGGGGAGAAAGGCAAAAAACAAAAACAAAAAGAGAGACAGAGACATATAAAGCAACAGAAACAATGCATTAGCTTTTATGAATAATAAATTTGCTTATTGTTCCGCACAGAAAAGAAGCTGGTTTGCAGCATGCCTGCATAAATGAGCTGTACTGATGAATCTGTCAGAATGTTCAAGACTTTTGCTTGAATTGCAGTCTATTGATGACAAACAGCGAGAATCTGAAACACTTTTGCCCACATGGGGCATCAGCTAACCCCTGTAGAACAGCAGAACACAATGGAGATGTTGCACCCTTGTTCTACATGTTGGTGGCTGGGCATACCAAATACAGTTTACTGATCTTACCAGCACACTTGGCTAATGTGCACGAGGATCTATTGATAGAAATATAGTAAACAAATAGGAATCATGTACAACCCACACAAGGACAGCTTGCATTGGTTTTCCCTACAAATGGAAGTTCATTATCATTCTTTCAGAAGTAAACTGACATGTTTGTGAATTAAAAGCTTCATCTTTGAGCTGTGACAAGAAGCCAAAATAATGGCAAAATAGGAAGGTCAAGAACCATGACTTGAATCGACGTGTTAAAAAATACCCAAACTTTAATGCACAGAACATTTGAAGCAGTTCAATGGATTGCCATGATGGCCATAAGCAACCTCAAAAGTTGTTTTGATCAGGTGTAAGTGAAGTAAAGGGGTAGTGTCATCTAGTCTATCTACAGCACTGGACTGTTTTAGGTGAGGTATTCAAACCTGCTACTGTTTGTCCTAAACATGTTGAGCCTTCAACAATAATGTCTCAATCCTTCAATATTTGCTTCAGCATACAAAACGCTGTGGTAAGATGCTTTAATTTGTACTGGAAATGGATAAAAAAGTGTAGATTTGGAGTGCTGGGGAGTAATACCCTTAAAAAATGTTTAACGTTTTTAAGGCTATTGAATCTAAACAGTAATCATCTCCCAAGATATGTTCTGAATTACAGCATACGACACTATCTTAACAGTAGTTAAGTGACATGTAGTTGGTTTTTTGTGTTACTATTTTTTCTTCCAGTATTCGGCTGTCTGTAGTCAATATGATGAAGTAGCTAGTAGCTACTTCATGATAGTAGCTAACATACTATTATGCTTTTAATTAAGATTTTTGGCTTTTTAAGACCCAGGTCCCGGTTGAGTACCCTTGGTCAGGTCTTGACATTACAACATGAATCTGTGTTTTAAATCTGAAGTTTTTACAACTTGAGTGCAATTACTGTAAAGTCTGAAACGTGGGTCCCTATCAGGCATAGAATGTAATATTTCATAGCAACACCAGCATCTAGTCTTAGAAACAAAAACAAAAACACCAACACCAACTGTTGGCTATATTCCAGAAGGGGTCGCAGGTTTTGTTTGTATGAAGACAATTGCTGCATCCTCCATATCTTTATATGGTGATCTTCCCTTACCATTTAGACTGTGTCAGATGCTTCTGCAACTATTTGGAAAATTATCCTTCAACTTGTGGGCAGTCTTCAATCTTAGCTGGGCACTGATTTACCTCCATGCAAAGCATATGAGAGTAGATCCTGGGACGACGCTCCTCAGCCACTGGCAAGTAGCTTAAATATGCAAATACTTGAAACCCTCTCTGGAATGATTCAAGCTGACTATTTTAATAGTTTAAGCTCCAAGTAACATGACAGTCGAAGGTCCACCATAAACGTGCACTGGCATCCCCACCACCATAAAGGAACACAAGAATCCCAGTCTCCAAAAAGGGATGTGACATCAACTTTTAGCCTGGAAACAAAAATAAAGCAATGGGTGATATGAGCCTTGGTTTGAATCAGTGATACCCACTGGTTTCAACTGGGATAGGAATTTCTAAGAAGAACTGACTCAAGAAACAAAAACTGGCAGACGTTGATACAGATATAGATCTAGATAAGAATGAAGATAGGAGTCCTAAGAAATGTGCTATAAAAATGTAAGAAGCCTAAACTGTAATCCAGAACACTAATACACTTTTTTATTGAGTTAAGTCCATATTAGTTATTTATTAGTCTATTGTTACACTATATATGACTTTATGAAGCCTAATGTGAGAACAAGAGCCAGTGTAGGGGTCACCGAGAGATTGAGTATCAGCTTACAATTGCCCTCTTACATCAGCATAAGTAACTGAATCCAAAGGGCTAACTGGCTTACAAGAGACCCAATCCCTCTGACGGGCTTTCATCTACCTCTGGGCCTGACTATGTCTCTTTCCCATCCAACCCAGATGCTCGATGGGTGTGTCTAATATGGACTTGCTGAAATGTCAAAGCATTATATATCCTTTTACGCGCAGAGTGGCCCCTAAGGGTTTAATTGACTATGCTGTAAAGTAAGTTCGGGAGCCACGAGAGAGTGTGATAAAGATGAATATGTTTCATTAGAGGGCAAACAGAGCCTGATGGCTGGCTGGGTTTGGCACTGAGAGCAAGGCAAGAGTTGGACGTGGATGAAAAACACATTTGTGAATATAAAATACAAAATAAAATTGACATGCTTGGTCATTCACTTCCTGGGTTATTACCTTCAGTGAGGTTAGTGTGGTACTGACTCACATTTACACATGTACCGCTACAGTTCTTTTTTAGTTTCTCTTGTTTTGGCTTCTATCTTTTTTTCTGAACCAAACAACAAGAAAAGGAAAACAGGCTGTACACACCTGCCCGGTGACTTCAAAAAACTCATCAAAAAGGAAACAAAAAAGAAGAAGAGAGCAGAAGCAGAGTGAAGGAAAGGGGCCCCACTACCATCCCGCGGCCTCCGTTTACCAATTATACTGAGTACCTGCTGACAGGAGGGTTGTCACAGTGGCTGCTTAGCCACCCAACTTCCCTCATCTTCTCCTCTTCAACATCCCATCAGCTTCCATCTAATTCCTTACAGTTTACCGCATGTGAGGAAAGAGGAAGCTCATCACGTCTCCAGGCAAACAGAGGAGACAAAAGAAAAGGTGGATGAGCAGGGAGACAGTTTGGCGTTTGGCCTCCAGACTCCAGCTTTGATTCGGGGAAGACAAGGACAGGAGCTTATTGCTTCTCCTGTGCAAGAGCAGTTCAATATTATTTTGGATGTTTGAAGCAAAGTAGTGAAATTGTATCACAGTTATCTAAAAGCAAAGTAATATGATGCAAATACAGTAACCTTGGACATCCTGTTGTTGTTATAATTTAGGTAAACTGGTAGAAACTTGGCTTTTATACTTTCTCATTTCACCATGTGCCTCCAACAGCCTCTTCTTTCTAAAACTGCAGAAAAGGTGTAAAGAACCCCGTCCCCCCTCCCAAACAACCCCCCACTACCGCCTCCCCATTTGCCTCTGTCTTACCATCTCAGAAACTCAGCCAGCCAACGAACACGACAGAGACAAAACATAACCATAATAGCTCATTAAAAAGAATGGAGACGACTTAGCAAAACAAAGCAGCCTTCACGGGGCTGTCACCAAAACTCCTCTGGTGGTACGTCCAAACTGCGGCTGGTGACAGGGAGGCAAAAATGTCTTCCTCCCTGCTGAAAACTTGCGTTGGCTTGGAGTGTTTTGATGCGTCTCTATTTGTTCTGCTACAAACCTAATGCATCTTTGAAGACTGACAAGCCACTGTGAGGTGGAGAGAATGGCATGTTAGTTCACCTGGTGTTTTCTCTCCACCAAATCAGACAGAAGGCACGGCTCAGGTAGTGTATATTTATAAAAATAGTTAGAATGTGACAACATGGCTATTTTAGAAAAGGAATTATGGTAAACTGCGCAGTTAAATACTCCATGTTCAGCAGAGGATTTGAAATATTTGGAAAAGAGAAATGCATCCAGCCTTTCACTATTTAATCAACAGTAGGCTCACTATTGTAATTCTATTTTTTGCAAAATATAGATTATTTCTATTTTGCCAATAGGAAAAACTCTATTGGCAAAATACCCTGATGATTTAAAGATATTTCCAAAAATACAGTTTTATGATTGGTTTTCATTTCAATGATTGACATATTTTTTAAAAAAAATATGAAAGAAAGTTTCTTGCATTAACCATGAAGTGTCAACAGCCTAAATTAAAACTGTCTAAAACAGCTGAGAAAAATGCTTTTTTACAGACTTTGAGTTTACACTTTAATTTTTTTTTTCTCAGTCTAAGGAATGTGTTCCGTAAATTTCAGCTCAGTAGGAAAAACTTTCAGTATTTAGTCATTTATAAAAAGCACAAAAGTCGTTTGCTCTTAGTCCTGCCCACTTTCACCAATTATCACCCCACTATCAATTGAATATTGAATATGCTGAATATGAAATTGCAATGAGCCAACAGTGGCTTGCAATGTGGTGCAGTTAGTAGCACTGTTGCCTTGCAGACAGAAGGTTGTGGTTCAGATCCGGTCCTGGAGTCTTTCTGTGTTGTGTTTCATGTTCACGCTGTGCGTGTCTGCATTCTCCCTGGGTACTTACTCCCATATTCCAAAAACAGAACTGTTAGGTCAACTGAATATTTTAAAATTGTCTGTGAAGTGTGATGGACTGACGATATGTTCAAGGTCAACTCCTCATCTCGCCCAATATCACCTCCACCCTATGACTCTGTAAAGACAAGCAAGTATAAAAAACTGATGGATGACATGGAGCTCATTTTATGAAATGAATATCTCCTTATTGTAGCACCCACTAGAGTTGGAAGTGTTCCAAATCAGGAACTGCTATTGCTTTCATCCACTTGTCTGTTACTCTGTAAGCATCGTCAAGCCAACCTTTTTGACAGCTGGTGATGCGTTTCTTCAAAGTAAACAGCTTTTGAACTTTGGCCAGAGCTTGTTAAGACAGTGAGGTGTCCATGTCAGTCCTCTCATTCTCATCTTGACACTTGCACTGTGATTACATTGGAGTGCTGAGGAGGACTTTGTACCTCCTCAGAACTGTTACAACTTACCAGGCCGTCCAGGAGGTTGTGTTGAAGTCTAACAGAACAGATAGCAAAGAAACTTGTGAAAGCATCTGTGAGATTCAAAAAATTACTTCATACAAAAGCATTACATAAAAAACAATATTGCTTCCTAAGTTGCACTTCTGCACACACTTTACATAGCCATTCTCAGTAGTTAGTGCTGAGTCAGGATCCAGCACAGTGACAGCACAATCATAAGCTACTTAGCAACCCCCAAGTAACTAAGAAATTCTCACAGTATTTGACAGTTTTGTGTCTTTACTGAATGAAGAAAGCCTGTGTGAGGCCAAAGGTTCTTTTCTTTGGGTAACTTTGGAGAATAGGTGAACCACACCTCAAACATGTGGGCGGAGCCATAGACCTGACTACATGTGATGCTTATTAATTAGGATGAATTCCACACATGTGAGAGCTAATCTATAAATACCCTCCACTTCCCATGACGGCCTGAAATCCAGCACATACACATATACTATACCCAGATACACACACACACACACGCACACCCACGCGCACACACACGCGCCCACACACGCACACACATGCACACACAATCTTTTTATGGAATGACCAAAAACTGAACTCGACACGTTATAAACTGGGCCAAACTATATGTCTCTGTGTATTTTCATATCCGACTCATTTATTCTGATGATAGCAAAAGAAAAAGAAGAGGGGAATATGAAGAAGAGTCTGGTGCAAACCGAGAAGGAAACGACAATGTCCAACACACAATCCATCCCAGTCTTATCAGGACTTCTGGGGCAGTTAAATAATGCTCAGCCTCAATGTGATCAGTGCTCAAGGAAACATTGCAAAACAAGTAAAATCTTTTATGTATAATTAAGTGGTGATATCTTTGTTGTTTTGCCTTTGAAGAGGATCAATGGATATGGTTAGCAATCTTGGTGCCTTGCAACGAGAATAAAAAAATTTAAAGGTCCTCTGGTCTGGTGTTTGTTTTTTTTTTTGTTTTTTTTTGGGTACTTCAACTTCCACCGATAGTCCAAAAACATACATGCTAGGTTAAACTGTGGCTGTCCACATGCATGGAGTCCTATCTTGTTCATCTCTGTATTGACAAAATGATGGTTGTTCTGTCTATGGTCTACATCACCTCAACCCACAAGGCCTTAACATATCCCATCACATCTGGAAGCCAGTTGCACCTGCATGGTGCACAGTGGGGCTGGGTCACAAAACAATAACAATCAAGATAGTCACATGATCAATGTTGATAGAACACATCTGACAGAAAGTTGTGGCATCAACTTAAACTCACACACTCTCACACAGCTAGCAACAACTTGTGTAGCATGCGCAGCAGCAGTTTCATGTTGCTTCAGTCTTTGGAGGTTCACGCGTACACAAGGTGGACCCGAACTGGATTCAAAGCTCAGCAGGATATCATGTCCACATCAGTTTGGATGCAACACTGAGCTGATTTTTAAAGTCCGTGCAACCAGCCACTAGAGGATGTAGTGAGCAGATCTGTGCAGCGCTGACTGGTGAGGACTGGTCAATCTGGAGGAGAACAAACTAGCTCATCAAACTTGCTAGTGTCCATTTGGATTGTGGGAAAGGAAGGAATTTGCCCAGTATACTGTAAGCAGTATGTACACAAAACAAAACAGAACCCCTGAGTATGTGGGAGCAGCTTCATGTTTTGCCACCGTGTCTTGTAACTGCTTAAACATCAGATCGGATCAAAGAGACGGTTCAAATTCTAGCATTGGGCGTTTTGTAAAAGGGAAACTGTACAGAATTAGATAAGTTTAAAATATAAATGAAAAATGTAATTAAAACAAAGAGTGGGGTGCTGTGGTGGCTTGGGGAAAAGCACGACCCATGTATTGAGGCTTTTGTCCTCGTGGTGGTGGTCTTAGGTTTGATTTCCGGCCTGGTGAGATTTGCTGTGTCTTCTGCCTCTCATTACCCTGTTTCCTGTCAAACTACGTCCAGATAAAGGCTACTAGAGCCAACAAAACAACAACAAAAAAGCAAAGAGTTCTCAGTGGTAGTAAAATGTGGGTTTTAAAAAAATAAAACAAAGAAAAATATGACTGAAGAGTCACAAGAAACAAATGTGACAAGTTATAGAAGAAAAAGCAAAGTTATCAAATCTGCTCACAATAAAAACTTTCAATTTAATGGTTACTTGTTGTTTTCCCCTGTAACGGAGAGACACTAAATATGCAAAATGACATTTTATACATTTCAGGATACATCTATAGAGTACAATAAAACATTTTTGAAGAAAAAATTCTCAGATTTTTCAAATAAGAGGTTTAAAGTTTCCTTTTTTAAAGTTTGCCTCTTCCAGCACTGGTGCATTTGATCAACTTCATGCAACAACAGAGTAAGTAAGAATTCACTCTGCATTTGAACTGCACTGATTCGCATGCCGTTCTAATCTGTCATTGCCAACTTGAGGTCAGCTCCACGATGTAAGAAAACATAATTGTCTTTTGGTTGACGGGAACTAAAAATACACAGACAATAGCTCTGAGATGAGCAGAGGCAAAAAGAGAGGGAGGGAAAAGGGAAAATGTTTTGTCCTTCAGCTGTGTTTTCACTCCACTTTCCCATCCCATGCCAGTGACTGCAGAATAAACGGATATGTGAATTAAATCCCATTGTTTTAAAGAGATCGGCTGCTAAATTTGGGCGCCTGCGCTTGTTCCCCCTCAGAGTTAAAGAATTTGCCATTTTATGTTTGCATGTGTTATTGTCCCCCTCCATCCGCCTCAGATGTATACATTTTACACTGCGTGCACACGCACGGGTCTCGCCTCCGTGCACGTGTCAAGGCAAGAGAAGAAGAAATACCCGTAGACATGCACATAGCTCAGCCATGCGAGTTTTGCAATTAGAAAAGACACCAAAATAATTATTCTGCAGTGCAGTCAGTCGACGTATCCTGAGTCGATGATGCACGGATCACGTGTTTAATAAAAAAGGTTAATCAGTTGTTAATCAGTGGATTAATAACGTGTTATTTTCTTTACAAAACCATTAATATTATGCCATAAATATTTAACATTGATAGGTTGTCTTCTTCTCTCTTTTTTTGGTGGCAGAGGCAGTGTGGGGATGGGGCTGATGCGTGCTTGGTGATGCAGCGCAGAGTGAGCAATATCCAGACATTAATGTGCATTAATCATGCTTTGGTGAAGAGAAATAAATTCATTCATGTTTATTAATACAACCTTGGAGAAAACAATACTCTTTACATTATTCACTGAGTTATTAATAAAGCATTTATGAACAGGAGGTCCACAAAGCAGCCACTACAGGGAGAAAGATGGGCAAATGAAAATAGGAAAAGAGGGCAGAAAAAAACAGCAGGTCAGTCCCAAAGCCGGAAGCAAAAGTTGTGTGTCGAGACAGAGGAAGATGTTGAAGGAGGGATGGAGTGAATGCGTGTAGGCGTGTGCGTGCGTGCGTGTGTGTGTGTGTGGGTGTGTGTGAGGGTGAGACGGGTTCGCCACTGGAAAGCTGGGGGTTAAACAGGATTTTCTGCCCCCACTCTTTTTTTTCCTCCTTGACAAATTACCCTGCCCGTTTGTTAATCAAAGCAAAACAAATATTGCTTTTCATTCGCTCCATTTGTTTGAATGAACACACAGACATTCCCAAAATACTCATTCCCAGCTCAAATGTAATTAAATTTTTGCCTTTAGTGAAAACATGCAGTGGTACTCCAATTAGTTGTGTTTTTGTCGTCGGGTAAAGACGAGAATGGCAGTGGGTGCGCCCCGGGCACCTCAGTGTCCCGATATCGAAGTGCGGCACTGGCGGGTTGAGGGGTGGGCGGGCGAGGGGGGGTTGGAGGAGCTGAAACATCCGTTCGACGTTGCACGGGCACAGCACAAAGCCAAGTCCAAAGACAGAACGGACTTGTTTGCAGAGTCGGTGAACGGTCAAATCAATGCTTAAAACACAAGATGGATGTTTTTTTTGACATTTCTTCAGCAACGTTCTGTGGTTCATCCATGCATACATTATCCAATCATTCTGTGCTTTTCTTCCTCCCCCTAGTCCCCTCCAACCATTTTTTTCTTTGTCTTAAGCTCCAAATTATATTTTTATTGAAGGACTTTATGGATCGTACGGCAAAATGTCATCCGTCAAGATGTCGATGAATCCATCCTTTCATTTAATGATCAGCCTACCTGATATGCATTTCACATGCCTCCATATCTCTTTAATGGGAATCAATGGAAAGCAAATAATGCTGGAAGCCTGTGATGGATGAAAAGTGGTAATTTTTTGATACCTACAACCATCCTTAAAGCTGAAGCCTTATGTTTACAGCTGGACAAAAGTCTGGGTTTAGATGCCTTAGTTTCATAATGCCAAAAAAACAAAAAATCTAATCAAGGGACGGAGGGGGCTAACAAGACATTAAAACAAACTGTGAAAATGAAAAGGGCAGAAAGATAAGCAAACAATGAAATACGAGGAAGACGAGATCTGGAGATGAAGCTTTAAAAAAAAAAGGTTGATCAACTAAAGCTGGCGTGGGGAGGGCGGGGAGGGAGAAGTGGCCATTGGACGTTGCTTCAGTCAAATAGTGATTTCATCATGTGATCCGGGGGGCGGGGTGTCTGTGGCAGCTCTAAAACACATAACTTTTTACGAAGTGAAAATCAAATATTAAAAATGACAGGCCTTATAAGTGTGCTGAGTGAGCTCAGGTCACGGAGGGAGGGAGGCGCGGGCGGCTTGTCAGCTACTATCTGTCAGGGCGAATTAGAAACAATCAGGGCCGAGTGAAAGGGAAGGTGATTGTTATTAAGCGGCGGGGCCCTGTGAGCGGGCTCCCCAGATGTGGCCATGCATATAAAAGAACAGGAAGCCAGCAGTTTAATTCAGGAAACTTGCCAAGGAAGGCGAGCAGTGCCACAACTGGGGGGCAGGAGGTGGGGGGAGGTAGGGAGACAGAACACAAGGGGGATCAGGCTTCTTGTTGCTAATATGCTGGAAGTTATTTTCTTTAGCCCTTTGTGAACATTTCTAAAGCTTTTAGTCTTCAGGTCAGTCATTGTTTTCCATTTTTACAAGTTTTACCAGGAAATATAGCATGTTAAAACAAAAAGATGGAAACAGGAATGTTGCAGGTGGAACTATAGATGTGCATCGACAATGCAACCCCTAGCTCCATTTCCAGGAGCATTATTCTTTACCCAGGCTAACTCCCTTCAGTGTTTCCACTGTGGGGTTTAAAACTGTGCTGATGATGCTGAGCAGGTCACGTTCTACTGTGTTAGCAGACATTTTGATCAACCCAGGCATGTGGGAGAGGAACAAAGCTGTGAGCAGAAAAACTAACTAGAATTGTTACAGAGATTCTAACTAATATCTTAAAGAAAGTCACTACGAATTTAAAATTTTGTTCCATTTTTCTTGTTTTTAAAGTCTCTTGATTTTCTTTGTTATAAACTTAAAAAAATAGAAGCTAAGATGTGGTTCTAAGCAGAAATTTCAAGTTTTTAAGAAACAAATGTCATGTTTCTTTGTATATCCTCTGGCAGATGCAAAGGAAACATACAGTGAGTGAAGGACATCCCCAGAAATCTAGTCTAGTTTCTGGAAAAAGGTTCCTGGAGCTTTGGTTCAACCATTCCCGTTCTCTCAAACGCTCTAAAATCTTAAAAGGACAAGACCAGCGCTTTGACTCCTTTGTTAGATCTCATTTATTTCAAGATGCTCCCAGTCCCCTAAAAACCAAGAGGGGGATGAATGGGGGGCGTACTGTGATGGGTGCTGACTGGAACGGGAGCCAGTTGATGGGTACAATATGCTGGTCAGGGGCTGGGTGGTGGAATTTGAATGACAGGGAGTGACATCTGCCAAGAGGTTTTAGCCTCAAAGGCACACAGGCTGTTGTGACACTTTGAAAATCACACCGCCACAGAAACTGGCACCAACTCACAGGGAGAGAGAGACAAAAAAAAAAAAAGCTTTGCTTGATGTTTCAAATTGACTATTTAATTTTTAATCCAGCAAGCCTGATTGTTAGCAGTTTTACTTGACTGTACTTGAAGCTGAAGACAGCCTAGCTTACAGACACAAAGTCAAGTGGATCCATTGTACTAAAATAGTTTCACTTAACACTAGTTATGTGAAATCAATGGAGCACATGAGGGGGGAAAAAAGAGCAGAAATGAATGAGGTTGTTAAGATAGCTGCTTTCATTTAGTGCTTCTGTCTTGAAGCATGAAGGGCTTTGATTTCTGTTTACTTTGTAGTGAGAGATATCGTAAGAAATTATCCCAACCCTTAAGAAGCGCTGATCATCCAGTGGGTTGAAATAAAGTAGACTTGTTTGGTCTCCCTCCTGCTCTCTCTCTTTCTCTCTCTTGTTCCCTCCTGTCGTCTTTATTGTGGCGATCAGTCGGCTGCTCGCCTAACACAAGCCATCTCTGGTTTCCACCTCCTAGTTTTTTTGTTTTTTTTTCTTTCTTTCCCCGGGTTGCCACTGCTGATGTAGTGGAGGTTATGGTGTTAAACACAGAGCTGCTAAACGTTCCCCAAGGTAATAATAGTCAGCACATATACAGTGCCGTGCTGCAGCAGGAACATATCTACCAACTGTGGAAGTAATGCAGATAGAACGAATGAGGCGGGAGAACATGTGAAAACAGCAAAGAAAGAGTAAAGTTCTGCAAAAGTGAGAAATTAGGGGAACAGCTGGGAAGAGGTGGAAGATGACTAATGGAGAGATGGCGATGTATTATTGTCACACCTGTGACAAATTTGAGGCTCATCCACAGTGAGTATATTTCATATTGGCTCATTCACTAATATTTTTGCCTTCAGAGGAATTCTTGGATCAAATATATGCAAACAATAATGTATAGATTGCCTCACAAATGTAAACATACTTCTAAAACTTTTCTACATGTGTCATGTTATAAACTCAAGCTGCAATTTCCCACGAATAAGTTTCGAAATTGTGGTGAAGTGTTGTATGAGACTTTATTTACATTTAGATATATAGCACACACGTAGTCTCCACTTACAATTCAGCTGACTAAAGATGCTAAACTGAAGCTAAAGTGAGTGAGGGATTGGGGAGTTAAGGGCCGAAAAGCGTAACCCACCTTGTGGTGCCTGATGGAGATGGGGACTTCACTTAACACTTACACCTAAAAATCAAAACCAATATCCACTTCCTGTCCCTGACAGAATTCTCATTTGTTGTACCTGAAGGACTGAAGAGACACATAGCTTCATCAACGCTGTGCTAGCTGAACCGACATCGTTGCTGCCGCAGCTTGATGCTTGTTCCAGGTCTGCGCTAAGAAAATGCCACACGTTCCAAGCTAACGTGTGGCTAGCCACATACGCCGTCTCCTGCTAACTGAAGAGAACCACATTCGTTTCCACAGCTGGAGAGCATCCTGGAGCTGAGAAGCTGTAGCTCAACTCTCCACCAACACTGCCATTAGGAAAAACCCTCTATCTGGCACTAAGCTTCCCTCGGTCATTCAAATTTCCCTGATTCTTAAGGATGACCTGAGTAAAAGGCTGCGATAAACAGCGAACAATGAGCTTAAGATAAACAATCTGAATATTGTTTTGTTGTGTATTTCATGGTGTTTTTGTATCGTTGATGCTTAAACAGAGCAGGCCTTAGAGCAAATTGAGCTGAGGACAGCAGTGGTTCAAACTGATCAAGCTTCTTTCCATTAAGTGATTTAATCACTAATGGTCTGGTAACGTGAATGCGTCTGTTTGATGGTTGTTTTTTTTTTTTTTCCCTTCCTCTTCTGGCCTTAGAAATGTGCTAAAATGTCCTGTTTTCTTAAAAGCTAAATATTAGCTAAGCTAAAGGTAAAGGATAGATGGTAGTAAGGCTCTGGGATCCACCACTACAAAACATGAACCTGACTGTAGCTAATCGCTTATGCTCATAAACTATTTATTATTGTAATTTACAGTGTTTTGACTTAAATTAAAGTAGCAAAACATTAGCTTATTTTTGTCCCTGTCAGCTGCCATATTGTAAGGGGCAACACTCTCTAAATGCAGGAATGTGTAGACAATAACTGAGACTGAACTATTTGGCTTTTATTTCCTGAGTTTGGGTTGAAAGGTATATCTTTCAAAGGAAGCCATATGTTGTCAAGTTCCATTTACACAACAAGCATTCACACACTCATATGATAATGCACAACATTTAGGCAACTCTGGGTTCCCAAGCACCCCATGACATGTAGCAGAGGGAGCTGGAAGCAAAATCATAACCTTCTGATTGCCAAACAATTCATTCTAATTGCCAGAAAATGATTCTATGCATAGCAGCTGTCATAACACGGTTCTATTAAAGCTTTTCTTCATGGTGGTAAGCTGTTTTGCAGCTGTAACAGTATATTTCATAGTGTTTACACTGATATATTTGCAGAAAAAAACTAAACAAGTTTGTTGGTTAACATGTATTAAAAAACACAGCAGAGTAACATGGGAAATATACCATGTGTCCCCAAAAAGTTGGAACTAGTCCTTTAATCCCTTCTGTAATTTAGCAAATGACATACATATGGTGTGAACATGACAGAGACCTTTCACTTAATTACATTTATTTGACTCTTGTGCCAACAATAAAGAAGATAAACATCAGTATCACCTTGCAAGAATAATTTTCATTTTGAGCCATTTTCATTAGACTATCAGATGGAGTTGAAGTGCTGCCTGAGGATCCGGCAGCGACAGGTTATTGAAAGAAACTATAGATATTGATTCTGTGGGAACTAGAAATGAGCTTCCAATGCTTTATCCAGACAAAAACAGACATTTTAAGTAAACAAATGTTCAAAAATGTTCACTTGTAATTTTAAAAGACGGACCAAAGACACATTTGGGTCACTTTATGTAAATAGTATTTTTTTTGGTTTTTAAACTGGTTAATTCTGCACCTCTGCATCTCCATTTAAACATTGTTATGCTGATGATACTCAGCTATGTTCACACATACATTCTGATTAATCCAATTAATCCAAGAAGATTACAGGCATGTCTTAAGATATACATGCTTGGATGGCTTTTTTCTTTGCTTCTAAATTCTAAGAGGAGAGAAGCTGCATAGTCAGTCAATTAATCTGGATGACATTACATTGGCCTACAGTCATACAGTAAAGGACTTTGGGGCTGTTTTTCACCAAGGTCATCAACGGTCAAAGGTTTCTAGAATGTCTTTCTTTCTCTTTCAGATTATTGCCAAAATTAGATAGACCCTGCCCAGAGTAACACTGAAAAGCTATTCTATACATTTGTTACTTCAAAGCTGGGCTTCTGTAATTATTTACTATCAGGAAGTCCACAAAATGTAGTACAAGCCCTCAGCTGATCCAAAGTGCTGCAGCGAACAAAGTTCTGATGGAAATTAAAGAGAGATCTTTTTTCTTCTGTTTTAGCTAACTTTCATTGGCTCTGTGAAACCCAGAATAGAATTTCAGATTCTCCTTCTCACATGTAAAGCTCTCAATAAGCAAACTCCATCATGCATCAGAGATCAGATTGTTCCACATGTTCCTGGCAGAGCACTCTGCTCTCACACTGCAGGTTTATTGGTGGTCCTTAGAGGTTCGAAATGTAGAATGGGAGGCAGATCCTGTAGTTTATCAGGCTCCTCTCCTGTGGAACCAGCTCCCAGTTGTAGTCCATGAGGCAGACACCCCGTCAGGTTTTCTTTGCTCTGTTACTGAAGCGGACAATACAAATAAACTTGCTGTTTGAAACTGGGCTTAAAACTTGCTTTTATTTTTATAAAACCTATAGTTAGACAGGCTTAGATTATCTTGAGATAGAGGACACAGTTGCCACTTTTACTCACTTTCTTCTTTTACTACTCTCCTATTGGCTGCTGTTTTCAACATTATTTTCTCTCCAGTTTTTCTTCTCTGTGCTAGACAACTACATCAGCTCTGGTGTTCTGCCTCTCTGTGACACCTTCCTGGAGGGAGCCATGGGCTGAGACGACGCTGCCAACAACTTAACATGCTCCCTCCGTAGATAATGCACTTGACCCAATCTTTCAGCGTTTAACCCCATTTCTTTCTACTCTACAAGTTTTTATTGTGACTATCTGTATGTGCTCTATTCCATCTTCAAACCTTTTTTCAAAGTTTATCTGCTGAGATGTGTTACTCTCCTAGATGAAACCACTAGAGAAGCTAGTGGCTTCTATAGTGGCCCACCAACTTCTTACTTTTCTCTAAGTTCTCCTGGTTAACTCTGTCTTCTCAAATCTCCAGTCAGCTGTGGCAGACTGGGGAATCTACCCACACGTCGGCAGGTTCTGCAGGTTCTGGTGGCCGGAATGAGTAACATATTTGCATGACATTTGGTCGTTGGGTAATAAATTATGATCCCCAAGCTTGACATCCATGTTGGATGGGTTTTTACAGTAAAGAATGAAGTCATTCTCTGTTGATGGAGTTAACACTTAGACTTCTCACCCGTCTGGCTGAAAACACTCGGCGTTGAAAACATTAAAGAAGTCTTCACCAGCTATAAATAATAAATCATTCTTGTGACAGCATTTTGGGTGTCTGGTAGAAAAACAAAATTGTGCTAGACAAGATATAAAAGATTAATAGGCACAGTTGGAATAGTCAGACTGGCTAATTGTTCGCTGTTAACGATGCTAAACTTGGCATCTTCTTCTGAGCTTCTAATCGGCGATAAACCAAAAAAGGCTAATTTCTTCATGTTTTTGTAGAGTCTGAATTGGATTTCATCATCTCGTGTAACAAGCAGAATCTATCAAGACATTATCAGACTGGGTTGCTTGACCTCACAGCCCTCATGTTGCTTTGGTCCTTAACCATCCACATGGCAATAAGTTGTGTCAGGTAAGGCTGGTTTTTATTTTGCCTCATTTTTTTGAAAGTGCTTTGTTGTACTGGGGGGAAAAAATCACCACAAAATTGAATTTTAACACATCACCTTTAAATGTCGAGGTACTTCTCATTCATAGTGAAGATTTAGGCTAAAACCTCAATCATTTCCCTTTATACTGGATTATGCAACAGACATGTAATACACACATGCACACGCACGCACACACACGCAGACACACACTCATAAACTTTGCATTGACTTCCATTAATTTTTCATTCATTTCTATAGTCTAAACTTGATCTTTACCGGAAACTATTACTCGTAAATGCCTAAACGTAACCTTAACCTAAACTCAGTTCACTCTTTAACACTAACCTATAATCCAAAAACAGCTGTTCTTATCATGGGGCCCAGGCTTTGGGCCCCATTAGGAACAGTCAGTGTTCACTACATAGTATATGTTAGGAAACTGGCCATTACAATGTATCAAATACAGGGCACACACACACACACATTGATCACTGTGGTGGGAAGCAAAGTGAAACAGGGTGACCATAAAACCAAAATGGCCTTCACTTAGTGTTCCCCCCGCCTCACTCCCTCCCTCGTCTTGTTTCCCCACATCTATTCTTCATTCTCACTATGATTTTTTTTTAGATTTTTTTATTTTTTTTCCCAGCTATGAATAAATTTAGTCTGTCCCGGACATGAAAATGTCAAATACCTAAAATACACCTAAGCTAAATAGCATATTAATTTTTAATGCCCGCTCATCCTATGCTGCTATTCTCATATCAGGCCTGTCTGCCAACAGCTGTTGCTGGCTTTGTATCATCCATCTAGCAAAAGGAGATGAGCGAGGGAGAGAATACAAAAAGAGAGACAGAGGAGACATTATTCAGGAATGAGGGACAGATCCATGTTTTCTTGGATCTTGTTGCACTTCAACTATCCTTCTTTGATATACGGGTGGGACACAATTACACTAATGCTAAACATAAAATATTTGAGACTCTTCCTTTTATTTTATTTTTTTTTTACTGTGCGTCACAGAGCGGGCTCCTCCACGCATAAGGAGAAAAATAAGGACACAAGCAATGACATTGACCTGAGAGGTAGTGACATTGGGGGAGAGCAGCTCAGGGAGGCAAGGCGCGCTGAAGCAATGTGCCAGTGTGGGTGTTGAATGCCACCCATGTGCGTTTTTAGGTGGCATGTGGTGGATGATTATCATAGATTATCACAATCCAGATTGTTACAAGTTCTGTCTGCGCACATAACAGCAGTGTACTGTAGCTGTGTGACTGCGTGTGTGTGTGTTTTGGTTTAAGACTGTGCCTTTGGGGATAAAACTAAATGGTGGGTGAATGACGAACAGTTGGAATGTGTGAATGCATGTGTGCATTTAACTGTGTGTATATGTGTCTTGTTCTTTTATACTTACAGTGTGAGAAGCAAATAAGACACAGGGTTGGGAAAAAAAAAATCCAAGTGAAGTCAAGTTTTTCTATGTGCTAAGGGGGTGTGAACTGACCTTAATACACCACCTGCATACTGGTGCACAACCTGTTGGGATCAAGTGGCCTCTCGCTGTCACTCTTCACCGACTACTGCTTACTGGAATGGCCACCTAGGGGGAGACACAGAGGAGGAGGAGGATTAGAAAACGAGGTGATAATGAAACGTAGACCTGGGAGAGAGGAGGAAGAGAATGGACAAGAGGGATGGAGCATTAGGAAGACGACAGGTTGAAAGGGAGGTGAGTGCGAGGTGGCTGTGGGGATCAATGTCAAGATGGAAATCTAACAAATTCAGTAAGCGCTGCTGCAGAGGTCAAGGGAACGCGGCAGAAAAAGGTTAAAGATGAAATCAAAGCCGGTGCGCTGCGGTGCCCGGAGGCACAGCTGAAAATCTATCCCTCCTAGGCAAGGCCACCGCTGACGCGAGGCAGACAAGAAGCTAAATACTGCACGCCACTCGGGGATCTTTCATTTTCCACCGATCAATAAGGGCTTATATTTATCAGGGCCTCCGAGCAGTTGCCACGTCTGACAACCTCCACTTCATTTCTGCACTCCTCCTCTGTTCTTTCTTTTCCCTCCCAGCTCCTCCTTTTCTCTTCCTTCTCCTCGCCCCCAGCACTCTAAAGTGAGACCCATCGACCATGAAAAGGGGCAGGGACCCCGGATTGCCATTAACCCCCCTCGTGTCGCTAGACTAGTCGAACACACACACATTAATGCACACACAAATGCCCCGGAGATACAATTGTGCTAAAGGTCCTCCTCCGCCCTCTTTGAAGACACAGGGTCTTTTGTTCCTAAAGCAGGTCATGTCACCAAATCGCGTACCCATCATATGCACAAGCAAAAATTATACATTTTCAAATACATATTTTTGCAAATTTCATTTCGAGGAAGCAAAGCATCAAACTCAAAATTACGACAAGAAATCTGAAGGGCATTATAAGAAGCAGAAGATTAGGTTTTGGGAGTTAAAATAACTGGCTATCTAATCATCTGCACAACAATATTTGCTGTGAGGCATTCTAAATAGATTATCGCTAGTCCATCTGTGTCATCATTGATTTATAAGGCGTTAGGGCTGCTTGGGGAAGAGATGGGGCTTCGCCTTCTCTGCCGTTAAAGGAGCTTCTTGTAGAAATCAGGGGCATGGCAGTGGAACAACTGTGGCACCAATCTAACCTCCCCTTTAATCGTTAAGTGAGAGGAAGTGAAAATAGGACGGGTGTCTCTCTTTCTCTTTATCATGCATTTTTTTTTTATCTTCCCCAAATAGGGAAGTATGAATCCAAATTTCCAGCACCGCTTTTTGTTTGGCGATACAAATAAATTGGGAGGAGGGTAGGAAGTACAGAAAATAAAGAGGGAAACAAATAACACGCAAACATGCACACGCACGTACACACATGCTGAGAAAGGAGGGGGGGGAAAACAAGGGACATCATTAACATATGAATGCTATATGCAAATGGTAGGGAGAGAGCAGATGTTGTTGCATTTAATTGACCTATATGTGAATTGCATCCAAACCTTTCAGTGTGTTTTCTGGGCCCGCTGAGTACAGTTTTTGACTGCCTTCATAGAGCCACTCAGCGTGCAGGCAGGGCACATAGCAATTTCACCAGTGTTAAAAAATAAGGAAGAAAATGACTTAACATGCTGTTGCAACTTAAAACGGAAAAAAAATCTAAGAAGACATTGCTTTTGGTTTCTTTCTCAGTTTGGAAGTCATTTTGTTAGACAGCATATGGTCCAAATTCACCAGATTCTCATCATCTTTAAAATGTAACTAAAATCCTCCAGGACTGCAAGTGATTGAAGAATGTAACTGCAACCCAGATGTGTAGCCCATATATATATATATATATATATATATATATGAGAGTACACAAAAAGATATGTGTACAAAAGATTCATTTATGTTGATTACAACTGAATTTATACTGAAACATTAAGAATGGAGATATGTTAGTGACTGAGCTACTTCTGATACTATGTTAGACAAAAAAATGTCTTAAAAAAAAAAAAAACACTTCCACTTTTTATTATAACATTTCCGCAGTTAAATTCTTGATGGGCTGTGACACAATGTGTTAGAGCGGTTTGTCAGGTGTTTGTTAGGTGTTGAGGTCCATGTCGCATTTGTAGGAAGCTATATGTATTCTGCGGCTAGCTACTCATTACTGATTAATGATATTTCATCATTGGTGACCGAGCAGCTGACTTTGTCAAATCACAAAGAAACGATTCACTTCCGTTCCCATTGAAGAGCCTAGCACTAGCATGCTAACCCCACTGTTGTCCATTAGCAACAATAGGCTAGCAGCTAACATACCTAGGCTATTATCCCACTGAATTTGATTCACTTTTTTAAAGAGGACTTTATCAAGAAAAAAATATGTGACAAGCAGTAGTCGCATTGGCATGTGCTATTTTGACAAAATTTTAGGTAATACAGTAAATTTGCTCACTGTGACATTAAGCATAAATATTACCCAACAAGCATCGACATTGAACCTTAAAAACAGCTTCAACACAAGAGAAATCTCACTTTGCCCACTTTTAAGCTAAGACTGTTTTAAGTCAAACAGGTAAATGATGAGAGTAAAGTAAACATGGAAGTCATCTACTTACATAGCTAACCCTGAATAATGAAGAAGCTCATATCAATGCTTCAGAACTCTATAACAGGCAGATTTCCTGTAAAAAGTATACTTCACTCAGCTGGAGTTTATGGTTGTTAAAAATCAGTCTTTTCCATCAAGGTGAGTATCTTAGACAACTGCCTGTTGAGCTGCTATTTGACTTGTTTGCATACTTGATTTCCAAAACGATGAATGCAACCGCTTAAGAACAAATTAGAATTTAAACTCAAACTGCTACATATGACATTTACTTTAAATATGACATTATTAAATAGACCAACTATTATAAGGCTCAATATAATAGTGCTTTGTTAATGCTTTTTCTTTTTTTTCTTGTGCCTTCTGCTTCTAAATAAAAGATCAAAACACGGTAGATTTGTGAAACTGTGGTACTTTTTGCTCAACAATCTAAAAACAGCCCCAGCACAAAATATTCTATCTTAATGAATAAATAAATAAATAAATAAGTCCTACATTTATTGACTGTTTTCCTCTTCAACCTAGCACAGCCTTTGGTTTCTTAACAGTATGACAGAAACATTGTAAATTTTACAATGAATATGTGCCTCTTTACGCTGGCGTGTGGGCAAACACACATTTTATGGAAATATGTGTAGACTGGAGAAGGGCTGTTTGTTTGAAACTCTTCCTGCACAACGATCACCACTGGGGCCTGCAGAGCGCAGCCTTCTCGCATGCTGCTAGTTCATGGCAACATTTAGTAATTATGTGTTTTATTCTGTTATAGTATTTTGTAACGTTGAATTAAAAAAGTAAATGTGGCTACTGCTCTGTTCTTCCATGTATTATTTTCTTTTTCCTTTTGTTCTCAACACTTTGTGCTGAAGAACTAATTCTTCTTGTTTTGCATCTGAACCAGACTGAGTTGTAAAGTCTTTTGACGTTTGTCTTCTTTTTAATTGTATTTCTTTTAGCACTGTGTTGTTTTAATGTGTATTCTTTTATTGTTTAACATCTGTTCCTTTATGTGCACAACTCTTTGGTTAACTGTTGTTTTTAAATGTGCTCGTGATTAAATTGGACTGGACTCGACTTTTCCAGAGAGAGCAAAACAAGAAGAATGATGAGTGAAAGTAGCACATTTTATATTGGCATATTTGCATGAGTGAATCCTGAATAATTCTCTTTTTAATTCCCTACTTCTGTTACTCTTTTAGCCCCCCCCCCCCACACACACACGCTCACAGGAATTCTACAGAATGTCATTAAACTGTATTAAATAGCCTTTTGTCCAGGGGGCAAGGACCACCAGATATATGATAATACATTAAGGCTCCATAGAAGCAGGCACTGATCCGAGACCCTTTTAAGGCCACGCATGGTGTTTGTGTCATTGTGTCTGTGTGGTGGGCTTCTGGTTGACATGCTAAAGAATAAAATGCCAGTTTGGGAGGAAAAAAAAAAAACAACAACAAAAGAAACAAAGATGGAGAAGAGACGATTTGAGGAAGTTGGCACAGAGGAGCAGAATAGGTGTGATGCATGGAAGGAGAGGGAGGGTAGAGAACGAGGTGGAGCGACCGCCTGCCTGCACATGTGGCTCTCTAACAACTGTGACACACACTAATAGAAACATACCTAATAAATTACAAGCTTTCAGGGTCTGGCAAGCTGACATTTTCTACGTACGCGGGACAATTTCATATCTGCGGTGCAAAGTCGAGGGGGCTGCCGGACCAAATTGCATCACACAGAGATGCCAGAGGATTAGCATAAAAATTAACACTTATATTTCAGCTTATTGTCAACCCCACTCCTGCACCGGCTGCCTCACAACAATCAATTCCTCTTAGGAATTTGATTAGATTCCATGACGCTTATTATCCCAGTCATGTTTGCCTGCCCCCTTCGCAGCCGCCGCCGTACGCACACACCACTGGCAAAGTCAGAGCTCTGCCTTTCACAACTGCCTGGACCTTTTGTTTAAATGGAATTAATTGGAAAATAAATCAAAAGGTGTGGCATTTCTTTTGACAGATAATGCCTCATCCCCTGTCTGCTTGTTTATCTAGCGGTTTTGCGTCTTGAGTGTGCCCAAAAACCCCATCCCAGCAGGTTTCTGCTATTTTACATTTGGCTTCTGTTTTTAACAGAGTAATCAAATCAGCAGTAAATAACAGAAGTGTCACAAGATTTTACTCAATTAAACTGCCACAAAGTTGTTCTTGAGGCACCGTGTCTTGAGTGCTATTTGGCTGCTATTAACAGGTGACTCTACTTTGAAGTAAGTACGCATATGTTATTATGAGACTCATAAAGCATAAAAAAATGTAATTATGATTGACTTATATTGTTGGAAACTTCTGAGTAAAGAAATTAGTAAAAAGTTGCAAGAAGCTACTAAATGATGTCATTAATTAGTTTGCAAAAAAACTACCATATGATGTACCTAAGGCCAGGTTCCAGAGTGAAAATGTCATACTTGCATATTAATGGAGACAGTGGAAACATCTCTTTTATTATTATATGTGAATATGTTTGTTGCTATAGTTTCTATGTTGTTTTTTTTCTTTCTACAAACTTCTAGAATGTTAATTTGTATTTTCTGTTTCTATCTTTCTCCCCTCTACTCTTCTCTTTTTATTCCCCTTTAAACCTTTTCCCCACATCTCTCCCTTTCATTTCCCCTTTCTTCTCTGTCTCTTTGTTCATCACATTGAAATGAACCCAATTTAATAGGAACTCAGCAATTTCGAATCAACTCTACACACACACACACACGCACGCACGCACACACCCGCACACCTACACACACATATATATATATGGACATCATTAGAAAATGATGCTGTAGAAAAGTTTAATTATATGGTAGGAAAGGCAAAACGTAACAAAAACCACTAAAACTGTTTATATCTACAAAATGAACTTTCATCTGTCCTCCAAACTGGGGATTGTAAGTTTTCCCAAAAATGCTAATGAAGACTAAGCTCAAACCACATGTGCTTACTTTTCTTAGTTTTGTCATCAAGTATTTTTTTTTCCTCTCTTTGTTTACAGCTGAACAATGTGGGGATAGAAAAGAAAAGAAAAAAATCAGAAGAATGTCACAATAAAATATTTGTCAATTTTCATCTCAGCTGCAGCCCGTTGCACAAGTGTGTCCTATAAGCACGGCGCACGTTGGGTGGCTTCGGTTGAATTCTTGATTGTTTAGACAAATGGCATTTCATCGCATCCAGATGTCTTTAAGCTGTGCTTCACCACCAACGCTGCTCTCCGAGGCACAAGCTGAATGTATACAAACATCTTCTCATAACTGCATTCCTCATCTGGGCCTGCGAGCGTCACAGCCCTCGTCACTGAGCTTAGATTACAGCCAGGAGGGCTCACATTTGAGATTTGGATTTTTCCTTACAGAGGACATTCTTTTTGATTATTATTTTAAGTGAAACGTAAAGAAAAGTTTAAGATTGTTTAGTTGATTGCAAATAACAACTTAAAAAAAAAACAAAAAACAAAAAAACAGTTATAGGGTCTTTTTTCCCGAATACAGTAGCGGTGACAAGCTGACTTAAACCCTGGCCAGGACAGGCATTACGGGATAATGTACGCAAGGTCCCGAATAAAGATGCCCACGGGGTTTAGAGCAGGAGAGAGGGAGAAGGAACAAATCGTCTGATGTTCTAAGTGGATAACAACAGCTCCTGCTATGCAGCGGCGGAGGCGAAGAATAATTTAAACCAGCTACCCGGCCCCTCCTTCCACTCCCTCATCTCCTGGCCACCCCTCCATTCTTATGTTAACACGGATAAAGCCAAATGGGCCACCCAGCAGCAGAACAGAGAGCAGAAACTTAAGTCCACACTTCAGGAAAAATAATCCAACTCTCGGCTTCTCTCTTTGCAATATAACCCTTGCTCGCTTTCACACACACAGGCACGGCGCTAGGTGAGGGGAGAGGCTGAAACGCACACAGGCCTCGGGAGGCGCACACCGATGCATTTACTGTTCCTTTAAAGCATATTACTTTTCAGTCCAGGCTTTGAAGAATAATAAACCTGCCGCTTAACTAGGCTATTTTCCCTCTGAGTGAACGGCATGCAGTGGCAGGGAGAAAGATTCCTAAGTCTTTAAATGCAGAATAAACACTACTTTCTTTGTTGATCGTACAGCTCTGTTGTGTTTTTCGCTGATCATGCCCTGATTCCCCTCAATCACCCTCTTTGTGTCTGTCTGCCCCCCTTCCATCTCCAAGCAGAGAGCGGCTGCTGTGTTTGGTCTCCAAACAGTACATCTGAGGTGCACACCTCGCTGATATTTTATAGGTTCAAATCCCCAAGAATAGGCAAGGGAAAGACTCATATTTTATACCGGCAGTTTATTTTAACGGGGGCTTGTAATTAACGCAGCATGTCCTCTATCTCCCAGCCATCTATGCCAAGGCCTTTCTTTAAACAACTTTATTGTGAAATGTTTGCGTTCTCAGTGTTCGGCCGGGGCCCACACACAGAATATTATTTCATACTTCAAGGCGAGGGTAGGGGGCGTCAGGAGGAAGGGGGGCGGGTTTTTTGGGTGAGGGGGGCGGTATTTGGAAGAGTTTACACTCTGAGCAGTTATTGTTTTTGATTATGGCAAGAGTCTCTTTAAAACAGATCAGCCCCAGCAACCTTGCACACGCCCACATGCATGAACACAGTGGGTTCATGGTGGAAACATAAGAAGCCAAAGGAGAACCTGTTTATAGAAGAAGTGTGTGTGAACGTGAAGAAATGCACAATCTCAGGAAGATTTCTGGGAGCCAGATCACACTCTCTATGAGCAGATCGGTGTGTTAATGGTGGACGGGTTCTTTTGGGACTCTAAGTTTGGGTTCCTATGTGTTTTAAATAAAGTTGATAGTGTTAATATTTCATGACTCAAAAGACTCAAAAGTTAACTCAGCACTGACTGTACATGTTTGGCAACGTCTGTCAGAGCTACTCTGGAGGTCATAATGTATTAATCAGAGTGATCAAGCTTATTAAATATTACAGAGGAATTTGATCAGCAGATGTTTCACAATGTTTGATGTATAATAATATATTAGAAATTAATATTATTATTCTTTTTAACAAAGACCGAGCAGGTAAAGGTCTATGTACAGGTCAATGGGTACATTGCAACACAATATGCTGAAAATGAGTGAATGAATAAATAAATTAATTAATTAAATGGAGATTCACTTTCTCACAAAACAAAAGTGCTAAACACACTCTGAACTAAAATGAATTCTCTTTTATCAAAGCCTATTTCTGTGTTAAAATGTAGATTTATTTTGCAAAGAATAGGAAATAAAATCAACCTATAGACAAAGTACGTACCCCAGCAGATCACAGTCTCCTCCAAGTCTTTGAACCTGGAAGATCTCCTTGCCATCACTCTAAACTTTAGCCTGAACACCAAGCCAGGCCTTCTGGGTGGAAGGGCTTTATGTTTCAATGCTGTTAAAAGTCCTATCACAACATTTACAGCCGATTGGTCTTGCTCCCCCAATGTGATCATTCATGCATGTAATGATCACCAGATATTTACCTAAACTTCACATGATGCCATTCATTATCAGTCCATGCCTCCTGGTTAGAACAGCTCTTCAAATGCAGCCTGTCTTTGTCTTGTGGTTAATGATGGCTTTCAAATGGAAGGTAAATACCTTGTCCAGCCAATGACTGCCATCAAGACATGGTGCAGAATAAATCTGGGTTATTAAGAGTCCTGCTAGCAGGTGTTAAAAGGTTCTTCAATGTCAGATACTATGTGTATTGTACTGTAGCAAGTAACTCATACAATTCTGACAAAAAGTGTGCCCTGGCCCTGGCCTTAGGTGCATCACAGCAGTACATTTGAGAACATGAACAAACCTATAGAATACATGGTTCCAAGTAAGACTTCATGTCTTACTATTCAGCACACCCTGAATCTTTTCCTGCACTCCCCTTATGGAATTAATAGTCTATAAAAGGACAAAAGACAGATGAAGACATTTCCTTACCCTGGTAGAGGCCAAACAGATAGAACACAGGCAGCAATGGCTGATGGGTAAGCCATGAGTTAGTAACAGTGGTCATTTTCTCTTTTTCATGATCATTCCTCTTTGAATTTTCTTTGTTTTGGGACTTTACCCATCTGTCTTTTCTAGTTCATTGTATATAAATTGGCCTTAACTCAAAATAACATAACATGATAGAGTTCAAGATTAACAAAGGCGGTAAAGAATTCTTAAGTTGCAAACCCCAGGCATGCTAAGACACACCACTGTTCTCAAACGCTCTCCAGACCAATGAGCAGGGAGAGTGGTTCATCGATCGTACCTGAATCCACCAAAATCCCCACTCTGTCAGCCCCTTTCATTTTTAATCACCGGTCCCATCACCAGAACAAGCATCTGTACTGTCACACGCACACAAACACGCACTCACACACTCACACCCATGGTTCGTCACAAGGACTTTGCATTGACTTTTCATTAATCCAATTTTCATCCATTTCTAGAGCCTAAACGAGACACTTATCATAAACCTAACTATTACCAGCATATGGCCACATAAACTAAATTCACACCACATTTCAAAACCTGAACGCTACTCCAGAACCAGAGCGGGGTCAGGGCAACTGGAGCAGTGGGTCCACAGAAGATATGTATGGAAAAATGGGTCTTATAAGGTTAGAAATGTTAACACATACACGCACACACACATCCACACAAAGAAAAGAATACTGTAAAATAACAAGTGCATCCTCTTACCAACTGCAGTACTCACTTAACCCTCTGTGCTATGCTTACATTTGCACAAGCACACATTTCCCTCCATTGCTAGCAAAGACAGAACACATACAGAACAAAGCCTCTTTTAAAATCTGCTAAACTCTGATTGCTATCTCAACTGAATCTGCAAACTATTTCAGAGAAGCAGAGCTTGATTTCTTAGGAAGCAGAGAGAAGAGGTGTAGAAAAGAATGGTGATCACCTGCCCCAGTCTTGTGGGCCCCCAGACTGCAGCCTGTTTTGACCTTGGGCTATGCCATATTCATTACATCATTAGGTTACATCTTCATTAACTTTTCATTGTTTATGGAGGAGGCACGGGGAAGGAAAATAGATGGAGGTGAGGTGGTAAGGGGAGCTTTTATCAAAAACCAGGCTGCTGTGGCTTGTTCTGTCTGCTTCCCTACTCAAGATAGCATGACAAGGCCTACATTCCCAACAGATATCTAACTTTTACCTATGTTATATTTAATACAACTCAGGCAAATAGAAGGATTTGAACTTGAAGAGAAGATGGCATGCTTGTGAGACCACACAGAAACCGCCTACTATCAGTTTGATTTTCTTACAACATCATGGAAAATTTTCCGAGAGAACCAGTGTGAGGTGCCAACTGAGCTTACTGCTGCTGGATCAGTAAGTAAAAAGTGATGCTTGTTCTGATATGTGACAAGTTTTAAATCATAGAAAGTTTGTGTCCGTCTCAAAGGATTCTGTGTTGCTTTTAGCTTAGCCTTGAGACTGACACAACTGGTTATGCGGGACAGAGCCAAGACAAGAATGGATTTCTACCACGCAAATTATGCCACAGTTGAAACAAACTGGTCAATTCTGCAGTAGACGGCTATTTACAAAGAGATTTGAGTTAATGTGGGATTTGTAATAATCTTCCCATGTGTGAGGTACTGCAAAACAAAATGTTATGCTTACATAGGAAGGAGAAAGCTATGTCCATGTGTGGTGTCTTTTATGACTTTGTATTTTTGTGCTTTTATGAAAATGACTAATTGATTGATTCCTGACTGATTGATTGATTGATTGATTGATTGATGTTGAGTTTTTCCCTGAGATTTATTGTCTTATGTCATTTTGTGTGTTTATGTTGTCATCAACCTTGCCAAGAGACAAGCAGACCAAAATTGGCTTTTGGTGATAATTTGCCATGTTTACAATAACTTTGAACTTGTTCAAATATTTTTGAACTTTGAACTGTCACTGTTTTAGAGAAGTAAATCTGAAATCTGACAGGTTGCAATTCCAGCTGCAATGTTCTCAATCTGGTGTGAAAAAACAAACCAAAAAAGAGAGCATGGATGCATCCTGCCATGTTTCAAAGACACAGCATGGCGGTAGTGGTGTCATGCTGGGGGAGGGGGGATATTTTCTTGGCCCATTTAAAGATCCTCAGCAAAAAGAAAAAAAAAGAGCAGAAAACAAATCCCACATCGTACCTGAGTAATGCAACATTTGGATGTACTGAAGAAGCCTTGCATCTTGAATGAGCAGCAGACAAATCTGCAGGAACTCCAGGATGAAATTGTATCAATTCAAGAAAATGTTTCTGACACCTGGTTGAACATGTCATGAATAATAAATAATAATTTATCATAATAAATGATAATTGGAAGTAATCTTGAAGGCAAAAAGGAGACCAACAGGGTATTAGGTAGAAAGGTTCCCATTCCGAAGAGGGGCCAGATGCATAGAAAAGGGTGTGAATAGTTTTGTAAGTGCCAGTCTAGGAGGACAGTGATGTGTGGAAAACCAGTTGTGACTCAGTGGTTTAGATGAATACGACCAGCTGGGTCAGAACAGACTGGACCTCAGCAGATAACTGGCTGGATTATCTGACTCTGTCCTCACACAACAGCAGGCGCAGAGAGACGATGGCTCCCTCAGTGCAGATTGTTCTGAACAATAGCCAGACAATGTAAATTAAAAATAAAGTTTCTCACCAAACTTTCTCCAACTATATCATATTATGGATTATGCTGTGTATCAGTGATGTACATATTAAAGGCAAGAAGTAACTACTGAACTAACACACCATATTTATCTCTTCCAACGTCATTCTCAACTAAGATGTAAGTGTTAGATCAGGGCTTTTTCCAGCCAGGAAGTGGTCATTGTTTGAGGATGGACCACCTGCCTTGATGTTCCTCATAAAAGCCCAGAGAGGAATCAGCCAACTCACAACACTGGCCTGGAGGCCGCCAGGAGTTCTTGTGCTTCAATACCATTTTTGCTTTCAGTCATTTGGGATGCAAGTTTCAAACAAATGAACCAGACAGATATTTCCAGGTGTTTTCAACCACTGGGATCCAGTTATAAAGGGCAGCTAGCTGTGATATAATTCACGCTCCCTCTGAGTCTCACGTAGCTCAACAGTTTTAGCGCCTGGCTCAACTCCACTGACTTTCCTGAAAAACAGCGTAGATGTTCCTGTGTGTTGCAAGCTGCTGAGCGCTTGTTAATTCACACTTTTTCACACGGAGAACTTGCAAGCGGAGCATAGGCAACATTTATGCATTTTTTCCACATCGAGTGTTTTTTAGGAAAAGCTGTGTTGAGTCCAAATGCAATTCTGAAGTCAAGAAAAGGGGTCAAACTGTGGCTTTTTATTTAGCTAACATTTAAATGCAAAATTATACTCTAATACTCTTGATGACTCCAATCATCATTTACCAATTAATGAATGCTGATTCATTACGGAAAATGAATCCTGTAGGAAAAATAAGGAAAGAGGGAAAAAAGTTGAAAGAAATATCTCAGGAGAGAGGTTAATATATCGTTAAACCCACTTAGTTATGCATAAAAAGAGATCAAAAAAAGCAAAGCTGGGTTTTATTTTACACTGGGATGAGGCAGCAGAGGCTTGGGATTCTTTCTTTTGCTGCAGATTTATTTAACCTCAGTAGGGATTAATTTAGGATATACAGTTATGTTTCTTTTTTCATCCCCTGACAGTTTTTCCTTTTTTTTTTTTTAATAGCACTAAGTTTTTTTTCTGCATCAGTTAAAAAGAAGCCAGGAACCTCTAATTGTGTTGCCTACAGGTTTGCGTGTGTGCGTGTGTGTGTGTGTGTGTGCACCCAGTGACTGACTGCCAGCCCTTCCAAGGTGTGCCTCACTTTTCATTCCATTTCAGAATAGATGACCTGATGGACATGTAAAGCTTGTTGTAATTATTAATGAGGAAACGGTAAAAAGGAAGCAAAAATAAACAAATATTTGTTAATAAAGAAAATTAGCTTCTTTTTTTTTTTTTTTATATCAGTACAAAAACCTTTTTATTTATTTATTTTTTCTGTAACCCCACTGAGTAAGACCCATATCTAAGTTCTGTTTTGGAAATTGCAATTTCCTAAAAGATTTTGGCTCAGTTCTTTTGCAAACACAAACCCACGCAATAAAATATACCTTGCATAATACATAAAACGCACAGTGGAAATCATTTTAGAACTTTAGTGAAGCTAGTATCTACATGCTTTCTTATTTCCGCTCTTGTGGATACAGCCAATCAGTGTCAAGGACAATAAATGCTTTTCCAGGATTGGTTGTTTTGCAAACACAGCCAGTAATGTGCCAAGCAGAGATGCTTCAAGGTATTTCAGCCTCCTAAGTTGCATTTTCTTTAGAATATTTTAGATATTCACAACAAAAAAATCCTCAAATGGGCGGGAATAATTTACATTCCACAGAAACATCTGTGAATACTGAGCCACAAATTAGTAGGGGCGCCACTGAATTTCCTTTAGAAATACAAATTCAAATCTTCCCCTCATGGTAACCAATAGTCATCTTAATATCAGCACCAGGCAAAAAAAACCCCCAAAAAAACACAGATTCGTTCATGCTGAGTTTGCGTGCAGCGGCTCCATTTCCTTCCTGTTCTGCCAGATTGATAGCCCTCAACTTAAAAGCTGCATCATATGAGTTTAAAGAAATTTCTCCGTCGTGCCTGCTGCTAGTATGTGTTTGTTCTAAATGAAAATTAGCACTTTCTTTAATTTCCAATTTTGACTTCCAAGAACCCTTTGGTGGTTTAAGAAAAATCCACAGGAAAGCTGTATCGGGTTATAAGCTGCATTGTTCAAAACGTGGAAAACAACTAGCGGCTCATAGTCCAAAAACATGCAGTAACTGGATTTATAACAGGACCTGTTACAAATTAGTAGCAGTTTGTTTTTTGTTTTTTTCAGCTGTGTTTCCCCCAGAGTCACTTACAAGGTCCGTCTTTGTTAAACTTTTGTGTGAGACATTTTTTTTTTTATTTTTTAAAATCTATAAAATCCTGTCAATACAAATTTTATACTATTTAGAGGCAGCCTGGTTAAGCCCATCCCTGGCTAAGCAAGTGCTTCGTGCAGAGGGTTTGGGCCCTTGGCTATTGAGAAACCATTGTTGAATGTATAGAGTCTGCAAAAGTTTGAAATGACTGGATCTGATTTTACCAAATCACCAACATTTGGCTGTGACGTAACTAACACGGCAGCTTGATTGTGAAGAAAGCTATGCTATGAAGCTCACTGCAAAACACCATCCCAGTGAAACTTATTAAATATTCCTTTTGCTCTGATTTTAATTGCTCAACATTTGAATTTGTGACTGAAGTGCTTCCAAATAGCTTTATTCACTTCCTCTGCTGCCACTGCTAAAACTACAACCCTATACAGACAGACTGCAACTCCAAAGAATGCAGTGGACACAATTCCTCCTTCTGTTCTGGCCACTGATTGGCCAGAACGACATATATCCTAATAAATCAAGCTCCAAGCTCAATGGGAGAAATCACAAACTCAACGGAATTACGGAATGCAATGACCTGGCTAATTCTACACTAACTCTAATGTCTAACAGAGATTTCTGAGATCATAACTTTGTGTGTGAAGACACCAAAGCAGCATTAGGGCCACCTCAGACTTCAGGCTGAGTCACATCTGAGACAGGCCTCCATGTTAAAGCAGCATCACCATTCTGATGCACAGACTGCGGCACGGGAGTTGTCCACTTCAATGCGCTTTAACTCTAAATCTAACATTTCATCTGCTAGCTAGATTGGCCAGATGATGTACTTTACTGTTTATTTCATGTATTCAAAAAACTCCTGACAAAAATAATCACAATGTAGTCGGCCCAACGGCAAGAGGCTGAAACGTGAAACTTAACCTGAAATTACATTAATAGCAGAGAATATAGCAAACCATCTCCATTAAACCCAGTCATCATGTGAAACGATGGCAAATGACACAGAGTGGTACACAGTAGATAATAACGGAAGATGTAAAGACAAAATTAGACATTACCTTCCAAGCTAAGATTCAGATATTCGATTACATGAACCATGTTTTAGCTATTGAATATGCTTCTGAGAACAAAGAATGATTGCATCAGTAATGCATGCATGCGTACCACACACAGCCACTTAGTTGATTTTTATCTTGCAGGTTTTGCTTTCCAGAAAGCTTCAAAAAGCTCTGTGTGCAAATACACCATGGTCACATGTTCAAGTTTATAGTTTATTGTTACATCAAATGAGATGAAAACTTCTGGAAATCCAACCGAGACATCATTCCTCCATTCCAGTACATTTCCTCTCTTCTCATACCCAGAGTTCATTTGTCTGAGCACAACAAGACCTGAGTTGAAGATTTAAGTAATTGGGTAAAGACAGCTCATCCGGCGGCAGCTGTTGTATCAGCAGCAAGAATCAGATTCATCATGTGAGTCGGTACAATAAAGAAAGAAAATACAAAACCTCCTTAAGTTGCAGTATATAACTGTTACAAAGATATGTTTTGTATTTATTCCCATATTTGTTACAAATATCACTATGTTATGACAGTGTAATATGACACGGATAATAAGTGAAAAGATCAATCTCCTCCACCTCGACCAGGAGGCACTCAGGTGGAGTCAGGAGGAGGGGCTTAGTGCTGTCAATCAAGCTATGTAATCAATCAATCAATCAAGCTAATGGTGGAGAAATAACTTATTCTTCCAGAAAAACCATTTATCCATCGTTACCGGTGGCCATGCTAACTAGCCTTAGCTTTGTTATCAGGCAATGTTGTGGTGAACGAGCTGTAGCATAGCAAAGAACAGAGGGGGGAGGGTGAGCACAAGAGTGATTGACAGCGCTTACAGCCCTCCTCCTGGCTCTGATTGGTTGTTTCTGATTGAGTGGTGTTTTTCTGCAGTTCGTACTGGGAGCAGTGGGAAAGGGCAGAGGAGCTTGTTTTTTTCACAGATTATATGTCTTATGTTATGTGGCAGCACAACGACAACTTTAACATATATACAAATAAATGTTTTTTTAGAAAAGTTACATACTGCAGCTTTGATTAAACTGATCAGAGGAAAACACAACATTCAAAAAACCTACTGAATCCAATGGCCAACTGGGATACTTTACACAGATTTCAATTACTTACAGAACAACTGCTTGTTATTTCATTTTTAGGAGCCAGAACTTTTTTGCTTGTTGCTGTGCGTGTATGGCAGCTCCGAGCAGGGAGGGAGCAGGGCTTCACAGAGAGCATTAGAAAGAGCGTCAGAAGGTGTAAAAGTTCTGAGGTGAGACGGATTTTTGTCTGGCTGACAGGTAACATCCTTTTTTCTTCTCTGTCTCAGCATCAGTAGTGTCTGCCCCAAAGCATTACTGTCAACTGATCTATGATGAAACCACTTTTACCTCCCTTCCCATTAAGCCTCATGGCTGTACTCACTGTCAGTATACTCAACACCTGCTAGTAGCCCAGTTTTTTTTTAGTTTTTTTTATCATGTTTGACTTCTAGGGACAACTGATTTAGAGGAGTTAGAGCTACGAATTCTGCATTCATCTTGAAGTTTAAAACCAGGAATGATTTTCATGACTTCTTGGGTTAAAAGATGCAGAGAGGGGGTAGAGAAAAGGTGGGATTTATCCTTTAAACCGATGCACGTTTTTTCCTAACAGCTTACTGAGCTGTTGCTGGGCTGCTTTCCTTAATTACAGCTGGGGAAAAAAGCATTTCACTGCATAAGAGAATGAAAATTACAGTGGATGAATCTAAAAAGGATTTGGTCACAGTGGCAATTGAGTCTGCTCTGACACCTGGGCTGGCTAAATTTGTTAATAGGCTTAGCTTGCTGAATTTCATTTTTTTTGTCCTTTTTACATTAGTGTACCAACTGATCAGGGAACAGCTTCTCATATTAGGCCTTTATCGTTATTTTTTGCTTTTAATGACAAACGTGGACAGTCGCATGTTGATGCCAGGCAAATTAAACAATAAAAGAGAGAGAGAAATATCCAAACCCTGTTCTGTGATTAGTGTGTTGCTTACGGTCGCTTCTTACTTTCCTCTGGTAAGTTTAACTTGACTAAAGATCATCTTACCCTGCATTTATTAATTGGACGAAATTAATTTCTTCCTTCAGTATAACCAAACATGAAGGGAAAATTTCACATTTGCACACTGGAGCCTATTGTCTTAAGTATCAAATTTAAAAGCTTATTTCTCATTTTGCACCCCTGTGGAGTGTGAGACAGTCAAAGAATGACAATATGGCAAAGAGGAGAAAGGGAGAAACCAAAAGGAAAACTGTGCGTCTTCACACTGTCTTTCTGTCCACTTTGCATGTATTCCAGACAGATCAGTCCAGCTGTTCCCTTTCATTTGACTTCAGTGACCTCAGCCTGAAAAACTTTGACAGGCCTCAATACATAAATAAAGTAGAACATAAAGTTCTTTAAGACTTGACTGTGATTAATAAAGTAAATAAGTCACAGGTTCAGACTAACGTTGCTACCTTTAGACACAAATTAAACAAGATGGGAAACAAAGCAGCTTTGTGTAAAACATATTAATATAATGTTTCTGTGGTATAAAGAGAAGTCAAGACTCAAGTGGATGTAAATAATTTGACTGAACACAGATGGAAAATGTTGCACTAACAAAAACTATTAGGATGACTGGAAGGATGACATTTACCACATTTTCTTGACTTCCAACACAGGGAACATTTATAAATAAAGTCAATTTAGTTTCATTTTGAAAGTGCTAAACTATAAATGTAGATTAACTGAATCTTTCAGTACTGTACTTTTTGGGTCTTTTTTACTATTTCACAGCATCGGTTTATTTTTCTAAGTGGCCTACTTACCAGAACATTCATACTTTTTGATTTCTCAGAGACTTTATGAGACCAACACAAAGTAGTGAACAGTTGTGATGTGAAAGAAAAGTGATACATAATTTTCTGTAAAATATGAAACATATGGAAAGTGTAAGTAGTCATTCCCTCTTAATAAATACTTTGTAGAGCCATTTTTCACTAGTTTCCAGTCTGTTGGGTTGTGTCTACCAGAAACTCAACCAAGACACCAACTCTGGTCTGGTTTCGGTTGAGGTGAACTCTGCTGTGGTTTGAATGAACATCTGAAGGCCAAGCGGACCAGAGACTGCTCCAAAAGCAGGAAGCAAACTTACAGCACAGGGCATTCTGGGTAAATATAACCAAAGCAAACAAATGAGTCTAATTTGTCTCTTTTACCAGAGACAAATGAGAAATCATCCAACCTCTAAAATCTGACCCCACTCCATTTTTGCTTACATTTTGTGAAGAAGGAAGTGGCGTTCAGTCTCTTCTTCAGAGGTTTTTATGTTGTTTCCTTCAGTTGGAAGAGCTGCTCAGTTGTGGGAGCAGCGCCACCACAGGAGAGCGAGGGAACAGGTTTCGCAAAGGGTTTGTTTTGTTTAACACACTCAGTGTGAAACAGAACAAAAGATTGAACAAAAGTTGCAATTTTGGACCCCAGTCAAATCTATTGGACTATCAGTTGTGGAAGCATCCTCAATGGATTGTGTATGTTTCTTGACATAAAGTAATATTTATTGCTTGTTTCGTAATTATGGACTGTATGATGTTTTCAGTCTGCTGTCACTGGGCCAGCCTCTGTGTTGAGTATTTGGGCCGAACCGCCTCACACTCATATTGAATTCAAACAAATAGCAGCAGCAGAACTTCCAGCATTTCTTCCAACTCATGTAGCAGTTGCTTCCATCTGCAAATCTGAGTTTTTCATAAAATCCGGAGGTGAACCAGATCAATAGCGTTAGCGCTAATAGTTTGTCGAGTGTGTCGTCATCGGACCACACACAGACCTCACACACACCCGTGGCAATCAAAGTGCAGCCCTTGCAATCTGACAGAGAGCCCCGCTTGGGAAATGAGGCAGTGTGTGTGTCTGGGTGTGTGTTGTGCACATGTGTGTAAGGGGGTGTTGGAGGAGCAGGGGGGTAGGGGGGGACCCAAGAGCCCTTGGGATGGTGTGTCACATAAGCTCCATCACAAGGCTGCTTTATTGAGCCTGGCATGGGTCAGACCCCTACTGTCATCTTCAAATATGCCGGCCACCTGCTCACACACACATACAGAACACACACACACACACACGCACGCACACATGCCCGCACACATACACTTGAGCATGCTCACACATTGATACGCTCATGCATACACAAACCGGTACACATGGCTCGGCGAGAATTCATCTGGTGTTTTCTGGTAAGTGCAACAAAAACACCAAATCTGGACGTGTCACGTTCATCTCCCAAGACCCCAGAGCAGAGGGGCCAATTCCACACAGCCTCTCAGCGCTCAGGCTTCTGTCCTTTATTTCCCACCAACCTTCCCTTCTTCTTTTATTATTATTATTTATTTTCCCTGTTTAACTCTCTAGTTTCAGAGTGAAAAGGCTTTTCGTACACACACATGCATTTGCTGTGGCTATTTGCTTTAAAAAAATTAAAAACTGAGTGAAAATCCAAGATATGTGACCAAGGCTTGCGTCACATTTAATATGAATTATCTTTGCAATAAGATGTGAAGCTTTGCCAAAATCGCTCCTAAATAGATGAGCAAATCATCTTCTGTTTTTTTTTTTTTTTTTTTTTTTTTTTTTTTACTAATACTTTTTTTAATCATTTTTCTCAATATAAAGCTTCTGCTTCCATACAACTGTCACGCACTGAGCTCTTCATTAACAGCTAAATGTGCGAATGTTTCTGAAAAAAAGAAGAAAATCTAGCACGGACACTCTTCTTCCTCAAAAGACGCAAGAATGGCTGTTTGCATGAGTGCATGAATCAGTGTGTGCATGTGGCTGTTTTATGTAATGCTGCTTGTGTGTGCGTGCGTGTGTGTGTGTGTGTGTGTGTGTTCCCTGATGGAGATAAGTCTGAGTGGTTAGGAGGGAACAGATGTCAGCTGGTGTCGGCTGCCAGGAAGATTGAACAAAGCCAATCACGTTTTCTTCCTGTCCAAAACGCATGGCGGAGGGAGACCTGCATCTAACAACAATTTGTGGCATTAACTCCGAGCATGCCACCCCGCCTGCAAACTCTCACCGCTCTGTCTCTATCACACTCACACACACATGCGCACGCTTTGCATACACACACTCCACTGCCGTCCTGTTTAGAGTAAATATGGTAAACAACTGCTGGAGATATGAAAGGTAGCAGGGGGAGCAAACAAAATGGCGTCTGTAATATGATCTGCTCTCATTGCTACAGTAGCTTAATCATTCATGGAGCTTGTACAGTGAGAGGAGAAGTTACTATTACTGATGTTTTGTTTGTAACAAATAACTGATCAATTCGTATTCATAATTCATAGTGATGCAGTAAAGTATGATATTTTTTTTTTTTGATTGAAGAAAAGCCTTTCCCATCCTTACTGAGCCACTGCAGAAAATTAGAAATGTTCATTCAGTTTCCCTCTGTCTCTTTTTCAATTGTGCCACTTGTTCTTTCTGCGATGAGCACGATCACATTAGCGCTGCGTCCTTTTCACGCACTAAGAGGGAAAAAAAGTGCAGAAGCTGAACTGGGAAGAAAGCACAGAGATTTTAATTCTTTTGGAAGAGGACAGTGAGTCATGGAGAAATTCAGCATGCATTGTTAACAATAGAGAGCACTGTAAGACGGACCAGCATGTCCTTGTGTATGCAGGAGCAGGAGATATAAGAATACTCACTCTGGTATCAGTCGGCCATGTGGAGCATCACTTTTATTTATTTTATTTTGCCACATTTAAAAGTATAATTTGGACTCACCTCTTGTCAAGGCAGAATATAAACTCAGACACTAATAGCTTATGATTTTCTAAGATGTGCAACCGACTCGAGCTAAAAGTCAGGCTCAGATGTCTCTGGTGGGCTGTAAAGTCAGAGAGCAAGACGCTACAGATCGTCTGAAAATACTAAAATCAGATATCCAGTGGTGGGAAACTGGACAAGTATTTTATTTTTTTCTAATTTTGAACTTCAGATAGTAAAGTGTAGTGTAGAGTTCCTAAAAAAAGGATGAAAAAAATCTTTTAATTTTAAGAAACCTCCAGCTAAGATGCCAAATTCAATATCATTGTCCTCCATAGTGGTTAGACCTTTTAATACTGGACATTCAAGCAACAGACTGCAACTGACATTTCCATATTTTAGGATTCCATTTGACGGAATAGCTCTTTCAAAAAGTTACATACTCATATTGATTTCCCATTTTTTCACACGTCTAAACCTTAGAAGGTATAGTTCATTTTTAGTGAGCAGGTTTCTGTTGAGAGCTTAACAAACGCCAAAAATATTATAGCAAATTCATGCAAATTTTGCTTCATAGCACTTGAAGTTCTATGATTTACAGTTGGGAAAATCAAAAGACAAAAGATTGCAGTTATCAGTGAACACAGTCTGTAAAACATAATCCTCTCATATTAAACATAGATCACTAAATAGAACTTCTAAGTGTAATTATTTGCTACAAAAACTAATAGAACGAATGAACATCATTTATTATAATGAACAACATACGTTGAGTTTTATGCTTACTAGCACCACCTGAAAAGCCTCCATTGGGTAATGGACTTCATGTGATAGGTCAATTTTAGAGAATGCTAGAAAAACTGTTTTCTGTTAGCATTCATTTCTCTGTACATAACCATCAGAAAGAAGGTGGTCAATTTCTTTTAATGGTGTTTCTATAAATGCCTCACCTGTATTTATTTAGAATGATTCAAAGTGTGTAAGGTATTGGCTGCTATACACTTCAGGATCCCACCTAGAAAACTGAACTATTCTTTTAAAAACACAACAGAAACAAGACAAAACACACACATCCAAACATGTGCATGGAGGGGTGTGCAAGTGCGTGAGCATGCGTGCGTGTGTGTGTGTGTGTGTGTGTGTGTGGTAATCACCATGAGATCGTAGCCTTGACTGACAGATCCTCAAAGGACGTCTGCAACAAATCTGTTGACCTTTGACCTCCCATCCGAGTTGTAAAAACCACTCTCCATTTTCCTTAAGACTTTAACAGCCTGCCAAGTGGTGTGTGTGTGTGTGTGTGTGTGTGTGCACACACATGTGCAATGTGTGCGCATTTGCCTTTGTCTGTTGTGTGAGTGAGCCTTGCTTGTGTGTGAGTGTGTGGTATAACCCAGAGGTTAAAGAGCAATCTGCAGCCAATTAAGCGCTTCACTAGGAGGGCCTTGCTGCTATGAATGAGAGGAATGCTCCATGAGCTTAAGAGGGAGAGACTTGACGGAGTGCTCCGAACGCCGTGTGTGCATGCATGCGTGTGTGTGGGTGGGCGTGTGTGTGTGTGTGTGTGTGTGTGTGTTGTAGCCTTGTGTCATAGCTGTAAACAGTGCAGGTTTGTGTGCTGGTAACAATTAAGTGTCAGAGAGCTAATGTACGGGTTTAAAAGTTCACCACATACAAGCTTTCAAACAGAAAGCTTGAAAGCAGGATGCCTGACCAAAAACCTCACAGCTAATGAGTGAATCCAGCCTTCCAAACATCTGAAATCAACAAGTACAGCAGGGAAATGAAATAGAACATTTAAAAGAGGTCCCACTCTGTTTTTTCTTTTTTTTTTTTTTTTTTTTTGTTTTGGGAGGGTAGGAGGGAGAAATGGAAAAAAAGAGAGGACCTAAAAGGAAAGTTTCAAAATGCTACTGGTGTTAAAAGAGAGAAAAAAAAGTACACAAGATTACTTGAGAGATATGATGCAAATCTTTAAAATCTTAAAATCATTCAAAAAAAAAAAAAAAAAAAGTAATACAATTATTTCATCAATACTATTACTATAATCAATAGTTCAGGCCACAATCTCAGCCTCAACCAAACAACACCTAGCAGCTATGATCCTTCTGACAGTGCTGTTTATGAAAAGCAGACCATCACTCAGTGGAAAATATTTATCATGGTCAGACAATTCAGTACACCAGATTTTTATGGGGAGGAATGAACACAGTGCCCTCTGAACACAAAAGAAAAAAACAAAAACAAAAAAAATAACATTCAGACTGCAAGCACTGAGTCTGAGGCATGGACAAACTCATTCAGAACTGTATGTTTAAAATCACATGTTGGGGCATAACTGGCACAAAGTACTGGGTCTAATCCCACTCAGAGTCTCTACTGAGTTAGAATTTTCTCCTTCAGCATTCAGGGAGTCATTCCTTCTGGGTCAAAAAATATTCACAAGTTAGCTGGAAATAGTGCTCATCTGAGATGGCCTGGGGAAACAAACAGTCTCTGTGGCGACTGGTTGTTGCAAGTAGCGCTCTATAGACCTGAAGGTAAGACTCTGAACAGTTTGTGTCCAGCATGTGTGGGGTCGGCAGAGATGCTAGCCGCCCTTTTTCCTTATCTTAGACCATGTACAAGATGACTGAACGGACGGACAGATGGATGTGCTGCCTTCAAGATATTATTTCCAGAAATAACTATGTTTGGTCAAAAAGACAATATAAAAAAAACATGCAAATGTAAGAACAGAGTATGGCTACCATGTTTTCTTTCTAAGAGGTTTGAAACAAATTAAATAACTTAGCTTAAGGGCCAGACCCAAAATAAGACCAGTTATTTTGTTTGATCCTTTTAAAACCTAAACATTTTTCTTAAATTTATGGTTTTGTATAAGTGGTGCAGCCGTCCAAGTATTTTACAAAGTTTATTTTACTCCAGTCACATAATGACAATACATGTCAATAGAAGTCTGCATGGGCCCTTTTACAGTTTACAAATGTGCAAAGCAAAGCAAGTTGAACTTCTTATCAAACATAAATTCAGTAAAAGCTGAAAATAATTTAACAACTTTTAAAGCCAGCTTGCGTTTACAAGTAAGGTTAGAGTTAATGTTTGGCAAATTGAGTGAGCTGGAAAATCCATGAAAGGATTTATCTGATGTTTCAAGAAATCCTGAATCATCAGGACTTGAACAAACTGCCAGACAAAAACAGATCCACGCAGCAAATACGATTGGACGCACTTATAAAGAGCAACGTGAGATTAAAAGTTTACGTCATGACTGAGAAACTCATTTCCATTCACCTTCTGATTCAACATGTTCAGGAACTCTGGCGAATGGATAAAAAATTTAAGTATATGGAAAAAGTAAAGAAAAGTCCGAGGAGGAGTGGAGGAAGGATGCGGCAGGGGGGGGGGGACGCCATGGCTGATGTCCATCCTGCTCTCCTTAACCTGCCCCCCACCTGTAACTCCCCTCACCCGCCCAGGCCATCCATCAGCGGGTGAACAGAAAGGATCAGGGCCCAGAGTAATGAGCCGTAAGCCCCCTTACACGTGTTGATGTGCCACTAAATAAGATCAATTTACCTTGACTACCACTACACTGCACAGCAGTGAGTGAAGGAGAACGTGCCCTCCTCTGCTTAGAGGCACACACACGCATACACACACCCTGTAGTACGCCTCAGACACACTTATTGTCACACAAACCTGTGTGTGAGAGGCTCCTTCCATGGGTTATCTGTCTCTCTGTGTGTATTCTACAGAAAGAAGATCTCTGTGTGTGTGTGTGTGTGTGTGTGCGGGTGCATGCGTGTGTGTGAATGTGCAGCGGTGATTGGGAAGGAGTGTGCCTGTGGGCAGGGAGGACAGCATGGTGATCTGGTTACTCAAGACAGACAGAAGCAATTGTTCTCAAGTTACAGAGTTTTCTCTGAGACTTGAGGGCATCACTGTCAAGTGTTGAGGCCATCAGGGAAGTCTCACTTTAGACGATTACACCCAATCTTTTTTTGTGTGTGTGCGTGGGTGGGGGGCGTGTGGGTGTGTGTGAGAGAGAGAGAGAGAGAGAGAGAGAGTCCACACTGTGACCTCCACTGCTCTGTACAGGCAACAGCGAGGGCTACTTACATTCTCTACGACAGAGTGAGATTTGTTTGCAAAACTTTGCAGAAAAGTTGTTGCAGCTGCTGTTCAGCTCAAAGCCAACAAAAACTGAAACTTAAAGCTGGAATTCGAGGGCCTGGGTGAAGTCAGATGAGTAGCTACAAAGTAATACATCAAACTATCTTTCCAGTTGAAACTACGGATGCCTCAACCAATCGACCAGATCTAAAAGCTGATAATTCTCATCTGACTGACTTTAAATGCTGATCAAGTGATAAAACTTTAGATTTTCTGCCCTTTTGCTATAAATGCATCAAAAGTAAGTACTCCCATCCAACCAATTGTACTTTGATACTCATACCTTTCCAGTATGAACAAAGTCAAAAAACCATAATCCTATCTATTTAACTTAGTGACTCTTTCATGTTTTGTTAGACTAAAAACTGCCTCAATCTTACAACCTGCAAACATCAACTGTTTTATGTCAAGGTTGAAAGAAGTTATAAGCTGTGTTTCCATTACAAATGTGTCAAACTTTTCCAATATTGTGCTAATGTGAAAAAAATAAATAAATGAAAAAAATAATAATAATTTTACAGTGGGTGTACTTCTGTTAAAATAAAATCACATGTCAGCAAACTTGTACACGTGATAAGTCAGTCAAAAAACACACCATGCCATGACCCTCCAACTGTCGTCTGGTTGTCTTTGTGATCTGAAGCAGCGACAGAATCTGATGAGGCAACAAAAGTGTTTCCGTTGCAGCTTTGAGAGTCACATCAATTTCAATCAAAAAAAACAAAAAAAAAAAAAAACAAAACAAAAAAAAGACCTCATCCTAGCACCAAAACCTTTTATCCAAAAAAAGTTGTTGTGTTTCCATAAAGCAAATTTATTTTCGAAATGCGAAACTGAACAGTTATACGATCAACACTGGTTGGGAAATGTCACATTGATGCATCTCTTATTTAAACACATACGTTTACAAGATACAAATGAGTCCTGACCACATAAAGTCAGATGAGGCCTGATCTCTGCTGTTGGACCTGACCTGCATGTAAAAAGTTTCTATGTTTTAGTGAACATGAAGCATCATGAGACAAAGGGCCAAACTAATGAGGGACAAGAGAAGCACGGAGAAAAACATACAAGTGATGCGACAAAGTAAAAATAAAAAGTCCCACAAAGGGAAAGCCACAGGAAAGAAAGCAAAACGGCCAGAAAAGGGGACAGATTAGTGAACGCTGAACGAGGCTTTAGAAACGCTGTCGGGGTGAAAGAGAATGCCACTAATAATGAGATGTCTATTTTACCCACCAGCTCTCTGTCTCTCTCGCTGCTATGCCTGTTTTCCTCTGGCCCCCATTATCAGTGCACTTGAACCCGGGGATAACAATGAGTTCACAGAGATTGAGAAGTGCCGAGGCCTTAATTGTATGTATTTAGTCACGCAAACAGAGGCAATGGCCTGAGAACGCCTAGTTAGCCAATGACATCATTTAGCCACACAGCCACTTTAACTCAATGGGGCTGCTGTGGCGTACAGCTCTCTGTCACTTTATGCTATCCCTGCTTGTCATTGCTCTGTGTCTCTTTATCTGTCTCACACTGGGGAAACATCCGGGGAAATGCCAGTTTATGAACCATAATCAGTGGTTTTTCTTCCTCCATGTTGTCTATTTCTGGCAATCTTGCACAGACACAAAATGAGGGGTTCTCTGTGTTAAAGATGGTTTATTTTAATAGAGGACATGGAAATTCAAAATATAAATCCTTAATTCAGTTTGAAAAAAAAAGCAGACAATTTGTGGATGAGAATTAAATTGCACTGTTATGGGAAATGTCCAGGACTTCCTTTACATGGCATTTTCACACCGGGTCGTCCTGTAGAATCGGATTGATTGGGGACAAATATTGTAACATTTACTACATTTTCCACTGGTGTGGTTCTCTTTTACACTTCACTGTGTCAAACCAACCAAATACTTTGAGAAACCTGTCCCCCCACTGCACCAAGAACCACAGAAGGAAATTTTTTAAAAATGAAGAAATTTCCTTCAAAAAATAGAGTGGCGTCAGATTTTAGTGGTAAAGCTTTGGTAAAAAAAAAAAACAAACAAAAAAAATGTGAGGAATTTCTCAAACTCTTGTTTGCTTTGGTTGTATTTACCCAAAATAAACCTGCGCTATAGTCTGCTTTCTGTTTTTGGAGCGGATTCACATATGCATTCAAACCATGCCAGTGTTCAGATCAGCCGAACCCAGACCAAGGTTTGTAGGCGGACCAGAACTCAATCAGAGTTGGACTGCGTTGTCACACCTCCACAAGTGAACTGGAAACAGAGTTGGACTAAAGCGGACCAAACAGGGCTGGTGTGAATGTGGACGGTTGAGAAAGGATTCATTAATGTATATTCTGTCGATCAAACACATTACCCAATACTTCCAAAGGTATTTCACTGTAAGCAGACAGTCTTTGACATGTTTAATGCCTTCCATGGACATGTTTTCTCTTTTAAAGCTCCACCTGCAAATGAGGACAGACTGGAAATGACCTCTGGCTCTGTGCTTGTGGTCTTGGACGGCATTGCAAGCATGTCCTCGTGTTTGTGTTTGCGTGTGTGTAGGTGTGTGTGTGTGGGTGCATGCATGCGTGTGTACGTCTATTTGTTTGCATGCATACTTTTGTCAATCAATAGTGGCTCCTGGCAGTCACAAAGAGAAAGATGGCACTGAGATGTTAGTGTGCCTGACTTGCTAGGCACAAAGAAGGGTGTGTGTGTATGCGTGTGTGTGTGTTCAGAATGGAGGGGCGCTTCTCAAGCAGGGATGTCAGCACTTGAAAAATCAATCACCATCTGGGCTTGTTTTGTCCAAAGGACAGAAGGAGGGGAGGAAAGCTCACAAACGAGCACACATGTACCTCTCGCATCTTTCATTTCACGCTAAGACAACAGAGGGTAAAACTGCACATCGGCTCCACGTCCCCCTCATGTCTCCCGCCCTTCTGTTTTAAGTGAACACTTAACTCCTCGCCTGGATCCTGCTGCTATCAAAGCAAGGGCAATTTTCTTCTCTTCCCCCCGCAACTTCTTCCTGGCCATTTTCAAATCAGGGGTTGAGGCAGTTGCATCAAAAGGCAAGGATATAATTGAAGGGGCGAAGGGTCGAGTGCTGAGGGGTGTTTTTCAGAGGAAAAGCATCGGCCACACTGGGGCCTATCGGAGCCATTAGGGCAGCCGCTATGTGAACACACCGAAACAAGGCTGGTGTGCAAGGTCACCCAAAGCAAACATGGATAAGAGGAAAGAAAAGCAAAGATTCATCGGCTTGAGTTAACGCCTCAGGTCACTGGGTTTAGCTCCTTTTCACCAAACCCTGGCGCTCATTTCTAGGTGCAGCTTTGACTGGCTTTCAAAACCTGCTTTTATGTCCACTTTTACATGAGAAAAGTAAGTGTTTCACACAAAGAGTTTTTCTTTTTTTTTCTTTCTTAATCCATACACACAACCACACCCGCACACGCCGCCCAAAAACTGAAAGCATGTGTGTATATGTGCATGAACGGGATGCAATTTTGCTGTGGCGCTGCCTCTTTTCAGCTGCACAGCTGTGTGAGAAATGCCAGTAGCAGAGGCTGCTGATGCAGCGAAAGCATTTAATACTCAACAAACAGTTATCTAAGCCCATGTCCAATAGCTAGACACCACTGTAATGTGACCTACATACTAAACGAATAAGAATGTTTTTACTTTTTTTGTTTGACAGTCAGGGGTTGGGGGGTTGTGGTGAGAGGGCACAGTGGGGGATTGGGAATAAATGTGAACAGAACACATTCAAATGTCAGTATTAAAATGGTAAAATATTGCTTTTTGCCTCTCTCGCCGCGCCTCCTTCACTTCCAATCTTCTCGTTCAAAGCAACAGAGAAAGTATTGAGAACGTAACGGAACATATTGTGCTCTTCCCCGAATTCAACATCTCGTCTTTGTCACTTTTTAAGACCGGCAGGAGAATTTTTCTTTTCTTTTCATCTTTAAGCGATAATGATTATTTAGACTGCATCAAACAAGGTCGCTTTTAATTGGTGTCATGAAGGTCTAAGTTGGAGGGATGCTATGGTCTCTTTTTATGAACGAAATATTAAGAAACCATTTATTTTTACATTCCCTAACTGAACACAACAGGAATGGTGGAGAAGTTTTCCAATTTAGACATAATTTGGGAAAACATGAAGTTCAGAGAAGTTCAGCCGACTGTGTCCCTTCAGGCCTTATTTGCAATCTGTGATCTACGCACGTTCTATCGACATCAAATGGGACGCTCATGGTTGATCCACACCTGTCACGCCTCTGTTCCTCCTCAAAAGGTAATCACAGACCTTCAACATCAAGTGAACACCTTCTCTGAGAAATCAAATGCTTTCTAGACCTAGTGTTTAGCACTAGTGGGAGAAATGGGTCATGGTCTTTCACCAAATACAAAAGTGAAATCCTACAACTACTAAAATCTGACGCCACTTCATTTTTTTTTATTTATTTTTTTTTTACAATGTGTGAAGAAGGAAGTTATTCTCAGTGGGTTTTTCAGAGGTTTTCTTGTTGTTTCCTTCAGTGGTTCTTGGTGCAGCGTCTCCACAGGGCAGGAGGTGAACAGGTCTTTCAAAGGGTTTGGATCGTTTAACGTGATCATTTGCAGAGTGAAAGAGACACAATCCAGTTGAAAATGGAACAAATGCACAATTTTGGTCTTCGATCGAATCAAGTCTTCCATACTCTGAGGTGTGAGAAGACATTAACAGACCTCTGATGTTAAAAGGAGCCAACATGACCAGTTTACTTTTCATTAAGTGAATATGGATAAATGATCTTTGATACAATTTTTATCACAATTTATAGTTTCAATTGTGATAAACTATCACAATTTACTGACCAATCAGTGTTTTTTTTATTACAAAATAATGCATTCCTGTACTGGTAAGCAGTCCACGAAGAATCTTGTAGTTCAGAGTCTTTCCCAATGACTCTTTGACATGTGGTAGGCGACACTGGAGTCAAACCACCTAGATGAAAACTGAGTTAAAGTCGGTTCCATCTTGGCACCAGGACTCAAATAATGTGTGGAGTGTGTTTTGAAAACTGAACAACAACTGTATTCTAGATAAATGTATGATTCAACCACAATGCCTCAAATAAAACCAGAAAGTCACTCTTGGAATACAAAAATCAAGTTCTGATGCCCCCAGTAACAGCAAATCCAACTTGGTCCATTTTTAGAAATCTTTCTGAATAAATAACAGACTGGTAAGGATAAGGCTACTAACAAATAACAAGGTTCCATCCTTTCTAAACGTGAAATTTCTATGACTCGTGTTTCATCAGTTAAGGTTTTGTCAGAGCATAAATATTCTCATTATTTCGCTGACCAAGGTACCAACTGGATTTAGGACACAGTCTTTGCAGAATTCCAGATATCCACTATGAAAGCATGTGACAGGTTTGGTTCCTCTCTCAGCTTAACAATTGATGAATGAATAAAAAGTGAACACACTCGAAGACACAAATACACACAGCAGTCAATCCTCCTGGCCACGTCAAGTGAGCAGGTGTCCTTAGTAATGCACCATTGCTCACTTGGATCCCTGTGTCTCAGGAAAGAGGGTGAAAGCAGGAGGAGGGGAAAAAGACTAAATAAATAAAGGACAATTAGAGGAAAAGAATGAGGCATGTCTTCCTTTAAAAAAAATAACATTGCAGTTGCATATTCTTGCTTTATGTGGTCACATCTCTCTGCTCGCTGAGAGATTCAGTGACAAACATGAGGTCATGTCACCAAAACAGGGGATGTGCATCAGCCTGACCGTCACAATGCAACATCGAAGCTCGTTTGAATGCACCTAATTTCTCAGCACGACGATGCTGAGACGATGCCGGAGCAGAACTCCTACACTCGTTATATTTGGGGGATGATCAAAAACAGAGATTGCACCAGGAAGACCAGCCGCGAGCCCAGCTGAGGAGAAACCGAGCAGGAAAAGATGTTACTTAGTAAAGACCATGCCTTTAACCCCCCGCTGAGCAGCAGTTACATGGTACATAAATAACCATCATGAATCAGACTGTTTGGTCTCACCCTGCCATTTCTCAAACAAGATCCAGTTCCCATTTCGCCACAGTGGTGGCAAGGTTTCAAAGACAGGTTTTTTAAAATGCAGAAAAAGATAACTTTTGCATACGTCCAATGTCTTGTCTTGTTCAAATATATATATATCATTGACTGATGTGTTTGAAGGGACAGATTGGGTTTTGTTAAAAAAAAGAGGGCTTGTGGAAATCCCATATGCTACCTACATTGTTAACTTTTTTTCAGTTCTCCCCCTTTTAAAAAATACAGATTAGTTGTTTTTGTCATCACAAGCTGAACAAAAATAAAAATAAGAAACAGATCACAAGTGGAATATAGTTCAGACACATACTAACCATCATCATCCATCCATCCATCCATTTTCTGTTCACCCTTGTCCCTAATGGAGTTGGGAGGGTTGCTGGTGTCTATCTCCAGCTACGTTCCGGGCGAGAGGCGGGGTCACCCTGGACAGGTCGCCAGTCTGTCACAGGTGACCTTCATCATTTTTCCATTAAATTGTTAATTGCATAGAATACTATGGTTGTTTACAATTGAGAAAATTACAAAAATAGCTTAACATACTAGAATGTTATAAAATATGTTTTTCTAATTTAAGAGGTGAAATTCACATGTTTAATAGATTCAATACATACAGATACAACAGACCGTCACAGGATCTGATCAACACATGATTTATGCACAAAATCCAAAACAAAAATTAGAAGAATTTTCTTAAGCTTTTTCTGTTGAAGAAAGAAACATATGTAGATAAGGGAGGCGAGGAGGAGGACCAACAACAACCAATACCACTAAAAGACTGTAAAGCCAATGATTTTGATAAAATGAGTAGCAAATTTATTATAAAAATAAGAAACATTGTGTTGTGCTTTGTAGATTTCCTTTTTAAATTAAGAGCTTTAGGGTCATATTCCTTCACTACCTCCTGGAACCGGTTTCTGCCTGTTTAGGTCTGAAGGATTTCCCAAACCAGACTTCATCCCCTCACAAATCTGCCCTGAAGCCATTCATTTTAAACCTTGTATCAAAAATCAGGCCTGTATTCAGTAAAAAACTCCTTTGTAAAACTTAAATACATCCCAATGTGTCCAACAACAAAGGCCTCTACCCTTCCTCATCCCCTGTGACACGTAAGTTTAGGATTGTTCAATGGGCCCGCGGGTGGGTTTTCCATTCTCTCCCGGTCCCCCTTTATTTGGCTCCTTCTTTTAGAGCATTAGGGTGAGCAGCCATTGAACTACAACTGCTTCTATAAAAATGGATCAGGATTAAAATGACCCCACACAAAATTAAAAGTTCCCCCAATGTATCTTTTCTTTAAGACATTCCCGGCTTCCTTGGGAACGGGATTGTTTCTTGACAAAGTGGTCTCAGCTCAACAATGAGCACCTTTCAGATGCACACAGGGACTGCCTTTAGAACCGCAGAGAGAGACGGATTTCACATATCAATCAAAAGGGAGACGTGAGGTGGGGGGAGTGATATGGGGGACTCGTTTGGTCTGGAGAAATGCCAAGCACATTTAAACGGAGATATGCTTTTCTCACAAGGATTCATAAGAATAGTCTTCATATATACAGGAGGTGAGATGCCAGTCTGAACTAGAAATACTGCATAATGAAAAGAAAGAGCTGTGTAAAAAAACAAAGCACACTGGAGTTTTTGCATGTGAGGTCTTGCTAGTGCAATTTTTTTTTATTTATTTATCAGTGTTCTAGTCTGTGTGCTTGTGTTGGGGTACGGGCTGCAAATGGTCACAGCCACCTACCGGCCCAGCTGTGTGCATAATTGCTGCTAATCTCATTGAAGATTAATAAAGTGTCAGAGCAGGTAATTCACAGCAGCATTCATCCACCTCAACCCTCAACCCAGAAAACACAAGCCCAATGGCACTAAAAACAGCAGAATTCAGACAGTCAGTATTTATATATTGCACACTAACATGAGAGTGCAACATACATATATGTTGCAGGTATATATATATATATATATATATATATATATATATATATATATATATATATATATATATATATATATATATATATATATATATATATATATATATATATATATATATATATATATATATGTAGGGATTAAAGGCATACAGTTTTGGTTTCATTTGTGATCATTAAGAAATAGAATCAGGAGAAAATAAGAGATCTATTAAGAAAATGATTAATGTTAAATCTGCTGAGTTACTGTTAAAATACAAAATATTGGTTATAATAACACACAGACACACAAATGGCTACTTTGTAGTGTCTCTTTATAATATGTGCCATCTTAAAGAGATAACGGATTCCAAGCATGTTGACTTTTAATTATTGTAGTAAATGTGTCCCTATCCTAATACTAACTTTTTACTTGTCATTAAAATAGAAAGAACTGTTTCTTTTTTGTGCCTCCTGCTCCGTCTTCTCAAATCCCCAGTCTGCCTTTTCTAGATGGCCTATTGTACTGAGCCAGGTTCTGGTTCTGCTAGAGGTTTCTTCTTGTTAAAGTGTGTTTTTTAAGAAGAAAAAAACTCATGCACACTTAGTATGAGGACTTGCTGTAGTCAACAGCACAATGCAAGAGAATATCTCTATGTTTCCCTCCAGGAGGAGGGATTGCTGCAGGTCTGACTCCATGCAATCTGCTGGGTTTCCTTAGACAGAAAACCTTTTAATCTATTTTCAATAATAAGCTGAACTTAATGCCCTGATATAAGAACTTGGATTAATGTGTATGTGTGATTTAATTGAAATTACCTTTTTTGTAATGTTTCTTGAGACATTTGTTGTGAATTGGTTATATATAAATAAGCAGAATTTGAATTTATCACTACCATTGAACAACAGTTTACAGAAGTTCAGCCACATATCTCCAGTCAAATGGTGATGATCATGTTGCCCTGATAAATGATGCTTCTGACTTATTAAATCAAGAACAATGACATGTTCATTTTTAGCTTAGCATCTTAATAATAGCCAAAGGGATGTTCTTAAGCTGAACACTGTGATAAATTACTTCCAGTCAGTTATAAATTAAATAAACATAAACCCCATCCATTTACTCAGAAATTCAACAATCACATTTACCTACACTTAGAATTCAGTTTTGTAATTTATGTCTTATCACAGAACAAGTGATTCTTAGACTTAGTAAAAGTTTTGAAACCAAGTTTAGTACGTGGCTTCAACTCAAATAAATGAAAGAAAGACTATGGCTAATCTTAACTCCATGTAATTTCTCTGTACATCTGGGGTTACATTTAAATATTCTAAGTGTATTTATCTGGTATTGACCATAATTGTTGATTCAAACTACAGAATCAACAGGGTGAGCACTTTCTGTTTAACTTGACTGTTCATACTTTAAATACAAGGTCTTATAAAATCAATTGAGTGGTCTAACATCAAAGGAAATCCATATTTATTTCAAATGTTCGCAGCAAAATTCTGAAATTAAAGAAAGCATTTTTGAAAGACCTACTTGAAATAAAGAGTTGAAGCATTTCCTATTCTGACTGTCTGGGTGACGGGACATCAGCACCAGCCCACATTTCTTCAGTGTATTGATAGTTACATCATTTCTCTTGGCCCAGACCTTTAGTCTGAAATTAAAGTAGATCTCAGTATGACTGGGAAAAAAAAAGTATTTGTATTCATGTCGTGTGAGAGCTATTTTTAAATAGGGGTGCTGTGAAAGTGTGGAATTGGGGACAAGGCAGCCTTGCACCGGGCCGTGACACAGACTTATGTTAAACCTAATTAGATCATGATAATAGCTTTAGGGCCCCAGTGATCAATGCTAGAGGTCTGTGGAGATGAACTTTCCTTAAGTTTCAAGCCATGTGTCGCTTGTTTCCACACACACACACACACGCACACACGCCAACCAGCAGATTTTCATGTTTCAAATCCTTCAGAGAACAATACAGCGACTTAACCTAACTACTACTTTACCCAGTTAAATTTAATAATTGATATTATTTGCACTTTTCATCTTCAAAAGAGAGTATGGCAGTAGGCGGATGGCTTTATGTGTTTCACGTTTGCATGTCATCAACTGAAAGGTCTTCATAGAAAGCATTAGATTTAAATCTACTTTAGAGTTTCTTGCTGACGGAAATCCATGAATTCTCCAAGCCTCTCCCGTTGTGGAGTACACCCCTAATGTGTCCAATTCACAAAAAGACGCCCGCTGATTGTGAGCTGCATTTCCATCAGCAATGTTATAGAGGAGTCTAGTTTACAGCTTACAGACTCTTTAGATCACTTCCACCGAAGTCTAAGAGGATTTTTTTATGCTTCCATTACTAACTAATGTAATTTGGGTAATGTAATAATTTAACATGTCTGGGTCTGCTTACATGCGCGGGAGCTAGCTTGTATTGCGTGTGATTAGTCTTGATATCGGATGCCGTGGGATTCCCTGCACATACAGTATCGGCTAAAGTTTTCTCCAGCTGCTAAATCGGAAGTTGTCTGAGAACTTCTCCCTTCCCAGCACGGGGAGGGTTGCTTTCAGGAGTCAAAACTGTAAAATGAAGGATGCTGGCTGATCAACTAATGGTGGTTGACGCTGGCATTGTGTTTGCATTTTACACACTGTAATTACCTTGAGACAAGCTCTAGTTTAGAAACAACACTCTTGAACTGTTGAAAACTCACCCACCCATTTAATTTCCTAACTGTCAATGGCTACGAACTGGTATGCCTTTACTGAAGTCTCCTATAATCATGCAGGCTACGAAGAAACTTTTAAATTATCTTTGAACAGATGAAGGTCTGGAGTCGTTGAGAAAATAACATGATGACGGCTTGTCTTTTTGGGTTTACAACACCATGCAAATGTCGGTTATGGAGATAGTAGCATTTTGGATTTATTTATTTTTTTCTTCTTGGTTCAAATGGAATAGCTGAAATACTTCATAGATAAAAGAACTACTATTGAACTTTAAACTTAATATTCAATTGAACAACTTCTAGTTAGATGTTTTGGAGTCCTGATGCCTGTCCCATAAAAGGCAAAGGGCTGACCTTTCAATGCATTTGAGCAACACCAGTTAGACCAGTTCTGTTAGAAGGAATGGGAGAAAATCCCATCAAAGTATTGAGCATTGAAGTTTGTGGATGGATACTCAAAATGTCTCATCTAAGTCAAAAGGTTCAAAAATAAATTTTGAAAAATATTAAGGAAATGTTTTAAACTTTTAATTCTGAAGAACATAATAATAAAGCATTCTTTTTCATTCATGTATTTAACCAATAAAATTCATCTTGTTAACTTTAGTTAATTTAAAACAGGAAAATTTTTAGTGTAAGTGAGAAAAAAGAATATAGAAACAGAGTACGTAAATATCTCATTTCAAATGTATTGTGAATATTACTGGTTATAACTTTTCAAATGAACTTTTTAACCTCCAAACCTCAGATGGCTGACTAAGTTACCACTCAGAACCGGAGTTCAGAACCAGCCAGCTGGGCTGTTTCAAGCTATACTCTACAATGTTGTTCGCATTTCGCCTTCTGCTTCTCTGGTTTTAACCCCGTGACCACATGGATGTAGCTACAGTGTTTACATGCATCTCCAAACTGCTTCAATTCGACTGATTTAAAAATACTAAGCTTTACCTTCCAAAAGCAGCCTGGGTTAATAAGCTGTTATTGCTCTGTCAGTTGGTTTCGTCAGCACATTTCAGTATGACATTCCTCACAGTTGGCTGTCTAGCACTAAGGTGATAACCGGGTTTCCAGAAACTATCATTTGTTATTTTTTTTATGTGGTGAAATACAACATTGTCTATTACTTGTGGTAAATGCTGTAATTCTTAGATAAAAACTGGGGACAAGATAAATAAAGTTATTGTGAATGGCTAGTCCAGGTTTACCAGCGTCTATTTGATGTTAAGGCGAGTTGCAGGGATGAAGTAGTAATGTGATTTAAGACACAAACCGCCTGGAAGGAAAAAAAAAAAAAAAGAGGGCCTCCCTTGGCTTGTTGCTGAACAGCGAGGTGTTAAGCTTTCCAAGGCGACATCTATCTCTCGTCACCACCTTGAGGGCATCTTTTAACCAGAGGAATTTAGCCATTACGTGGCATTAACCTCATTAGAAAACACTCTTTAGCTGCTCCAAGATAAAATTGATTTACTGCTGCCATTTCCACCACTGCTCTCGATCAATGGTTAAACTATCCCTTTTATGGCCCCGTGCACACTCTCTCTGCTCTTTTCTACAGTTTTCTTTAACTGCGCTTTAATCTCATTTCTGCCTCCACTCCCTGTCCTTGTGCCAGGTGTATAAGTCGCGGAGCGCTGAGGAGCTCCCCAGGACTTATTCAGGAGGGGATGAGACCGACAGAATAAGGAGGAGACTCCTTGAACCAGCGGAGTACAATGTTGCAGTCGAGACATTCTTGAAATGCAGGAATTCCAGCCAGTCAGGCAGATTTTTGTGCTTTGTTATACTTTATATCTGCTCAAAGATTGCACAATTTTTCCCACGTCGTCGTAAGAAAATGTTAAGGTCATGGGAGCTACAAAGTTAGCAACAATGTTTTGGTGGAATGGCTTTAGGAATGCCATGTCAAATCGTCACTGTACAACAGATGGTTTTAGATGCATTTGCATGTCGTGTACATCTAGCCACAGGAGAAAATCCACAGTTGCACGTCTGTGTGGCCAAATGCATGCCCGGCTCTGACAGCTTGGGTTTTTATGGACATTTAAGCAAATCACGCAACGCTATACTTCTTTGATAAATCAATATCACTAGCATTTCTTCCTTCCCTCCCTCCTTTGTGTAGAAGCTCCTATCTCATCTCTCTCTGTCTGGGAGAATTGATCTGCACAGATGGAATGATACCAGCCAACAGATAGAGTGATACACTCTGCTCTAACCCCCTGCCCCCCCATGCCCTTCTTTCACCACACTTTTGACACATAAATAAAATATGTGACCTTTTTTGTTTCAATTCGCCGCGGTGTTAGTTCTGAGAAAGGGAACTGGGCGCGTGGGACTCTCGCACGGTTAGACGGGGGGGAGAGCAGAGTCGGCTGGTTGCCATCACTCACAGTTCACAGGCACCGAACAAAATACTCCTGAACTCTCCAACATATGCTTTTCTCGCAGCGATGCAGTTGGAATCTGAAGAATGGTGTAAGAAAAATTAGGCAGGTTTTAAATTATTCACGCATTTCTTTTTTTGTCATAATGTCTAAATTTACGACCGCACACAGCCTCATGCCCGGGCACATGCGTTTATCATTATATCCAAACTGTGGGAAAAAAAGAGTAACTGGGATAGTCAGATGTGAAAAGAACCGTCACCTCCATCAACCAAAATAACATACGAGACCTTGCTATTAACAGACGAACGCAACATGTTCATCCGCACCTTGGCTAGATATTCCCAGTGCTCTGTCAAAGGCAATTCCACAGCTCCACAAGAAATAGCTGCTGGGTGAACTAACCTTGCATCCTTGGAGAGTACCGGAGCCTGGAGGCGTGGGCCTGCAGGGGGTTCCACTTTGCTCCGTCAGACGGGTAACCGTGTCAGGATGTTAAAGGTTCCATCTGTCACACTTCTCACTCTTTCTACTTTTCTGGACTCCCAGCTTTAACTTAGCTCGCGTCAAACAGATGTGCGTATCAGCATTAGCTTCAGTGCACAGCAATGAAAGGCACTGCTTGTGTACGCTTAAACACAAACAAACTACTACATTGGAGGACTAATGAGATTAAACAGGAATTATCTGTAGATATGCTCATGAGGTCCGTCTGTATGTCCACTTAAAGCTGACTCGTGTGTGTGTGTGTGTGTGTGTGTTACGTCTGTGTGATGAATATGTAATACAATCAGCCTCTGCCTTATTGTAAGCGTCACCCCTTTCTCTCCCACCTCCCCACACACAGTGCATGGTAAAGTGAGTAACCAACATTGTAACTTCTCTCCTCATCATTCTGCGTTCTGTTCATTGTCTGTCGTCTTTCCTTCCTGTTTCCCTCACTTAAAATTCCTCCATTCATGTGAACAATTATAATAACAAATATTCAAGTTAGCTCAAACCGCCCCACCATACACACACACACATACACACACATTTTTCTCTCTTCCACTTCCTCCCTTTCTCTTCCTCAAAGCCCTGAGTCACCTCAGACAGTCACCTCAGACGTTGGGCGGGGGTTGTTCCTCAGACGGAGTACTTAGCCCGGTTAAGCCCGCTGCAGCTTCAGCTCGGCTCTAGTCGCCACTGCACAGGGAACCCTGCAAGAGAGAGAGGACAGAATGAGGGGAGTGCTGAGTTCATCATCATTGTCGTTGTTTCAACACACACAACACACAGTTTGTAGGACCCTCCTCATCTGGAAGGGCTTTCCCTTCCCCAGAAAGAAAACCTCATGGTTTTCAGTGTTTCATACATTCTGTTCCTTGTTTTAATGCAAAACATAATACTATATGAGGTGACATAACTCCATGAGCATGTTCAAATCTTAAACTGCTTTTACTACGGCACTGTTTATTTGAACATTTACTATCCATTCATCCTACATTTTCAAAGTGTGACTGATGCTTAGAGTTAGGGTTCCAAATAATGAATATTTTTAAGAAAGAATGAGCAAAATTAAAAACCAGAAAGTAGACCAGCTGTAAGTTGTTGTAGTGAAATCAATTTTAAAATGAAAGACATTCTCTTTATACGTCTTTTTGTTCTCCATTATTGCTATAAAAACTCTGCAATGAGGCAAAAAACATCTTTTTTTTTCTTTTTTTTTTTTTTTTTTTTTTTTTACCAGAGTGGCTAAATAGTTAAGGAACTGTTTGTTTGAGGGTCAAGGTGGCAAAGAAAACCCTCCATCTATCCATCCACTTTCTCTGCCGGTCTACACATCTCATACTGAAGCTTAATTTGATCATCAGCTAGGCAGAGTTTTTTTTTTTTTTTTTTTTTTTTTATCCAACTTTTGGAGAACTCCCCAACATTACCAACTTTAATACACTATAAATGGCACATAACACATAAAGACACGCAAAGGAATACACACACTACTCAAATGTTGCAGCATTGTTCCACTAACAGCTCAGTTTAGAGCTACACTACGCAGACGCTCTATCTGCACTTAGGAAGATTCGTTCATATCAGGAAAGCAGATCCTTGAATATAATTCAACTGATGGTAGTCCAATTTTTTAGAGTAACATTTAATCAGAGAACAAGAACAACATTGTGACATCACAGTCTGACAGTATGGATCTTACCGCTTTGATACCAATAAAAACCCACTAAATTCAAAACGGTTCCATCACTGGTGACTTGATATTCTTCAAAATCCCCTAAGGCCCCTGTCCACATATGGACACATATATCAAAACTGAGAGTTTTTTTTTTTTGTTTGTTTGTTTTTTTGTTTTTTTTTCTGCTGTTTCTGCTTTTCTTGTTCAAATGCAGAGTATTTGGAGGGCAAAAAAAACAATATATATATATATATATATATATATATATATATATATATATATATATATATATATATATATATATATATATATATATATATATATATATTAGAACACTTTCCAAAGTGAAGGATTTTAAAATCACTTTGAAGTGTATCCATATGGACTAGAAATACAGAATTTTTTAGAAACTGGTATAGTAGAAGCCAGTTTCCTGCACGCCTATTACCGCTTTCCACCCTAAAAACCAATAAGCATGGTGTGATTGAATGAGTTTTCCACGCTCATGTCCCACTAAATACAAACTAAATATCCTCAAAGAAAACAAAATTGCAAATATTTCGGAAAAATCTTTCACCTTTACTTTAATAGTATTTGGATAATGTGGTTTTCTTTTTATCTTGATTTCAATGGGATGTCAACTCCTACCAGCACAACATTGCTCTTAGTATTTTTGTTTCTAGTTCCAGGGATGAAGATGTGGATTTATATGCAAATTTCTTCAGACGTTATGCAAAGATTGTAGTTTAAAAAAAAAAGAAGTGATGTATGCACATGAGCCTGAATTTGTGCTTTATGAAAATCTTTTTTGATTTTTATAAATCAAAAAGATTTATCAAAATGTGAAAAGTATATGTCATGAACAGATTAAGTGTTTCTGAAATTAAACTATAGTAAAGAAATAAATGTTCTACAAAATGTAGAGGTAGGACACAACTAAAATATTATGTTAGCATTTTATTCATACAGCAACATTTGACAAGCAAATTCAAATAACTTTAGTCTGATGATTGAGTCTATGACTGGACATATGAACTTAAGTCACGTCAGATGCAGATTTACTATCTGAAGGCCTTGTACTGGTCTGCTATCATAGCTACAGTTAGCTAATGTTCGCTATCATGAGCTTTGAAGAGCTAATGTTAGCTCCTGAGCTTTTTCTTAGTGATAGCAGAACATTACTGCCACCTACAGGCTGGAGAATGTGCATTCACGTAACCGATGTACCCACATGTTAGGGAAGTGAGAAACGTATGATTGAATGCTGGAATTTTTATGACAAAAAATTACAAAGAAATTCTTAAATTTGTTTCCTTTTTTTAATAGAAACGTTAAGACTAAAACTAGCATCTCAGTAAACTTTCACTCATGCTAATTCAGCTGTTTGTAACCACATTTTAATGCTCCTATTGATAGATTCTTCAAACTTTTTCACATGCTGCTTCAAGACACTTTCTTTCCCACAACCATGAAACAATAATGGCTGTGGCATTATTGTTTCATGGTTGAAACAATAACTTACAAGCGAACTTGTATTTTTGCAGTAAGTTGTTTTAAAAATTTAGCCCCCCACACACATTAAAAAATCAAAGGAAAAAATGCGGCTTCTGCATAGATCTGCAGATACATATTTCATGCAGTAGATATCCAGGTCATTAAGCAACATTTTGACACCTCCGTTATTTACTACCCCAAGTGGTTTCCTACCTCGTTTAATCAGACTTCACCTAAACCTGCTGACTCAGAGAGACGCTTCTTTCTTTCAGCTTGTTCTGTGTTTGTCTCCTCAGCTTCATCCGCTCTTCTCCTTCTCACTTTGTTTACCTGTTCTTATGTGATTTTTTTGCTTGTTTTTGATTCTTTTGTGTATCCACTTCTGCAGCATCTGGGTTCAGTGGGACAGAGATCAGCTGGATCCCTGTGTTCCCAAAAGGGATGGCCTTCTTCTAGTTTCTAGTGCAACTATTTTAACACACATTAAAAAAAAGACAAAACTAACTTAAAAGTTGGTTTTCAGTAAGATATATGAGATTGTTTTAAGTAATTAGTTATTGCGCTTAAAATCTGGAAGAAAGTTCCAGAAAACACCAAAACAGCTGAAACACTGAGTTCCTTAACATTAAAACTAAAACCCACCTGTTTAGAATGACCTTTGAACTCTAATAAATGGAACACTGACAAACATATTTGATGTATATTCATGATTCTAACAATGGCATTCAACAAAACACAATGTATATTACTGGTTTCAAAATTGTTGACAGTATAATGTGTTTATAATGTTTTTTTGTGTTTTCACAATGTAAAACACTTTGAACTGTTATGCTGCTGAATATGCTATGTAAATAAACTAGAATGACAGATTGAATATAGATGGAATAGTACTAGTTCCACTGGCAGATTGTCTCACTTTTATCAATACATTTTTTATGTTTTAAGTGAAAAACTACCAGCGGAACTAACATTTGTGTATCAATATCGACAGTTACTAAAGTCAAAATAAACTTTTATACCTTGCTGAAAATTTGATTTTAAGTTGTTTTCATTTTGTATTAGTTTAGTATATTTGCACTAGAATCAAGACAAAAATACATAGTAAGATTTTGTATTTTTGCAAACGAGTGTCAAAGAGAAGTATCACTAACTGCACACAATAAATGCATTTAATCATTTTTTCTATTTTATGAATATTTATTTATGGTCTCTCACTGGAAAAAATCATTAACAGACAGATTTTAGAGCTCTTAAAACATTTTGTTATCGGAATGAATCAAAATTCTCGCCATGATCAGAAATTCTTCACAATAAACGATGTGCTAAATGCCCACCCGCAGTCTGGAACAGTGGTGAAACGATCCTGTGAGCAGGACTTGTTATCACGGTGGTCAGGTGAGTCTGTTTTTTCTCTTCTCCATCTCCATCTACTCCTCTATTGGAGAGTGATATATTACACAGCCAAAGTGCAGTACAATGTTTTCTTTTTTTGTTGTTTTTTTTTCTTTTTTTTTTTTTTTTTGCCTCAAAAGAGGTTTACCTTCGATTTTCTCTGCTGGGAAGAGCTCACTTGAGGCAGTGGGGGTGTGGAGAGGGGATGATGGGTGAAGGAGAGCAAGAAGCCACTCAGTAGAAGTTGTCTTTAAAGGAAGGATCTCAGTTGGGATGATTCGAATGAAGAAAAATGTGGGGAAAGGGGGCAGATAGAAGGGGCGAAAGCAACGATGTGAAGTGCTGACAGCTGTGTTTGGTGCAGTTGGATTGCAGGGTCAGGAACAGCCACACACACACAAACGTTCACATATCTGCACGCCGCCTCTCCCTGTGAAACTTGTGATGTTCTCTGAGGCAGCAGCTCACCACCAGAGGAAAAATAAAATCACAAAAGGTTTACAAAAGCTACCCCATCCTTATACACATTTGTCCTCCACACACATTTACCCTTCTGTCTTCACACACAGGCAAACACGCACGTACACACACACACAGGGAGAAGTCATGAGGAAATGAATGCCCATGTTTTGTGGGACCACCTGTTCATCCTGGATGCAAGTCTGAGAACCCAGTAAGGGTTAACCCTTCATGTGTACCAGAGCCAGGTGTGTGTGTGTGTGTGTGTGTGTGGGGGGGGGGGGGGTGCGTGTGTGTGGGCGTGTTTATGTATGTGTGTGGAATCCAGGTATTACTTGTACCGTCAGGGACGTGAATTTGGGTGAGCATGTGTGTGAGCGGGTGTCTGCGCTGGCGCCGCCCCATCTACAGCGTGCCCCCATGAGTGGCAGACTGGCTCAGGCTGTCCGGCTGGGACGGAACAGACCCCACTGCTGGACCACCTCCCAAGCGACAAACACACACACTCACACACACACGCATAATCCTCTGGGCTTTCTAGGGAGACATAGTCTTCCCTCTGCTTCGGGTGCTTTTCCAAAAAGAAGGGAGGAAGAATGTGAAAACAAAAAAGAGGATTTAGAGTTGGATAAAAATTAAAAAACCTCCAACAATCAGCTAAATGTTCACCTACTAATACATCCATTCCACACTGTCTCCGATTTAAACTCCAGAGTTTTGACACTTTTTTTTTTTTTTATAATTACATACTTTTCCTGACTTAAATTTCCTGACATGTTTGGTTTGACATTAAATACAAATTGTTGTCATAAATTTGTTCATTAAGCAGTATGTTTTAAAAGTCAGCTGCAAACACAATATTTTGTAAAAATTCAATGGCTGCAGAAAAATGATCAAAAATGCAACGCGGAGCAACGGTTGAAAAAAATTGTCACCTGTTTTCAGAAAGTGTTTATGGTCTAAGAATCTGATTGGTTTCACAGTGAGCAATTCAAAAACCAATACAGCTATGCCAAGACTGTTAAAGCTAACACTTGTAGTGTTGATTATGTTCATCTCTAACATTTAATCCATGTGATAGAACTCAGTCTCTCATTTCCTCCTCAGATCGTTTAGTAGCACAAAAAATGAAGCATGTTTTTCTTATTCTTATTTTCCTACTTATCCAGACTGGAGAATAATAGATGAACTATACATTACATAGAAAGTGTATTATTAAAGACTTTTTTCTTATATTTAAACATGTCTGAAAGCAAAAAAAAACATCATCCACAGAACTTCAATACACTCACTGCTTTAAGACAGTAAACTAATTAGGAAATTTAGCAGTGGCAAATAATAAAAAGAATACAAATCTTATAAATGTGATATTTGTTGAAGTCCATTAAAACATCACAGCCATCAAGATATTCAGACGAGGCCCTTAGTGGACAGAAATTAAAACTAGCTATTTTTATTACAATTAATTTTGTGAAATGAAAACTCTCTTCAAAACATGTTAGGTATATTTGGGGTAAAATAAGCTTGATTCTATTCTCTGGTATTTAAGTAGTTTCATGTTGACAAAAAAAAAGTCAATTAAAAAAGTTTTATAAAGTCATTACTGTGTTTTTCTGTGGGTTTACCCTGACAATACTCAAAATGAAGGTGAATGTCATTGTCTGAATCTTAGCTGAATGCAACATTTCCAGTTGTCTTTCTAAACGCAACAGTCAGCTCATCTTAAAAGGTTAAGCTGCTATGACGAACGCTGTTGGAATCAAAGACAGAGATATTAACCCATTTAATTAAACCTTGTAGGGTCCGATAGCAGCCAGATATTTCTTCTTTAATTGGCAACATTCTGGCAAGGCGCTTTCCAGTTGCTGTTAGCATGTTAGCTTCAGGTAAGTGTTTTCTTTTCCACTGCTCAGTGCGACTCGCCTCTCCTTTCCACGGTTCTAAATGTTTTCCACCATAATGGTTAGGTGGTACCAGATTGTTTTTAAGACATACTTCAAAATTCAAAATTGGAGCTGAAAATGCAACGTCAGAAAACTGTCAGGCCCTGTTTTCGTCAGAAGAGCGACTCCCTTACAATAATCCAACCGGTCAGAACAGCGACTGAGCGTATTTGGAGTTTTTAAGAATTCTCAACATCGCTTCCATTTCCTTTATTGTGGCATTATGTTGGGTTTGTGTTGCATATAACTCATAATGTAACGCTACTTTTCAGACTGTGGGACGACCACACCCAGTGGCGCTGTTCATTAGTTATAATGGAAAACCATGCAAGCTGTTGAGCCATGCTGCTAGGTGCTGATGGAAAACGGGCATGACTTTGACATTCAATAGTCCAATTTAATAGTCTTACTCTGAATGAAATAGTTAGCTATTTCTGGACTAGCCCTAGTTGTTGACTTGGAAATACCAGTAGCACAGACAAAGTTTCCATCCGTTTTGAAGCCGTGTTTCCACAAATCTTTTTTTATGTGCATTCTGAAGCATTGCATCAAAAAAAGTTAATGGAAATAGCAAACTTTTCCATCTAGTGTTTTTATGATCACGTGAGCTGGTTTTTGACCTTTCTGGAAAAAAATAAATAAATAAATAATGTGCAAAAAGTTAGATACCAAAACACATCTGCTGGATAAGTTTATGCTAGTTTGCAACCTCTACTTAATGTTCATTACAGCCATACACAGCATTAACATCTGACAAAATGATGCTTTGCATAGTCTGATTGATTCCCTCCAAATCAGTTTTGCAGTTTTTTTCTGTTTTGCAACATTTAAAAATTTTACTCAAGATTTGCATGACTATAAGACAGAAAGAGAGCTTTTTGTGTCAACATTTCAAGTCCTGACAGTAAAACAAAACAAAACAAAAAAAAAAAAAACGCTTCAGAGCCATACGGTCTCAGTTTGGATTCAATTTGGTAATCTCAAGATTAAAATCTAAAACCACTGAACAAACCTTAACTTTTTCTGTAAACCGTTACTCATATGAATAAAAAATGTCATTCCAATGCTTTTGGGAATTAGGACCACTTAGCTTTATAAAGACACATCAAAACCTGGCCCTCCAGATCTATCACTCCTTAAATCTAAACAAAAAAAAAGAAGAGGGGAAGGATTCTTGGCAAAAATCCTGACTAAACGTAATATGTACTTCTGGCCTAAAAGTATTGGGATCCTCAATAGTGTGGCACTCATAAATCCATACAGGAGCTACCCAGTTCTGACCTGCAGACACACTCCCACACACATATTTGCATCCACACAAACCACTTTGGATCATGAATCTCATCATTCTCATAAGTGTCTGAAAACATGCAAGTGCCATTACTAACCCACCACCAACTCGCCCCACCCCACCCCCACCCCCACCTCACCCCAACAAATAATCACCTAGAAGGAGGAAACAAGAACGAGGAAAGAGAGAGAGAGAGAGAAAAAAAAAGCAATCTTGCCTTTCAAACGAAAAGGGGAAAATGTTTTAAGGGGCAATGAATTTTGTGGAGCTGAATAGGATGTTGGTACATGTTTTACTAAAGGAAATATAATGGCAGACTATTATTAGATCACATTAATCACGAGTGTGCCAAAGGCAGTGACAGCCGTGCTGAAAAGGATTGAAAACGCTGGTAATGGATATAAATTACCCATTGTGTGATAAAAGGATTTTTTCTTCACTAAGAAGGTAAAAAGGAATAAAACACTAAGAGAGCCACTAAACGCTGCTGCGTGTACATATTTATGTGTGTGTGTGTGTGTGAGAGAGAGTGTGAGTGTCCTGCCGCTTCGGTGTGTGTGTGTGTGTGTGTGTGTGTGTGAGCAACATGTAATAACACAAGGTTATCAGAGAGGATTAAAAAATTTTAAGGGAATCAGATAGTGACAGTGAGGCCTCGCATTAAAGCCACCAGTGACAGAATGGAAGTGAGGATTAAAAACAGATTAAACTGGTTTGTAGTGATGGAGATGAAAGGAAGGAGGACAAGAAGGAGGGGTGAGAGAATAGAGAGAGAAAGAGAGAGGGAGCTTTGACAGAGGTCTGTCAGGCTTTTGGCATGGTGATAATGAGTCACATCTTCCATGCACTGTTATTTATTGCTGCCTTGGCTCACAAACAAAAGATCAATAATTTTGAGCAAATCTAATGTTGTCCTCGATGCTAATGCGCTCGTCCATCACATCTGCCATCTTCACCAAGGAGATGGACTGATTCCCTGTTTATTTGGAGATCAAATGCAATCAGATCACATGTCTCTAATAACAGAGAGGAAACAGTCTCATGTGTGAAGACGTGAGGCGCCTCGTATCGCCGTCGACGCGTACGCTTATACATCCGAGTGTCATGGACGCGCAAATGATTATGTATGGCGAGAGAGGCCAATGGGTTGCCATGCCACTTTTTGGCATCAATCTTCATTTCTACCTCAGACTTTGCCGGTGAAAGATGAAGAGTGTCAGCGGCTTGTCCCCCGACAACACAGGAGGCGCATGAGCATCCGTCAAAAGCGGCGCGCCCGATGCTCACTGGTTAGCCCTGCAGCACAGAGAGAGATAAGAAGACAGCAGATCCTTCACTGACAACTAGCCCTGGGTGAGACACTTTCCAGCCACCTGAACTCAATCAGGCCCCGGCGGAGGCAAGCGTTTGGTTGTTTCATTTCATCTCTATCCCCTCGCTCACTCAAGGTGCGTTTGATTCATCTCGCAGAGCCGCGTGCGTGAACACAAATCGCATTTGGAATCCGGAGTCCCTTCTGCTTTTGTTAGCTACTCGTTTTTGATTCTGCTCAACCAATTTAGCTAAAGATCCCAGCACACTCTGATATTACCTCTTCAGTCCGACTCTATGTGTGTCATTTGGACCAACTCGGCTGCTCACTGCGTGCACCGATTCATTCGGGACTGTCTCAGTTCCTCTTGGCACGCCGAAAACACCCCCGCCCCGCGACAATATGTAGAGCTACGATGCTAAGATCCATGGCAGGTGGATACACTAAGCTTCTTCTCCTACTCCCTGGGTGAGGTGTGAGGAGCAAAACAATGACAGACAAAGGTCACCAAGCCCACAACTCCTCACCTGCTGAGGGGCTGACCTGCCAAACACACCCCTGAGGCCCAGGGTAAAAAAAAAGCAAGATTAAAAAAAAAAAAAAAGCTTTTCAGTAGGCAGTTAAAATAAGAACTAAAGATCCAGAAAGAGAACAAAAATATATAGAAACAGAAAAGGAAACTATCACAATTTTACTACATTTGATTGAAACCTGCATAAAATTAATATTAAGAGGGAATTTTCTTTTATTCTCTTACAAAAGCAAAAACGATTTCCATGGAGGCTTAGAAGATCACAATGGGAATTATCGTTCTTTACACTGTAAAAACACAAAATCTTACCAAGTACTTTTGGTCTAGTTTCTAGTGCAAATATCTTTGTACACCTGAAATAAGGCAAACTAACTTACAAGTAAATTTTCTGTAAGAAATAGGAGCTTGCTTAATGTCAATAATTCCTTAATATGGATGACAAAGTTCTAGTTCCACTGGGAGATTATTTCATACCAGCTGATTTAACGTCCTGTAATTGGTCAAATTCAGATATGATTAAAAAAACAACTGTGTTAAAATCAGTGATGAATTCAATCAATATATGTATTTGAATCCATTCAAATACATATATTTTGAAACTTTAAAAGTGCTTCAAATTAGGTGACATTACATGATTCAAAGTTCCATCTTTAAAAACATAAATAATAAGGGCTCAATATTATATATAATTGGCATGCTTGTATTCGTACTTTATACCTATATGCATTACTTTGAATTGTTTTAAGTCTGGATATTTTTTTCTGAGAAAAATGGCAAAGCTGGATATCTGGAATATAAATAAGCAGATGTTTATTGTTTTGAGGGAAAATGTAGTTTAGACGAACTGAATCAAAAGATTAATGGAAAATAAAAACAGCCATTAGACATAGTGCTACAGTCATGGTGTGTTTTGGTTGCACTCATTTGTGTCCAGCTGGATTCTAGTGTTTAATGAGTTTTCCAAATGCACTCTGATTACTTTTCTCTGACAACTTTCTCCAAAATTACACATTTTATTGAAGATTTATTCAATTAACTTTCCTATTTTCAATAAATTAATTATTCCACTAATTTTAGTGAATTATCAGTAAAAAAAAAAAAAACATCTTCAAATTTAAGATGGGCAGGAAGAGAATAAATTATATATCCTGACAACCATTCTATAGATTGCACTCGTGTATAAAAAAAAAAAATCAACTGCAAGCAATATCATCGACTTTACATAATGTGATCAGTTAGATATAGAGCTCCTTATATTGAATCCCCTAGTAAAAATATTTCACATCATTATGCAGATCATCCCATACTTTACCTCAGGTAGAGCATCAAACATCTCACTTAATGTAGTTCCTCCAGCCCTCTGTCATCACATCACTGATCTTAATGCAAAAATAAATGTTAAAATGCTTCTACTGTAATAAGCTTTTTCACCATGGTTTTGGGGTTTTTAGTCGGGACAATACTCGTAATGTTATGTTAATGTAATTTGTCTGGTTTTCACTAGGCACCTTTTTCCTGGAAAGTGCGAGGAAAGACAGTGCTTCATACAGCAGGTCAGGACCTTGGCAGGTGGAGTAATAAAGCCCTGACATAAGGCTGTGACCAGGGAGGCACACCATGACCTATGGCGACCCAAGGCACCTCCCAACTGCACCTAATTCTCTCCCTCACTGTGCCTTTCTTTCCCACTGTTGGCATACCCAGACACCTACAAGCATGGCAGACTTCCTCCATGTTCAGAGCGGTGTAAGGGCACAGTGAAAGGTCAAGGTTCTTGGAAGCTATACAAGAACGAACAACAGTGAGCTGTTGTCCACAATTCCTTGGATTTTTGTCCTTCTTTTGTTGCAATAAAACTCTATCGTAGAGATGCAAATACGTCTCGTCTTGAAACAATTTCCACTGAGGAGTCTTTTTTTTTTCCATGAGTGGGCCCTCGCATGGTGACAGCAGCGATTAGTAACAGTCCTACAATTATTATTTGTTCTTCTCTTACAACATTTGCTTACATGACGTAATTATAGTAAAAATGCTAATGCACGGAAGAATATGCAGCGTCAGTGACAGCCATACACACCCGTGGGATTATGACAGGGTGATGCTGGTTTGTAAAAACCTTCAAGATGTCACTGATTCAGCCAAAGTCACAGTGTTGAACACAGAGTTAGCCACAGTTCTGATCTGTTGCACAAAGTGTAGCAGAACTTCAGAACCATCAACTTCACTAATGGGGGTACTTAAGAGAGGTCAATCAAAATAACTAAGATATTTCACCTCAACTCTCCTAAAATACGTTTAAATCATTTGTTGTATTATCTGGAACAATTAATTAATCATTTGCAGCACGTTGAACAACTTGGGTTTTTACAGTGACTCTTATGGGAGATCTTTTTAAACCTCTTTTTTTGTGTGTGTGTTTGGGTCATTGTGGTGCCTAGAAATTCATTATTCTTAAAAAAAAAAAAAAATATGCCAAACCAACAAAAAAACACCATATTATCTGTCTGGAGGAGGTTACACAGAACTGCAGGACTCTTAATATGATGACAATAATTACACAGGATATCCTTTGTCAGTATGCTACAGTAAATTCCTACCAAACCTTTTTGAATAAGCAGCAACTAGTTAAGAAGAGTAGGTGGAGACCTATTAAAAAAATCTAACCCTGGTGGTTTAGGAAAGGTGACCACTATGGGAAATACAAAATTTGCATTCGTTTTTTCTAAACGCACTGGAATCCGGCTGGACTACAGGGCCAAACTCATCGGATCATGGACAGCCCTGTTGGCTCACATCCCGCAGTCAGTGTGGTTCCATCAGCCGGCTTGTAAGCAGACACTTAAAACAACAGAGAGAAGCAAAAAAAAAAGAGAGAGAGAGAGAAAAAAAAAGTGACTCGCCCAAGTTGTCTTGTACTGTAAGACACATAAAAGGCAGCAGCGTTTTGGGCTGAGGAAACACGTGGAGACAAAGCATCAACACACCACTGGTGTCATCCACTTCAGACTGACAGCAGCCAGCGTTGCCTATCAGTGCATCTGTATCTTACTGAACCGACAGCTCAAACGAAGCAGTCTGGGGGTGAGACGAGACTGACACTGCAACAGAGGCTTTCCGTTCCCGCTGCTTTTCATAGCCCGAGTATTGCCCTCGGGATCCCACCGCACTTAAGAATCATGTCAAAGCTTTTAACAGCGCGTGACGTCTCCCTCAGCCACCGCTGTCATGTTCCCTCTGCTACTCACTTACACCCCCAGCGTACCCTCCTTCTCTTCTCCAAGCCTCTCTTGACTTGAACAAGAGACTTTCTCCCTGAACTTTTTAAGTTGTCATTTTTTTAAGCACACATATCAAAGCTGAGAGTAAATCGGGAGTTTGGGGGGAGACAGATATTTCTCTTATGCCTTTTCTTGCGCTTTAGTACAATAAAACTGTGGAAAAGGCAAAGAGAGAACGGGACGAAGAACAGAGCAGGAAAACATTGGCAGAGATCTTTGTGCAATCCACATCCTTTCTCCACTTTCAACGACTAGCAGTACATCATTTGTATTGATGCAATATTAAATTTCAATATTGCATGTCAAAAGGTACAAAATGATAGATCATAGCCCAGCTAAATGAATTATTAAAGGCCTAAGTTGGCTATGCTATCGGCTTCTCTTACAATCAGCTGTGTCAGAGGAGAGCAGTTGGTGATACTGGCAGCATTTCAAAGCTTTGTCATTTTTCTTTCTAGTCGCTTTCCGGCTTTCTTAATCTAGATTTCTGTCATTTATTAATGTTCCCAAAGAGCTAAAACCCACAGATCTTCCCATCCTCATAATCAAAGCCTCCACTCACATCTTCTAATTTCTCTAAAAAAATGTTTTAAATAATGAATAAAGTCATAATTAAATATTCAATACTGAACATAAGATAAGGCCAAGAAAATATTTTGTCTTTGTTAGATATGTTAAGAATGCAGACAATGGGGACACAGCAGCCATTGCTGTGGCAGTGACTCACTCTGTGTGAGATGATTTATGTGAGTTTATCTCCAGATTCTGTGTGATGGAGTGACTCCTTGACACCCCAGTGCCTGCAGTAGTGCTGTTTTTTACCTGACCTATTGGTCAATTTTAATTCATGACAGCTTCCATGGTTTGTCAGGTTGCAGTTGAAGGGAAAAGAACACAGTGAAAAAGAAACAAGGAAAGGTCAGAGAGTATCTTAGTTGTTACAATGAGCAACCTCTTCAGATGAAACTATTGAAAATTAGATACTGTACAAAAAAACCTTTACATGTCCTCACATCTTGATTTTTGGCCTTTTGTTGGACATCTTCCTGAGATTACCTCCAGTATTTCTCAAAGCTGCCAAACTGGTGCTACTTTAAGGAGTCAGAAGAGAAGAAGTCCGCCCTGAAGCATTATCTCAAGTTGCTTTAAACCTGCTGAGTCAACAAAAGGATTTCCAAGTGATATGAAGGAAATGTTAATCCTCAAGACTGTCACTCTTTTATTTTAGGTTCAATAAGAGCTAATACATGCCTTGTGCAATATAAATCCATGAATTATTACATTCTATTCGTCAAAACTCCCACAGACGTTGTTCATACATTATTGTACAAAACAAATGCAGATATAAGATCTACTGGTTGTTTGTGACGCAGGTTATTTTGAAATATAATTACACATTTTTTTAATATATAATACATTACACTACAACTTAAACACAACACATCAGTGGTAAAATGTAGTAAATTATAATAACAATGGCATGAGTGTGCTCTCATCGTTAATGATTGGCTTATAGGTCACAGGTGGAATCAGTGCTGTGGGACTCAGAGCGCTGTGTTCTAACAGGACGGACTGCCTCTGCCTTACGTGTTCATTTGAAAATTATCTGGCTGCAGGTGTTCTTCTTTGGTCCCAACCACTCTTAGTCCTTCAGAAATTCTTTGCTTTTAAGCCTTAACTTCTACCTCTAGTCAGAAACTTCACACCTAACATTAAGTTTTAGTTTAGAAATCTGAACTAAAATTCAGGTTTCTAAAACTTGTATACAACGATTAGCACAGGTTTTGGTTTGAACATAAAGAAAAAAGCAAATGTTACAGATTGTGGTGCCAAGTCTTAGTGTGGTGTTGAATGCCTGCAACTATATATTACTTGTTCATTCCCATCCTCATTTGTAGTGATGTTGGCACACCTCGATTATTTTATTTGATGGCCATTTTCCACTGGCACCTAGCGGTGCCTGGACCTGGTTCCACTATGCAGAGTTTGGGCAGTTTTCCATTACAATTGAGTAACAGCGTTAGTGAGTGGAGATCATATAGTTAAGTGGTCCCATTTTCCAAAAACTAGTACAATCTGACTATGGAGGCGATGGAAGCTGTACTGAAACCTCTATTCAGTTTGTTTGTTTTTTTTACAAATGGGGGATCAGATTATTAGATTGATTATCAATGATCAAATCAATATTCCTCTAATATATATAAAAACACAGTTTGACCATTTCTGTTTCCATTAAGTCTGTTCATGTGATAAGTCATTAAGCAACATGCTGCTCCAAAATCATCCAACTACTTTCTGTTGTCTTCTTCTTTGTGGTTGCATCAATGGCAACATCCAGTTGTGATTTGTGTGATGCAAAAAAATTTGCTAAATTTTATTTTTAAAATGTTGAGTTGTGTTTACGGTCCAGGAATCATAGCTAATGTCAGGCAGTCACATTTGTGACTCCACCATCTAGTCAATCAAGAACTGATGGTCAAATATGATCAGCTAATATCCACACTTGTTTCCCCAGCAAAGTAGGTTGTAAAAAAGAGGCAAATTTATGACAATTACATCCTTTAAGGAGGAAAACAAAAATGACATTTCTATCATCCTACCTATATAACCAATACTGAGACACATTAACAAGGAAAATCTATAAAATTTTATCCAAATATAAAGATCTTTGCCTGCTTCAATGAGCTTTGATGATGTAAACATTCTAAAATCTTTCTAGAACAACACCCTTAAAAAGTCAACACAAATGTACATTTTAGGCTGATTAGTAAAAGGATCTTATGTTCAAAGTTTCTCATAAAGCAGGTGAACAGTGTGTTTATACTGCACTGTTTGGTATTATATTGTTGTAATATTTTAAAGCACCTTTGAGTACTTAAAAAAAGCACTAAAAAATAAAATATATTTTTATTATAGTTATTAGATTTACTGAAAAAAAAAAAAAAACAGCTCACTGAACAAAGAGAGCCTTTCAGTATAATTATGTTGGGTAAAAACCAGAAAAAAGATTACATCACCTGAGGCCCGAAAAAGCTAAAGCAGATCTTAAAACTCATAATTATAAAAAAATCGTATAATCCTAAAAACAAAAGCAGTTTAATATAGGGTTTTGTGACCATGATCATTACTAACAATAGCTCATGTCTAATAATTGGAAAATATCTCTGACTATAGGTTTGAATCCTGAACATTCAGCTGGAACAGCCAGGCTTGTAGATAAAACACGTATGCAGTTGAGAAGAGCCTCGCTACAGTAGAGCCTGATCTCTGTACAACTGTTAGATTTCCACTGCTAGTGTGATGTCCTAAATCCCTCACCCCCGAGAGGTTTTAATTGCAGGGTCCAGATTGCCAGGGCTGGTCAGGGCCTAGCGACCCCCATGAGAAGTCACAGTCTCCATTTAGCTTCCAGATCCTGTGCAGACCAACACAGGGCCCCCGTGTTATCGTGCGAGCACTGGCTGGCAAAAATTCAATTTTCATCCCCCTTTTGTATGCAAGCCTGCTGTCTTGCCCTAACGATGTTCTGCCGTCAGAACCTCCCCCCACCCCCCACCCCCAACACACACACACATCCCCAACGCACACACGCCTACACGCACACACTCATCCACCCGTTCTCTTGCCTTCTCCCTTCAACAACAGAACACAGTGGAGTCGTTAGGACCCTCTCTTCATTACTTCAAAAAACCAATCATTAGACACCAGAGTATATACGTAATTAGAAAATCACTTCCTTTGCAATCCCGGCTAAGTAGTTTACATACTGTAATTACAGGGACAAAATCAATTTTTAATCATTTCACTGATTGGGCTCATCAGCTCAGTAGGAACATTGTATCCTGCTTGTTGTGCGAAACAACATCTGGGCTAAAACAATTACCCTTTTGTGTTCTAGAGCGTTTCTGAAAATGCCTTGCTGCCTCTTCCCCCCACACTGCGGACTCCCTATTCTAACTCTATTCATTTTAGAACATCTTTTCCCTTTTGTCTTTGTCTTCCAATCCCTTCTTCCCCTGCTTCCCCCCCACCACCACCTCCTTCCTTACCTCGTCTCAGTCTGTCTCTTGCACTCCCTGCCCTTGACTTGGACATGGAGGATCACATTTAAAGCTTTATAAATCAATACTCTATAATAAGCTGCTCTTGACAGAGCAAGCAAGGAAGCAAGAAAGGAGGGGTAAAAAAAAAGAAACAGCAAAAAAAAAACATACTGTATTGCTTTTTTAACACCTCTTGTGTTTTTGATTGTCATGGCCTTGCTGTTCTCATTGACATTTTCTTCACAGTGTTGTCTTCAGCATAAGTTGAGCAGAAATATTGCCGTGTTAAGCTATATGTAAACTGAATGTGTGGTTTGGGGCCAGTTCTAGCGCAAATGTGAAAAAGGGCTAACTGTCTTCATTTTCTTAAAATAAAGCGGTCCAAGTTGAAAGTATTTCTTTTGTGCTAACATGTTTCACCCTTCAATGGTTTCTAAAATGCTTTACATTCTTGTCTGAAAGCGGGGCCCAATCGATCCACATTAGTCTGAACTCCCTCTCTCTCACTTTGAAAACTCCGGAAATCAGATTTCTGATGGAGTGTGTGTGTATGTGTGAGGGCTGGGGATGGGAGTGGGGCATCGGTAAATGCATTGATCACTATATGCAAATTACATTTGCTTTTATTTTTTTGCCAATCAATAGTATTAATTAACGGCTTCGTTTTAACAGCACCCCGCAATCCCTTTGGACGCCGCCGTCAACTTCAGAAATCACCTTTACCCCCCCGCACACCCTCTCCGTCCGCCTGTATCCCACTCCATCCCCCCATAAGTCCCTCAGTAGCCATGGAAATGAACGGTACATGGCAAGGGCCATAAATCAGGAAATTCAATTTGACCATGAGCTCCAGTAGTAACAGTAAAATATGAGTGCTAACACAGCACACAAGTAGATCATTCCTTACTGGTCATTAAATTGCTTATTTTACGACAAAAAAAAAAGTTTCACAACTTAATTTATGGAACATGTCATGAGGCGTAATATTCAGCCGGCAAAAATGTTCAGATTTCTTCTTTTGCCCAAGTGAAGCCTGTCAAAGATAAAAATTAGTAACTGAGAGCACTCTGCAACGAAAATACAGTTTACCTGAGAGTTGACATGTTAGAACTGCAACCCCCACCTTATTTTTTCCTTTTTTTTTTACAAGCTCAAACTCAGATCAGACTAAAAATCTGTTGAATGTTGTCACAGATTTTTAGTTGGATTGAGGTGTGGGATTTAATTGGTCTGTCGGGGACTACAAGTGAAAACTAGTACATAGGACTACAACGCATCTCTCCTGTTGTGATTAATGTTTTATGTGCATTATCCCTGTAATGCATTTAAAAAATTGTCAAAGAAAAAACTTTGATAAGGTTTGCTGTCCTCACTAGGCCTGTCACAATAAAATTTTTGCTGGATGGTTATTGTCATTTTGAGACCATTAGTGGCATATTAATGCAAGAAGATCCCCTCAAAGATAAAAAAACGAACAAAAAGATCATTTCAAAAGAACATTTAAGTCTGGAACTGGAAAATATTTAAAATATACAAAATAAATAAACAAAACAACTGAGATAGCAATAATTAAAATAGATTATTAAGTCTCTTGTAACTAAAATTGACACCTGACTGCCCTGTGTGTTCATGTTTCTGCACACATGAGAGCGCTGGTGGGGTGGGGTGTGTGGAGGTTGTTAACCAGCCTGGCCTAGCTGCTCCTGCCAGGATGCTGGTGTGTGGGATTAATAATAAACGCTTTTTGAAATTAATTATTATGCCTAAAATGCTCTTTTGTGATTTGCTTTGAAGAGCCTGTGTGTGCGGATGTATGTGTGTAAAAAGGGGTTGACGAGGGGGTGGGGCGGTCGAGGGGTGGCTCGCTTGCTCATTTGGAGAGCTTTTCCAATTATACAATTAGTCTGGAATGTAGGCCAGCAGTTCCTTGTGGTCCCTGACCCCGCATCGTAAGTGCCCTCGCTTAACTTTTTTTGTTTTTTTATTCACTTGTTTGCCTGCAGAAAACGCGTTAACGGTGTTTTGAAAAGTAAAAGTTTTTGGAGGCAAAGAACGTTCCTCATGCGGGGAGAGGAGACGTTGATGGCTGATGGCGGAGTGCGTCATGCTAGACGGTGCCAAGCGACGGCCTCAGCCGTGAATGGGGTTACGTGTGAAAACTGATGGCCATGCACTGATACAGTACACAAAGCCATCGGATTGGGGGCCTCTCTGGTCAAATACTGTTTGTTTTGTTGTTTCGTCCGGCAAATCCAAAGACTTCTCCGGACCACCACCACTTTGTGAAGATGGCAGTGTTAGCTGGTCTGGAAGCGAACACAAACACAGCACAATGCTTACTACTGTTGCCTCCCTTTCATTTCCTCTACAATGAAGTGATATGATAAATGGATTTATGATGAAGAACAAATTGTTTTATAATTTGGCCCCTTTGTGAATGTCCCCTCGCTCTTGCCTGCCTGCTACCAAGTGTGCTGTACTGGTTTTAATATGAAGCAACAACAACAGCCAAGTGCCATCTGTTGGCATGCGGATTTTCTGTAATCTCTCTTTACTGATTACAACAATGAATACACAAACCTCTTAAATAATTATCCCGCAATGTAACAAAAAAAAAGGCTAAATAATTATAATCATTAACTCCCACCAAGTCTGCCACTCCTCCAGCAAATGAAGGCTGTCAGAGAGGGAGGAAAAGATAAAAAGAGACACTGAGCGAGAATGGGAGGGTTTTCTTATGCCAAACATGCCTTAATATACCAACGGCTTAAAGAGAACACAGAAGTGACAAATTTAACCCTAAGAACTAATAAAAAGAGTCCTATCTCCATCATAATAACCATACATTTTGTTTTACTTTGCAATTTAGTTTATACAAAAATTTGAAATAGCAAGTTTGATTCAGTTTTATTTTCAGTTTTGACTCTTGACTGATGCTATTTTCATTTGATTTCAAAAAATACTTTTAAAGTTGAAATCTGGATATTTATAGATGTTTTTGTTTCCCATAACAAAACATTTTCCTAATGTGAGAAGATTTATACACACACACACACATATTGTTTAAATGGATTGATCTTTCTAACTTTTGTAAGAGAAATACAAATATCAATTACTATCAAATAGGACTACAACTATTGTGACACACTGTATAACAGGAATAAACTGATCATGTTTTAGGTCAGTTAAGATTCCCAAAATATTTCTATTTGCTAAATTTTAAAATAGAGAAGAAAAGAAGTCTTTGTCTGAAAGATGCAGATTTTAGAAATAAACCAAGATTAATGGCCTTTTAAAAATTTCAAGAAAGTCCAGATGATGTTGCCATGCATTTTGGAAGCTTCTGATGTTGATCTTGAGCTAACTGGAGTAGTTTAGGACAACATCTCACACACACCGCTTCCTTGTGTGACACCATGGAAAAATCTAGGAGCTCAAGAAATCAGGTAAGATATTTGGAAGAGAAATGTAGACCTCAACAAGTCCAGCTTATCGTTGAGAGAAGTTTCTGGAAATGTCTGGATATCAAATTTTTCAGGAAGGAGACGGGTTCTGCATCCAAGAGATGAATGTCTGTACCCACTTAATCATGAAGGGGCTGGTCATTGGGTGAGAGTTCGCTGGTCCCAGGAAGAAACCATTTATCCAAATTAATAGAAAAAAGTCAGATTACAAGATCATCATTCTCGGTAAAATGACTCTTTGTCTATAAGGACGATTAGCATTATACAAAAAAGGGGAGATGTTTGCTAGCCTGAGATTATAATCCCATTGTAAACATAGAAAAGGAAGAACCATGTTGCACTTCACAGAATTGATGTACTGTACTTCACAAAGTACTTGGCAGCATAAGGAGACATTATGTGAAACTATTGAAGCAACAGTTAAGACATCAGCAAGAAAGAACCATGGAGTCTTCCAGTGATCAACTGTAGACCACAGAATTACCCAAAAGATTGCTTAGAGAACAATTACAATGTTATAGAACAGTCATTACAGTCCATCGAGAATTGGTGGGCAGAGCCAAAAAGGTGTGTTAACAAAGTAGCCTAAAAACCAGATGGAGGACCTGGGTCAAACTTCCAGCCAACTGTCCAACTCATACAATTTAAACAGCAACTTCAACAACATAAGGGAATGTATGTTAACTAAAGTCAACATACAAAAATTATTGCTAATTATTTTTAACATTTGGTGAAGATAAATTATTTTAGTAATTTTAACTGACTGAAACTACAAAAGCTTCGTCAAATACATTGTTGTATATGGGGAGAAATTGGCTCTGTGTGTTTATATGGAGCATATGTAAATATCTGGCTTGAAGTGTAACCCAACATTTTTTAGTCAAAGACACCTGAGACCACTTCTGATCTGGGCAACAAACCCGTAACTGACAGAATCTGTTTTTTCCCAAATGGAAAAAACTGAAAACTGTCCAGTGGCTAATTTGAATGTTTCACACTTTAATGTAGTGTAAAAGAATAATAAAATCAGAAAAAAAAATTGCTCAAAATATCTAATTTATTTGAAAATGCAGTAACTATATGATCCAGGAAAAAAGTATTTTTAAAAAAGGCAGCCCGTCTCTTAATGAGTCTTCAAGGACTGGAGTGCCTGTTTACGCACCTCCCTCTATATAAGTCCTCCAAGAGTGTGAGCGTCTGCAAGTTTGTGTGTCAGTGCTTTGTGTGAGAAATGGTGTGAGAATACGTCAAGGGTAGCATGTGTTAGCTCTGCTTCCAATATGAGATAAATCTGTGGCACATACCTCCAATATGACACAAGCCAAAACACCATGACTCACCCATGCTATATTTGATTAATAAAACTACAGCAGGCAGAACTAACTCCTATGCAACCAACAAGTGCCAAGGCACACTTTAGATAAGGACATGTAGCAATATTTCTGCATATTTTAATCTTTAATGAGTGAATAAGAATATGAATTTCGGATATCTGTGTGGGACAGAAGTTTTTTTACCTTAGTAATGCATCTGTAATGCAAACTTAATGTCATAATGGTTGTTATAGAGATCATTTAAAACTTAGAAAATAACATAGATTAAATTTTACAGAAAAAAAAAATAAACGTCTTTTGAAAAGAACAGTTGGTTTTATCAGATGTGAAAGCCAGCCTAACACCTAACTCCATTCCCTCAGACACCTAAACTCTATTTACAGAGATTCATTTAAAAACTAAAAAAAAAAAACACCAAAGTGAGAAGTTGAGTGATTAATAATATAATTGGAGAGAGGAAGAAAGGATATCAGAAATGCAAACAAGAATAAAGTCCTAAAGAGTGTAAGAAAAGAAAGTGAGTGTAATATCTATGGTGTGTGAATGACAGCAATGACGATGATGAGGATGATGATGATGAGGATGATGATGATGAGGATGATGATGATGATGATGATTGCCTGCTGATTACAAACAACCAGGTTGTATGAAGCTATTTAACTTCACAAAGCGGAGACGTCCCCTGACTTGTCATCCAACCTGCCATCACGGACACACACGTGCGGATCTGGAAGTATCCATCACGGTGAGGGATGGGGTGGACGCGCTCCTCCACCTCCACCAATAATGCTTTGCACCTGTTTGCCGTGTCACCTCTACACGCTAATTGTCTCATGGAGGCACATTGCGTGGGAATGACAGAGATGTGGCTTTCTGACAGACCATGTGGGTGCATGTGGCTTTAGCATGTGCTAAGGGGAGCGGTGCCTCACGTGTTATCGGTTGTGCAAGCTTGTCTGATGTGTTAATGTGTGTATTTCAACATTGTGGGGATGAGAAGGCTTATGTTGGTGTTCATTAATCTGATCTGTGAATGATGTCACAGCAACTTAACCACATTCCACACAAAATTTGGAAAACCAGTTGAATTTACTTGCTGTTGTGTTCAGTGACCTGCTACTATTCCAAATAGTCGATTTTTGGAAGACCTGCTTGAAAAAGGAATTTCATATATATCTCAAGAACTAAAGAATTCTTCAGAGAATACTCCAGAGGTCTAAAGACCTGAATTCATGTTACTGAGTGAGAGTAAATTAATATGGCATGCATCAGAGCATGAAAAAACAAAACAAAACAAAAAAAAAAACAATAATATTTCTGCCTAAATGAACTTTGTGATGTGAATGTCCCTGTGAAAGCCTGTAGGTACAATCCAAAACACCTACCAATCCACAGTACAGGATCAGAATATTTCTCTACTCCACAATTTATCAATAAATGTGAAGCATAAAAGTTTCTGAGAGGGATTAGTCAACAAAAGCCCAGACAGACTTTCCATCTGAGCTACTTTGGCACAATTTGAAATCTCTCAGTTTTTTGTTTTGTTGTTTTTGTTTGTTTTGTCTGTTGTTTTTTGGTTTGCGTTATCCTTTTACCCTACCAAACAAAATCATTCTATCTACTGATAATTTGTTTTTGCAATAAAATGCAAAACAAAATACTGCAAAGAAAAAATACACCTTGGTGCATTCAGGGCTATAGATGTTGACATCTTTCAGGAGCCCATTGGCTGATTTGGCTGACATGTCAATCAAACCATCAGAGCCAATAGAATCCAGGGTGTTAGCAAAAATCACAAAGCTAACGTTTTTTTTCACCAAACATATTAAAATGCACTTGCTATGAATTGAGGGAATGTAGTGTTGCTGGCCATGTTTGTGTTTTTAGGTTCGATTGTGTTTCTCTTCATTTAGTTGTTTAGTGTTAGAATTGGATCTTGTTGTGGTAGAGAATGGTATTTGTCATTAAGGTTAACCTTTACCCATTATGTGAATATGCAGAAAGCATGTAATACATTCACACTGCGTAGCCATATATAAACATTGCATATAGATCATAGTAGATTGAATATCCGCTATATTATACAGCATATGATTAGATTGATTTAATTGGCGGAAGTGTTACTGAGTACAGGTTAACATTGTAACAATTTATTTCTATGCATTAATTAATTGTTACACAGTACTATGCGTGCTTTATTGGCATTCCAATCATTAAAGGTAAAAATAAAACCAGAAATTCTGCTTTAAATGGCTCTTATATGAGTGGCAGCCATTTTGGATTTTGTAGTTAGTAACAAAAAAACACAATATGTTTCTATTTGGAATCGTGATCGCTAAAGAAGTTTCATTTGTTTCATTTTAAACTGCTACTTAGAAATTTTGACCTCAGATCATAAAACAAGTCATGAAACAGTTTTAACTCAGTTTATGTAAAGTTCCCAAGAGAAATCATAATCACTTGGAATATTGAACCAGACTTTGGCGCTGTAGGGCTATTTCTGATCACACTGGGGAAAAGATCACATTTACATTCAAAGTTTTATTTGAGAAAAAATGCTTAGACAAACAGCTAGCACAAATGAGCTTCTATTTTGCTTCCACAAAAGTTGACACATCAAAATATTCTTCTGGTTGTGAAAGTTTAGGTGGAGTGTGTTTAACTTTTACACACTCCAAAGTGAGCCACTGACAGGCCAAAACAGTGATAGGAAACTCCAGGAATTTATAATTACTAGTGTAACTGAGAAGTATGGCATTGGTTATGAAGCGCATAGTTAATTTTCCCAGATAAAGTTTGGAATAAAAACATAAGTGCACGGGTCTGTGAGTGTGACAGACACCTTTAATATCCTCCCGTTCCCCTTGATCAATGGGTCTGATCGTACCTGCACGGCTGCCTCTCCAGCGGATGCCGGATGTCAGGAAGAACGCAGACAGTTTCACAGAAGGTGGGACGACAAGAGCCTGTAAACAAAGCACACATACCAGGAAATTCAGCGTCACCTGCATTTGAAGCTTGACAAGTTTGCAACACTGTCGACAGAAGAAAAGTACCCATTAAAAATTGTATTCTGAGTCTCTTCCCCACAAACCCACCTTGCAGCTCGACTCGTTAGTCAAACTTATTGTGAAGTCATTTAAACTTTTACAATCATTTTGCACATGTATCAAACATAAATGCTTGTGTAAACCAGTGGTGAAGCTTTTTTTCAATAACTTCAAATCTTTGATCTATAATTTGGCCTTTTATATCTCTGTAAAAAAGAAAAGAGTAATAAATATGTGTAAGGCACGTTTTAGATGTTGAGTGTTCGTAGGAGACCATCCTTGAGAACTTCTCAAAACCAGCATAAAGGAGTGCCTTCTGGTCTGAAAGTATTTGGTACACCTGGTTCAAGTGCCATGGTGCCAAAAATGAAAACAATGTTTCCTCCGACTGCATTGTGTGTCAGGATGACAGGTTTCTGAGCACACCCTATAGGCTGAGGAGGAGTACAACGTTTTAGGAGCCTGGAGCTCAAATTGTAGGGAAGTGAGTGACAACAAAGTGACAAGGCTTTGTCTGGAAGGCCAGGCCAAGGCAATCAATAATAGCTGCTGGCATGAAGTGCTGGATGAGCCCCAATGTTCTGGGCAACCTATAGCAGTTTCACTGGGAACTTGTTTTAAAAGTAATGTAGTGTCCATGTAAGGAACATCCCAAAGATCCAGTAAGATGATATGAAAATAGGCGGGAAGGACGACATTTTAGGTCCTTTTTTTTCTACATATGCCCACTGATGAGGGTTAGCAAATACTGTGGTTATCCATGTAGACAACGGTCCAAAAATCAACTATCAAATTCATTATGTCTATATAAAATAATATACAAATGAAAGCCATATCCTTCATTTTCTTTGTTGCAAACATTATTGAGTCAAATTAAGCACCAGGTATTTTCAATGAATTGTGAAATGACTATTTTCACAATTCTAGTTGAGTCTGTTTTTAAGCTTTACTAAGTTAATTTAAAATAAGGTGTTTTCACTTTGTTCCATGTTTAAGAAATCAAAATATCAATTTCTTTGTGACTTAATAAACTGCTCCCCATTTACATTTAATTTTTTTATGACATTTCAGGGGTTTGCATAAACCTGCTCAAGTTTGCCAAGATGAGAATGTGCACAGACTTGGTTCTGCATAATTTTCAGAATGAACTTGTGCTGTTTCTTTCCTCAGAAGATCATCTGTCACACCGTTAGCAAAATGCCCGTCTTTTTTAGGGCTTCTTTTTTGTTGTTGTATCTAAGTCTCTTTCTGTGATCCATTAATATGGAGATGTTGCTAAATTTGGACCTCCAAAAAAGAGGCTCAAACAAATCTCATGGATCTTTGAATGAGAAGAGGCAGCCAGGCATATACAGACTGGCTCAGTCGTACAAGAGAGGGGTGATGGCAGGGGTGAGGGGCCTGGGGGGGCTGGACAGGGTGGGGGGGACACAGATGTGGAGGGTCTGCAGGAGGGCCACCCAGATTTACCCACCACTACTTTTTCAATGGAGCGTCAAGAGGTAAAACTCACACTCATACGCAGGGAACACACACCCCGCTCACACACAAAGCCGAGATGTTGCCTTAAGTCACAATCTAAATTGGCTCCCAGGGGCATACTGACTACCTTGTTCACCAAAGGCATTGTGTATGTTTTCTGAGTGCTTAGCATATGCTGTTGTAACCTGAGATCCTCTGTCGCACTCTTACTCTCTTATTTCTCTCCGTCTCCTGTTTGCACACACGGAAACACAAGCACACAAACATGCAACACTGCCAGGAGTTGCTCCCCTTCTCTCCCTTTTATGTTTTTCCCATCAGAAGGTTAATTAAATTCAAAATAGTTTGCATCTACCTATTAAACCATGTTGCACCAACCGCCCACCAGACAATCGACACAGACACAACCACAGGCAGGGTGGCTGCGTTGGGGGTCTAATACAAGGAAAGTAGAAGAAGAAGGAAATCTGCTCATATCACAGGCAACGAGGAATGTCATGTCTGTCTCTTTTTTTTTTCTTCAACAATATTACAATGGCAATGTGAGAAAGAGGACAACATGCTGATGCAGTGTCACATACAGTCAAATGGTGCATCTATAAGTGGGTAAAACATTGTGAAAGGACACACATGGTTCCCCCCAAAATCTGCCTCATCGATGTTGTCATGATCAAAAATTCTAAATGCAGTCAAAAGAAGAGCTTGCCAAGCACTTTCCAGAAGCAGATGTGCACTGCTAGATCCGTTATTGTTCTACTGGGGGAGAAAAACGCAGAAAAAGCTCCTAACACTTGATTGAATCTGGTACATCTCTGATCTGATATAAAGCTCACTGCAGAGTAATGAAAATAGCTAACATTTTAAGACAGTCTAACCTTTCCTGTGTTTACCTTATTAAAGAGTGTGTACCTTAACTGGTAGAGCAGTACACACAGGAGGCGAGGGGTGGGGGGTAAATGTGTATAAAGCAAGCAGTGTTTAAGCAGGCGAGAGCTAAAGTAATAGGCAAGAGCAGTGAAGTGTTGATTCTACAAAAGATGCGAGGGAAAAATTGCACCTTAGTGCTCACACACACACACACACACACACACATTCCTTCCCCCTCCTCAATCTACTCCCACAACACGGCCGGCTGCCTGGCAGCCGAAGTTAACATTTTCAGAGAAAATATTCCTTGCCTCCAATAGTCCGATGTAATTCATTTTCCATCTCTGTTCATTAATCATTGTTAAAATTAGTGATCCATTTCTTCCACTCTGCCATCTGCACTCAGCTTCCTAACAAACATGACACCTCGGTGCATAATAAAAGCTGACAGCTACGAGGAGGCCTTTCCAAATAGCTTTCTGCATATGTGCACCTCCGTGTCTTGATGCCGTTGTCAGACAAAAGTAGGTTGTTTGGACCACCACTGGCTGGAGACAAAAGCTGACGAGTGCATGAACACACACGCACATATTGAGAATATGGAACCGCATATGTACATTTATAAGCAGTAAAAGTATTTGATGTTAAACAAAGCGACATCTCTGAGGCTAACCCTCTAAACATGCCAGCAAATGCACAAAACTACAGCCGGGTCTATTCAGCACTGAGTCAGTTAATATCTAAATGGGCTCACTAAAATGAGAAAAGCAGAAAGATTTGGGTTGAGATAAATTGCTGCATTTAAAAGAAGCAAAGAAATCAGAGTGAAAACCAAACGGGTGCAGAAATGTTTAAGTGTGCTGTTTACCCATCCTCGTTTTTGGCTTTAGTGTCAGCTGGAACCGTGCTGTACTTTTCCATTTGCCTTTACTTCCACCAGCCATGACATCTGTGTGTATTTGCTGTGATATTGTATATCAGCTCTGCTACACCCTGATCACACTTGGGTAGGAGCTGCTTCAGCCAATGAAGGAAACAATGGGACTAAGTCATTGCTGGAGGATCCCTCTTGCTAGGCCACAAGTGTCTTTCAACTTCCTGTCAACCCCAAACTCCAACCTAACCTAACCCTATTCAAACCTTCATGAGAGTACAGGGTACTTTATTCAAGCTTCAACACATTTTATTTGAATTTAATTTGAGAGCCAAATGAAAGGTTGTGCATAAAAGTAAAATCATGTGAAAAGAACGCATCTTCATTTAAATATTTACTAGAAACAAAAATGTATAAACGTGTACATCCACCTTGACTGCAATATCCTAAATAAAAAACAAACGCAACCAATTTTCTTCAAAAGTTTAATGTAATCTCAGCATAAATTCTGTTGTTTTGTGAAAACCTCTGAGAGTTTCTTTCAGAAATCATTATTTCCATTTGTACACTTTACAAATATAACCTTTATGGAAGAGTGACCATAAAACACAGTTGAAAGAAAGCCACAGGAATTCCTGTTTAAATCTAAGTCATGTAGTGGCAAATGGGTAACTGTGACAAGTAAAACCAAAGTTAATCCTCTGGTGTCTCCACAGAAAACTCTGAACAAACACTCATTAAACATGGCAGTGGCTGCATCATGCTGTGTGAATGCTTTTCTTCCACAAAGAGCTGTTGCCACTTAACCCAGGGCAATTCTCGAAAAAAAAAAAATAAATAAATAAAAATATATATATATATATATATATATTTAGGGTGACAGATTTGTGAACCTAAACATCCAATCAGAGCTGCAATGTAGACCAAAGCAGGTTCAAGTGTTGGAATGGCCCAGTTAAAGTTTGGCTCAATTCCAAATTAGAGTCTGCAAGATTTGCTTTCAGGCATTCAACATATAATGACTGAGCTTGAACTATGCTGCAATACTTAGATGTGCAAAACTACAGACATATTCCACAAGACCTGCAGGTAAGAATAACAGAAAAATGTGGTTCTCATATTAACTTAGGCAACACAATACATGTGCATATCACTTTCCATTTTTTTTATTCACAAAACAATATCATTTTCCTTAAACTTCACAATTATGTACCATATTAGATTGTTTTACAATTACATTTCCCGAACAATATATTAAAATCTGTGCTTATAAGGTGACAAAAAATTAAAATAAAATAAAAAACCCAGAGGTATAAATGCTTTTATGAGGGACTAAAAGGTGGTTAGCTTGATACACTGGGATACTTAGGAATTAAACACTGTCACCAATTTTTTTTTTTTTCCAGTCCATTTATTGTGCACTTACTCACGGTTAAATGAAGCACGGCAACACTCTAATGTTAGACCGTTTAATAGCCGCAATATTAATAATGGTAATGTCTAATAGCTGCATTTCTTGCGTGGATGTGAACTGAGCAGGTAATGCAGCCATGGAGCTATGGGTAAAATCCCTCCTGTGCTCTCATTACTCAGAAATGTAGCACAAACGTGTGACTCTCTGCTGAATTTCTTACATCAGAGAACAGCTTTTCCATCTTAAATCAAAATCATTCAAAAATCCACCATGTGAATGTGAATGCTTCTCAGTGCTTACTAAGAGAACCCTCCACATGAATTTCTGCTCCCTCCACTATGACCTATCCCTTCTCATGTTCCACAAGCACACGCACACACGTGCAATTTGTAGCAGGTACGCCCGCGCACACTCATCCGTGGAGTTTAAACCCTAAAGACCCAGTACTACTTTACACGTCTGGCTGTGCTCTGAGCACACACTATCAAACACAGTCAGGATCTCAGGATGCTGAGGTGTGTGTGTGCGTGTGTAGGCGTGTGTATGCTCCAGGAAGAGCACATCAATCTATATAATGCCCTCAAAGAGAAGGCTTTTTCATACCACTAACTGCCAAGGACTATAAGGGGCAGCGGCTGCAGTGGCTGAGCTGTGATTCTTCTTTTAGCCCAACTGGAGACCCTGCATATGCATGCACACGCCTACACACATGCATACACACCCGCACACACACACCCACACACAGCTCGAGCTTCCCTTAACACTACTATAACTCGCTCTGCACACATGCATATACACACAAAATATGTGTAAAGAGTAAACATGCACTCTTGGTGGAAACATAAAGCTGCCAGCTCACTGGACACACTCATCAAACTTTCAATTAATGCTTCAGACTCATGCACTGCTTTCATTTTGATCTAATTCTCCCTAAATGCATTTCACCAAGTTGTTATTATTCAAAACTGCTTGATTATAGAAACAACAAACACCACTTAGAAGAACTGGTCAGCATTGATCTTATGCTGCCTACGCCGAAGATCTATGCTTTGATTGTTGTCTTTCCATCCCATCATTTACTGAGTCTGCATTAGCCTGTATAATGGTGGGGTCATCATCTTTCCCAGCAGGCCCACCCTGGACAGGTCACTGCCCCACCACAGAGACACACGACATCAGGGTTAAGGTTGGTTTAGATATGGAGGTTACTCTGTCAGGGCTTTTTCAGAATATTGGAGCAAGAGTGTAAAACCTACCAAGATAGGCTGTAAGCTAATCAGTTGAACTAGAAATAGGGCTAGCTGGAATTATCAAATTACTAATAAAAAAAACCTTCAAAAATATTTTCCTTTTTCAAAAAACAACCCTAACCCTCTTCGTTGTGGAAGTTGTTACTGTAGGAAGAAGGCTCAAGCTGTTTTTGAGTAGCATTAGCACAAAAGTCAAAGCTGTTTTAAAGGCAATAGTATTTTTACCAGTGATGTTGGTTCGTCTGCCACAGGATGTCAACATTATACCCAACTAACACGAGCTTTCAGTTTAGCAACCTGGAGCAGATTTCTGGATAGAACAGGAAATATCAGCTTAAAACAGCAAAACTGTGCATAGAGCACTGTGGTCTTCTTTTGAACCGTCAGTGTAATGGAATCTGCAGGGTTAGAGACACTGGCAGCCTTTTCAACAACTCAGAGGAAAGGCAAAGGTCTACATAAAATAGTGACGACACATGGAGACTGACACATTTGGAAGGTTTACTGTGCAAACCGTACAAATGATAACATACAATATTAAAAATAGCTTAAAGTACAAAATTAAAGCTACTTTCTTACAAAGAGTGTAACATCACCCCTGCTTTTACTAGGAAGGATGACAGACTTTTGGCAGGATGGCCAGAGAGAATGCTGTTTAAATCAGACACAACTAAAATTTTTATAGTACAGAAAATCCATGGAACAGAACCCACACATTTATTTCTCACAGGAAAGTTTAAAAAATGGCACTGTGCAGCCAAATCTATGGATTTTCTTTTAACCTAAACTAAGCTTTTACCGACATTTACATTTAACAGACTGTTTCATTGTCCCAAAACCTAAGGCTGTAACCTCTTGCGATTGTGGTGCCTAGTTTCACATTTATTATTCATTTGTTGCATGGAGGGCCACAAAACAGACAGCCTAAAGCCGTGATTGGAGGGCTGGTGCTCAGAGGCAGACGGCGCGCAGAAGAGCCGCTAAATCATCTTGACATTCACCAAGATGTAGCCACACAGAAAGCCAGTGCTGCTGTTAGTTCTCCTACCGACTAATTTGGTTCTACTTAACCCCTAAACACCCCTCGTGCACGAGCGCACACACGGGCAGAAATAGATTCAAGGCGAATAGATATGGGCAGACACAGATGCACACACACGTGTGTGTGCACGCGCCTCACATTGACACATTTAATTCCAGGGTCTCGGCACATCTGAATTACAGCAGCCTGATGAGGGAGAGAGGGCCAGGCCCCTTTGGACTGATTAGCATCATTTAAAAAAAGTCTTCCTTTTTCGTCTGCCTGCCTCACTGACCTCTCCCTCTGCCTCTCCGACTCTGACATCCACCTCCCAGCTGGCATGTGGGTGGCTTCCCAGCAGCAGAACTCAATAGTCAGTTCATATGTTCGGATACATGGAGTACATGGAGACGATCCCTGTGGCAGCTTCACTTGCTTCCCAACAACAAAGTAAAAAGGTGATTTCAAAAAAGCAGCTGGTTCTTACGACTTTACCTGAACAATAAAATATTATTCTAGCTATTGAAATTGTCTGATTTCGTCTACCCTTCTCCTGCATGGACACACACTGCACACTGCATGTCAGCTGGAAAATAAACACCTTTTTATTTGTACAAAGAAATTCAGCCTTAAAATAAATCCAGTCACAAAATCACCTCCCACTCCTACCTGGAGGGCTGAAGAATGTGATTCGCTGAAGCTTAAGCTTCAGTATGCAACTCATAAAAAACAGGTAATATCAGTTATTAAACTATTGTTGATTCATAAAGAACAGAACAACAGACATACTGACGAAAAAGCACATTTACTTGTAAATATTATTTAAAAGTATAGAAACTGATGCTTTCTTTCCTAAATAAGTAACATAAAACAAGATCCTACTGTGCATATTGTTTTAAATACAGTGATACATCACAGCATGGCAGCTTTGGATCATCATAGCAATGTATTGTGTATGTATGCCTTTGGTGTAAGTATATAGACATACACAGACCCATTCAATATAGTGGAACATTATCAAAAAGTTCACTTATTTTAGGAACTTTATTACTAAATGAAACACACCATGCAAGTGAACTACACACAGACGGGTGTTTGACAGCCTTTATATCTGTCCACTCTGTTGATTTTCCACAGCTGATAAAAACATGACTTTTAAAATGAGAATATTTTATCAGACTAATAACAAAAATATATTTAAAAACAGAAATACCTGCATTTCAAAACACACATTCAATATGACATATATATATATATATATATATATATATATATATATATATATATGTATGTGTATGGAGCTGTGTAGATATAATGATAAATATAGATATAGATCTGATTTTATTTGAGTCCATTTCCTGCATGTGTAAAGTAAATAAGATTTAGGCTGTGTTATTTGCGCATATTTCCCCCCTTCTAAATTATATAAGCCTTGCACATGGCTTAAAATTTTGTAAAGCTTTTCTCAAAATCCTACTTATGGTTGCCATTCTGTGCCAAAAAGTTCATCTGGCCTGTAAATTTAAGCATGGATTACAAATATTCAAATCATGAGCTTACTGTTCAAATAAACATTTTCAACGGGGAGGGGAAAAGTTGCAAGGCACACACTTTCAGCCTAATTCCTCCTTTGGTAACCCCCCACCACACACTCACACATGCAGGAAAACACACACACCCCCGCCTACCCTCGCCCCATCCTAACTTTCAATATACTGAAAAAAGAGAGAAAGAACGGACGGCAGAGTGGGGATGGGGGGGCAAAAACAAAAGAAAAGTTTGGCCTCTTCATTTACTGTGCGGCTAGATAAACAGTGTTGATGAAATATGTAATTAATGTAATTGTAACCACCTATGAAATTACAGTCAGGTGGGTGGGCTCGGCTGTGGCCCCTGTTACTCCCTGCTATAGGACAATAGGGCACCTTATTACAGTTTTAAAGGGGGGAGGCCAAGCAGTGGGAGGGGGGGAGGGCTTAAGCTGGTCAGCTGCTCACCACATGGTAGAAATAATAGGGACTGAAGTCACAATCATTTCAGCTTTGCTTTAGCTGTGCTAATCAGTGCCATATAAATCAGGGACAAACTTCACAGACACCCGAGGATCTCAAAGTTTTAGAATTGCAAGTATCCATTAAACAAAATGACACTGAGAAGAGATTTTATCTGGATTATTTTCTTAAGGAGAATGCAAAATATGCTTAAACTGCAACTCAGTGCTGTAACACAATGAACCACACTGAAATCCACAGAGCTATCCGCCGCGGATAGCAACTTCAAATTATGGATAAAGGAAGTAATAGTGCATATAAGCATATTGACGTCTGATGCGGACCACTACCTGAACCCGTCCGTGCAGACCGGCAGTCTTATCCTCAAGATTAAAATAGCCTCTCCTCCGCTCGCCGCCCCTGCCACTGCCTGGCATTAAAATCTACCACATTTGCAAAATTGCAAACAGATGCAACTCAAGTACCTGCAAATAATCTGCCAAGACCAATTTCAAAAGGGAGATTTCAGAATATGCGGGAGTCATTAGAGGGAGTATTATTTCAGCGATGAGTGCGAGAGGGCCAGCAGTGGATCACCCAACCAGATGGGTTCTGCTGCCTTTTATTCAGGAAGAAAGGAGCCGACATGTTCTTCATCTCCCCCCGTTATTTTCCCCTTTAAAATGAAGAGATATATATATTATGTGCGTGAAACAATTACAGTGGAATATAGGAAGTTTCAGAAACAACAAAATAATGTCAAGTTTCCTTTTGAGTTTTCCAAAACAATCTTTTCATCTCCTTCCCATGGAGGATGCTTTAGGATGGTGTGGGGGGGGGCTTCGATGTAAACGAGGATGCAGACTCAGAGATCTGAAGCCTTGATTGTTTTGCATCGAGTGTTAAATGTGAAAAAGAATTAAGGAAGGTAGAAGCCTTATAAAGGCGCCTGCGGTGTATGTAAATGAAATATGTTTCGGAGCCGTAATTTGCAGCTGCCGCTGTTGTTATTTTTCCAGCAGCTGTCTGAAGTTCTTCTGGTCGCTCGGTGGCACTTTTAAAGTGATGCACAACAAAGCCTTCACCAATTAAAGACGATTTTAACACCAAGAACTGCAACAAACTTCATTAGATACTCCACCAAGCTTCTGACAAAAGCTCCCATTCAGCGTTCGTCTGTAAGCCGCCGTGATGAATATTTATAATCAAAACACACATTTCTGTTCCTTCATAACTATGCAAGGCATTGACCAGCTATTAAAACAAATGAAATGTTTATATCAAATGGAATTTGATTAGGTGACTGGTTATTATTTCTTGCAGGGAAGCAGAATAACAATCCGAAGCACTTAAAAAAAAATGATCAAAATCACCAAGCCCTTGCAACAATACACATTCAATCAAATGCTTCATAATTGTAACAGTAGGAAGCATTTTAGGCATTCCACCCACAACAAACAGGCTTTGTTCTCCTGTTATGAGAGGCAGTGAGGGGACACAATCAAGTGCGTGAGAAAGTCAGCAGCGCAGGATTTCAGACCATTCCTCCCTATGTCTCTTTCTCTCTTTCTATTCACCTCCGCACACCACTGCTTTTTTTTTTTAGGGTCACCCATGTTATTTGCCTCCTGTTTCATTGCATTTGGCAAAAAGAGAATTTGGTAATTGAGCGGTACGGAACATGTGCCCTCCCTTCTCGAAGATGACAGATGGATTATAAAAACTTCAAAGGCAAAGCATTTGGAGCACCAGGGGAGAGATGCTAGGTATTTGAACTATCATTCTTTACCCAGGAGACAATGACTGCCTGACATGGTGCATACATCAAGGAATAGTGCAACAGCAAAGACATAATCCAGCGTGCATATGCACACACATCCCCATGATCACTCGTCTCCTGCCTCCTTTCCCCCCAGCCCCTGCCAATGCTATATATTTAACATCCTGTTTTGAATAAGTTTGTGCCAAGCTCAGAACAGAACAAGTCAGGGGAGGCTGACGATATGGTACTGAATCTTATCTCTTTCCTTCTTTTTTCTTTTCTTGTTTTTTTTTTTTTGTTGTTGTTTTTTTTATTTGTTTTGGATCTCAGGGTTCGAACTGAAATGTTCTGGTCCACACTGATGTTATCTTTGTTTTGTAAAAAAATAAAATAAACTCCACAAACAAAGGAAGAACAGAGGGTGGCAATGCCTATAATCATCTTAAAAGTATGATTTATGAAAAGGGCCATCTGCTTTGCCTAACTTAAGCACCGAGGCAACCTTTAATAATGTAGCGACAAGAGGAAAGGAGGGGATTGCAGGAGGAGATTGGGGGAGGGGGCAGCACTATTCACAGCAGTAGCACAAAGTCATTTCATCAAACTTGTAACCCAAGTGCAGGTCCACCTCTCTGCTCTGTTTCTCCTGTGCTTCCTGTTGCTTCCTCAGCATCCAGCCATTAGTTCAGAAGGAAGCTAATCACTGTTGACCTCTCCTGTCAGCCACATTTAACCCCGGCCCCTCCTCTTGACCCTGAAGGAATTAGCACTATTCACACATCCAAGCACACACACTCAGGTTGCTTTCACTCCTGATAGTCCATTAGACTCAGTTCGATTGGGGACCAAGGTGGGAACAGTTGTTCCATTTTCAGCTGATGCGGTTCTCTTTCAGACTCAGCTGTGTCAACCCTTTGAAGAACCCATTCCTCCCCTTGCCTGTGGTGGCGCTGCATGAACAACCACTTAAGGAAATGATTAAAAACCTTTGAAGAAGATGCTGAGCACAAGTTCCATCTTCACCAAATGTGAACAAAACAAGTGTGGCATCAGATGTTAGCGGTTGGAGGATTTCTGTTTTGTTTTTAAAGACCTTGAGCCATTTCTCCCGCCAGCACACGTTTATTTGTTTTGGTTATATTTACCCAGAATGCCCTGCGCAGTAATTTGCTTCCTGTTTTTAGAGCAGTTTTTGATCCGCGTGGCGTTCACATATTCATTCAAACCCCACCACAGATCACTTTGCTAAACCCAGGCTGAGGTTTGAAGGAGAACCAAAGATACATTTTTTGTTCCACATCAAGGTTTGATTATATATTCACACCTCCTCAAACGAACCAGACGTTTTAGTCAGATGGCCTGGAGTTTGATGAAAGTGGACTAAACACAGCTGGTGTGAATGCATCCTTAGACTGTAGCAGAAAACCTACAATCTACCTGGCAGATGTGAACGCTCCTCCTACCTCATACATACATGTTTCTAAAGTTTTCAGTTTAAAGTGACACAAGAGCACAGGATTTGCTCTGTTCCCTAATAAGACCATATTTGGGTTTAAAATATTCAGATGTTCTCCCTGTGAATGTGTAGATTTTCTCTAGGTACTCGCAGTGTCCTACCAAATTGCACAACAATGGAATTAATTCACTTCAGTTCTATAGCTCTCAGCTCATTCTGGTAAGGTAGCTAAACCACTCTGACCTGCATTACTGGGCTTAGTGTCTGTTGGCTGCTGGTTCAGTCTCGTAGGAGGACTCCAAAAACCTGACGGACGTCCCACATCTGGAACATTTCAGGGTTGTTGAGGTCATGAGCTCTTTCACTTCCAGCAACACTAATGTGGTGATGCAAGTCAAAAGCACATCGCAGCGCGAGTCATTATGTTTACACTCCTGACCTGGCTGTGACCTGGAAACAACTACCAGCACAGGTGTGTGTGTGTGTGAGGGAGACCAGACTACCTGTAGAGGTGTCAGTTATAGAGTTGCAACTTTTTCGGATTTTACCATCCTTATAGTTGATGTAAATCCCTATTTTTGTTCTCTAAAAGCTTTAGGGCCGCTTTATTTTTCATTCAATATGAGCACAAAAAATTTCTTGACAAACCTGTCATGGAAACTGCACATCATCTGCTCTCGACGGTTCCCTTCCTTCCTCACTCCTTTCATCCTTGTCTTTCTCCTCCTCCTCGAAGCCTCGCAGCATGTGTAAGCAGAAGCGCACGTGCTCCCCTCGCCCTCATTACCAGCTAACTATGCTGTTTGATTAAAAGTGTGTACAGAGAGGAAGAGAGAGAGAGAAAGAGAAAGAGAGAGAGAGCAAAGAGAGGGGGGATGAGGAAGTGTGTGTGCGTGGCGGAGCGCGGGGGGGACAGGCCGAACCTCCATAATTAAGATCACTTCACAGATTACCTCTGGCAACAAAAGCGCGGCAAGCGGTCGCCCGCAGCCTCAGAAATTAGATGAAAAAGGGGTGTTGAGGAGGAGACTGACCTCTGCCGGGCTCCACATGAACACAAGTAACGGCTGAATCAAACACCCCCCACACGCACACAAACCACCACCCCTTCCCCAGCCGCCCCCTTCCTCCCAACATGAACTGAGACACACATACACACACACACGCGTGCAGGTAGTGGTACACGCTGCAGTCGGAACGACAGCAAACCGTGGGAAAGCATACATCTTCCAGGGAGAGGACGACACCACCACCTGAGGGCTGACACTGACACATGGCTGCTAAGCACACTATCAGCAGACCTGTCCACCAGCAATTATGATATACTTTTTGTATGGGGGGGTGGAGGGAGGTTTGGAACGCAAATTGCCACTTAAAAGAAAAACGTTGGTCTCGTTTTAATATGACTAAGCAGTTAGAGAACAACGGTAATGTAAAACCCAAGTGAAATTCCTTGTTCATGGACACAGTCTGGGCCAATAAAATTGATCCTCATGTAGGTCAGTCTACCAAAAACAATGAAGATTCATTTTTAGTCCCAGAGGAAGTTCTGTCACCCCCCCTCCCCACGACCCCTAACCCACCCGCTCAATAAAACTGATGGAAATTCTTTCATTTCTGGAGCAGGATAAAATTCTGAAACTCTCAGCAAATACATAACAGCAACAAAAAACTTGGTCAAATTGGGCCACCTGTCTTTCCAATATCACCATGGGCAACACCGCCATGGTCCTCTGGATTGTCTAAATGTATCTATGCTTCCTTTCTTAATTCTTGACCATGCTGCACATATATATATATATATATATATATATATATATATATATATATATATATATATATATATATATATATATATATATGTCATATTTTCTCTCATTGGCTACCAAATATACTACTTCCAATTGAAAAACTACAGAATTCCCTTAGTTTGTAAAGTCGTTCATATAGAATCATTTGATGCACCTGTAATATTTAAAGAGGCTGAATTATGTATTTTCCAGGCACATAGGCACATTTTATAGCACAATCAAGTAACTGTTATCATCAATTATCTGAAAAAATCTGTATGTATCAAAAACAACTTAAAACTTAAAAGACATTTGACTTTGCATCATCATCTGACACCTTGATAGTGGCCTCTGTCTCTTTAAGATACTGCTCTCCTTTCAGATACTCACACTTCAGCAAGTTATACAAACAACACTTCTTCATGCCATCCACTGATGCCATTTACGACTGATCTTAGAAGTGTTGCATTTTGTAAGATAGGCGCAGCAGACACACAGTTACACCAGGTTTGTGCTTGCTATTTGCTGCTGCTGCTAGTCTGGAGGGGCTGTGTTGTAGGCGCAGGGGGTGGAGCTCGCCTAGGGACGAGGGAAATGGCGCTTAGGCAAACCTGAATGGTTGCCCGGAAAGATTCAAGGATTCCTCTAACATGCATGAAAGAATCAAAGCAACGGTTCAGGTATGTTTTTGATGAAGGAATATCATTATAACATGATACAAAGCCCAAAAAAGTCAACTGTGCAAATTACCTCCCTGCCAGCCATGTAACAAAACAAGCAATAAATCATGAAATAAAATTGAAAGCAAATTTCTACTTTTGCCATTTACATATAGATATATATTTTTTGTATCTTCCAGCCATCAAGTTTGCCATTTAATTTTTTCAAAGGTTTTCTTACAACCTGACATTTGACCAAGTATTGATAACATTCCCGTAGATACTTTCTTTCCCTTAGTTGCATTTACATTTTACCAGCTGATGTCCTGAAACAGTCATTTTACTTTTCTAATGTTAAAAGCAGGAAAATTTGTAAATAAAAGCAGAGTCATTAAGATTTTTTACAACCATATCATCATTTATCAAAAGGATTGCTGGGAAACTAAACAGGTTTAAATCAGCTTGCAAAAGGCAGTGAATTGGCTTAATCAACCTTTTACTTTATTAAAAAAAAATAGAACAGAAATTGAACAATTTCATCTTGTGGATATAAATATATTTAGGTGGTAAACAGTGAAATATATTAATTCAGTGTTAACTTGTGCAAACTAAAACTCCTATGTCATATCCTAAACCCAATATAAAAAAAGAAGTCTGACAAAAAATCCTTTGTAAGAAACTAAACGTCTACATGTGGCATTTGTTGATTTTTAACAGTTATTGCTTTCATGTCGATTTTATTTTGCATGAGGACATTAAGTAATATTAGAATTCCAATTTTCTATTCAACTTAAAATCTATCTGCAGAAGCCAACTGTCAAAGTCTAAGGGAACAATATCTTAAGTTATGTTTCGGTTCCACTTCTGCTCTTTTGCTCTTTATCTTCAAACATTTTGAGCCTCCTCAGTCTCAGTGGTGTCCCAAACTCTTCACCTTGCCCTCCTCAGGTCTCCCACTCCTGCCCTGCAAGCCAATTCTGATCTCTGGTTAAAAAAAAGGGGGCTGGGATGAGGGTTGGGGTTGGGGGGGCATTTACTCTAATCACAGGGATCTAGAAGGAGCGCCTCGAAGCCCTCGGGGGCTGATCGGCAATCAGAGAGATGGAGGCTACAAGAGGGAGAGAGAGAAACAAACCTGAGCTCAACTTCAGAACTGTAGAGCAGACCTCTATCTGCAATCTGAAGCAGTTCTGTCATGAGATTGTCTTGCTGGTGGGTGGGCATATTATGGGCTGAATGGGGGGGATATGAATTGTAGTTCTTTCTGTAAATGTGGAAGACCTAGCTTAATTGCTTAAAGACAGGGTGAGGTGAGAAAGCGTGACACAATGTCTTAGACTCGGGCTTTCAGCGGCTGAAAAAAGGAGCAACACTGGAATGAAAATGTATTCTGTTGTTTGAAATAATAAACCAAATCCTCACTGGAAAAAAAAAGACGTTTGAAAATAAAGTCAATCTGGAAAGCATTAGAGGGTATGAGAGTTAACTGTAGATTTCCAGCGAGACTGTTAGAATCTTTTGCTCAGCTTTGAAGTTAGAAATGCTCTAAGAATTAGTCACTCATTAGAGTTTCTTTAAGATCTTTTCTTCTTATTTTGCATATTACCAAAATGTTAGGACCTATCACAGGACCTTGCGGCACACCACAAAAACACCAAAAGAACTACATTGACAACTGGATTTTATTTAGCTGCTACGTCTGATCTAAAATTAATTCAAAACAAAATAACTGTAACTCAGGGATGGGGTGGGGGGGCTGACCCATTTGATGCAGTTTATATTTTCTTTTAACCGTAAACATATTTTGAGGTTAGACGCCTTTTTCAATCTGTAACACAGTTTTTCACCTTTTACTTTGAAATCCTATCCACATCTTGTTTAAACAAAAGGTGCATTCATCTTTTCAAAGGTTTTTCAGCCAAATTTGGCTCCAAGACACACACTTCTGCCAATTGTAACTCTATATGTCTGCTATTAATTATTTATATATATATTCACCATGTTATAAAACAAGAAATAAACAACTCCTGGGATTGTTTTGAAATCTCCTACAGGACATAAGAGGCCTTGATTGTCCCTGATTAAAAGCAGCTATACGTTGTACACAAATTAATAAAAACATTATTACGTTGTATAAGGATACACAGAAGACATTTTAAAACAAAACAAAACAAAAAAATCACCACTGTGGTCCCGGGCCGAACCGGGACAGAATGATCAAGAGCAACATTTAAAAGCAGGCAGATCTGCCTGCGGATGTTTAAACGTGTGCGAGTACAACAAGAAAAGCTATTAAAAAAAACTCAGCTCTGAGGTGAGGAAAACAACTTGAGCACATGATCTGAAATAATAACGCTGACAAAAATGCCACAGAATAAGCAGCAAAAGACAAAGAGGAAGATAAGCGGGAGCGGTGGGAGGAGGTGAGCCATTTGAAGATGCAAAGGAGAAAAAGACGATTTGAGAAAACTGAAATTGGCCGAGATCAATTAGGTTTCTTTTACCACAGAAGTGGGAGCTCGTCTTATGACTAAAGAGAGGCATTAAAAGAAAGAAGCCTGCCACCGAGGGAATTCTCTCGCATTAGAGCGCTCTCTTTTCAAATCCAACGCCAGCGCTAACACAGATAAATAATAGATAAATTTTATTAGGTTCCCCACCTTGAACAAGACTTTTTAAAGTAGTTCATGAAAGACCGACGGCTCCTGGAGAGCAAAATGCCGTCACACAACTGCACACAAACACACACCACACACACGCACACACACATGTAAAGTGTGTTCTACCTGATTAAATAAAACACCAGGAGGCATCAACTTCACAAGCTGAGGAACGCTTGCCCCCCGCTAACACACGGTTTTAACACCAGTCCTGTTTCTATCTGGACACAAACACTCTGTCTTGATGATATTTTTGGTAGTTAATGGAACAAGATGGGAGTTTTCTTTTGTTGATTTATGATTGAATTAAACAATCTAATAAATACATTAAAAAACATCTGCTGGTATGTAAGAGATATTGAAATACTTTTCTTCCCCCATAACCTTCCAAAGTAACTAAGTTGTTTAGGTGAGTGGTGGTGTGTGTGACAGGTATGAGTAACGAAGTATTTCTCTGCTCAAGCTTTAGTCAGCAGTCATGAGAGCTTGTTTGTACATTCCAGGACTGGAGCAGGTCCAACTTCACCATTTTGTTTTGCTTGTTTTGCTGTTATGCTTAAAAGTGTTGTAGGAAGATTTTTTTTTTTTTTTTTTTTTTTTTTTTTACAGAGGACAGATCTGTTGATAAAGCCGAGGAATGAACTCTCCCTGATCTTTTCCCTGAAGTTTAAAAGAGGTCCTGCGTTCTCTCCCAGTCCCTGAACCTCCATGAAATTAAAACCATGAAGAGAAACTTGCTTTTAACGTCGAATGCGCCGTCCTAAAATAGACGCAAAGTTAAATAAGAAGACATGTATTTACCTTTTTCCTATCTAAAAAAAACGGCACAGTAGCAGTCGACGGTCTCACAGCAGCTTTGCCTCGGAGATGTGGTCGAGGCTGCGCCAGTCGTTTACAGAAGGCTGTGTGTTTAATGCCTGGAATGCTCATTTGCCTTTTGGGTTTACTTATTTACTTTTGCATAAATGAGAAACAGTAATGTGGTATTAAGGGACTTCTCAGGGGGGAAAGCTGTGTTTTTAAATGCAGTCTTTTTTTAAAAATATAAACAACAAAAAGAAAACGCTCCCTTGGTTTGCTATATTAAGGCAGGGTTGATGATTAATGCAGCACAGATTTAATTTTTCTTGATTAATATTAATAATAATAAATTACAAAAATAATGCCAAACATAAAATGAGCAACCCAGCTCCCCTCCACACACACACACATACACACAAATAGAGAGAGAGAGACATGCACCCGCCTTTGCTCAAAGTCATAATATACAAAATGAGCAGCCAGACTAAACCGAGTGGCAAATAATCCTAAATTTCCCAACAGAAAAATAGAAAATGTAAAATGACTGCCTTGATCAAGCGGAGCTGAGAAATCCTTCACAGCAGCCGCAGCTGCAGCGCCACCACTGTCACTTGGAATGAAAACGTAAACCTTTCACAGCTTTCGATTGAGTCTTTAATTCAGCCCGATGTGACATTAAAACCCTTCGCTTGACTTCCAGTGGTTGTGACAAATGTACCGGCGCTTAATGGAGGTGCGCAGACAGGCCGGCATTTCAGTGACTTTTATCAAAGTGAATTTATCAATTCAGGCTCGCAGGATCTGTGGCAGCCGCTTGTTGAGAGGGAAGCCTGCAGAATCTGTTAGGTAAATCATCTCTCCTTTTCTGCCTCTCTGTTGCTCTCCTTCTGCTCCTCGCCGAGTGTTGTTCCCTCTCCCCCCACACCGCCCCGTCATCACTTCTCATCTTCCATTCAGCTTCATATTATTTCCACTAACAGGACCGTTTCCCGCCAAATAGGTGACTTTAAATCGTAAAATTAGCATGTAGTAGTAGAATCTTATCACAATCTAACCTGTTTACTTCTTTTTAAAATTTAATATATGGTTCAAACTCAATGTGGTACAATCTTAGAGGTAGATGACTGTCAGACAGCTACGAAAAAATGCATTTGAAATTATATGTCAATGTGATTAAAACTATTTTGCTCTTTATTGTAGTTGAAAAGAGGAGTGGTTCGGAATGATGTCAAAACAAGCTCCACACTAAACTACAGCAGCAATATATCTTAATAATGCCTCTTCTAACACAAACTTCCAAAAGACGATCATTTGTATATTGTTAATTATGAATCGGAAATTAAGATTCACATCAGGCTCAGGAATGAAAAGAAGAGAAGACATAAAAAAAGACAAACTGAAGGCAGGTAGGAAAAGATTAGGGTTAATATTGGGAAAGCTTGTGGGAGCAGACAGATGGCAAAAAAAAGGAGTGAAAGAGCGCAAGGGAAAGAGCGATAAGAAGGCTGGTGAAGGGTTCTCTCCGGCGCTGCCATCAAAGTGTCTGAGCTACTTGAACCTTGCCCACCTTTCGACTACCTCACTAAGGAGATCCTGCCCCGCAAACCACCTATAAACCACTCGGACACATGATCCACTCGTACAGATGTGGAGTGGAAACACACACACACGCGCGCGCGCGTGTGCACACAAAAAGGCAGAGAGAGAAACCCTTCCTCTCAGACACACATTTTAACACACCATCATTTACCATTAGTCCTCGATTAACAATTGTCTGTTCCACTTTGGAGTAAAAGGGTACTTATCACCAAAAGAGAGCTTACCGAACAGTTTCTGCCGCACTGTGCCGATTAAAATTTTTAATTTTAAATAAATCTAGGACTGGAACATTTAGTAGGCAACGAAACACACAGGTGAAGGTTTCACCCTACGGACCCTGAGGCAGGATGGACAGAAAAACACGGACGTCCTACTGGGACCACAAATGCACAAATGAGAAGAAAAAATTAATTATATATATATATATATATATATATATATATATATATATATATATATATATATATATATATATATATATATATATATATATATATATGTTTATAAGTGGGCTTCAAATAAAATAGAATAGCAGTGCTAATTCATCTTTGTGAAAATATTCGCAGCAGAGGAATTCCGGCAGGCAGGAACGGAATCGTCTCTCCGACAAAAGAGCCATCTTCCCCGAGTAACAAGTTGGTGCAATGAGTGTCGACAGAAGAGGAGCTGAAATCCCCCCCTGGGCTACAGAATATCCCGCTATTGTAGTCTTAACCCGCGAGACCTGGCTGGGAATGTACAGCTTTCACAGTCACTTCTCATCCTATTTGTAGCACTGCCGTTGATGCGCGAGCGCCTGTGCCACAGCAGGTCACTCTTTTTTTTTTTCCCCTCTTTCTGTTCACACTGCTGTCTCTCTCTCTTCTACCTCCAGTCCACACCACCACCTTTCCCTTCACAAACACAAACACACACACACACTCACACATCACAAGAGAGTTTCATAAAAGAGCTTCGCAGATTATTTTGATTGAGCGTTCTTACCCCAATGGAAACGTACGCTTTGTTTTGTCGTGTTTTTATATATATATATATATATATATATATATATTTATTATATTTATTTTATAATTTATTCATTTTTGTATTCATTCCACTGGGGAAGTTTCATTAAAGATCCAATTATGCAAATGAGGTGCTGGGGAAGCAGCTGAATGTGCGCTACAATGGTGTACAGTAATGGTTGGGCTCGCCGTACGGCAGATCCAGGGCCAGATTTATGAGCGCTAGCGAACGGGAAACGCCTCCATCCTTTGGTGAGAACCTCTTGATCATAATTAAAGGTACACACATTCTCCTCAGCTTTCCCACACTTTCACCTCTCCTCTCTCCCCTCCCATTCTTTTCTTTTCAGCCCCCTCCCTGAATATTTTGACATCCTCATTAGCCGGGGTCTGGAAGTTTACAGAGGTCACATCCAAAAACACGCAACGCAGCTAAAGAGCAGACATGACATAAGCCCAGCAGTCGGAGATGCTAGGTGAAAGGGGGCGATAGACAGGACCTTCTACACACACACACACGCACACACTTCCATCTCATGAAGGCTGGAGGTATTTACCACTGTCTTTGCAGAGAGCAGCTGAATGCTAAGTAGCAACAATTCTCTGCTTCAAGACCTCTGATTGATGTGTGCTTGCCGGTTTGTGTTAAGCTGTTGTCTGTGGAAATGACACGGCTGAAAACACAGCGCTCCTCGACGCATCAACGAGAGGGAAAAAAAAAAAAAAACAGCCCTGACATCGCCTGGCACCTCCGTAAATCCACAGTTTGAAGCAAACTTTTAAGAAAAAGGAATCCAAGCAGGACACAAACCATCGGGGAACCACGGCGCCCCAAAGGAATTCCTCTGGGGACGCAGGTGAGAGGACACTAGGCAGAAACCTGGGGGCTTCAACACACTGAACCAATCTACAGACACACACACATTCTCTACAAGTCCTCTGATAAGGAGAAATCACCTCCTCCATACTTAGCTCTCCCTCTTAAGACCAACTGCCTCTGCTCTCCTCTCAGCCTCGCTTCCTCCCTCTGCCCAGACACGCAGACGCTCGTTGTGATGGCACCCTGGCATGAGGGCACCCAGTCTGTCAACGCCTAATCTGCCCCACACTCTTTATTCTTAGATGGAACTGACGTCCATGATTAGCCTCAGCTTCGCCACCTCTGCCCACCCGACCCCGCCGCTCCTCCGCATCCCAACTGTTGGATATTTCTCTTGATTTTTTGTTTTTACCTTATGTACTCAGTCTAGTTTTGAGCAATAATTGGATCTTTGCAGAGACTCTTGTAGTTACTCTGTCTCTCACTATAAATTCATTCAACAAAATGAAATCCTAAGCATGAGCAGAGGCAGGAGGCACCAAACCTGTTGGCTGCTGTTGAAAACGCTTCAACCTGGAGGAAGAATCTATTATTTTGGGAGATTTAATAATGATGGCGAAATCTCGTCATTATTACCCTCACAAGGCAACTTCATGAGGAGCCTGACAACATGCTGCCCTCCCTGGCTTAAACTCTAGAGATCAAGGTCAAGGAGCTACAAGCCCCCCCCACACACACACACACACGCACGCCCCCACACACACACACACCACAGAACACACACACACACACAGCCACTTCGCTCTACCAGCGCAGTAAGGAACACAGCCTGATCAGCAACGAAGAGTGAAACATTTTGGGATTTTTTAAAATCCCATCCAGCACCCTGAAAACCAGCAGGTAACCACAAGAAAAAGAAATAAAAAAAAGAAAACGGGATGAGGGCGAGGCTGGAGGGCTGCTGCTTTCACAATGACTGCACATATCAATTAATGGCTGGCTGATCAGCAGAGCTGGCCTGATCCGGCCTGCCCACCACTGCCCTGATCCCAGTGGATGGGAAAACCTGGCCCTGCAGCCTGTGCAGCTGGAGCCCTCTCCCCATAATTACATGAGAATGGAGGGGGGTGGGGGAGCTGCAGATCTGATGGGGGGGACTCTTGCAGATGCTTGAATCCAAATCACAGGCCATGGTTAAGCATGCATGTTGGCCGTTCCAATTTAGAAACCTCTTTTACACTTAGAATAAAAATGTGATTGTTTAACCAGTCAGTATGCAGATTTCTGACAGCAGGGGCGAGCGGCCTGCTGACTGACTGACTGACTGACTGACTGACTGACTGACTGACTGACTGACTGACTGACTGACTGACAGCCTGCTGAAAGGAGAACTGATCGGATGCCATCTCCTCTCTTTGGCTCTCTCTCCTTCGTTTGCAGCAGAGATGTTTATCAGCGCAGTCAGTCATGGTCTGTGACCCCCCACCCACCTTCCCCAAACACACACACACACTCACACACCCACAAACCCCTACACACACTCTCCACCACCCTCAGAAGCGCCGTTACAGGGCACAGGTGGGAAAGCGGCTGATGCCGGATTGTCGGCAGAGCAGATTTCCAGCTCTGTCAGTCAGAAAGTTGCAGCAGGAGGGTCCGTCAGATTCCTGCTGCCGCGAGAGACGATTCACTCTTCAAATCTCAACCAGAAACAAAATGTATTAATGTTCACCATTTTAAATGCCCATTTTTTTTTATTTTTTTTTTCCTCTGACATTTCTGTGTGTGTGTGCAGTGGCACAACTTATACATTTATGAAGGCAGAGATTTTCAGGTGGGCCTGATCAATCCAAGCTAAACCAAGAACACCTTCAATTCCTTAAAAAGGCCAGGTTGGAAAAGCAAAGCAAGGCCTTTTTTCCCTCCTAAAATATTTCACCTAAAAAAGAATGACAACATGTCAGCTGGTAGGGGAGCAGAGAGAGGAGCTGGGAAAGGGCAGACAGGTCTGAGGCAGCTCTGCACTGTCATCCATTTCATATTTCTCCAGCGATAAAGGACTGAAAGCAACTGACAAAAGGGGTTTACGCCCAGACACTATTTCAGACACAATATCCGCCCTGTGCATACCATTACACAATGACAGCATCCCAGCCTGTACAGTCCATCTATTTATTCAATTTTCCCTGCACAATGAATCCAAGGAGGAAGCAACTTTTTTGGGCGGATGGGGGATGGAAGGAGGCAGAGGGGGCTCGGGATAACTTGGGGAAAGGTTAGGGAAACAGTGTGACGGAGTTTTTGGAGCTATTCCATTTGTCTTCATAAAGCTGGTAGCTGGTTGGAGGTAAAGTGGGGTCAAACTGGTCAGGGGTCAGTTTTACTTCCAGGAAAGAAAAAAAAAAAAGGGAGAGAAAATAACAGCTCCCCACCCAAGACGCTTGGTGTGACAGGGGCTTTAAATGGGATTACAGAGCTCAAACATCCCTGGTGCCACGCATAATTCAATTTATTCTGTGTTAATTCAGAACTGCCCGTTTATTTTCATATATTATTAAAATATGTTAAACATTCTTAAAGTTGAGAGTGTGTTTTTATTTATTTATTTATTTATTTTTACTTTTTTATTACTATTCATTGAGTGAAGATATTGCAGAGAGAATGTTTTTTTTTTTTTTTTTTTTTTCTAAAATCAGGGCAGGACACAAATCTGATCAGTTCACTCCGCTGATGTGATGTGGCCTCATGAGCTGTCCTGCTGCTTTTTGCTCGCGCACACACCGCAACTTTTGAGGGAGACTTTTCCCAACCCGGACTAGGTGTTGTTGTTAAGGCAGAAATAAGACGGCTCCGTCTCCGCGCTTTTATCAGCGAGAACATGAAGCTTTGACGGCTTTTTCATTTCAGAGGTCGATGATCGCCGCGATGATCGGTCCTCAAAATGGCAGGTCTCATCGGCTATTCTACCATCTCATAACTTTGTTTGCCTTTTTTTTCTTTTTTTTTTTTTCTTTTTTTTTAAGGACACGTGGTGCCAAAACTCTAACTTCTTTAGTCCCGCTGTCTTCAAAAATCCCAGCTGCGTGGAATATCGCCGGCTACGGGGGAAAAAAATTAAAAAAAAGAAAGTTTTCCAAGCAGCCGGGACCACGGCCACATACTTCTGTAAAAGTCCCACGCTGTGCCGCTGATCCGTAATGCGCCCACGTCGCAAAGCGGTGCGCAGCGAGCGGCTTTTACGCACAGGCTTTGTGGGTAAAAAAAATAAATAAATAAAAAATAAACAGCAATAATGGACATTAATGAATTTTCTGCTCTGAATGAAACTAGTTCGGCACGCGGAGACTTGCAAGGTGTCGCTTCCGAGCTGCTTCCATCTCTCTCGGTCCCAGCTGCTGTTTTACGACCCCTCGCTCCGGATAATTGCACCCTTATTTTCTAATCATGATTCGGGGAGACATCAGGGGACCCCCGCTGCGACACACACACAGAAACAAGCCTGAGTGAGCCCCCGACCCCCCACCACCACCCTCACACACACACACACGCACACACACCCACTCAGAGCCCCCCGATAAGACCTCTTCGCTTTCAGCTCCACACTTCTTACCTTCTATTATTTGTTTATATATTTGGGGGTTTTTTTGTTTGTTTGTTTGTTTTTAAATTCGCCGACTCCGGTGCGTAAACGCCGCGTCGAGACCAACAGTGCTCAGCAAACAGCGAGGCATGTCCGTTTGATGTGACGGGATCATGTTGCCGCCGCCGCTGCTGCTGCTGCTGCTGCTGCGGGGACGAGAGTGTTGTGGGGGGGAAAGTGCGCTCAGGACGGGTTACAGACTGTCCGCTCCACGCTCGTCCGCGTATTCCGACTTGAACATAAAGAAGAAAACAAACAAGGCTTTTATCAGGACTTGTCCCCTCGCTCTCCGGTCCGGCTCCTATCGGCGGGCATCAGCAGCGTGTCCCGTCCATCTCTCAGCTCAGACTCCCCCTATATGGCGGCTGGAAGAGGCGCTCTGCTGTAGAGAGCAGCGCCGGCTGCTCCTGCGGTATCCGCCGTCAGAGCAGCTGATGAACCCAGCACTGAGCGGAGCAGCGAGCCCCCTCCGCCCCCCGCGCCACCTTCTCCTTCTCCCGGTCCTCACATTTAGACAGAAACAAAACGCTCCAAAAATACATCCGAGATCCTGACCTTGAACCGTGCGGAGAGATTATTTTTTATTTAAATTAGAATAGTAAAAAGAAAGAAAAGAAAGAGAAAAGCAACGTGCCCTCTGCTCTAAGCCGTGAAGGCGCAGCCAGCGGAGGCTCGGGGCGACCAGAATTGGCTGGCAGAGCTTTAACATCCCTCCCTGCAAACACACCAAATAACTCCAAAAAAAGTGACATTCCTTACCTTTCAGGACAGCTGTTCCGGCTCCCCGTCCTCCCCGTCTCCTCCTGGCCTTTAGAAACTCCTGGATAAATGAGCGTTTCCTCCTCTGCGTCCCGAGCGTCAGTCACCGCTAAAGAGAAGTAATGAGTGATAAAAATGACGCTCATCTATCTGCACTGTAACCTTGTGGCGTATTTAATGTAAATAAGCCTCATTGGGCTGCGGGTCCCCGCGCACACAGACGCAGGACCGCTCCCAGGGGAGCCTCTCTTTTACCTTTTCAGGGTTTTTTCTCTCTTTCTTTCACCGATTCAAAGGATTTATTCCCGCTGCGCTAAAATGAAATTATTAGAGAATAAAGACGCGAGTGCGCTCTGAGTTAAAGCGTGGCGAAATTTCTGCGCAGGTGCTCGAAGGTTTTTTTTCGTTTTCTTTTTTTTTTTTTTTTTTTAAAAAAACCCTGCTCTTTCAGGCTGACTCAAACACTAATGCCAACAGGAACTTGGAAGTTCGCACAACTTTTTTTTTTTTTTTTTTTTTTTTTTTTTTTTGAAGCGGTGAATAAAAGCACATGACAGAAAGACAGAACGACGTCCCGCAGACGGAGGAGTGTTTCCTGCGACTAAAAGCTGCCCTTGCACCCTGTTTTTGATATATTATGGTTCCTTATGGGGGGGTAGAGACAGGGGGGAGGGGGGCTGGAAGAGGCTGAATAATGCAATTATAGATTCAGTGTCCCAGCGTTGACAAAAGACAGGGCTTCAATAGAGGCTTTGTTGGGGGATTATATAATGATTATGGGGTAATTATGGGAACGGTTTGGTAATAATAATAAAGAGGGAAAAAGTATATCAAGTACTCTCCTGGACGGACAGCTTGTTTTCTGTAATGTTAAGTGCATCACAGAGGAGAGTGACAGACAGGCAGGCTGTGCTGCTGACAGCTAGTGGTCGCGCGCAGCCTTGATTATTCAAAATGTCGCACCGACAGACGCATTAACGCCGCCGACAGAGGATCGGGTGGCCGCAGAACCGGACGTGGGCCCGCAGAGGGGATGCAGCGCGGGGGTCGTGTTTATAACCCCCCTCCACCACCACCACCTCCACCACATAAGTCAGCGCCGGGTCACACGCACTCGGGACACGCACGCGCCGCTCCAGAGCTGTCCGGAGAAGGAGCACGCGGACGGTCATTCCGAAGGATAGCGCGCGGCGCTCCATCTGTGCGTGGGAATAATCCGCAACTCGCAGCGTGTTAAAACCATTATTACTTTAATTGCATTCAGGAATTAACTGCAGCCTGTTCGGAACATTTTTCCATCCAAAAAAAAAAAAAAAAAAAAAAGGAAAAACAATCTGACTTTTTTTCCCCCACATTTGATTATAGTTCACTCTTGCTTTCTCGCTCACTCTTTTTTATATATATAAAATAGGTACTTGTTGCTCACTTTTTCTTCCGTCCTTTTCTTTACCTTCCAACAGGAAACATAATCACATTTAAACATTCGCACTTCTTTCTTTGCTTAATGCATGGGATTTCTATCCTCCTAACTAAGAAAATTTAACTTTTCGCTCCCCACATCCAGAAATTAGCATACCCATTCCCTACATAATGCGGCTATCTCTGTGGCAGTGATAGCAGCGAGCGGCAGGGTGTTTCTTTACCGATTCTCCATGGATCAACGGCGCGTCATCAGAGCCTTTTGAGCTTGTTATAGCAAGTCAAGTGATTCTTTATCGTCTGACAGGCCTGACAATCCATCGGGGATGGGAAAGCAGGTCAAAAGGAAGTTGCAATATGGACTTAAGCATGCTAATTTCCAACAATGCATTGCGCTGCTGAGTGCTGTCCCTCTCGCCATACATACAGTAAAGTGACTGTTTCTGCAGATGTGCTGCACAGACTCAGGGATGTGTGGCTCCTCAGTTAGAGCAGGGTTAAAAAGTGGGCCACCATGATGATGAAAGTCCAGCAGAATGCATTGTGCTGGTAGTTATTTTTATTATTGGTTGCTGTTCTGACCCAGGGATGTTTACACTAAAGGAACAAAAAAATATTTCCACCATTTGTTTAAGGCTATTTATCTGCATTTTTTTTTTTTTTTTTTTTTTTTTTTTGGCATGTAAATGTAACTTTTTTGACACAGTAGTTATTGCGAGTCTGAGAAAGTTTTTCTGGTTGGTTTCAAAAAAGGATCCAGGACAGGGCAAAACTTTTTGTCCTATAGTTGAACCAGGATGAATTTAGTTTCAGTTCATCTCAACATCTAGAGAAAAGCTCATGGCGAGCTTCAGGCAAGTGAAAGTCCTGGCAAGAAATATGGACTCAACACTCACACTGATACTACAAATATATATATAACATCTCAATGTTCAGGGATTTTAAAAAACGTACTTAAAAAATATTTGATATTTTTATAAGTAATGCATAGTTTTGTCCTTTACAAAACAATAGTCACACAATGTTGAGTAAAAAAGTAAGAATCATGTGCTAAAAAGACACAACTACTACTTTGTCACATCTTTTATTTTTTGACATCTTAAATTGTCAGAGGGATGGACTTCACTGATAAAGACAAAAACAATATTTTTAACAAATCAGGTTCCAAAATGATCATCTTCAGCTACTCTTTTTTTCTCCTCGTTTCCACCAGAAATCTTTATTTTACTGACCATGTCACTGAACTGATCTGCCTGTCCCGAGGAAAAGTTTGAATGGTCGTTGTTCAGGAAACAGATTCTTCATTTTCATCATCATCATCAATCATCATCATTTCTTTGAATTGATGATATGGGAAAAGTGTGTCCACCTGTGGATCTATTTAATATCTTCAGTGATTGTGGGATTATCTTTAACAAGTTTCATTTAAATGAACAAAACAAACACCCTGCTAGTTAATTTTTTTCTGATATAATTCTTTTTTGTTTGATTGTTACTAATAAAAATATTAAAAGTTGCGTGCAATTTCAGTCAGGCCCCTTAGTTCCAATGCCTGCAAATAAATTCAACGCAAATGTTTGTCTTCATAAGTCAACTAATTAGCCACCAGAGTTCACCTGTGTGTGATTCCCAACATGAACCCGGTTCGTCTGTGAAGGTCTCAGGAGTCTTTTCAAGAACACATCATCATGGAGATTAGAGCGGTCATAGTGGTCAGAGCGGTCAGACTGCTCAGCGAGGAAGCTGTGGAAAAGCATAATACAATGTTAGATTATGAAACGATGCCTGGAGTATGGAACTTTTATAAATAATAGCTTCTTTTTTTTTACTTTTTGTTAAAACTGACACTATGTTGTGGCAATATGAGGCAGAAAATCTGTGAGAAAAAGAATCCAGTTCCTCCTCCTGCCAGTGTTCCTACTGCCATCTAAAGAAATACACCGCTCAGTCAGAATCACCAATCAGAGCCAGTAGCAGGGTCTTAGCACCTCCCCTTTCTTCTCGGCTGCGCTACAGCTAGTTCCCCACAATGCAGCCTGTTGTGATGATCAGGCTTCATGATGGGGAGTTCGGCTCTTTCGGTTCCAAAATGGCTCTAAATTTATTATCATCTGAAGCCCCATATTTTATAGTTTGGTAAATAGGAAAGTTTGAATGATAAACCTTTTTGTATTCAATGTTCTTTAAATAAGAAGTCTTATACTCCTTAATTTAAGTATTTGTTCCATTACAAAAGCAGATATTCTTACCTTTGTATAATATTTTAATCAAACTTATTTATTTATCTTTTTTTAACAGATATAAATTGACACAACACTGCAAACAAATCTAGTGAAGAGACCTTTCCAACGCATCACTGCTGATGCTGGTTAGAATGGCCACCAATGATGGTGGATGACTTGTTTTCCCCTAATTTTATGTTATTTCTCCACCATTAGAACATTTAGCAGTGCATTCATGACTAAGACCCTCCTCCTGGCTCTGATTGGTTGTTGCTGGCTGAGCATTGTGTGTCTGCAGATGGCAGTAGGACTAAAGGGAGGAGATGGAAGAGCTTCGTTCTTTTCAGATTATCTCTCTCATACTGTCAGGACATGGTGACAGTTTTAACAAATATGTAAAAATCATATTATGTATAATAGTTTCATGCTGCAGCTTCAATAAAAGAAGGAGCTAGCATTCCCATGGTAACTCTGGCAGAGCAGACAACTCAGATCTCTCAATAGACAAATATTAGTGGCACACTCCACTTATGGAATAGTGACAAGAAGAATGTTGAAATAAATCTTGGTATCAACAGCATCATGCTGTTAGGATACTCTTCTTTAGTAGGGCCAGGATCTGAAGTGCAATATAAGAAAGTCCTGGAAGTGTCTGCTTTCAGGGGGGAAGAATTTATTTTTTTGATTAAAAAAAATATATATGATTTGTTCTTTTCTCTCCCTGCATCTACTTTGTGCTCATTCAGCGTTTCGGGATGGGATGCAAAGCGGGCGCTGGCCGGCGGTCCAGACGGGTCGCGGCAGCCCTCTTGCTGCCCTGACAGTGACGAGCAGCTGAAGATGTCTCCACTCACTTCCCTTCTGACCTGGAAGCCGTCCAACGCAGCGCTCCAAAAACAGGCTTTCCTCTGTTAACTCCTCGGGCAGATTCAGATCGCCCTGCCATCTCTGTCTAACTCTCAGTCTCTGTCCAGATGCACAACATTTCTGCTGCCCTTCTTGCTAGTAGGTAAAAGGGGGCAAAGGCATCAGTCAAAGAGCACTTCATGGGAACAAACTAATTCTGGTGCTTTGTTTGATTGTGGTCATGCGTGTCTTCATAATTTAGAATTTATGAAGACAGCAAGCATCTTTAAAGCGGGCCTGTTTCGATTTAAATGCAAACATAGCCAAGACACACACTTCGGCTTTTCCTCGGTGGAATAGAAGCGCTTTTTCTCTCCTTCAAATTGAGTTCCTCAAACTCTAATTTGGAGCAGCCCTTTGATGAACTAATGTTTTCAAACTAGACTGCTATAATGAAAAGGGAGTGAGTGCAATTTTAAACAATCTGAAGCTCTGAACCTTCTGTGACTGTAAACTGTAAAAATGAAACTTTAGAATTTGTATCAGTTACATTTGAAACTTCTGACAGCACCTTAAATAACAGCCAGGAGAGCTGGATATGGAAAATGTTTACCAGATCAGTTTCATTTCCACCCGCAACCGTCTCCACCGGCGACATCAATTCTTCATGTGAGGCATTTACATTTCCAACAAATACACACAGAACATGCCCTGCTGTCTCAGGCTCTCCCTTGATGACCGGGGTCAACGAGTGTGCATGTTTGTCAGCTCTGATCGTTAATGAAACGCTCACACAAATACAGCACGGGCAAATATTTAGAGGCCAGCCTGGAGATTTCATCACAGACGAAGCCGTGACTCTTCGGGGAGCGCTAGATTACTTTATTTGCCAGGAAAGAGCATATACTCAAGATCAAACTTGTCCGGGGCCTTGATGAATGTGGAGGAGCAGGAAGTATTCCGCCTTTGACCGATAACCAGTGTGATTTTAATTTAAATCATATGAATCAATGTCTGGCCAGAGCAGAAATAAAATGTATTTAAATGAAAACATCTGACTCTAATTGTTAAGAACAATGTTCTGCATAGTAGGTCTAGATTAACCTTGTTTTGATACTGATTTAATTTCTATGTGTTTGTGTAAGTTTATACAGGCCTAGTTGGAGAAAGTCATAGCCCTGCTGTTTTACACTAAAAATACATGATAGTTCCAAAAGTATTCGCTTGTCTGCCTTCACACATGAGAACTTGAGTTACATCCTGTTATTAATTTTTGTAGTTTGACATGAAGCTGGCCCAACGTGAGCTTCCTGAACCACATTTCTGAGGTCGGACACTAATAATGCACAAAAAGACTTGCACTCTCCACTTTAACATTGCTTTGATGTCAGGATTCTGTACAGATCAGTCTAGTCTAGGGATCCACCAATCCAGAGTTTTCACTTCCAACACAAATATCTGAGGTTTAGTATCAACTGATACTGATCTGATACACAAAAACAGGATTGACTGAAAACATTTCTTTTCTTAAACACAGACATAAATCCTCTGAATTATACCCTTGGTCAAACATGTAAAAAATAAACAACCCTTCAATTAGGGTTGTTCCCTTCAATTAGAAATAGTAAATATTACGTAAAATAAATAATAAGGCATGATGCTGCTCAGAGCACATCATAGAAGTAGACAGACTAGATCGGTCTAGAAGCAAACACACAGCCAGCGTAAAGTCAAAACATCAGCAGTGTGGCTGAGTGTGCTACTTCTGGACAGAGCTGGTGTCCCTGTTATCCAGATCATACTGGTGGCCCGGGGTTCAGAACTGCTCCTGTTTCACCCTGCGCTTTATTAAGGCTGAGTGTGATTTTCCGTGTCTGAGGTTCCACTTGTAAAAGCTGCTGGCCAGTTTTATAGGATTATCTAGACATAGAAACATAGTAACAAGACAGTGTTTAGGTTTGACATATTTGAACCGCTCAATATTTGACCCAACTTTTCCATCTTCATACAACGGGATATTTTATCTTAGTTTCTGAGGAAATTCTGATTCCCCCACTACAGAGCAGAGACACTCCGAGACTACAACTCCTGTCATCTTACCTTTCCACTAAAGTCCATATTTCTTGGATAGAGTGCTATCATATTTTAGTATTACCTATCAATTGGTTTCTAATCACAGTAACGAGGCAGCTAGCTGGCTGGTGACAGAGCACTAACGGCCTCGTAGGGAACATTAAGGAGGTTGGGTTATGCACTGAGCCGTTAACTATCTACAGGCACCGGCTAATGGCTCCAAATGACCTCCTCTGTGGCTATTAGCTCATAATTAGAACCTGCAGACCAGTGGTGACCTCCGCCGGACACACGTGATTACTCCCTTTCCCTGTGTTTTGCCTTACTCTCACCTCCCATCCTTCACATTTGAGCTCCACTTCAATATCCCATCCATTTCCCTGGATTTCTTCCTTGTGGTATTCCTTCCCTCCTTGTCTTTGTTTCCAAACTGCAACAGGATTACATCGGCTCCCCAGTGGGATAACTACCAGTAAAATATATCTATTTATAAGCCCTACTACTAAAGTACTTTAGCATAGATTTTTATTGTGTTACTATTTTCAATGTTATGGCACATTTATTGATTTTTAAAAACAACAAAACAAAACAGCACTGATGGTTAACGTTGCATTTACCTTGCTTGCAGATTTGGCTGCCTGACCCTAAAATAAGCAGATAATGTTGCTCTGTACCAAAACAGAGGAGAAAGAGCACCTTCCAGCCACACCACAAAGGGATTCTGTCACCCTAACCCTGGTGTTCACTACAGCAACTGTCTCCCATTACCCAGGACAAAAGAAAACCATACTAGTGTCAGCTCAGAAACAGCAGGAAATCAGTGAAGACAACAAAAGGAATGTGATGATTTGAGTGTAAGGAAAAAATGCTACACAGTACCAGTTCTTTGAAGGGCAGTATTATGTGTCTTCCAGACATACAGTGCCATTTTATAGCATACTCAAGTAACTATGTTACCTTCAGTTGTCATAAAAATGTTACATATATCAAATCTGACTTCAAAGAAATTTGACTTTGTGATTTTTCACCTTGACATTGGGCCTCTCTCTCTTTAAAAAACTCCTCTTATTTCTGAAACTCAAGCCTTCAAGAAGTCGTTATAACATGTCTCCTCTTTTAACCTTTCAACAATAATTTTACCAGCATTCACTGAAAAGTAGCTCCTTTAATAAGCTCACCAGATATGCAGTTCCACCAGGTGTTTGCTAATTGTTACTGGCTAGTCTGCAGGAGCTGAGTGGGAGAGTCACGGGGGAGAGTGAAGTTATGAAACTGCAGCTCTGAGGAGGAGCTGTAGGGGGCACAAGGTTCCCCCATAACCATGGAAGATTAAAGGATTTCTTAAACATGCATGAAAGAATCAATGCAATACTCCAGGTATTTTTTCGATGAGGGAATAAAGTCATAACATGATTTAAAGTGTTATGTGAAAGCTTTAAAGCTTTGACAAAACACTGCCCCTTTTATTTATCAGCAAACCATCGCACTCCTTTATTTACAGATTTTTTAGGCTCTATTTTCCTTGAATAACAGTAAATCTGGAGGAGAAAGCAGAGAAAGTTGTGGAAAATGTTCTGAGAGCAGGAATCAAACCCAAGACAGTTGAGATAAGGACTACAGCCTCTGAACACACAACTCACTGATTTGTCCAGCGCCACAGCAAATGATCTCTGATCCTGTGGAAATTATGTGGGATATTTCTAACTAGCAGTCAGGAACAAGACAGCCTTGTGATCCAACTATGGGATGAAAACTAAACACAAAGCAGAATCCTTCACTTTGGAAACAACAGGTAAGTTTGCTCACTTCAGATACAGATGAAGAAGGTTGGGGAGAACATTTCACAGAGAGGATACTCTGCTGGAACTGTCACCAACACAGTAAACACAGCTGCTCTATCTTTGACGGTGTCACTGGTTTGACACAGCAGCAAAGTATGTCAACGTAGGTGAAAAAAATAACACCAGCATTCAAGTTTACTAATGTAAAAGAAACCTGTCTGTCTGCAAAGACACCCGTCGAACTTCTTCACATGCCCTGCTGCAACCTCAAATAAATTTTCTGAACGTGGGGTTCTGTGTTCAGCCCACCTGATGTCAATGATATTCCAGCTGCAAATCATTTGGGTCATGTCTCTACCAGCTTTTCTCATATAAGCACTGACATTTTTGCCCATCCTCCTTTGTGAAGAAGCTAAAGCTAATTTAAATTTGTCCATTAGGTCGTTGTCCTGCTTCTACGGCCATCAACATAAACAAGTTAACGCACACGATTAATCTGAACATTTTAATGCATTATCACATATTACAGATTTATCAAATTAAACCAAAAGATTTATCGACACATGGGGAGCAGCGAATGACAGTGAAAAAGAAAGCATTTCACAATCGCAGACAGCAACAAATGTTGGACACTTTTCAACCTTCTTGTGTTGACTAGCAAGGCTACATTTGCACATCTACATGTACGAGCTCAAAATTTCACATGTACGAATTACGCTGGTGGCTCTGCTGGACAAATGACTGTCGCCTCATCACCAACGTTCCTTTGGAAATGAATGCAGAGGGAAGTTTCTAATTTAACATTTAAAACAAAATTAATTCCTTTAAACCTCCCTGAATATAAAAAATAAAACAGAAAACTGAGAATCTTCATACATGATTGGTTTGATACAATAAAACATTTTCTTAAACATTTTTTGAAAACCTCAATACAGTGGTATTCAGTGATATGGGCTGTTTGGGCAGTTGCCCAGGGTGGCAAAAGAAAGGGGTTGGGCACCCAAGAACAAGAAAATAAAATATTTTATCTGTCAGAGCTTGTCCACATCACCATAAGTACCACAACTGCATACATATTTATATTTCAAGCTTACAAAGTTGGACATAGTAATTAATCACAGAGCTAGAATGCGATTAATCTGATCAAATTTTTTAAGTGATTGACTGCACCACCCGCTTCACTCCGGTCATGTTTTGTGCAGCGTCTAACCGTTTCCATTCAGGATTTCAGCTCCATCTGTATTCCTTCCAAATCTGAGCAACTGTCCAATTCCTACAAAGGAGAAGCATTCCCACAGCATGATGCTGTCACCTCCATATTTAATTGTGGGCACATTGTGTTCAGACACCTTTGTTTAAAGCTCACTAATGTTCTCCTATGAACATGAAGCCTTCCAAAAGCTGTTGCATTTTATACTTAAGTTAAACAGAAGTGGACCCTATTTACAAATTAGGTGAGTTATTAAGTTGACTTTTGAATAACTTTTATTTAAACCTTGCTTTTTTAAGAAATATAGTGAGTAATTTATCTGATAAACAAGCGCATCATTGCCATGTTGTGAAAACTGTGGTAAAACTGAGCTAAAAATACTTACGAGACCCATACTTATAAATGAGGTCCAATGGGGTTGGAAGCAGGATGAGTTAAACTATCTCAAGGTCTTACACGCCAGTTCATACACACATACCCCACATGTTCCCACTTTTATTCAAAGAGTTTTGAAGCTTCTGTATCATCTTATAGAGGCTTCTATTAGAACGACCCAAATTTCAGTCGTCCTATAACAAAATGTCCCAAGAAAAAGCATGTTTGTGGTTGTAACCCAAGAAATGTGAAGCTGTCCACCCAGCTACAGGCTTCATGTTTTTGTTAATTCTTCCACTGGCAAAACACAATAACTTCAAAAGAACAGTTGGTTGATTTTAAATTAAAGCATGAATGTAACAGGTTGTGCTGTTTGACAAAAACCAAGTTATTATGTCACTCCAATTGAAACAAGGAGGTAAGCAACAAAACATCAACAAAGTATGAGAACCTGTACCAAGGAGAGTATTATTTATTTATTTATTTATTTATTTATTTATTTATTTATTTATTTATTTATTTATTTATTTATTTATTAATTAATTACTTGTTTGTTAAGACAAATGGAGGCCTTATATTTAATTTACAAGAATACTTTTTTTCTTCCTATTTGTCCGTGCAGTAGTAGTTTAAGAGCCGGCCACGTCCCCCTCTACAAACACAGGTCTGGCCTGAGAGACAACCTCTCACTTTGAGTTTATTAGACCAACTCAGCGCGCCACAGGCAGGGAGAAGAAAATACACAGTCTCACTTGGCCCCTCTGCGCTGGGTCAGGCAGCCTACAGCACACAGCACTCTGACATAAAGAAACGGTATGGCCACTGTCATTGAGGAACTCACCTGAAATCCAGGTTCAGTTCGCTCTCTTGTCGTCTTTCACCTCACGTTGCTTACGGGCTGTCCTCACCGCTGGGCTGGAGGTCACCAGCCAGCCAGGAGAAGAACGAAGTTCCTGCTGTAGAAGCTCAACTGTTAAAGAACGGTTCGGCTGTAGCATTTAGAGTTCACGTCCAAAGAATGTCATACACAGTAGCCTAACACGGCACCGATAATTTGGATTGTAGCCGAGTATGGAAAGCCAAATGTGCCGCAATTCAATAAATCAATACATCCCAAAACTGAGACGTGTACACTTGAACATTTTATTAGGGCTGTTGTTAACGATTATTACAGTAATCGGGTATTCTATTGCTTATTCTGATGATTAATCAACTAATAGAACAAAAAATGTTTTGATAAAATAAAAAATATTGGTAAATATTTTACTGCCACAACAGCTGTATTATTCTCGGGTATCAACGTCAGCCCAATTTTTTATATATACATTTGAGCATCCTTAATTACTTTTCTGTAGTTTAGAAAATTAACCCGTAACAATAGTAGCTCTCTTTTAAAGTTAACTTGGAATGTTTTTTTTTTTTACAAAAATCTGAAATTGCATTCAATTTAATATAAGAACCAGGCTCACAATAACATTGTTTTGTTTTTCGACCTTAGCAGAATATTGAACAACAGTGCAGGAAGCAGGTCAAATATTAGACACCTGTACAGAATCTGGCCAACTCACACAGAGGCAGACATCACTGTTAGACACTTGTGATCAAACAGGAATAAGTCAACCCTCTTTGACACGTTAGAAAGAGTAATGCCACTGAAAGCAGGGTTATTTCTGGTGCACAAAGGCTGGAAGAAATGCAGCTTTATCCAGCAAGAAAAGAGAAAGATGTTAGCAATTGCTCCTCTATGCCATCCATTTCCTGGAGATGGCCGCAAACCCTTGGACACACTTAATCAGGAAAAGGGCACACCTCCAAGTACCCATTCTTTTGTAATGGCATTACACTGCACAAGTAAGATTTAGAGATCCCTTAATGTGGCAGAGTCTTCTGCATAAAAGTATATACAAAGGTTAATATTGCAATAATATGTTCCTGGAGGGCATTGTAATCATTATCTCTCTGGTGGTATCAATTAGAAGCACTTTACTGCAGGTAATGACTAAGATTCCGGTACAAAATGACATTATTATTATTATACCCATCTATAATTTCAGAGTGGATACACAAGACATGAGGGGGGAAAAAAAGAGAAGCTTAAGTTCAACCAAAGGTAGCCTTAAAAGTCTGAGACTTTTGTTGATGGACTTGAGGAAAGAAGAGGCTGAATGACTTTTTCAAGCATGTGGACACATAGTGTGCTGCGTGGAAGTTTTAAATCACCTTAATTTCTTGCCACTTTGTTTCCATGGAGATATATTGCTGTCAGGTCTTTTGACATGGTCTTGAGCATTATTCATCAGTATCTCTAAAGTTCTCATGTGGCTTTGGCTGCTTTGTCATTCATCTTCTGTCCAGTCTGTGTGGACTACATCGTGAAAGCATTTGTGCAATGTGTTCTTAGACAACTGAAGATCGTAAGGACAATTTGAGCATCCGGCATAAAAACTGCATAGGAGAGATTAAGAATATCTGAGGGTCACGGTTTTGGTAATAAACCCAGAAAGAACCTCAGACAGGACAGGGGAAAGCATCATCCTTTAGCTTATGTAGTTTCTCAATTAAAGCTCACTGATGCTAAAAGACATTTTTATAGCGTAATATATATTCCGTAGATTCAGCTTAGACCAGGAGTGTCAAACTCCAGTCCTCAAGGGCCACTATCCTGCAACTTTTAGATGTGCCTCTGCTGCACCACACCTGAATAGAATAATTAGGTCATTAGCAAGGCTCTGGAGAACTGATTTACACAAGGAGGAGGTAATTAAACCATTTTATTCCAGTGTTTTGTGTCTGTGGCACATCTAAAAACTGCAGGACAGCTGCCCTTGAGGACTGGAGTTTGACACCTGTGGCTTAGACATAGGAAGACAACTTGTCTGCTTTACGTCCTAAAGATGTACCTAAAGATCCTTTTAAATTGCTGCTGCTAGTCTGAAGGGGATGAGTGGGGGAGGGCTACTCTGTGAGGCACAAGCTCAGAAACTTGGAACCTGCAGCTCCGTGGAGGAGCTTCGTCCTACAACTTTTGTATTCTACAATACAAAAGTATTGTAGAATTGTGAAGTAGAGAAAACAATTAGAGTAGTGTTCTTAATAGATCAGGGGTGTCCATAGTGGGCCTGGAGGGCCGGCATCCTGCATGTTTCAGTTCTGTCCCTGATGGTAGAAACAACCTCCTCAGCATGTCAGTTTTCTTCTTAGGCCTCTAACGAGCCATCATTGTATCCAGTTGCGTTAAACCAGGGAGAAAACTAAAACATGCAGGATGTTGGCCCTCCAGGACCCACTTTGGGCACCACTGTATAGATTCACCTTTCGCTGTGTTTAAAGCTGCAAAACTATCATACTGTCTCTACCAGTTTTTCACATCTGACTATTATTGATCAGAACCTTTTTTGCAATTTCTTCTTTCCAAAAATAAGTCAAGCTCAGTTACATTGTATAGGTAACATATTTAAACATCAGTTTCATTATTTATTAATTAATTAATTAATTTATTTATTTATTGACATTGATTAGCTTTAGATCTGGACTTTGACTGAGCCATTCAAAGACAGAAGGATGAAAGGCCTTTCTGCAGTTCTGTCACACAGATCTCTTTGCATGTAGACTAAAATTTCAATGTTGGTCTCATCTGAACACATCACCTTCTTGCAGATGTTTGCTGTGTCTCCTAGCAAACTGTCAATGGGACTTCTTATAACTTTTAATAATAATGGCTTTCTTCTTGTTGCTTTTCCATATAAGTCTGACTTTTGGACTGGATAATATGCAGTAGTTCTGTCACCAGATGTTCCCTCCTATGGTGTCTTCTCTATTTATCTGATTGAAGCTCCTCTTGCCTGACCTCTCTATTCAGATGGACAGTCAAAATGAATATTTTCCATGTTCAGATGATGGAAGGAGGACGACCTACTGGAGAAGTTTAAAGTTTGGGATATTGTGTTTTCTGATTCTGGATTAAATCTCTACACAAACTCTTCCCTACCTACCTGCTGAGTTTCTTGGTCTTCATGATGTTGTTTGTTCTCTAAGTAAGCTCTGAGACCTTTCCAAAACAGTGACATTTATATTGAGATAAAACTTTGCCCTGGATGACTCTTTTTTTGTTTGTTTGCTTAAAACTTCATAGGATGTTAATATTTTTGGAAGGGACTGTAACTTAACAATTATTGATCACCTCTGACATATAAATTTTTCAGACATAAAAAGTCTGAGTGGAGCTCAATAACCAAACAAACATTCTTCTGGCTGCATTTTTCTGATGAAGCTTCAGTCCCTCAGTGTTTCAGTAAGATGCTGCAGATCTTCTATTAGTCTGTTGTGGAGAGTTTAGTCTTTTCTCCCATCTGTTAGGACAGGAGCATCAGAAACAGACTTGAAAAACAATCAATCTGATAAAGTAGGCTGGTTCTGTATCAATCTATCAATCAAGAGATACATATTTTGTGTGTGTTGATGATTTTACCAATGTCTCTTGACAAAATGCAATGTCTTACTGGTTTCACAATTGGGACTCTGATTTGTTTATGATGTTTTTATGATGTAAAGCACTTTGAACTGCCTTTTTGATTGAAATGTGGTATACAAATCAACTTGGTTGATTAATTGATTAATTGATCTGGAACCTTTGGAAAGAAATACACAAAGAAGGATTTCACATAAGATGAAAAACATCACAGGCAACCGAGTGTCCATCAGACTGTCATACAACAACAAAGTGTTTTCAGTCAGAGGGCTCTTCAGGAATGATGTTAACAGACTTCTACAGGAAAACCTCCATATCCACAGCTATCAACATGTACAACAACTCTTTGAAGAAACATCTATAATGAGTTATAATGTTTAATTTACCTTTGGTATTAATGAAGTATTTTAAAAGTTGTTAAAATTTTCACAAAAAAGTTTCAAATGTGAGGGGAAACCTAAGACTTTGGCAGAGCATTGTGGATGTGGATGTGTTCCTAAGAATGTAAGAGAAAATCCACAGGTCTAAAGTATAAACACAAGACCTTGAATTGAATTCTCTTCCTCTCTCATAGTAGTTTGAGGCTTTGTATGAGTGTCTGGGTGTGTAGTAAACTAATGGGCCCAATGCAGGAAAGAAAGATGGATCTGAGGGAAGAAAGGCCTCAGTAGCCTGGTGACAAATGCTTAATTGGACGTTGGCACCATCCATCACAGGGTTGTCATGGTGCTCACCTTTCCACAGGGGTGATTCATAACCAGAACGTTACATGGTCCAGGTCACTGCCTAATCTGTCACACCCGCAACAACGACTAACACCACCTTTCAGAATAGTGGAATCTGCTAAATGACAAACAATTTTTAGCATCATTGCAACTGTTAAGATTATTTTCTGAACATCTTGTGATATCAATTTAGGGCCGAGTCAATGTGTGACTTGTTCCTTAATTGTGACTTGTTTTTGTAGAAATAGTTTGTCAAAGTGTTTGTCATGTAGTATTTTAATGAAGTGCAGGCTTTCTGTCAGTTCCTCTAATAAGCAAGAGCAAATCAATGAAGTTCTCAACAGAATAACAAAATGACTTAAAAAAAATACTGTTTGGTCATTGAAAGGAAATTATGCATTGAAGGTCCAACACTGTCACCCTTACATTCTGATCAGCAAACTGTCTGACCTCAGACTTCCCACCACTGACCCTCCTCTTGATAAAGGACTCCCTCTCTAAACCTAACCCTACTCTCTTAAACCACATCACTCCAAACATGGTCTCCCCACATTAAACCCCTTTTCTATAACCTCTGCACCTCCAACTACAGACTGGCAGCAACATTACCATGAAGTCTGCTGGTGAGACAGCCAGGGTGGGACTCATCTGCTACACCTTCCTTTGCATCAAAACCTCTGCCAACCTGTCCTGGTCTGCTTACACTGAGGCTGTCATCAAGAAGGAACATTTGTACTTCCTAAAGAAAGGGACACCATCAATCAGAACCTGCTGATAAACTTCATCTTGACAACTGCTCTCTCTTGGATTGTTTGGTTTTTTGTGGAGTCGTGTACCATCTGTGGAACCCATTAATCCTGTAACCACTGGTTCTTCGTTCTACTTACTATTACATACTCGTGTGTTGAGCTCTTTGTGGACTTTGTGAGGTGTTTGTTTGTCTTCATATCAATGATACTACTGAACACTAGCCAGGTAAAAAACATCTAAAACTACAGGCAAAATACATTTATAAAACAATGCAGAAAATCAAAGTCACCATTCACAATATCTCCTTCTGTTTACTGATTGGCTCAGTGGAAATTGAAGTCAATTGGAAAAAGCTCAGACTGAACTACAGATGAAATTTGAATAGAACGGCATAGCGCAGGTTAGGTGAACAGCTGAAGTTAGCTTCAGACATGGCAGTAACATAACCAGAAAACTTGACCAGAGAACCCAGATCTGTGCTCACAGAATGATTGTTTAATCTTACCATGTGTTGACCGGTTAAACAAGGGAGACACATTTTCTTGCTCCAAACCAGCTGGATTGTTTTCGTCTTGACTCCCGTCTCATTGGAGATTCTGTAATGTGTTAGCTGTTCTCTTGCTTTTGTGAGATGCTGAGATGGTTTTAATATCTGAGCACATATGATTTATACATTTGAGTTTTATTCTTTAGATCACAGCAACATTTCCTTAAGTTTTAACATTTAAAATATTTTGAGTATGAGATATATTACTATATTTTTTCCATAAAATAGTGATATGTTAAAATGCCAGTAATCTTTTATTGAGAAAAGACTAACTTGACCTTGCATAATCTGTAATATTTACATGAATTTACATTTCAATATTCCATTGACATATACAATACAGCTGCTGTACATCATCCTACGGACAGTGGTTAGCATTATGCAATATTTCAGATAATTTCATGCACTCTCACACAAGTAATTTGTGGAATGCATAAAGTAAACTTACCAATGGCAAAATAGAGACGATGGTCAAAGCATGACAGAGCGCTGACAACATGAACAGCTCCACGCTTTGTGACGCTCAGCTGCTGATCCTCATTCACACGCCATGACTGGAGAAGTTCCTTTAAGCCAGTCAGAATATTTTCTCCTGAGTGATACACAGGGACAAAACTGGTCTCAATCTTCAGCTTGAACATTGTCATTATGGCGATGCAAGTGCTCTTCCTTACTGAGGTTTACTACCATGGCAACCTATGCCGAGACCTCATAACCTGATTCTTAACAGACAATCAATACCCTTAGAAAATGATGAAATTAGACAGCAGTGGGGGATGCAATACTGTTATAAAATTGTGATGGATGACAAATATGTGGATACGTCAAGATACTAGAAATGTTTTAAGTAAGTACAATTAGTCCATACAGTACTACGGGAAATGCTGATAACAGAATCTGTGGCGGGAGCCAGGTGAATTCAAGAAGGGCCTTCCAATCAGAAAGACCTGGAGGTCCTCACTGAAAGTAATCCAAATGCCAAAGGAAGCAAACACAAAACTGGTCAGCAATTATAAGAAGGGGAAGACTGTTGTAATGCAAATAAGTATTTTTGAAATTTTAGAACCTATCTTTATTTCATAAATACGTTTGTCTTTTTTTTTTGGATCTTAGTAAGGCTGTTAAAAAAAAAAGCCAAGACCAAAGACTATACATATGGAAACAGACTGGATTTTATCCATTTGATCTGGGGAGCCTTTAGTCATTCGCTTTGTTTCCTTCATACGTTGCTGCGGCTTCCCCCCCGGTCAGTAAATATAGTTTGAGCTAAACAACTGCGTTTTTGCAAATTAATGCCAGGTCTGCATGAAAGAGAATTTTAAAGGAAGTGAGTCAACCTTAACATCCCCAAAACAAGAGCAGATTATACAAGGTTGAATATGTGATATGTCTATTTGCTGTATTTATAGCTGTCACATTAGTTTGTTTCCACTTCCTCTTTAACTAAACAATCTCTCCATGTTTAGTACATGCGGTCACTTTCTAGACCATTGCTTATGACAGGGAGTGAGGTATTGTTAATTAGTGCACCTGTAGTTTGGCCACTACTCCCAATTCAAAGTTACATTTGCCAGATTTTGTTTATATTATTTACTTGTCGGATTGTCCAAAACGTCCAGGAATATTGAAAGGAACACGATCTTTGTAGTGCTTCAAAAATATCAGGAAACCTGAGGGAATAGTCAAATATGTTTTCTAACATAGAAATAAGGAAACAGTAAATTTTCAGAGCAAGCTTTGTTGGTAGAGAAAGAGAAATCTGGGTTGTGAGCTTAGAAAAAAAAAAAGAGTTATAATCTTAAGTGTCTGCTGAATTAGCATAGATGAATCTACAGTTAATATGAACAGGGGCGAGGTTATAGCACCTTCTTGAATGGGGTTGTTTCGCACCACGGCACAGCAGAGCCCGCAGGCGATAGGCAGAAACATAAGAAAAATGGAAAGGCTGAGGAATTCCCCCAAAGGGATTAGATTTTAAATAGATATCAGCCCATATGTGATTCCCTTTTCTTTTTCTTGTCTGTAAGTGGGTGCAATTTAGGGTACATAATGGAAGAAAAAGAACTTTAGGGTAATCTCATTGACCTCCACACTCTGGAGACCAGGGGTTATAGCTAGGAGAAACACCATCTCCCCAGCAGGCTACCCCTGGCTGCCATGACAGGAGTAATGAAAGTTGTGAAAGTGACTTAATGCAGAGCAAAAAGAAAAACTTTTTTACAGCATCTTAACAGATTTTTCTTTTTGTAAAGAAAGCTGTGAAAGGAAAGAGTTAACAACCAAATTCAGCACAGTTGTTCATAGTTTTTCATTTTTCGTAGTTGAATATCAAATCAATTTTTTATGCAACACTGCCAAATTAAGGGGGGATGTTGCTTTAAACAAATACATGCTAATTCTCATAATTTAGAAGGAAGCCTCTCCTGATGTGTGTTGTTTTGTCACTTTTAACAAAATGGGAAAAGTCCCGCAGAACTTCAAACCTTCAATGATTTGGTAGTTCACCGACAGCACCGCCACACCAAATACAGAAAACACTCGTTTTTGTTGCTTTAGAAAAACAGCATTGTTTGTGCCCTCTGTGAAGGCATGAGTTTGCTTTCAGAATGTCCCCTTTTAAAAATATATATTTTCTGAGACAAAGTGGGTACTTGTGGAGACTTCCATCCCATACGTTCCTAACAGAGCACTCTGCTCTGAGACTGCAGTTTTACTGCTGGTTCCCAGAATTACTAAAAGTTGAATGTGAGGCAGATCCTTCAGTTACCAGTTTGAGGGACTGGCTCCTGTGGAACCAGCTCCCATTACTCTCTGAGGCAGACATTCTGTTTACCATCCATTTTACACCCTTATCCCATTGGGGTCGGGAGGGGTGCTGGTGGGCGAGAGGCGATGTCACCCTGGACAGGTCAGCATTCCATCGCAGGGCAACACATAGACAAACAGGACAAACAAACATATATATACACACACACACGCACACGCACACACACACACACACACACACACACCTAAGGAGACACACCAATCAAGAGAACCCACACATGTACAGGCAGAACATGCAAACTCCATACAGAAAGACCTTGGGCCGGGAATCGATCCCAGGACCTTCTTGCTGCAAGGCAATAGTGCTACCAACTGCACCACTGTGCAGCTCCTTAAGACTTTCCTTTTTGATAAAACTTATAGTTAGACCCGCTTAGGTTATTCTGAGCTATTTCATCTGTTGGATGTTTCTGGAAACCCAAAAGATGGAAGGTCATCCTGGTTACCTGGTCAAATGTTTAGTGTTAAATGCACAGTCTGATAGAGGTACAAATAACCCATATTTGTACCTCTATATAACTGTTTGGACTCAAGGAACAACTTAGTGAACAGACTCTGGTACAAGCAATAGATGTTTAGCATGGGGATCTAAACGGAGAAGTGATTATAAATAATTTTATGAAAGGATAAACAGGATGAGGACAACAGAGGGTCTGATATGGACCAACCCAGTAGTATTTATGCTGGGGACTCTGATTAATGGATGCTGAACAGGTGAATGAATGAACAGATGGGAAGCAGCTGTTGAAGACCAGGAAACTGAGGCACTGAGGTAAAAGCAACACTCGTTATCAGAAACACAGCAACAGAATCAAACATTATATGCTTAAATCAAAGCAAAAATAATAAACTAAACTCATAATGTCCAACTTATTGCATTTTTTATAGGACTCTCAATTGTTAGAACTGTTCTTCATTTCAGTTTTAGGATGCTGTCTACAGAGGGAGCTAAAGATTAGGGTGATGGCAAAAGGCCTTCCAACCTCAAAGTACTTGGAGCTCAACGCCAAGGTGCTCAAAATATCAGCAGAAACATTATAAAGTCTTGTCATTTGTCAATAAAAAATTATGTCGATTATTGAGACTGGTACAGATCATTTTTACATGACATTCTCTAATAAAATGTAGAGGAAAAACAACAATTTGTTTTCTAATTTGCATTATTCTGAACCAGTTTTCCATGAGGCCTGATCTAAATCCTGTTGAACATCTGTGGAAGGAGCTGGAACTTCTGGAGAAGGCACCATTCTACAGGAGCAGTTTGTCCAGCAGAAGTGGACAAGGACACCTGTGGACAAGTGCAGAAGAGTTTGTATTTCTGGACATAAATGTTACAAGATGACAACTTGTTCAAAACGGTCTACAAGTCCAAAGCTTGGCCATCCATCCGACTGCAGCGAAGAAGTCAAACTGCTCCTCCACTCTGTCTGGCTTTGTAACTGTATCCCTCCTTACCTTCTCATGAAAATAAATAGAAGCTCTTCTCTCCTACTGCATAAAAGGAGGGCATGCCTCACATAATCGTTTGAGACCAGGACAAACTCGAACCATTGCTATCTGTGTATTTATTACGCCAGTGGCAATATAAGGCAAAGCAGAGTGAGATATCAGCTTACCTTGAGCACAGTGAGAGGGAGAGAGTTTAAGATAAAGGATATTTAATATCCAGTGCATGCCAGCAGGGTCCTAAGCCTCTAATAGCACTTGGGGTTTCTGAGCAGGTAATGCCTTCATCTTTGTCTAAACACACTTTTATGGACTTTAACTGTAATGATATAAAGAGAGAGGGGGTCACAGATAACTGTAGCGTAATGGCTCAAAGCTGAAGATTAGCCATGTATCATGTCTAGGGGATAATGCTTCAAGGCAGTTCTTCTGAAAAGGTGTTATCCACAGTGGAAAGAAGACGACACAGAGCAGGACACACACACTCACACACACACGCCCGTGCACACATATCCAGACACATATATTAAATAATGACCTCTTCTTTCCTATCTCCCCTGTCCCCTCTTCCCCCCTCCCGCCCTTTTAACAGCGCTTTGCATTTTGTCACATTGCATTAGAATCAACGACGAGGTCATTTGCTCTGTAATGAATCTGTGAAGCCAATATTCATAGCTTGCGACAAACATTACCGAGGCACCTCCTGTGTTCCAGGACACATTACCTTTGCTTATTTGATGTCCAAATGATAATAAGATTTCATCTGATAACCTATATCTGTTAAATGTAAACATAAATCTTAAAGTGATAATAATAAAAAATAATGCCACCTCACACTGTGCAAAAGCAGCAGCAGCACTTTCAGGCCATTTAGGCCGTTTTTCACAGATCAATCAGGTGGCCTCTTTGTCCATTAAGCTGGGAAGAACAATGAAACAGCTACATAGCAAAACCGAAGCGTGAGTGAGGGAGAAGAATAGTGTTGTTGCCCTAATTATGCACTGCGGTGATGCATTATTTACCAACTCAACATGCATCAGCGGGGCTGAATATGAGTAAAATAATTTATGATGAGATTCCCCCCCTTTTCTTTCCTTCTTTTCTTCCCGTCTCTGTCCTTCACACTCCAGCCCACCCATCTTTAAATCAAACTTCAATAAAATGTGCCACCCCCTATTCATTTTGCATGATGCCGCTCTGAAAACCACATAGGGCTGCAAGATCTGTTATTCAAAAATTCCTCGCAGAGTGCAGGGTCAAAACAACAAAACAGGAGCGGGGAAAAGTCAGGAGCCTCTGTAACTCACCAAGTTATGATGGGCTACTGCTGTGGAAGTGAGGAAAGGCAAGGTTAGGAAGAAAACACCCAGACAACCCATAAAATACAAGGTAAAAGATAACTCATTAACATATACATACACACAGTGTTTTCACATATATGTGAACGTATAACGGTGTTGCAAGTTGTACAGTTGCATGTATTTACTTACCTCCATGGAGGAAATGCAGAAAAGACATCAGAACAAATAGTTGTGTCGCCCTAAGTTCACTGAAATGTTTGGGACAGTGGAGAACCCTGATGGTCAGCATACCTACAAAGTCTTTATCTCACTTTCCAGTTGAATCACGGGGGGTGGGGGGGATTTCCCTAAACTAATTTAAGAATAAAGAAGTTTAGACGCAACATTTTAAACAACTGTCATGACTAGAGGAAAATAAAAAAGGTAGCTTAACAAGGACCCAAAGATACTTGAACCAAGCAACTGCTTTAAGGTTTCAGCTGTGAAACTAGAGACATATCATTGTCTTACTAAATGGTTGGAAGCTGTAAAACTTTCAAATAATTCTTTTTGAAATTTTTCTTGATTTCACTAGTTTGCATGCAGACAAATTTCTGTCTCCTTCAACAACGAGGGAAAGGCCAGCTTATGATGTCATGGCTGCATGTTAACTGATCCACAGTGAAACATGTGCTGTACTGACATGGGCTGAAAGGCCACTCAGTGAGGAAGAAGTCCTTACACCAAAAGTAGAACTATGAAAAAATAAATAAATAACAGACTGCAGTTTGCACATTTACACAGGGACAAACACAAATGTTTTTGGAGACTTGTCCTGTGATCTTGTTACGTCTGAACTGTGAAGTTTCACATTCTGTGATGGCTCATTTTTGACCTTTGAACTTTTGTAAGTTAGTGCTTATGGGGAGTTTAGTAGAGGTTCTCTGTCATTTACTTTTGACTACGTTTTTCCCTGTGATTGTAGTTTATGTTTTTCATTTTGTTCTAGAGTAGTTCTGTTCTTGAGCTACAATGGGGTGAATTTCTGTTTGTTGCTTTGGCTTTGGAAACCTTGAGGTACTTTTACTCTCCTCTGTGTTTGAAAGGCCCTAAGCCAGACAGACAAGCTGGAAAAAGACATAATTGACTTGAGCTGAGTTCCCTTTGATTATTGAACCCCACCTTTTGTCTTGTGCATTGTGTTACACCCTGTGACACCCTAATCTGAGCAGGTATAACTACTTGGATATAATGACAACGCTTAGATGATAAATGAGGATGCTTATACCATCCCAGCTCTGAAGCATGGGAGTGGCAACATAATGTTATGGGTCTCTTTTGCTGCAGGAGGAACTGGTACACTTCATAACATCATAAGGAAAGAAAATTAAGTAAGATTATTAAAGTAACATCTAAAGACGTCAGCCAGGAAATAAAGGTTTGGGTCCCGATTGGTCTTCCAATGACCCTCAGCCTACAGCCAACCTGGTTACAAAGTAGCTTAACACCAACATGTTTTGTCATGGCCGTCTCAAAGCCCTGCTTTCAACTCTATGATGAAGTTGTGGGAAGATCTAAAAACTGAGATCTGTGAGAAGGTGCCTGGAAACACCTGTGGAGTTTGGGAAAAACCACTGATGTGCCACAGCTTTGAGTCTGAATACAATACAGTACAATACAACTGACAATATAGAAAAATGGTAAATGTGATTTGAAGTAATCAGAAAAAAAGGCATTTAAAAAATTGTACCCTAAAAATGAACATTTTCTCCCATCAATGACACTTGCATACAGCTACTAAAAATACTTTTTTCTGTAGTTCTTTTCTTTGCTTTCAGCACACCAAACTTCATTTGTAATGTCTGAGGCATTTTCAATAAAAAACAACCCAGCTATGAAGGAGGAGTGGAATATCAACAAACATCCAACGCATAGCCGTGATTTTTATAGTGCACAGGCACAGAGAGGCCTTCCATCTCTCAACTACTTCAAATCAACTGCTTTGTTTACACATATATGTGTATTCCTATATTCCATGCACTGCGGTGGGTTAACTCACAAGCAGTATGCAGATACCACCTCTGGCTTATGACAGATGCAATAAAACATTTGTAAAGGATGGGACCATCCATCATTTGTCTTGGAGCACATAGAAAGATGCAAAGCTTAAAAGCACAAACAAGAGTCCCCAGCACAGGGCATGGAGAGGCAGAGAGGGGAGGGATGGGATAACTAAATTTATATCATATTACACAGTGAAATGTGACCTCATAACGACATCAGTGAAATTCAATCAAGTCCTTGACTCAGTATTACTTAAGGTAAACCAGTGTCCTTCCTGATGCAAAATTAGAAAATTTAATCCAGTGTTGTTGTTTTACAACTGCTTCAACTTTTTTGAGACAGAAGCAAAAGGAATTTAATACCAGCAAAGTAAAAGTCCTAATACCAAACAGTTTTTTTCTGAAGCAGTTCAATGTGTGAGAAATATTTGTATAATTGTAAAACTTACTATTTAGGACTGCTTTGATTATTTAGACATTCAAATGGTCGTCTGTCAAACAACCCATCAACCATCAAGGTGAATGGACCAACAGCACATTGCAAGATTTAAACAGGTTCAAACAGGTAGCAATTTGTTTTATTTTTGTTCTTGTGTTAGAGTGCAATGAAATACAAAGTAATGTATAGCATAGCCTGGCTACGTTAGTGTTAAAAGGTATCCCATAAATTTGTCATATTAGCATACACAACATGATCAACAGCTAAACCAAACTGAAGCACATTGAACATTTTAAAAACTTCCAGCATAGCACCATCCATAACCTGTACACATCATTCTTAAATGTCATGCAACACTGTGGAAATACTTCTTCACTCATCTCAGGATGACAGATGTTTGATTTGATGGCATCAAATCTGACCACTCGAGGAACTCTGAGCGCTGAAATTTTTGTCTTGGACTGTCGATTGTTTCTTGATATGAAAATAAAAGAACATATTTACATCGGGAAAAGTAACGTACCCAGTAATGACACAGCAGAACACTGTCCATCCCACTCAACAGACATCAGTATGGATTCACTGTTCAGCAGCACACACTTTGAAGACATGATGGGACTTTATGTTCCTTCAAATATACTTCACATGTTGCATTTGTGTGACAGTAAAATAAATACTGTAAACTGTGGGATGCTGTTCATACAAGTATGTGAAAGCATAGGTGGCAATTTTCCAACATCTCGTTTGAATGAAACATCATAAAAAACCTGTTGAATCCACAAGATAATTAGCACTTTCAACATAAAGACATACTTAACAAAAGCACATTACAGAAAATTTACTATAAGCAACCTAGCTGTATATGTGGGGTGCAACATTAAAAAGTGATGTAAACTCTCAGTCATCCATATAACAAACCTAACTGATTAACAAAAGAAAAAACAGCAGAAGGAAAACGGATCTTTTCTCTTTTCTCATTTCTTGAAGATCTTTCGCCTCTCATCCAAACGTCATCTTAAGTTTTGTTCATGGGTCGGGTTCAGGTTGGGTCAGAACTATCACACCTACAGGGGGTTTTGGGATCACTGACTCAGTGCTCCATCATGTCCACTGTGTGAGTCACTTGAAATCTTCAACAAACAACAGAAATCCAGTTGCCTTCGGTTAGGAAACGATGAGGGACATTGCAAAGTTCACACCAAGGAATGGTATAAATATCACATAACACAGATCAATAGTGAGGATACTGAAAAGCAGAATTACAATCATTTCTATCTAGTTCTCTCAGTTTCCCTGACAAAATTATTCATCGCTGATGCCTTAATTCCCCCATAAACTGCTTTAAGTCTTCATTCTAACACCATTATTACAAAGGGGCCACATTGTCAGCTGTTTCTGTCTATAACTGCTACATACGATGCATACAATGATGAGCTAGCACACGACGAAAGGGACAGAAAATCTGCATCTTTGTGACAATTTTGCTCTGATCAAAGCGACTGTAGCCACAGGAGACATGGATTAACAACCATTTAATGATGAAGTAAAGTTGTGTTATGTTGTGCTTGTTTGCTGTTTGCCTGTCTGTTCCATCTGGCTTTGAACGAGACAAGCAGGTAGGGAGGATTTCTTCCTGTTTTTCTTTTCTTTTTTTTCTTTTTTTTTGTGCTTTTGTTGCAAACTTATGGATGGGTTTGATAAAAGTGGTGAAGGCATGCAGGCACAGGGCTGCCTGTTGAATCACATAATCAGTGTCAGCAATGAAAAAAAAGGGAAAATGGCAGGCAGTTATAAATGAATATTCCTCACCTGTCTGCTTGTGTTGACTTCTCTTGTTTGGATTTCACAGTGGGGGAAAAAATAAAGGCGAATATTTACTTTTAATTGAAAGGAAATTAAAGACGCATCCACATCCGCATGTGACAAAAGAAGATCACAAGGCTTGGAAGTGATGATAGCTTTTGTTTAAGATGGATTTCATAAACCCCCCACCCCCTCCCTTTCCCCACCACACACACACTCCCCACTGATAATAAAGGAAAAAAAAAATCTTGGACATTTCTCCAAATACAATTACCTCAGCATCACCTGATTAAATCAAATGCATTTGCATTCTGTTTGCATGCAGTGTTCCGTGAACCAGTAAACAAGGCAGGCAGAATAAATCTGATGTGTTTTCATGCTTATAGTTGCTCTTCTGTTTGCTACATTTTATTCGGAGTATTTGAATTTTTATGAATTGGTAAATAACAGCGCAAACACACGCATTGCTGTGAGGATGAATGTTCTAGAGATGGGGCGGTGGGGTTTGGGGGGATCGAGGGGTGGGGGTATTTTTGCAAGCCTAAAAAAACAAAAGTTGAGAATCAGATCATGTTCTCTGACAGATGTTGTTTGGCAGGAAAGTTTGGCAGATTAATATTTGACTGTGTCTGATGTGTGCTTAAGAATATATCAAAGGCGGATGCATCATTTTTGGAACTATCCAGAGGATGTTTCAACTGGCAAGATGACAAAAAACATCAGGCCAGACTTGGCGCTAGTCCTTCATATACTTACAGCCTGGATGGTTGGACAGAAATGTAGTGATTACACTACAGTCATGTTCACTCTAATCCCTGACCTTATTTCTGCCAGGACTTTCAGAACTTAAGACTGTAGAAAAGATAAATACTCTGAATCATCTTTCAGTGCAGTATCACTTCCATGGGAGATTTTAATTGGTCAACAGAGCTGACAGGCCTGTAGATTTGATTTACCTTTTTATGGGACTATTTGGGAATAAAATTGGACCTTTTTCAAAGGGATGCATTTCTTTACTCTATTTATTTATTTTATTTATCTAAAAGTTATTTTTTATTTTGTGTATTTTTTATTTATTTTTTTGTGAACTAGCTAGATGCAGCAAGTAGCCAGAGACTGGAAACCAAACACAGGACAAGTTGAGGACTGTAGCCTCTGCACTGATCCATTTTTTCCACTTCCGATACCGAAATGTAAGATCTAATATCGACTGATACCGATCAGATACAGAAAACTGCTGAATTGATTTAAAACGTTTTCTTTTGTTAAACACAGATATGAATGTACTGAATTACACAGTTATGTGATAACTCTGCACCAGTACGGGACTCACTTAAATACACCAATAGCTTCACAAGCTTGGTCAAACATGTAAAAATATTAACTTTAATCAGTTCAGTCAGTGCAATTAGCAATATAACAGACAACTTTAAAGTAAACTGAAACTGACCAAAATGCATTTAGGAATTCTAAATATAATGTAAAATAAATAAAAAAAGCTCAGAGCACATAGCATAGAATTAGATTGAATAGATCTGTCCTTATGGGTGAGGAAATTGTGATCAATACCTAATCTACAATTGTTTTCAATATTGATACTGATACAGATATTAATATCGTATTGGTGTGTGTGCTCTACCAATGAGCTGGAAGAAGAGCAACGACTTGGGGAAATGTGAATGGAATGATTTGTTTGAATTTTCATCCAAAAGTGTATCTTTGAAGATTTCATTTTCTAGTATTTGCTCCGTTACAATTTATCTTCTGTCTTTTGATTCCGTTAAGCTGCCTTGAGGATAACAGTCAAACAGGAATCTAACCATAGATAAAACTAGTTGAAGTCGATATAGGTAGAGACCTTGTAAGTTATTTGTGAGTCATTTGCATATTGTAGTCAACATTTTATTTAATCACTTCACCAGATACTGCAGCACTGGGAAGAGGCAGACAAACTCGATTTTTCACAGATTATCTCTCATTATATCGGCACAACAAAGTGACAATTTTAACAAAGTAAAATAATATATTTTTTAAATATGTTATTTAAAAAATAACATATTTAATGTGAAAGAGTAAGCCATACCAATTAGGAAAGACTTCTACCTCTGTACCAGCTTTTATCAACGTCTGCTATAATCTTAGACATGCAAAGACAAAAAAAGAATCTCAGCTCTGCCTCTGCTCCCACCATCACATGAGAAATGTTGGTGATGTTAATAATATCACATTTTGTACATCTTAATACTCTGAATCACTTTCTTCCGTATAATTATGTCTCAGATTCTCTTCCACCTACTCATCTTGATCCAGCTTCAAGCAGGGCACACGAGCAGGGTCAAAGGCCAGAACCATCATGAAACACTATCACCCCTCTTCCTCCATTAACAATAATCAAGTAATAATGATCATCTCTTTGCTTCAGATATCATTGCCGTGACTGATACATAACCCATTTGTAACTATTAGATGAGAGCGGTGAGTTGTATAGTTGCTTAATGTTAACGCCTGTTGAGCAGTTTGGATTGAATGACCTGCAGCTCAGATTGCAGACGTTTTAGTTATAATATGATCTGAGCTTTCCACAATCTGATAAACATCATGTAGAATGTCAAGCAAAACACCAGGCTCATCAAAGCCCCAACGTTTCAAAGGCAGGAACGATAAAGAAAATACTCATTACCACTTTTAACACTTTGGGGACAAATTTGAACAGCTAGATGCATTTTATGACACACTGCTTTTATTCAGTGGAACCCTGGCCATCATTATAAAATGTAGGGGCACATAATACTTCAAAAGTGTTGCTTCTTACAGTGTTGTGACAAAAGAAGTACCTCCTTTGTTAATTGTAACTGTGATCATCACATGAATAAAGGAACTACAGTTATTCCCCTATGTTTTCTGACAGTCTCCAGTTCTGTCGATGAAAATGTTACCATCTCTCTCCAGGATCAGTAGGTGCTGTTGGGTGAAACACTTTCATTATTTCCTCTTGCACTTCGGAGGAAAAGGGAAAACTAGGAGCCAAACATAGTAGAGAGATCAACCTATTTTTCATTGACTGGCCAAAGTACTTTTACACAAACAACCATTGCATTAAGATTTATAAATAACTCAAAAGAAATATTATGGTAATGACATGGATTTTAAATAAAGTTTGCATTGCAAACATAAGGAGAACAACAAGGAGAATTTCATTAGATATCATAATTTACCTTTAATAAATAGCGACGAGCTCATCATGAAAAGAACATTAATGTCTAGCACCAAATGCTTTTTGTGCGCACAGAAGGCAAGCAACACATTGTGCCCTGAATGAAATTCAGCAAACTGTTCCAAAAGACAGGGGAGGAAAAAGAGCTTTAATCTTTTTGTTTTCTCTTAATTCCCCTTGCAATAAAAGCAGCAGAGGCAAGCTCAAGGATGATATTAAGCACATAAGTACGTCAATGCAATGCCAATTTATTTAATCAATGGTATTCATAAGGCATTTAAGTCAATGACACATGGCGAGCAACTGTATAAAACAAAGAATCCTCGTTAAAATAGATGCATGCCCCTTTCATTGTGTGCTGCATAATTTATTTGGAAAGAATCCCTAAGAAAGTCATCAGTGCTTGCTGGCACCATGTACAACAAATCCCTCTTATTTGTGTCCGTGTGTACGTCTGCAGTCACACTATATTAAGTCAGCACAGTGAAAAAGCATGTTGCAATCACAGAGTGATGGCTGGAAATTAGGGGAAAAAAACTTCAGACTGAACAGGGAGTAATGCACTGGATTTAACTTGGTTATAGTTAATCAGTGACTTTTAGCTGGATGAACCATTCTCAAAATTTTACACAAAATTCACCCCATAGGGAAACTTTCATGTTTCAGTGGAATTAAAATGGTCGAGTTCAAATGGCTCAACAGCGCCCCCTAATCTCAGTTAGGTTGACCTGTAAATGTAGACCTTTGGAATTTGGTACACGTATCAATCTCTCTACGACAAGCACTAAACTTGAAATCCTTAAACCAATTAGAAGCCGGCCATTTTGGATCAAAAGGCTGTTACTGAGGGTTGACCACACTATTTCTTCAGAACATGCTTTAAATCAAGGAGACCAGCAAACATTTGCTAGCAAAGCAAATAGTGTCTCCTTCCTCTTTGGAAGAGTTTTTTAGTCAATTTGTCTTGTCAGAAGCAAGCTTGACATTCACAGGAAATCAGACACTGAAAATCCTATAATCATGTAGAGTCATGGAAACAAGGAAAGAAATCAGTAAAATTATAATTTCCTGACATTTATTGTTAAATTACCACATTTTGCATTGTTTGGTAATATATATTTTCCAAACCATTTGTGTACATATATTCAATCTTAATGGTGGGAGAATGGAACAACAATCAGTTTTCACTACAGATAACATTTTGTACCTTAAGATTCCATCAAAATATTAATACAGATGAGTAAATATAATTTCATAATAAAATCTCTCCTCCTGTTATTGGATTAGATTCAGGAGCCAACACAATACATCATTTCTTTTATTAATTCCCGGGTTCTGTGCTCATAAAAGACAGTGATGTCTGAGGATATGTTTCCATTATAGATGTATGAAATCCTTTTGTTCATATCAGAAAATTAGATTTCATTATTGTCTGTGTTCTATCATTCAGGCACTGTTTTCACTCCTTGTACTTTCCACATTTGAATACTTTGTTTATTTAGTGAGGGGATAGAAATGTCTGTACTGTAGAACATAAAAGCAATCAGTCTGCATGATTTAACAAGAACCTGTGTCCATTAAATGAACTGCGGCACTATTGGAGGAAAACGATGCACAACACATCAGCACTTTCTCCTCAGTCCCTCCATACAACACAGACAAGCTCTACTCTCAAAATGACACTTCTTCTGGGGAACACCAGAGCAGGAACTACATACAGTAAGCAAATAATGTACAGCGCCATGGAGAAAAAGTGCCAAAAAATGAAAGAAGATAATTTCAGGGTCTTTTTATGTCTGTGTTTGGATGCGGGAGGCTGGGGGGCTGACTGTCTGCCTATGCCTGTTTGTATACCTCCTGGAGGCACAAATGTCAGCTTTGAGCAGTTTGTGGACTCCCCACTAAGCTCTTGGACCGCTCTGATCCAGATTTGTTCTATCTTCTGGACTCTTGGCATGGCGCACATGAGCTGCGGCCATCAATGTGTCATTCAAATGCCATGGCTTCACACTCACCACTTACTGCTTTGCTCGTGGATATAAAGGTTACAGTTTAGTTCATTCGCTCCTGTGCAGTTGTGACAATGTGCTTATGCTTACTGATTTCTATATCATTACACCAAAACGTGAACACTCCATGAACACTGCTGGCTGGACGGGGATATTGTCTGAATCAGTAGCTTTATTTTGTAGAGCAGATCTTCTGCCAAATGCATGTTAGAATTTTCAGTTCTATCTAGTGAGTCACAAATGGGAAAATCTAAAGCAACAATAAAGAGCAAGTAATCACACAACATGAAAGACTGAATTACAACCACATCAGTGTTTTTTATCCACAATACTGCAACAACATACCAGTGAATACCAGAGGCAGGTGTGATGGGACGTCATTGTTCCAGTCATCATTTATTACACCAGAGCAGCAAACTAAATCCAACTAAATAAATGATCCAACATAAAAATGTTCTTGAAAGAAGGAAACAAAACATTATCAAGATAACTTTAATACCTGATTGTGCCTCAATCAAGTAACAAAGTTGCTTTCAGACGTTATAAAAATTGCTACATACAGTAAAGACCAAAAGTTTGGACACACCTTCTATCCATCCATCCATCCATTCATTTTCTGTTCACCCTTGTCCCTAATGGGGTCAGGAGGGTTGCTGGTGTCTATCTCCAGCTACGTTCCGGGCATGAGGCGGGGACACCCTGGACAGGTCGCCAGTCTGTCGCAGGGCAACACAAAGACATACAGGACACACAACCATTCACACACACACTCACACCTAGGGAGAATTTAGAGAGACCAATTAACCTGGCAGTCATGTTTTTGGACTGTGGGAGGAAGCTGGATAACCCGGAGAGAACCCACCATGCACAGGGAGAACATGCAAACTCCATGCAGAAAGACCCCAGGCCGGGAATCGAACCCAGGACCTTCTTGCTGCAAGGCCACAGCTCTACCAACTGCGCCACTGTGCAGCCCACACACCTCCTAATTGAATTCAATTGAATTCAATTAGAAGGTGTGTCCAAACTTTTGGTCTGTACTGCATATCAAATATGACTTCAAAGAAATTGGATTTTGTAATTTAATGCCTTGAAAATTGTCCTCTGTGTCTTTAAAAACTCTGGCTCTTTCTAAAACTCTGACTTGAAAAAGTCATCATAACATGGCTCCTTTATTAACTCTTTGACAATGTTTTTAGCACTGAGAAGTAACTACCATAATGAGCTAAGCGGATACACACTTCCACCTAATGCTAATTTCTGCTGGCTAGTCTGAAGGAGCTGAGTGGGTGAGTCACAGAGGACTTCTTCTCTGTGAGTTGGAAGCTCAGAAGCTTGGAAACTGCAGTTCCAATGTGGAGCTGTGCTGGAGGGCGGGGCTAGGTCCACCCAGCTGTTTGCCATGGGAGATTAAATGATTTATCAAATCTTCACATGCATGAAAGAATCAAAGCAAAACTCCAGACGTAGTTATGAGAAGGTAATAACATCATGACGTGATGTAAAGCTCAAAAAGTCAATGTTACATAATACTCACAGCTCTTTAATATCAGAACTGTAAAAGAATAAATCATATTCAGTTTACTGCTCTTCACTCCAAGCCAGAGGTGGTGCCAGACACACAGGACAGATGATACAGATGATGAGCAGAAGAAGAAAAATAACAATAAAGCACGTTTTAAACACGTGTTCAACTCACGGCCCGCAAACCAAATCAGGCCGGCCTTAACTATCTCTGCAGTCCTCCAGCCTCTTAAATATCATTTTGTTTGTCAAGTCAGTTGTTATTTGCATCAGACCAAATTGAATTAAAGTGAAAAGATGTTAAATGTTACTTAATTTTAGGAAGTACAAACTGAATGCAGAGAAACTCTAATATTTACAGTTTCTAAATAGGTTTCAACTATACGTTCTGCCACAGTTGGCCCTTTGAGAGCATTGGTTTTCTTGATTTGACCCAAAATAAAAATGAATTTAACAAAGAATGCAGGTGTGATCTGCTGTGGATAATTCATCAGGAACAACCAGGAAGCTGACATGGCTCTGCTTTTGTTTGTTCTTGTCAGTGTGTTTCTCTTTCTCCTCTTCTGAGAAGGGAGCGTATAAAACCAGCTCGTTATCACCCCTTTAAGAGGGTGGAGCATAAACTTTATCTCTGAGCAAAAAAATAAGACTGTGAAGTCTGTGTGTGCGCTTGTCCAGCAGATCCCAGCGGCTGATGTACATGGACTAGGAGAGGAATGTGGCTTGTTGAAGGGGCAATCATTTTTCCGAATTTTGTAAGTCAGCTAAGAGCAGAGGGTGGAGGCTTTTCACCTCCATCACAGAAAGCAGCTTGACCTGCAGCAGAGAGCCGTGGGCTGCTTAGCTAGAGCATGAGACTGAGGTTGAAGCCTGTGACTGGACTGAGCTGGGCAGCAGACCTGGACTTACAGTTTGGATCCCACTGAAGCAGTGAGATGCTGACCTTGAGGTTAGAGCTGACACAAGGCTTTGTTAGAAATGTCAAACTGCGGTTAACAGTCTACAGCTCTATGTAAGGAGGGAGCAGAATATGGAATCCAGGATGCTGGATATCAGCATCCAGGAGAAGATACTCAGCATCTCCCGGACCTTGTTGAGCAAAACCAACAATGGTAAAAGAAAATAAAATCAAATAGATATAACTGAGAAACTAAATCAAAATCAAAATATCATTAAAGGAAAAAAAAACTAACAAAATCCTAATGTTAATGCAGGAGGCATTGTAAATAGATACCAAAGTCACCTCAACTCTGTAAAGCTGCAGTGGCTCTACTCTGAGCCGCTCTCATGGGACCGAACATCTCCCCGTCTCTAAGGGAAAGTCCAGAAACTCTGCCGAGGAAACTCGTTTCAGCCTGTTGTATCCTGATCTCCTTCTTTTGGTCTCTACCCAGAACGTGTGAGTGTAGATGAGATTAGGAAGGTTTGGAAGGTTGGGAACATAGATTTACTATGACTAACCAGTAAAGACCTTACTCAGGAGGTTTAGCAGTGTGAGCCCCCTCTAGCTGAAGCACACTTTGTTCTTTGGGTTGGCCTCTGAAACCTCCAGTGCTGAATTCACAGTGGTGTTTACTAAAAAGCTTCTCCGTTGCAAGGCCCTGGAGGTGGATGGGATTAACCTGGAGTTCCTCAACGTTCTGGATACTGCAGGACGTCCTGAAGTCCTGGATGCTAGACATCAGCATGTCCAGGAGATCCTGATATCCAGCATCTCCTGGACATCAGGCTCATCTTACCTGGATTGGTGTGTTCCAACAATTATCACAAAGTATAATATTGTGGGATGTATAAAACTGTAATTATTGGGATTTATTTTAAAACAAAACCTTTCATTTTCTTGTACAAATTCTGTAATAAAATCTTAACAAAACATTTAGACAATTAGACTGACACAATATTCCAACTGACTTTTTAAGCTTACAATAAAAAGACAAATTTTACACAATTGAAACCAAAGTTTTTTAAAGTGACCAAAACCAGACTAAACCATTTATTTGCAAATTTCTCTAAATATTAGTAATACTTAAAAAGAAACAATTAGTAGATGCACTGAATTTTAAATTAGCTGTTATATATAATATCATATCAGGTACGCACACTTAAGCCTTTGCTTTGCACAAATTCCCATCCAAAATGTAGCTCCAGTTTGTCAGCCTGTTTTATCACAACATTAACTATTGAAACAACTGCCAACAAAACTGATGATGCATAAAGAATAAAAAAAAAGAAAAAAATGAAAATGCAGCTAAAGAAAAGTGCTGTCACTGTAAAATGCAGGTATTGTTAAAATAGAAAATAAAAGAGGAAGAAGTAGTGAGAGTGAAGAGCTGGTGGCAACGAGAGGAGCAACAATGCTGCTTCTAAACAGCTTTGGCATGAGATGACAGGAAGCAAGAGAAAGAAATAAACAGTCAACACACTTTGTTTCTGCCTCTTAAAAATATCTTGTCCCGTTTTAAATCCTGACACTTTCTGTGATGGGGCTGTGCGGGGATGAAGAGGGCTGGGATAATATATTGGCGAGGAGAACTCTGAGGCAAATATGTATTTTTTTTTTCTTCCTTCTTCCCATAGCTATTACTATCATTACAATGTGAATACCAGGGCCCCGGTGGATTTGCTTTCAATGTAGTGCCAGCTCTCACTAAAGAAAAGCCCCACATGGAATAACTAATCTCTTTCAAACGGGTCGCAGCCGGCGCGGACATGACTTTGCAATGTGTGAGCAACGTGTCGGCAGGGGTAGGGGGAGAAGGAGGGCCGGCGAAATCATATGCTCAAAGTTTGATTTCAAAACGCTCCGCTCACTTGCGCCGCGTCTCCTTTTGATCCCCACTGCCAACCGTTAATAATCAGCCTCTCCGCAAAGTGTGTATCAGATAGAACACAGACAAGATTACATAGAGAGCAAATATGTGTCCCTATTATCCTGCCAAGGAAGGACTCAAAAGATTGACAATAGCAGAGGTGACAGAGTGAGAACTGGAAAACGAAGGGTGGCGAGGAAGAGAGCAGTGTGTGTCGCAGGAGGGAGACAGGTTGTTCCTGAGCAGAGCAGTGTGGCAAAACGACAACTCATTATCCCCAAACCAAAAGCATCCCAAACGCGCACAAACACTCACATGGAGCATGAAGTGCGCACTCCCCACTTCCAGTCACATTTTGTACACCGCTTTTTGTTTGCGTGCTCCGTCTCTGTCTTTCAGCTTTACTTATTTATGGGACTTTACAAGTTCCTTGGCGGAGATGCAGAGCATTGCAGTTTATGTCTAATTTAGTAAATATCCTTTCGCCAGTCAGGCCTGTCAGCCATTGTTTTCCTCTCCTCTCCATATACCCCCCAAACCCGCCCCTCACCCCTCGTCTCCGGGCGCCTTGGTGACAAACAGAGAAGCAGGTTTTGCTTCTGAACGCCGCATTCTCTCTGATTTGCACCCTTTTGTTGTTTGTGGGTGTTGCCGTGAAAGTTTCAACTTCTGAACTGTGCGCCTCAGACAAGGCCAGGTAATCTAGCGCCTGATACCAGGCTAGCTGTGTGAAAAGTGTCAAGCCCTCATTCTCGTTTAATGCAGGAGGGGGATAATAGCCTGCCAAATAGGCAGACAGCAGTCTCCTTTGTGGTACCCTTCGTTAACGATCACAGCGCGCCGACGGTGGCATTCGCAAGGAACCCAGAGAATGAGAAAAGCACGAAGAGAAGGAAGATGAAATATATTTTGAATGTTTTATGGAAAAACAATCTGACACAAAATAATATTCATCTCCAATGAATCCAATATTCGTTTAGGAATTATATTAGATAGTATCTATTATATATTCCATTGTGTTCCCATCTGCCCTTTTCTGGATCTAAATTATGTGCATTAGTACGTAAATGGGCTAATGCCTGTCTGTATTTAGCTGGCTACATGCCGTGAATATATTCTCTGCTTCAAAAAGTAATTGGTAATTACAGTGGTCATTTAGGCAATCACTGTCTCCCCGAGATTCATGTCATTCTTAAAAATAACTAGCTCTTAACCTTTGACAGAATTCTACAGAAACTGTTCATCATCGCCCCCGCTTTGATTAATTTTTACACACACACACACACATTCCTGCACAATAGACGCAAATGTGCTTGGAAACAAAGACGATCACACACCTACAGTACGCACCTAAGTATGGCTGAGTGTTAAAAATTGAGGCAAATGCCATCTTTGTGTGTCCAGAAAAAAAACAAAAAATCAGAAGAAATTCTATGTCACAGAGAATATCCCTTCTACCACCTTCAACGTCATTAGTTCTGTTTCAAAAACAATCCAACTACACATATCACAGGTCATTTAACTTACCTGCCCCCCTTTCGCCCGCCCCACATCCGTCCATTTATCTGCCTCCCTCACATCTGAGTCAGATTTATCTCAGCCCATTCAAACTGAACGCTTAAGTATTTTCATCTATTCCGTTCCTCCTCCTTCCTTTACTACAGCCTCTCTATTCTTTTTCTGGCAGCCTGCTATCTCCATGCATAATAATTTCCTTTAGACACTGGTGCTGGTATGAAAGTGGCGCAGTATGTGAAAGATCATCAGGCTGTTTACTCTGATGCTCTCCATTACAGAGTGCTCAAAACAACTCTTTGGAGTTTGGCTTTCAGGGGAGAATATATCATTGTTTGCTTTCGCCTTCACCCGTCAGCAAATCAGCAATTTTACAGTAATAAGAAGGTCTAGGATGTGTTTCATAAATTCTTCATTTCCCTTGTAGTGGTTTTATGAATATTTAATGCTAAAGATAGTGACCCTGGTCTTGATTTATAGAGCATAAGCCAAATGGAAATAAAAGCGCCGCATAATTTTAAGTAAGACATGACCAAAGGAGGGAATGGATGTTGGCTCTGGTGTGAACACTTTGCATCTGTTGGTTTTCTTTGGATACTGGGAAAAAAAGACTTAATGTTTTCTACTTTCAATGAGAAATTTGGAATTAAATTTTGCCGCAGTCATTATACAGCCTTTGAAAAACTTGTCTCCCTCACCTGCTGCACCAAGAACCACTAAAGAACCTTTGAAGAAGACACTGTCTTCCTTCTTCCTGAAACAAAAATGGAGCGATGTCAGATTTGAGTAGTTGTAGGATTTTTCTTTTGTCTTTGGCAAAAACCCCCATCAGCTATATGCTACACATAGGTTTGTTTTGCTTGTCTTTACCCACGATGCCCTGCGCTGTAGTCCACTTCCTGCAGACCAGAGTTCCACATCAGTTTGATTACATTTTCACATCTCCCCAAATGAGCTGGACTCACTACACAAATTAACCAGAGTGCAATTGCAGCTGACCAAACAGGGCTGATGAGAATATTTTTGACATAGTAACTGAATGTCAAAAGTGTTTTTTGTCCTTCTATTGTGTAGCAGTATCACTTTTATATCTGGCATACAAGACATCAACGCATAACATCAGGGTTTTTTCTTCTCCATTGACAGGAATCAAATGGTTGTACATTAAACAAAATGTAAATCAGACTGAAGTCAGCGTCATCATGGTAACTTCTTTGTATTAATGGTAAATATACTTACATGGCCCTGAGGGCCCTCCCCAGGGGAGGAAGACATCATGCATGGTGGATATTTTAGATGAAATATTAGATGAAAAGGCAGAATTGTGATAACTGATTTTATTTAACTAGTAATCCAGACAGTGAAGCGCTTGGGAGATTTTAATATGTTTAAATGTTCTTAATTGGGCTCAGAGTGGAGTGAGGCCCCCTGAAAGCATCCACCCAAAACAGTGCTCTAAAGGTAAGAGCAGATTGGTTTTATTGAATTGTAATGAGAAGTGGAAAATTGCAAGTTAATTCTGTCCCTGGAGTAAATGTGCTCCCTCCGCTCAGTGCGAGGTGTTGCTGTAACACGGTCAAAGAAGTGTAGCTGTGCTGCTGCTGCGTTTGTCTACTTATTTAGAGTAAGTGGGGTTTGGTATCCTGTCAATCTGCAAGCTTCTAATAATGTTTCAGTCGGCCTGTATCACCTGCAGTAGGTTATGGTTCAAACTATTATCCTTACACCTAATTAAATCTTTATTTTTTTTAGAACATTCAATCAACATGCATATGTTTCACTAACAGAACTGAAGGTGTCTATGTGGTGCTGCTGGACGGCAAGATGTCGGATGATCCTGGTTTGTAAATCAAAAGCTCCCTTTAACTAGAAAACATCTACTTCTCTGTTGATGCAGAGCTCTAAGCTATCGACTCCTCCTCAATGGTGGCAGTAAATTAAAACAAACCCAGAAGTTACTATTTACTTCTTTAACTGGCCCATACCGTCCAGAACAGGGGTCCTCAAATCCAGGCCTGGAGGCCAGAGCCCTGCCACTTTGTGATGTGTCTCTGCTTTAACATACCTGAGTGTAATAATAAGGTCGTTAGCAGGACTCCAGAGATCCAGGCTGCACTGAGGAGGAGACTCAGGAATTTAATTCAGGCGTGTTGGACCAGGGAGACACCTAACAGTTACAGGACACCGGCCCTCCAGGCCTGGATTTGAGGACCTCTGGTCTAGAAACAAAGAATCAAAGTCATACATGCTGTGTGTGACATTACCATAGAAACCAGTCATTTGTATGCAATAACATAACCTGGAGAGAACCTTAACTCAAATGAGCTAGGAAAGAAAATGAAGTCTTCCAACCTCTAAAGAATTTGTGCTACTCACCAACAGTAAACCGCCAAAAACAAAAGTGGAAACATGTAAGAAGTTGCTGAGCTAGTATAAGAGGAATCTGATAAATGCAACATGTAAAAAAAAAAAAAAGAAAAAAAAAAGGAAGAAACATTCTATAAATTTTTTAATAAAAACTGCTAAATGATTATTTTTTAATAAAATGCATGAATATATGTAAGTATGCGTGTGCATGAGTGTGTATGTATGCATGTGCATGAGTGTTTGTGTATATCTATGCTTGCTCTTATTGAGCTGTAGCTCATAAGCACAGACCCGGTGAGGTGTGATCTGCTGTCACCTCCCTGAGGCCCCTCAGGATTCAGGCCCCAGCAGATCTGCTCCAAGCGGACCCCAAACACCCACTGAGCTCCCGCTTCCCTGCAACGCTGGATATCACTGGCATTTCACATAAATATTAGCAGGAGAAAAATATTTCTACCATTACAAAACTTGCATCTAAAAAGGCACTCGGCTCAGAAACAGCATTTCCACACACATTTCCACTCTGTCCCTTTGAATTATAAAATCAGCTTGGCAAAAGAAGCGGCACCATAAAATTCAGCTGTGGTTTTCCTTCAGCCAAAGCGCTTTTCTTTTGGAGGGAGGGAGGTGAAGGGGGAGGGGGGTACAAAAAAAGAGGGAGAAAAGCCTAGGTCTTAGCTGTGAGAGCAAGAGTGTGGGGAAAAGCATGGGTCCATCTGGCATGGGGAGACAAAGCTTTGTGTTCCCATACGGCTACAGAAGGGTCCTTCTCTGAGACACCTTAAGGACACCTCAGAGCCCCCACAGCCTGCTCACATTGTCTTACGCACAGGCAGATGATGCTTCAAACCTTTGCTTGTCCCTCAACCAAAACCTTGAGAAGGGCCCCCCTTCAGATCGCATTATGCACCTGCACACACATGCATGGGAATCCGTGCAGACACGACGGTAACGGTCGCGTCCTGTCAGCTGACATTAATATGCACAAAGTATTGATACGAAGGGAGGAGGAGGAAAGGGGGGAGATCCGTTTTAATGAAATAAACAGACCCATCATCGGCAGAGGACGGAGCAACAGAACGGACGGGGGAAAAAATGAGAGAGACAAAATCTAAGAAAGGCAGAAATGGAGAGATGTCTCTTTTATTTACCCTCATGCTTCAGTGCTTCTCGTTAAGAAGAGGGAGGACACGGGGGTCTTATCACCCAATTTGCTGCCTCTGTCTGTGCGTTTCTCAATTGATTTCTCTGACAAAGTCCAGAATCATTTTTCAACTCTCCTTCATCCTCTCCTTCTCACTGGCCTGTCTCTCTTTTTTCCTCTCCTCTTTCCCCCCAGCCGCCCTCCAACCTCTACTGATGGCACATGTACAGCACATGAAGATGTCCTTTAAACAACCACACAAAGAATAAAGTATCCATCATGTCTGTTAAATATAGACTATTTCACAGATGTTTTATGAAAATGAGAATTAGGACATGCTTGAAGCACACTGATGACAAATCCCCTCTAAGCTTTAATTAGAAACATTGGGGGGGAAAAAAAAAAGCCAGTCTACGACACGTACAACTTTTAAAGTGTATTAAATGCTGCAATCATATTTAAAAACGTTATAATCTCTCTATATAATTAGAATTTTATGAGTAATTGAGAGTGCAAGTCACAGGTCAAGGTGAGTGTTAATTCGCACACAAAACCTCATCAGCAGTACAATGACAACATGGCCACAGTCAGATTAATGGAAACTACTAAAAAATATATTATCAGGATTAAGATGCTATACAGTAAAATACAGGACAGAGGAGCTAAATCTCACTAACGTCCTGCTCCTTTTATCAAGATTCTATTTGTATGCAGGCCTAACAGCCACATTTATTTTTACTAAGTCACTCTGTTGACCAAAATGTCTTAAAAAAATTCCTTCTCATAACCTAATGAAAAAGTCAAACAAAGCATCTCTTCTTTCTCTCCTTATTTTAAGTATCGAATATTCTTATGAGTGGTCAGAAGACTTTCTGAGTGCTGCAAAGGGTTCTGGGATTTCTTACATTCACTTTGTGCTCATGAGGCCTTCTGAGGCGAGAAAGATTTTGTCTGAGAGGAAGAGTTATTTGAGGTGAACATATGTAACTTGTAAAGGATATCAATGTTTGCCTTACTAAATATTAATTTGGATGCTTTTGTCTGACTGAGTGCAGTAAAATGTGAGATATTACTTGTTGCAAAATGTGCAGCAGAAACAAAATATTACATTTGGTATGTCCAAAATCATGAACAAAAATATTCTCACACATATATATATATATAATTCAAATTTTAAATCATTACATATAAAAATTTTTATCAACACTATATATATATATATATATATATATATATATATATATATATATATATATATATATATATATATATATATATATATACATATACATAATGTGTGTATACATCTCTTCGTGTGTTCTGTTCAGAAGTAAATATTTCTTGGATATCTAACACTGAAGTAATAAACGGATGATATACTTCATTCAATATGACTAATGGATATTTAAAAAGATTACTTTCACAATTTATTTCAGCAGTATTGTGACAAAATGCATTTTTTTTAAATCAGCTAATAATTCTCCTAAGAATACTTCAATTGGAAGAGCTTTTGAAAAACTCTATTTCCCAATTATTATTATTATTATTATTATTATTATTATTATTATTATTATTATTATTATTATTATTATTATTATTATTATTATTTTACAGTTTTTAAAGATACAGTTTTGAAAACGGTTCTGTTGAAAGCAGAAGAGTTTGAATGTCTATTACATGTAATAAAAATAATATTAGTCCTAATGATAGTAATACTAATAATGAATGCACAAAACCTTAAATGTTGAACAGTAAAAAGATTAAAATAAAAAAATTCAGCTAAAGACCACTAAATGAAATGTGCATAATATGTTTGTGTGTGCTTTTGCTCATGGTAAAAAAAAAAAAAAAAAATGAACAAACAAATGTAACTCTGGCAGTCGCTGTATGTTACAAAAGACCTATTTTGTTTCCACACTTACTTTCCTGAGTTGTAATAAAAATAAATGAACCTGCTGCTTGTGCTGGGAAACTTGAAGCGTTTGCAGGGCTGAATGTAAGGAGACCCAAAGCAAAGCTCTGGCTATCAGGTGATTACTTGACAGGGGTCAAGTTGTTGGGCTGATCCCATGAAGAGGCGATGGGCTGCTGCTAACAAGACCACTTCTGCTGGCGGCAGCTTTAAGTATAGCAAGCAATTAGAGGATCATTGCTCCCGCTGACTGGAGTGTGAAATGATATCTATTGGGAGATAAAAAGAGGTAATCTTACTCTTATCTCAGAGTCATCTTTAGAGAAAATTGAAGAAGAGCAGGCTTTTTAACACCAGGCAGAAAACTCTAATTTTTAATGACACTTATACTGGCTAAAGCTTCTACTGTCTTACTAAAGTCCTCACTGGCACCTATGCTATTTATCAATCAAGTACAACACAAACTAAAACATGTCACGCATGCCTGAATATGAGGGCTTATTTGTCCTTTGTATGACAACTTCAAGTGTCAGATTATCAGCAATACCCCCTCAGAGGCATGGCTGACATTCCTCTGGCCTCTGTGTGGAGTTTCCGCTGATTCTGATGTCCCCTATTGATCTAAGGACAGCTCATCCCCACCCACCCCCTTCTCCAGCATCGCATCATGCACAGTGAGATAAATTCTCGCCAGCAACGAAAAGTTGCAAGCCAAAAGTTTGAGCCGAAGAAAAGAGAAGAAGCAAAGATGAAAAATTGAGGAAGTTTAAGCTGTGGAGCCCTTCCCCTGAAGGCAAGCTGGCCTGCCATCTGTGCAGACTCTCCAGCCATAGCCACCACCCCTGGAAGAGCCAGGGAGAGAGGGAAGGATGGAAGAAAAGAGCGAAAAACAGACTGGGAACATGAGTGTGGAACGAGTTGCTAAGAAATTGAGATATTTAAAAATGGATATAAAAAAAAAAGAGTAGTTGAAAGGGAGCTTCGCTATGTAAGGTAGAATCAGGCTAAACCGGCCAATGAAACGGTCTGAAGTTGAGCACCTCTGAGGACAACAGCATGAGGAGAGGAGAGAGAGGCGACTGTAGCCCCGAGTCTGAAAGGCTGCGTGTGACAGGAAGACTGGAGCACTGTTTCCTGCCACTGACACTGAGTCCACTTTTTAACCAAAAAGGATCCCAGTTTTGTTGTTGCTTTTTTTTTTTTTTTTTTTTTTTCCTTTACTCCCCTTTCCTGGGAAAATCTGCCAGAGCTTATCCATCGAAGCCAACACATGAACTTTCAATCAGGGATTAGCCGGATTTTCCAATGTGGATCTTCTTTTGTGAATTTGGCCAGCATTGCCTGTGTCGTTGGCAAAGGGAACGTAAATAGAATATGATCCCTGGGCCAAGGGATTGCCTCCCTTTTTTCAAAGAAAGACTTCAAAAACAGGGCGCACTTTGCCTGCTCTGCCAGTGTGATGTTTTAGAGTTTTTGAAGTGTGACTTTCACATCAGACCACCAAAAAAGCCCAAGAAACCATTGACAAATGTTCCTCTCAAGCTTCTTTGTTCGCCAAGAACAAGAATGAAAGTGAAAATGGGACACTGTGCCTGAAAAGAGCAGGGTGAGGAGAAGCAACTCAGATCAGTGCTGGCAGGAATGTTGCCTTTTACTGTAGAAGTTAGTGAAACATTCCATTATCTGTCCATGCGCCACCACTATCTTCATCTCTTTATCTTCCACCCTCCTGTATTCTGTCACTATTGTCCCGGGCGCTGAAGTCCGGTCTTCACAGATCTAGATGCTAATCCTAGCTTACTGTGCTGTCAACTCCGATAAGAGAGGCCCCTCCATAGATCAGCAATGTGTGTGACTCCTGCAGACTTCAGTGCTCTATCAGACCACTCCATGTGGCCGCAGGCCACCGCCTGAGTTGGACAGAGCTTTCCTGAACAAGGCTTTATAGACAGGAACACACATGGGCATGCATGCATATGCAGCCACGCCGATCCATAGGAACACAATGAACGGGATGCAACGGGCGACAGAGACAGAGAGGCGACAGAGACCTAAAGAGAAACATACAGTAGCAAAGCGAGAAGATTAGAATTTCCACATGGGCTGAAATTTTATCTTAAAAAGGAACAATAGGCAAATATGCCACCCAACTGGGCAATGTGTTTGTTCTTTAAATGTCAGGATGAAAATCCCCCTCCGCTGCCCCCACAACCATCTTTGAAGACGATTGGGCTTTAATCAGCCAGCTAATGCTGTTGCATCTGTCATTCACTGGTTGGTGCAGCGATGCCACCAGACATTTCACTGAGTGTTTACTCAAACCCAGGAAAAACGACTGTCCATTTTCCTCATTCATCCTTCCTATCCTCAAGTCAGAGATGGACAGAGCATGAAGGGAAGAACCAGACAGTCCAGCCTGTCCACTCCCCATATCCTCACCTCCCTAAAGTAATAGCCTGGGTCATTTATGGCTAAAAACTGAAAAAAGACAGCTTATTGCAAAAATATTGTGATATATATATATATATATATATATATATATATATATATATATATATATATATATATATATATAACAACAAAGTTGTTTGTTGTTTTATATCAAACAACAAACAACTTTTCAGTTTTCAGAAACTTCACAAAGAATATAATATTTCATAAACACAGGAGAATGTCATACCAATAATTTTATAGTTGATTCTTCTGAACCTAAAATTAACAGAAGATTAATTGTGAGATTATAGTGATTGCTGCAGAAATAAATTTAAAAAATCTACACTCTACATTAAATCAAAATGGAGAAAAAGAAGCACATATAATTATCAGTGAACAGGAATAGTTTGTTTCTTTATTAGTCCTAAAACAAAACAAAAGCAAAATGGCCAGTAATCCAAAAAAAACATTTTGGAGGGACTGTGGAAACTTTATGGCAGATCATTTTCATTTTTTTGGGACAGTCAGGCTTCCTGGCCCTGTTGGTGGGAGAAGGCTGGAATGATTCACTTCATATTCAATCAGATAGAATATGATTGTTACTCAATAAACCTGGGAGAAGTGATATCTAAAACAAAGTTGGAAGGTAAATGTTTGATTAAATAATGTTAGGTGATATAAGAAAGCAATTGTTTTATTTTATTTTTTCTCTCCCTTCTTGTTTCCATTTCTGAGAATATCAACAAGACTTCATTTTTTAATTTTTTTATTTTTTTTAATTTTAGACATTTAACATCCTTTCCCATCACACGCCTTCATTTGATTAACTTGTTTTATTTTGATGTTTTAATTATTTAATAAAAGACATAATATAAAGTGCCAAAAATGTGATTTCAACGTTTCTGTGTGCTACTTTATTTACCTTTAATCCTCCATTTATTTGTAATAAACAACAAGACTTTTAGATTTAACTCTAAAGAATTGGACTAGCAATAGCAGCAGGGGGTTAAAGTTGACCCACCATCAGCCCAGGGACCTTACTGTAAAAGTCAACATTCAGAAAAACAAACAGAGTTCCCATGTGATGGCTGGTGGAACATCCTCCTGTTTCCTGTGACTGTCCATGTTCTTAACTAAAGTACACTAAGTGCATGGTTTCCCAACAATACTGAACTCTGACAATCAAATTTGTGTGCTTCATACCTTATTACACACTGGGTTTTTCTTGACTCTGGTTCTGACCCGGATCATGAACAGCAATCTAAAAAATTAAATAAGGTGAGGCGACCTCCTGCTGATAATTACATGTCTTTCTGCCAGATTAAAGAATAGATTGTGGAAATTTGCTTTCAATAATCTGTTGTGAAAGTGAGTACTAAATGTCCCCTCGGTTGCTGTGAAACTTTCCATCGCTGACACAAAACAAACAAAACTACAAAGATACAAACCTAAAAAACAAACATCGACCTCTCTGAATGCTGTTCTTATCTTCCTTTGGTTCTGCAATGTCAGCTTCGTTTCTGAAAGCTCTGATCCTGTTGGACGTGACCAACTTGGTTGGGGATTTTTGAATGACCCCAGGCAATTTAAGAAGGTCGTTCTTGGTACTGTTTTGCAGAATATTTTATATTGGAATCCTTTACGTGCTTTCAGTATTCCAACATTTTAACAAATATATATATATAGACAATTATTATTTTAAGGTCACAAAAAATGGACGCAAAGTCAAAGAACAGTAGAGCTGAGGCACTGAGTCAATCAGCGCTCCGGTGTTTTCTCTCGCATGTTTTTTTTGTTTTTAAATTTATTTTGTAGCACAGTAATCCTTGTCAAGCCAACAAATCTAATCTTTGGTTTACATAAGAGTTGATTGTTTCTCTATTTTCACCCAATGGCTCATGGTGGAGTGTTTCTAGCATCTGCACTTTTGTTTGGGGGACAGAATAATAAGAGTCTCGTTCTGTATGCGAGGTTGTGTGTTTGACAGCCAGATTAGGCAAAGAGTGACTTCCTTTGGGGATCCTTGGAGCATGAAGGTTTTATTTGGGTAATTCTCAAATTGAGGATTATGCATGTACCAAAAATATATAGATGAAAAACTAAAGATTTAAATAAATAGAAATGTTACTTGGTGGGTAAAGGATATGAGTTTTGTGATTACGAGTGAAAATTTGTGATAAGTACTTGTCAAGTACTATGAAGTGATGGAAATTGAACCATGTGAGTACGCTCGTGTGTATGTGTGTGTGTGTGCATGTTAGCGAGCCACGTCTCCTTGCCCACCTTACTGCTAGTCTAAAAGAATTCGCTCCCCTGAGGAAAACCACAACCTTCTGCACACAGCGAAGGCTGGGGTGGGGGATTAGACGCCACGGCTGAAAACCACACCAAATTGAGCCCGCAATGTTTATTTTTACACGTTGGATTGTAAATTAAAAAGATGAGGAAGAAAGGGTGGAATTGGAGGTATTGTTGCAGCTACATCTTTTTCCCCCCTTATTTGTTTCCTTGCAAATGAGATTGTTCTACTTGACTAAGAAAGCAAGCGTTACAGCCCAGAGCACAGAGGAAGATGATGCATCAGAGATCTGTGCAATATGTGTAAAAATGTGTGTGAAAGTCTGTGTTTAGCGAGAATTTTCAAAAAATGTGCTCTTGAGCTTTAATTTTGAAGTGGCTTCAGTTTATAAAATGTCTTTCTGAACGCCACACAGGCGTTCTGCAGCAAACTATGATCACAATTGTCTGTGGATGATATGAACAGTTTCTTGGACTCCAAAATAATAAAACTTTTCAATAAGAGTAAACCATGGAAACGTTTTTCAAAAAAAAAAAAAATAATTTTTAGGAAACGTTTTCTTACAAACATCCATCACATCTTATTTCTCAAGATTTAGAATTGGCTTGCAGACATTTCAGAAGTGATGAATTCTTGATATGAACAATAGTTGTTTTTAGATGTACACAATTAAACTTAGGTTTTGTAAATGTTTAAGTACTTCTGTCTGATGCTTAAACAGACGAAAGTTTAAGCACCAGACAAGTCATATATTGTAGACGGAGTTTTGTGAGAACAGTTTTTCTCCTTTTTCTAATACTAAAAATGTAATTCTTAGATTTGGGTTGATTTGTTGTGACTCTGCTCATATCAGTGTACAAACAGCAGAGGAAGAAGTCACATGAAATCTATAGCTCACAAACTGAACATTATCAAAGATTTATTCAAAGATTTCTGTTTCTGATATATGGGCAGAACAGTCCAGATAAGTCACCATGCAGTCAGCACATAACTCAGTTTATGGTCATTGTTTTGACACTTCAACAACAACAACAACAAAAGAAAACTAATGCTGATTGTTGTTGCTCTTTCAATAGAAACTAACCCTTAAACACAGACAAAAATAATCCACCTTTTCCAATCAGGAGGTACTAAAAATGCAGGACTTGTTTACTGAAAGAATTATCTTAATATAAAGATCGAGCAGTATTCTATTTGCCACGTTTCAAATAAAAACTCTGAGTACAAACCCAAAAACTCAGACTTGATCAGAAAATATATGAATTAACTGAACTAAACTTTATGAAATCTTACAAAATAATGTCTGATACTGTAAAAATACTACAAAAATAACTACATTTATAAAATATGAAGTTACCACTCACCCCTGAATATATTTATCAATATCAAGTGTGTGTTTTTTTTTCCCCAGAAGGCATCGCAAAGCATGATGTTCCCTTTTATCATCCTGTAACTTGAAAACTTGCTCTCCACTGCAAAGAAACCTAAAATGATTCTAGGCTGCTGATGTTCTTCTGCTGTGTTTCTTGCATTGCTTTGATTTGGGTGCCTTACATATTACCTTGACAAATTCACACATGCACAAAAAAATAAAATAAAAATCATTCTGTGCTCTTCCTGAAGAGATGCTTTGACTTCATCTGATAAATGCTCCCGACTGTCAGCCTCCATCATATAGCCTCAAACCTTGAGGGTCCACAATAATATTCATAAATTAATCTTATTTTCCAACTCTGTCAGGTTAGTAGATGAACATTTGCAAATGTAGCATTCTCTCAAAAACATTTTAAACCTCCAGCATCTGAAAAGACGATCCAGCAGGAAGCGATTAACGGTCACAGAAGGCTCCATGTCAGCTTTTAGGCTCATGATGTCCCTGTGTTTGTCTTAGACACAGTAACAAGTTTTGAGGCTGATTTTAATGTATTCTTTTATATTACTCTAAGTTCTTTCATCTGCCTCTGAATGATGAGAAAATATGCAGTTTCATTATCTTTCAATCATAGGTGATGGATCTGTGCCAAAGGCCTTTACAATGAATGACTGTGTCGTGCAGCGGGTGTCATTGTAGGCCAATATATGGTTCCATATAAGGATTAAAAAAAAAAAACAACAACCAAAAACAAACAAAGAAAAGGCTAAACACTGTACAGGTCAGTGTGTGTGGAGGATAAAGGTGGAGAGAAGAGAGGTACAATCTCAGCTCTGCCTCTCCATGGTTATTTGTATAAGTGCTGTGTGCATCACTATGTTAAAGTCTCTATTAATCAATCTCCCCTCCTTTTTATTGTATCACTGAGCAATGTGCGGAGATTGCTAAATAAAAAGACATTTCTGTACGGGGAGGAGGGAAAGGGCAGAGAGGAGAAAATGCAACTGTATTCATTGGACCTTAAAATGTTTTGATGGCTTCTGGGAGCCATATTATATTTACATAGGAATGTGTCATTAACGTCAATGGTGCAGCAGAAACAATTAAGCTAATACAATGCTAAAACCAACAACCTTGAGAATTTGATTATAGGCGTTTGTTGAGTTTTAAATTCTCCAGTTAAAACAAAAAAGCTCTGCCGTTATAATTCAGCTGTCAGCCTCCATTGACGCATCTGACTGTCACCGCTAGACCACATTTACATACTTTATATATAGAGCAAAAGAAGGGGGTCTGGGTGCTGGCAATCATAATGTGCTGGGGAAAAAAATAGCTAAAAACACTCGCGCAGTGGCACACACACAGCCAATGTTTGTCCTTCATCTCAAATTAGGCCGTTGAAATTTCAAAAGAGGCTGCAGGCGTTGTTTGCTTGGGAAAGTGTTAGTGTTTTAGTGCATCTTTAATTCTGCTTTAATTGTGAGAGCGTCTAGTCCTTCTCACCCCGCCAAGCGCTCCTTAGTTCTCTTAATCAGAGACCTTAGATCATCCTTGTATGCGTGTGTGTGTGTGTGTGTGTGTGAGTTGCTGTGCCTGTAACCTTGTGGACGTGTATCATAAGTCCATAAGAACATCTGCAATGCTGGATCAAATCCAGCATCTAAACACACATTACTACCTCAAACACTGATTGACTCTGCTGCTCCTTCCCAGCGTTGACTCTCCGGTCCTGCAACAGCGCCGTGGTAACAAACGCCACTGAAAGGTGGGGGAATGCGCGGCGTTCTATTTAGCACTTACTGCGTTATCCCCTGATTATATTTCAATGTAATTATGAAATTTCAGAAAATGCATATGGGGATGGTTCGACAAATAGGAGTGAGACCCTATTTGTGTTTCATTATCTGTTTCAACATATTTTCCTGTCATTGCGAGATATTTAACATTGTTTTATCATACCCCAGAGATATCTTACACACTGATCTAATTAAAGTCACCACTTCACTCTGTATCCCATTTAAAAAAATCTATGCATACCATATAATTATGAAATTATGCATTATTTAATATATAAACCCCAAAGCTCCTTGAAAGTGGCAATAAGTTTAATGAAAAGAAAATGAAAAGATTCCCCCTCTCTCTCTCTCCTGCTCCTGTTTGGAAGCTTAACGGTGGAAGTGGAGTCAGCCTCGACGCTTTCAGAGTTTTTCCTCTGCAAAAATGGAAAAAAAAAATTACAAATGAGTGAATTAGTATGAAAGCATGCATGAAATCTAGCTCTAAATCATTTACAAGCCATGTGACAAAACCAATGTGATTATGTTGACTTTGGCCACCGCTGAACAAAGTGTGCGTGTGTGTGTGTGTGCGTGGGCGTGCACATGTGTGTGTTCACCACGTACTGTATAGGTGCACTGGGGGGGAGGGGTTGAGAAAAGCGGCCGTGTCATCATTTTTCAGGAGAACATTACACAGAAACACATTGTTGTCTCCCGCATTGTTGCAAAAGTAGCCCATTAAAATGCAAGCATGTATATTAAAGAGCAGCGTTGCCTTTTGATGGGAGTTGCTCCACCGATGAATAAGTGCGCATATTGATTGGCGAAAAGGTGAAAAGCAGTTTGACACAATTATTTCTGAAAGGCCCTGGTTATCCTGCATGATTTAAAAACCATTTTAAATGCCTGTCACTTACATTCCCTTCTGTGAGACCTCAGCGACTCCTGAAAATAATAATTATGTGAAATGTCCAGGAGATATTGGATGTGGCAGGTTCTATGCAGACGAAGAGATACGTATTGATATGCATCTATAAGAGAAGATGGAAAGAATAAGAAAGCCATTAACCAGGGAGAGCTCTCCTCTCTGTCTGCCAGTGGCTGCTGTTCCAAATGTGCACAAATCTTTGTCAATATTTTGCTGATTTCGAAAAAACTGAATTTTGCAATTGCTGTGTTTCCAAAAAATAAGGAAAGAAAGAAAATCACACGTTAATAAGCTTGTCCACAGCAGTTACCTGGTATATATATTCATAATTCAGCCATGGTGCCAGCGGTCATCATCTATCAGCCAATCAGAGGAGACGTAGAGACAAGCTCCGCCTACTTGGGAGGGGCTACATATGTGGTGCGCTGAGAAAATTGCAGTCAGTGATTTTACAGAAGAGTTATGGATTCAACATGTTGGAATAACACAACTTTTTATGAACTGTGATGCTGTGACAGTTCTGATGGAGCCAGCTGAACATTGTCTGACCAAACAAAAACAAACCATCGTCCTCCTACTACTTCCTGTCGTCTTCTTCGTCTTTTTCACCAGAAGTAACATCCGACTGTTGATCATGTGACTGGCGTGATGTGAAAAGTGTGTTGTCAATGCAGTTTTGTGAAATATACGCAATTCTATACGGCTGAAAATCATCCTAGCGCAAAAACTTTTTATTGAGAAACAACATTTTTTCAAAATAGTTTTGACGTAAACAACAGACAATGTTTCTTTCTGGAAAAAAATAAACATTCTGAATCTCATCAGGACATTTCAGAAAAATGATTTAGTCGCCTATAAGACACAGGATTTACAGACCAGTGGAACTTTGAAAAAAGCAATCATTGTCATTTTTTGACGCAAGAATAAAGAATGACAGGTTGGGATTTTCTACTTAGAAAGAGCTTTAATTATAAACTATTGTCAACCATTCACCTCCATTCTCTCCAGCCTCTTATTTGCTGGATTAAAGTGGAGAAACTAAGATTTTTCTTCATGTTTTCTGATTTAATAAGCTGGAGAAACTCCAAAGGAAGTGAACTCCAAACGCTGGCACTTCCTCGCATTTTTAGAAGGTCCCAATTTCTGACTGACAATCTCTGCTAAAACACAGTAGAAGTGTAGCCGTGTGAACCCACAGACAGCCATCTGACAGCAGATGAATGAAGACGGCTCCTTCGGCCCAACATGATCAGTTGTTAGCGAGTTCAAGAGGTGACAAAACTCAGAGTGCGTTATGTGCGTGTTGCTGGTCGTTAGAGACGCTTTCCAAGACAAAGTGTTGCTACTATCATTTTCTCTCCCTCCTCACTTATTGGAGTCACCACAGGCTGAATGTTATGCTAACACCTTAAACAACAAAAGTCATTTTTATCTTTATCTATAGAAGTTGCTCACCAGCTGCTCAGGGTTTCTCCAGTGTGGATACTCCAAAGTGCTTCTGGACAACATCTAGAAGAAACTAGAGAAGTTCAGAAATGTGTTCAGCCGATATATTTAATGCCTTTTATCATTTTCTATATATTTTTACATTTTTTAAAAGAGGATATAATAATATTGATGAAAACTGACACTTTAAACTCTTAATTTCGCCAATAAATGATAATTTCACTTCTACATTTATGATGTAACGATACATACACAGTCATATTCAGTACATTAAAATATTATTGAAAAGTTTATTTATTTCAGTGGCTCAGTTCACTGAATGAAACACAAAACACAGGATAATTAGACACAAACAGATTCTCAATCCTTTATTAGTTATTTATGATTTTCTCCAACTGCTTACCAGAGATTTACCAAATTTAAGATAAGAACGCAACATCTGAACAGTGCACTTTTTAAAATGAAAAAAACATTTTTAACATAGAAATGTGAGCTTTATGAAAAGTATGTTAAATATCTGCTTAACGGTTATTGTCAAAAGTTACCTTTAATGTGACAAGTGAACCACATCAACATGTTATATTTTACTGAATATGATTGGATTTTATAGAAATATTTATCACCTTGACATGAATTATGCATAATGAATAAAGTAAATAAAGTAAGACTTGTTTTATTTTTTATCTGTTTTGTTAAAAACAACCTCCTGCGTTTCTTTGAGCAGCAGCACTTTGTACTGTGATACACATTTTTTTTGTTTGTTTTGTTTTGTCTTTCATAATATAATCTTCTATTTGTTTATTTATTTATTTATTTATTTATTTATTTTTATTTATTTTTTTTTTTATTATTTTTTTATTTATATAAACTCAATAAATCTATACTTTGGTACAGAATTTATTTTTAAATCAAATAAATTTGATAAATCATACAGAATATTTACCCATTTATTTGTTTAGTAATAAAGGAAGAGTGTTCGCTCTTGAAAAGTGATATTTCGGAATTTAGGAGACAGGCCTGTGGACCACAAACAGGAGGTGTGTGTGCGTGTGTGTGTGTGCATGTTTCTGTTAATGTACCGTAGTCTCTGCTGGCTTTAGTCATTCCATACAATTAGCTCAATCCTGGCTCAATGTTCTGCTTTGTGATGAGAGCAGCATTAAGAGCAGAGCGGCGGTGTGTGTCTGACCACACACACGTATCAGGCCGATCCCTGCCTCGCTCACGTTCTAATCCCAAACACACACCAGCCGTGGTGTGTGATCAGTTCTGGGGCACACAGTACAGCAGGTGTCTTGTCAGAGCACCCTCAGTATATAAGGGTGTGTGTATGTGTGTGTGTGTGTGTGTTTATGTGTTACTCTTTCATTAGCTATTCTCTCTCTCTCTGTCTCTCTATCTCTCTCTTTCTCTCTCTCTCTCTCTCTCTCTCTCTCTCTCTCTCTCTCGCCTCTGACTGCCATCAGCCTCAAGTGTCACTTGTTTACCATAGCAACCGGATTAAATTAGGGGAAGTGATTACGGCTTATTAACAAGCAAACGCTGTCAGTATATTCTCATAATTTGGTATGTAAACACTTTGCCCTCATAGCACTCTGCTGGAAACGTTCTTTGTACACCAAGGCAGAAGGGTTGTGTGTAGGGGCGTGTGTGTGTGTGTGTAGGGGGGGTGATAAATAGTTATGAATCAAACAATAACCATGTAGTGCACCTCCAATTCCAGTCATGAACCTACTGTCCCTTTAACAGCCCCCCTCCCCCCTTCACATTCCAGGTACCAACTGAGGACCACTTGTTGTGAACGATAAAAAATACAAAAGAATAAAGCTAATCTTCTCTTATTTTTCCCTCCTTGATTCTAACTAATAAACCTACTAGAATTAACATTCACACTTCATGTAATGAGGTGATGGGGGTGTGGGGCTGGGGGGCCGTGGGGGTGGGGGGGTGCAGACTTATAGTGACTGCTCTCGCCCCCTAGCCCCGCTTTGCATTTAATACAGTACTCGGAGCCAAAGTGATTGTCAAATTATTTCCTTGTTGTGTGGAGAGATATTTGTAATTAATATTAAAATGAAGCATTGTGTTGATGCCGGTTGGTGTTTTATTACAAAAGCAGCCACCAAAAGGCCGCCGCTCTCATCTCATTTAGACTTTATCTGTTTTTTTCCCTCCACTCTTTCATTCTCTCAGCTTTAACTCACTCCTGTCCTGCTCTTACGTTTCACGCCTCTAACAGTAAAACCCCTGTTGCTTGCCTCTTCCCCTTGCTCTTTTACCCTACCCCTTCTCTTATCCCACTAATATTTTCGCTCCCTGCCCTCCCAGCCCCTCGCAGACATCAATTATACACCCACAGATTATGTTTTCATGGGGTGTCCCACTGGTTTTGGCGTAGCAGCTTTAGAAATGCGGGGATCATTTTAAATAAGCACCTACTCAGAGAAAAAGAAAAGGGAGGGGGGGGGGGGACAGAAGCAGGAGGGAGAGGAGGGGTATGAAGGAGTATGAAAGATGGAGAGAGAAAATAGAAAAAGAGAGACGGGGGCCGCTCTAGGCCAAGAGAATATGAGCAGGTGCAGCAGGGAAAATGAGTGCTATAAACAAGCCCAGGTCCTCGTAATTTATCATTAATCTGGGTGCCTGCGCTCGCAGTGCCTGGCTTATTCTGCATGCTGATAGCCATGTCATATTTCTTATCGCAGATTTGTTTATGCTCTTATCCTTGTTTCTCAGGCTTTACACTTACTGCTATGGCCTCAGCTATTACCACGCTGGCATTTGGAGAAGGGAGACGGTGAGTTGCAGGGCATGCGATGAGCTTCAAACGAGAATGATCCATGAATGTGTCATCTTGACTTTAATGGAGAACAAAATAAATAAATAAATAAATAAATATATATATATATAAATGCCCTGGACGGTGTGGATTTAAGCCTTTTTGACTACGAACGACGTGTAGGTTTTACAAACACGGCGAATGGCCAATAGCGCACCAGTCAGAAGCGCGCAAACAGTTGTGCCTGAGCTCTCCGTGGAAGCCCCTCGTTCTCTACAGCAACGGCTGACTTCCTCAAACTAACAGACAGATTGCCACGGAAATCAGTTCAACTTTAAAGAGGCTCAGATGGGCATCAAATCTGTCCAAATGTTCTGTACATTGACGAGGCGCACCAGATTTATCATGAATTTCTCATACTGGACTACTTCATTAAAAATGTTCCAACCGTGTTTACTTGAATAATCAAGCAACTAACTGTATCTAAAGCAACAACATGATCTACTTTGGAAGATTGTCGCGCGGGCCTCGGTGTTTGGGTGACTGTCTTGAATGTTTATTTTTCATCAAAGTTAGAATGATTAGAAATCCCCCCCACCCCTTCTCCCCTCCTTCATCCGCATTTGAATTGTTAATACTGCTTCTTTGTTTACTCTGTGCAATTTACTAATGAAAAATATGTGCAGAAGTTATTGATTCATGACCGTAATTGTTTAATTATTAATCAGTTTAGTCTTATATTAGCATTTTAAATGTAACAGACAGCTGGAGAAAACGGAGATGCAGGTTCAAGTTTAGATTCTTTTGTTGTTTTTTGTGTGTTTGTGTGTGTGCGTGTGTGTGTGTGTGTGTAGGTGCGTGTGCAGGCGGGGAAGTGTAGGCGTGCGTGTCTGCGTGTGTGTGTGTTGGGGTGATCAGGGAATATAGGGTGTATTTTAGACATAAGTCATGTATTAAACATGTGCCAGTAATCTGATAAATTCTTCACTTTTGACTAAGATTTTAACCTTGAAACTTATATGTGGACACTTTAACAGGTAAGCCAGCTAGATGGGGAAGATTCTGTGATGATAATTTATTTCTGAGCTTAAGCCCAATGTTTGCCGGATTATGTGATTATCAAACTTTTTATTCCATCTTCCAAGCAAATAAAATCCAGGCTGAATAAGACAAACCACATGCATTTCCTATCAAACAACATGATTCATATTTAATGAATTTAGCTTCCCAGTGTTCAACTTCACGTATCACTTCAAGGGGGGAGAGTAATTAATGAACTGGGAGTCACTACTGGGAGTTTTGTTTATTTTCTGTTAAGTTATTCTTTTTTTTTTTCTTTTTTTTTTTTTTCTTTTTTTTTTTTTTTTTAAGAATCAGCTACCCGTCTTTCCTCTGGATGGACTCTGGTTCAGGTATCTAACTTGGAATCCAGGTAGACTCCATAAAATGTCCTGTCTGTATGGATGGCTTGAACAAATGAAGTTGCTGAATGTTCACAAAACAAAAGTTAGCTAAAGCCGACCTGTAAGTCATTACGGTTTTAAATCATAGTCACTGTGCAAATCAAATTTAAACAGTTTTTGTGCATTAAGTTATTTTTTGCAGAAAACCTCATCCTGTCAAGGTAACAAATATGTTACCAGTTATAGCATCCTCGTTCAGAGATATTATGGCTAAGACATTAATGAGTCTGAATCTTAAGGCCAGCTGTTAACATTCAGCTACTGAAACCTGGAGCATTTTGGAAATATAAAAGAACAAACATTTTTGTAAAATTAAGAATAGTAGCACCTCCTCAGTTCTGAATTACAGACACAAGTTCAGTCACTCAAGTTCAGCAGTCTGCCTCACCTCCCAGTGGGATGATAGACAGAAAAATCTCTTTCTAGTCTGAAAAATACCAACAATACCAAGTCATGAAGTGACACTCACCCTATAAAAAGCATTTATGTTATGAATATGGCCACAACTTTAGAAACACTTGTCCACTTAAACATTCATAATTTTTTTAAAAATAAAATCTTCTTTCTTCTATATTTGATATTTTTCCCCCCCAAGATGTCTTAACAAATCTGCACAGCTTAGATTTTTTTGGTAATTCATTTTCCAACATTCTTGAAAGTGCAAACTAACAGGTTTGATCAATATGTAAGTGATCCATTTTTACTGAAATACAGCAGAATATAATTTACTTATTACAGCTGCTAAGATAAAAAAAAGTACTTTTCCTCAGTTAATTGTGTCAGTGTGGCACCTTCATTCTCTGAAAAAATAAGAAACTAAGAGTAAAGACCACAGCTTGTCTCAAGGTTACAAAAAATGTGCAGCTGGCATATTTTCTGATAATCTCTATAATACAAGGTTGTTGCTTTTAACTTTTAGGTTGCTCCAAAAGCTGTCTTCCTCTGTAGTTCAGCATTACATTCATTCTTCTTCTCAACTTGAACAGGACATTTCTGCTTCCAGTTTATGTTTGAATTGCTTAAGTGGGTTTTGTTCTCACAGAAAAGATGTAAGGTCACAACAGCTCCAAGGTAAAGTCAAATAGAAAATGGACATTCTAGCTGAAGGGGATCAAACTCAGTTTCAGCCATCATAACGTAGCCTGGCCATTGCCTTCTTATGCAGTTCCTCTTGATTCTCATCTGTCTTCAGTGCTCTGTGAGGGCTTCCTCCCATTAACTTGGATTCTGCCTGTAGAATTTCAAGTGGATCAGTCAGAGAACAGAAGAAGTTGTGAACAATACTGTTGATTTTATGCATTATTTAGAATTGTAGTCTGCTTGTAGTTTGAGCAAAGGCAGCACAGTTCAATTTGTGTTGCATACATTTCCAAGTACTGAATAAACATTAACAGCCTTCTTATAGAGGTTCACCCTGCAATTGGTAGGTCAACGGTTCAATGCCCACCTCTGTTATTGTGTTATTGCTGCCTTACCTACTGGTGGCACTATACAACAGCCTCACTTCTGCATGAAAGCAGATTTGGCCGTTTACAATTCACATCAGCTTCCCATTTATGATTGCACATATATTCTCCCTTACAAAAAAATCCCATGAAAATCACATGTGATTACGTGATTTTACCACGAAATGTTCCAAAATCACAGATATTCATGTGCTTTCACATGTGATTCACATCATTCACATGTAAAAATTTGTGTGAACCACATGTGATCACATGTGAAAGTCATATGTAATTTTCATGGGATTTTTTTGTAAGGGCTACCATATATTGCCCATATGTAACATATGTGCTGCCATATACTGAACATACATTAACACTATTTCTTTACAAATATCACCAGCACATTTTCCCATATGAATCATAATATATGATGGTGGATATTTATGATTATAAATTTAAATATATCTTGAGATATGTGAACACATACTGGTGTATATATATATATATATATATATATATATATATATATATATATATATATATATATATATATATATATATGTTCATGTTTGATGAATTACAATATGTGGAGAGTGGCAATTATTTGTATATTTTGCAATATATTTCAATATTACGTGAATATAAAATATATATTTACAGTAATACATTGTTAAATATATTTTGATTTCATAAGGGTTCTGCATGGTCTGTATGCAATAGGTCACACTCGGTTCAAGTTTTCCACAAATTGCTGAACAAGCCAAAAAATAAAAAAAAGAACAATAATTATGGTAATATAGCAAAAGAACAAAGAATAGATATGCAAATTACTAATAAATTATTGATACAGTTCTAGACTTCTGAAACAATGTCTACAAAAACACAAAAAAACAAAGAAAAGCTGGTAGATGTACAGTTTATTATTATTTTTACATGTGAGATTTTGAAAAGATCACAATTTATCAGATGTCAGTCATGAGATAAAAACTGTGACAGACATTTGTCTTCTACTTTATTCCTCCAACACAATGAACAAGCACAGAAGTTTGGGACAGTAACATACCTGTCAAGTCTCCCGTTTTTCTGGGAAACTACTGTATTTTACCGTATTTCTCCCACCGTGCTCCAATATTAGTATTTTCCCGTAAATATCCAGTACCGTGCCCCCCTCCTCCTCTCCTGCTTGAAATTGTCCTGTCTCTTTAAGAAACCTCCACTTTTTCTGACTTCAGGAAGAAATCACAACAACCATTTACAGTTGTTTTTACAAGTGTTGGAAGCAGTTTGTCTGATGACCTCAGCAGACGTGCAATTCCACCAGGCTAGTCGCTGCTGCCGCTATTCTGCAGGAGCCACATATGAGGCAGAAGCTCCTCTTAGAAACTGCAGCTACAAAAAGGAACTCTATGGAAGGCGGAGCTTTGTGAGCAAGCGTTCAGGCACCCCTGAATGGTTCCCACAGGTGATTAAAGGATTCCTGAAACATGTATGAAGGAATCAAAGCAACACTCCAGGTATGCTTTTAATGAGGGAATAACATTATAATATGATATAAAGCTCAAAGGAGATGATTTTACATAATACCATCATTTAAAAAATGATGGTTTAACTATTTAGAATAAACATGTATCAATGTAAATTTATCATTGATATGACCTAACAGCCACTATTGTATTGATGAAACAAACATCACATAAACATGATGAGGAATAATTAAAAACGCTTTTAAAGAACACTTGGCTTTGCGGTTAAAATGTTTTCATTCCTTGGATGTTTTCAGATGTTTTTCCTCAGATGACAGCAACACGCCCCCCTGTGGATTGCTGTTGTTCCTGCATGTTATGTCATGCTTTCTCTTCTCAACTTAACCATAGAATATTCACATATTTTATTGGCCCTCTTGCTTATTTCTGTCTTTACCAGCCAATCAGGCAGTCACTGTGACATACATCATTCAGATGTTAGAATATACATGTACATGAAGGTATTTTTGGTGGTTTTCTTTTGAAGCCTGGTCCCATCTGACAAAGAGCCAGGTGGGGAAGCAGGTGTCTTCACTCTGTGACAAATCCCAGCAATTAATGGATCAATTCGGTTCCAGGTAGATGAGAAACCAGCTGCACCCACACCCCAAAAAACCTGAGTGGCCTATCTGTGAAGACTGTCACTTTAAATGGACAGATATGAACGAACTGTCTGCAGGGCTGTTATGGAGCTCATCTGGGGTCTACTCCTTAACAAATTATTTTCTGCTTGCTGTCATAGGTGTTTAGCAACTGTTATGTTTAAGTCCTATGGTAGTATATTGACAGCTCTGGAAATGTGTGGACAATGTAGAAAAGTGAGTTTGAAGCCATCCATTCCTGTATGTGGTTCTAAGAGCCATTAACTGTGAGAAAGGATTTCTAATTGGTCCAGTTATTAAGTATAAATATGTTTATTTTATAGGATGCTAAACTTTTAAACATGTCTGTACAGTGGACTCCCACCTGTTTGCTGTTCAGTATTTGTGGATTTTTCTGTGGAACATAACTTTAAATTTTTCATGGATTATTCACCCATTTGCTGATTTTTTTCATTGACCATAACGAAAATATTCAAAAGAAAATGCAGCTTGAGAAACTGAAATAACTTGGCACAATGCTACTTGACACACTATTGGCTAACATTTGCAAACCAGCCAATCCAGGAAGACCTTTCATTTTTCTTGCTGCTGGCTGGCTTTGCCCCCCAGATCAGAGATAAGGAAGCCTGTAGATGATAGCTTCTGTGATAGAGACACAACAGCATCCGCTGTTCCGATTATTGTATAAGAATGTATATTTGGTGCTTGAATTATTAAAATTGGCAGATATAGCTGTGTTTCAGAAAGGATATCAAGCTGGCGAGTTGTGCTCCCAACCCCATGAATACTGAAGGTTCCCTTTTACTATGCATTTATTTTCTTACTATATAAGCTACTAATCAGAAAAACTCCAGTTTTAATGTAGCTGGTGGGTTTGTTCTTTAGCATGACAAGCCAGATAATCTCCCTGATGAAGAAACCCTCCATGTTGATGATGCAATTTCTCAATACACATTAGCTTTCCATGTCAGTTGAGCTAAAGTCAGAGTTGGATGTGTATTTAAATGCTGTTTTCTTTGCTTGGTTAAAGCTAAAGTGAAAAAGAGATAAATACAGACGTTATAAAGGTGCTTCAGTTCCTGGCAGATTGGTAGAAAAAAGCACACATCATCATTCCAGCTTAGCATATCAACAGTCAGTTCACTTAATCTTTCCCTTTTGCCCTGATCATTCCACACCGTCTTTAACTTGAAGGCCTCTCTAGTGTGACTTGAAAATGCTGTTAAAGAGTTCTCTACATCCAACGTTTTATGGAAACATGTGGGATGCTTTTTGTTCTCAACAGATAACATTTTTTACAATAGTGACCTTTAATCAACAGCATCTTAACAGAGACGAGGGAGGAGACGGAAGGGGAAGGTATGCAAGAAATGGCCTGAGACCAGGAATTGAACCTAGGACGTTGAGGACTAAAGCCTCTGCCAACTGTGTGCCTGCTCTATCATCTGAGCCACGCAGTGCCCAAAATACACATCAGCTAATCCATTTTAAATCACTGCGCTTACATTGAGGCCAGTCTGTTGTTGAATAAACCTCACCTCACCTCACCTTTGCCCTCCATTTTACATTTTCCAGAGTAAAAGTTTCACTGATCACAAACTGTATTTAAAAGGATCTGCAATCCGTGCAGAATAACCCAGTCCAAGTATAACCAGTTTTATATATTGCAAGTGCCACCTGACTCAGTCTAAAAGGACAAAAATGTCAAAACTGCAAAACCTAGACAGAAAACATAGAAAGGTTTTTAAAACAGTGAAACAGTCCTCTGAGGTATTGTAGAAAAATATCTCAAATCAGATTGCAACATCAACATCATTAGTAGGTCACAGTGTCTGGCCATGGTTTTTTTTACAGTGTTTACATCATGTAGAGCCCATTTCACCACTGACTGGATATGCAAATGAAAATTTCCAGTTTGAGACACATTTCTTTTTTCTTTGACTGTTTGCGTTGACCCTCCACATGGTGGCACTCTAGGTGTTAAACCGTATGGCCCATATTAAAGAATTGCTGGGCGTGATGTCGTGGCGTAGGGGATAGCATATTGATAACGGGGAATAATTGATCTATTCTTCTTACATTTTGCCATCCCAGAACTTACCTCCCCGCGGTGAGATCTGAGTAGCCTACATGTCACGGAGAATGTGGAACTTAGTGACAGTTTTATGTATATTGGCTGAGTAAATGGAAGTACTAGATAGCTACATGCTAGATACACTTGTGATTTTTCTGTCCTTTCCAGTTATCTTTGGTCTTTGTTTTAAGTTTTATGTTTTCCAGCCACATAGCAACAAGGAGTTTGTTTAAGAGACTCCTGTTCTTTTTGAAACTGGAAGTCATCACTACAGGGTTCCACTATTAACCCTTTGATAACGTTTTACGAGCGTTGTACTGAGAAGTGGCTCATATAATGAGCTCAACAGATGCTCAGTTCCACCAGGTGTTTGCTAATTGATACTGGCTAGTCTAAAGGAACTGAGTGGGAGAGTTGCTCTGTAAAGTGAAAGCTTGGAAGCTTGGAGATGCAGCTCCAATGAGCCACTTTGTCGTCTAAGGTGGCGCTCAGTTCCACCAAGCTGAATGGATACTGAGGCAGATTAAAGGATTTCTCAAACATGAATGGAAGAAACAAAGACACACTCCAGGTATGTATTTGATCAGAAATTAACATTACAACATAATGCAAAGCTAAAAGAAAAAAAAAAGCCAATTTTACATCCTCCTGCCCCTTAAAGGGTGAATGTTTCTTGCCTTCTCTTGAACAGTGCATTTAGGGTCTCAATGGTTAATGATAACACCTTCTCAGATGTTCCACCATGATGATGGAAGAGACTCCACAACCATCTGTCCCACGGTCCACGTGGTCATAATCACACAAATAAACTCAGATGTCCTTCCAGAAGCCCTGACATGAACACTGTAAGACATTCACACAGAGACAAATGGAGACACATTACAGCACAGGGACAGGCAGCAATGAGTGCTAACCTGGGCATTGATGGGTGCAGCACCATGAATGACAGGATTTAGATTTATTCTCAGGCACTGAGTTAATTTACATATTTTTACTTTTTCTTGCAGCATCCACACACACACACACACGCCCACACACACACACATATATATATATATATATATATATATATGCACTTTTTTCTTCCAAAATCATCACTAAACACATGTGTATGTATTTGTGTGAACCTCACAGCTGAATGTGTGTGTCAAAGTGTTTCATTACAGGAGTGAGAGAAGCTTGTCTTTTTCAAGGAACACCCCCAGAACTAATGTTCCACACCTGTGCACAGTGCGCTACTCTTTATCGAGCATCACAGGTGCACTGCATTAATTGTTGGAGAAAGAAACCATTTCTTTTTTTTCTTCTGCAGGATAGAGGTGCAGGGGTGGTATTGTGGGGGTCCTCCTCCTCTTCTTCCTTGGCATGCATTCAATCACTCAATATTCACATCTAAATTGCTTTTAGCATTGAGGGCTCGAAGGTTTTGAAGCAACTGCATGGGTGACATCGGGGGAAGACACTGTATTTATAAGTGGTAACTTTCTCTGGCAGTTTGGAACAGGTCCAACAGTTTTGTTTGTCTTGTGCATGTCGTTTCACTCTTGGTAAATGCCTCTAATGTCTATAATATTCTATTGTAGGTTGGAGAACCTGGTTTTGTGTAAGGAAAGGGGGGGTTAAGGCATAAACACCTGCAGGACCTAAAAGTCAAATGCATAAGGCGGCCTCCTCTGGTGATGTAATTACCATGTGTAAATACCTCCAGTCTCTCTCTCTCTGTCTTGCTTGCTTGTTTCAGATCATTCCAGCTTTTGAATTGTACATCTGCTGTCAAGTTGTGTTTTCACTCACACCCCATCGCCCACGCTCATGCACGGCATGCTTCCACAACAATGCACACAAAATGTCCATCCCAGTGCTACTGGACCTCACTACTCAGTCTGATCTGTGACGTTCTGTCAGAGGAGGCAGCCGTCATGAGAAGTAAATTATTTATAATGATAAGAGAAAATCTATTTGTCCATTTGACTGTTTAATACATTTATTTTTGAATGATTTAAACTATTTTTATGGTCAAAATGACTGAATTTACACATTGCCTGTTCAAATCTATTAGAGAATGGTGAGGTGACACTGTAATAATGCAGTTTTTATGTTATTTCATGAATATACGTGTGCTACACATGTTGCTGTTCCATTAATGAATGTGTGTGACATATTTAGTCTTTCTGATGGACTATAAATGCTCAGGGTGAGGCAGAAAGTACTCCTAGGGGGCAGTGCTGAGCGCTATGCGCCTAATGGGTAACAGGTGCTGTTTTACTCTGAATTTGAAGCTCTGCAAACATACAGCTGGGATAAAACAGATCCAAGAGGAATCTCCTCCATGGCAATTTTCCACACTGAAGCAGCAAAACTTTTACAACTGAGTACAAACTAGGATGATATTTGAGGAGGATAGGTGTATGGGCATCAAATACAGATAAGTTCATATATAACTTTCAACCAAAAAAATTGTTTTCAATTAAATTTTAATATGAATATTCTTTTATTTTTCTTGCAGTCATGCTGTTGAACAGTATGGAATTTAAAAATACATAATTGAACAAGGAAATGTTTTAATTAAGGTCAATTAAGACATGAGCTTCTATTTTGAGTTTTATTTGTATAATAAAAAGCCTCACCGCACTTCACTGAGTTTGATATAGACTTCTTTTTATTTAGACTCTTAAAACTCTGTCAAACTGGTGGCATTTACTGACTAATGGAACAGGACATATGCGCAAAAAGAAGGTTGAGAAGGTTTGGACATTTAATCCCAGACTAAATTAAGGACTAAATTAAGACTTAGGCAATCAATTAATAGGAAAAGATAGAGGTTATTTTATTTATAATAGCACATTTACAGCAACAAGGCAATACGAATACGAAATGCTTTACTGGAGATATATATATATTTAGAGAGGAGAGAGAGAGAGCGCTTGCTCTGCTGCTACACTACGAACTGCTCCTGGTTTGATGCACAGTTGAAACCATAAGTTTACATTCTCCTTTTCTTCTCAGTGTCTAAAGTTAAATCAAGCCAAACTTTTCCTGTTTTGAGCCAGGTTAAATTAACAAAATTATTTATATTTGCTAATTGCCCAAAAAATCTACCAAGAACATTTTTTAAGTGTTTTTAACTGTACATACATTGGATTAGTGTATCTCTTGAGTCAAATAATTTTGTGTTTTTCTTCCACAAACTTCTCACAATGAGTTTCTGGACTTTCGGCTCATTCTGATGTATATTTCTCATGCTGAAGAACAGCAGAGGATGTGATCACATTAGATTGTAGATAATCAGAGCATGTTGACATACTGATGACATTATTTGGAAGTAGGACCCAATGATTTCTGCATGTGAGAAAAAGTGAATAAATTTGCAGGACTGGACAAAGACATCTGGATCAACAGAAAAGTGATATGACTCAAAATAAGTTACGTCAACACCTTGACTGAACTTGACTGAATTGTTTGATAACTAGGATCATTTGGAATGTATGTGTGATTAAATTTTAATTTATGTTTTGAATTCCTTGAGACGACATTATTATGTATAAGTAAACAGATTTAAACTGACTCAACAGAGCGAACACAAGCTAGCTTTACGGTAGCATAAAGCAGAACTTGTCCTTTTGCAAAGATCCTCAGCAGAAGCGAGATGCATGTCTACAGCTTTGGTTTCTCTGTTCTTCAGCTCTGGAACCAAATCTGGGAAAGTTCAGGTGAGCACAAAGTGTTCACAGCTTTAAACTTACTTTCCTGTATTAGTTCCTGGTTATGTGTTTGTTGTAAACTTAGAACACAAAGACATGCTCAAGAACTGTTGTTTCTAATTGTGCCTTATATAAAACATTGACTTTTAACTTAAAACATTTTCTATAGTGGAATGTATTTACCATATTTTATTGCTTCTATAACAATCTATAAAATGACTTGTTTATAAGTGGTGCTGTACAAATAAACCTGACCACATTGGCATCCATTCCTTCACTGCATCACATCCTTCTCCATCTCTCCTCTCTGCAGGAGCTCTCTTTGATTTTTTTAACACCCCTCCCCTCCCCACCTTGTCGCCTCCTTTATTTCCCCCTGTTTTCCAGAGAACCAGATAATGACTTTCTGTCAATCAGTCCATTAAACATCTGCTCTGAGTAAGGCAAGGCAGACAATATCACATTGTGGTCACTGAGCTGAATATCTCTAAAGATTTCAGAGGAGGTCTCTTTTTTGTATTTTCCTTTTTTTTCCATCTGTCTCTTTCCTCCTTCCAATCTTTTTTGGAGGTCCAGTAATGAGTTACAAAAGGTCATTGGAGCATTGCAGCTGCTCATCCACTCGTGCCATAATCCACGGCACTCATGCCTGATTACCTCTCCAATGGTCAGAGTTAGGGGAAAGAGTAAAAACAATGGGTGCAGAGCATAATGCTCCTCCAAGAAATATGGGCCAGGGGTGTTATTTTGGACGGTGTCAGGCAAAGAATAACCCTGAGCAGATCCACTTATTCTTTTAAATCAAAATGCTCCAGCGGCAGCAGTGAGGAGAAAAAACATTACACATTTTCTCCCGTCCCCTCCATCAACAGCCATTTTGATCTCTACAATTGACCTTCCATGGCATCATTTACAATGAGTCATAACACAGCCGCAAAGTGTTAAAGCGGCAGCGCTCTTGTTTGTGTGCTTTTGCAGATGTGCTCGCACACATGGATAGTCATTCTTGTTACTGTCCCCCACACACACACACACACACACACACACACGCACACACACAGAGTCGTGTTACTAGGCACGTGCGCACAACTCAACATTATCACACATGCACTTGTCAGCATAATAGCTTTAACTAGACCAAATTGTCGGCCCTTCATTTGTATGTCTATGGCGACCCACATTCTCCATGACTCGCCCTTTGACAAAGAGGGGTCATTCCCCCAGCAAAGAAAATGAAGCTCAGTAGATATCGTTTGATTGGATTTTGCCTTTTCAAGGTTTCAGGATCATTACAGGAATTCATTTGAAGTGTTGCTGAAAATGAAACTGCGATCCTCTTCCTGCATTTAATTATTCTAATACCAGTTCTTTTTTTCCCCCTCATTCTCTTATTTTGTCTGTCTGCAAAGTGTACCATTTCTAGAAATTAAAACCATCAGACTAGACCTTAAAATGAGAGCAGGGTGGACTAATTTTCACCCAGGAAGTCATTTCCCCCCCTCAGCCACCTCATCTCGCCTCCCTGTCTCCACTCGGCCTGCTTATTGTGTTATTTAGTCGATTTTTACCTCTCCAGTTTTCTTATCTTTTTCTTATTTTCAAACCTCCTATTTTAATTTATAATCATCCCTCAGCTGCATCCACATCGACTTTTTAATATACTCTGACCTCTTGTAACTTCCTCTGTCTCCATTTTCTCACTCTCACTATTACAGTGTTTCCATCACTTTTGTCCCTCCCTTCCAATCATCCTTCCTGCACCCGTCCACATTTTAAACACAAGCCAGTGTGTTGGTTCCAAACCAAATGTGTTCATTCCAACATTTCAATAAATTGAGTAGGGGAGGCATTAACGTTAATCACAGCGACCACATTGTGCTTTAGACACGTTGGTGGGATTATGGATTACTATTAGCTGGATGGAAACCGATTCTTTCATTTGAATTCCGACTTCCTCGTCTTGCTAAAATTAAAAAGAGAACTAATACTTCTTGGACAATAATACTTCTTCTTGGACAGGACTTTGCACTCTTCCTTCTCTCTCCCCCACTTCCCATCTTTCTTCTTTCTTTCTGATCTGCAAGAACACCCAAGAAGCAGTTAAGGACAGACAACAGACAGCTCATTTCTCCATTCAAACTGCAGCTACATCACTCTTATTGTTTCATACAGTCAGCTTATACCACTCAAGCTAATAATGATAATTCCCCATGCTAAGACTGATTACTCCTCAGTCTTATTTTATAGCCGCAGTTGGCAACGTGGCCTATGTTAAAACATCGGCATACTTCATCTATTGCAGAGATGTATGAATTTTAATTTTGACCAATTTTAATATTTTGTACATATTTTCTGACATATGAAATGTGTCTGTGATAGCAGTGGTAGGAGTTCATCATGAAATCTGTGGGTTGAACCCATCAGTGTACACACCTTTTACCTTTTGCTTTAAAAAAAATTAAAGTACAGTGAACAACACCGATGGTCTCTACAGTGCTGCGTCTGCATCCAGGCTGTATGGATGCAGCCTGGATGCATCCATCCAGGCTGCATCCAACCTGTGGTGAAGCGACAGCAGGACAAAAGCTTTCCATTTACCAGTCGATCTACGTTCCTATTCTCATCCATGACCACAAGATCTGGGCAGTGACCAAAAGATGGAGATCATGGATACAAACGGGCCAAATGAGTTTCCTCCACAGGGTGTCTGGGCTGCTTAGAGACAGAGTGAGAAGTTCTATCATCCAGTATATTGTTGTTCATTTAATTTAGTTTTTTTATATATATATTTTTAATACCTTTTTACATCTGTGTGTGCCGACATGCCTTCATGCTGCCGTTGCACCTGAATTTTCCCACCGTGGGAGAAAAAAAGTATATTTGTGATGTTTTCTAAAATGGACTCCACCTTGAAACGTGATATTCCAGTAAACTCAAAAATAAAATCCAGCTTTTTGCAGTTATGGTGGGTTAATTATTTCTATTATTTCCAAATGCAATCTGGTGACGGTAATCCGTGCTTCTATTTCTTCGTGCCTTGATTATTGCAGTGCACTCTTCTTTGGGATTAGACAGGCTTTAATCACTCACCTGCAATTAGTTCACAACACCATATATATATTTTTTTACCTGGACTTCTAAATATCCAAGTAATTTTTAAAAAGGTTTTAAGTTTTCTAATAATATTGCTCCATTTCATTTGTCTATACTGGTACACACGTAACATCTTGTTCTCTCAGATCAATGAACCATTAGTGATTTCAAACAAAAGATGTAAGTTAAGAGGTGACAAAGCTTTGAAGCTTCTAAACTCTGCAACTCTTTACTGTTAATCTTGTGTACTAACACATTTTAACTTAAGGATTTTAACGTTGTATCTGTGTTTTTATTTATTGCTTGTTCTGCTTGTTTCTTTATGGTTTAAACTAATTGACCTTTTAACATTGTACAGCACTCTGGTCAGCATTACTGTTGTTTCAAAACTGCTTTATAAATAAAGTGCTATCTGTGATGTGGTTTGGTATGGATGAAAGCATTTAACTAACCAGAGAAAGCAATCAATTCAGGAGGAATATTTCTTCATAGAGATCTAAAACTCATTAGAACTAGTTTTGCATGTCTTTATAACAAGAGTTACATCTCATAAAAAACCAAAATACCCTGTTTGAATCAGAAAGATCCTAACAGTAAAATATCTCGTGGGATGTTTCGATGTTGCTTTAGAAGAAACAGAGTGAAAAACAAAAAGGTTTCTTGTTTTAAAATGGCTACATCTCATTACAAAGAAACACTTTTGCCTTATCATAAGATATGAATTTATTTCTTTGCTCTGGCAGTTAAATGCCTTAGTATGTTTGCTATGCTATACAGTATAATATAACATCCTAAAATTTAAAACTTAGTTCTACAGATACTTAGTACTAGCATCAGTATTACAGAAACAGACGGACAGACAGACGGAGGGGTGAGGATCTTCCCTCAGGGAAATTGTAGTTTTGATCTCCCACATAGCATCCATACATCAAATACTTACGGTAAATTAATGTTTTGTTTTTGTTAGCTCTTTTTATTTTTTTTAGTAACACTAGTAGAACACAATGACGTAGATTTTTGGGCAGTTAAAAGAACGCTTACCTTGTCGTCCTGAGACACAAATTACTAAGGGAGGATAAATCGCTAGATTGGATAAACTCTTTAGAAAATATTCTGAAAAGCTTTCTGACTCCAGTGGTGAAATGATCTATAAATTACACACTAAAGAGTGAAATCATCTGAGCTTTTAATACGTCTCTGCACTGTAGATCCTCAATACAGCATGTGGGCAGATGAACAGCAGGAGGTTAGTGGCATATATCTAATCATACTGCAGATTTGTGTCCAAAATATGTATCCATTACTTTCTTTTATTGCATCTTATTAAGAGAAATTCTCACTCCCCTTCCAACACGGTTGATCAAATTTATAACTTTTAGCTGGAAAGGGACTATTTTAGCAATGTTTTCATTAGAAAATGGATGTTGGAAACAATTGATTAATTATGTCCAGGAGATGTGAAATCTTTGGAAATGATCGAATGCAGGATTGTATCCAACAATACAGAAATTTAATTAGTTAGATTTACTATTCCTAAAGACAGCAATAGATGTTTTTGGACATTTATGGTCTAAATTAGACTTGTTTAATATCCCTTGCCAAAGACAGTGTTAAAATGGAAAAAAAAGAAAAAGGAAACATTGGAAATACCGTACCAACCCTCATTTTTATTGAAAACAAGCCTGAAGGGAATTTTTAAATACTAAGACTATACTAGGATGATCTGCCATTTCTACACACATGTATTTGGAAGGAATGTTCATTTGAAGCCACTTTTCTTCTTTATGAAGTGGTGTAGCAGTTATTAACGCTGCATAAAAGAAAACAAAAATCAAGTTTGGCGTGAGCAGTTTACAAGTCTAATATATGAGTTACAGATTACAATTCAACATGCAAACAACATGAGATTTTTAAAGTTGGAGATTCTTTGACTATGTGTAAACTATTGTTCAGAGCAGTGAAATAGAAAATAAATGTGTATAATGTAATTATACAGGGATACGATAAGCCAAACACTATTCAATAAATAAACAATCTGATCATGTAGCTTTAAATATGATACACCTATGATGCCTATAAAAGAATTAAACCCTTGGATGGTTTGTCCTTTTATTGCTTTTTCCAGTCAATCATGATCAACAAAATTAGCATTTGTGACAAAAAAGATATAAGAAGCCCTGTAATGAATACTGATTGTATGTAATATTTGACGGCATAAATATTCACTCCATTAATAGTGACAGATAATTCAACAGAGGTCCAGCCAGTACTCTCACAATGAATGGACTGGAGATCACCTGAGTACAGTGAGTGTGTCTCATGTGATTGTAGTATAAAGACAGCTGTGTGTGTGAGATCCATTCACTGGATAATAAATATTCCTGGGTACCATTACAGCATGAAGACTGAAGAACACTTCAAGCAAATCAGAAAAGGTCATTGAAAAGTATAAGTCAGGGTATGGATACTAAAAAAAATCTCTAAGGTACTGAACGTTCCCTGGAGTTGAGTTAAATCCAGGGCCAGCACTAACAAAAGACGGAAAGACTTGCAGCCTAATAGTTTTGTGGGATGGAGCTTGTTTCTTCAGATCAGATTCTGACTCTGATTCGGTTAATATCCTTCCATATAAAGTGAAGTTGAAGGCACCATAGTCGAGATTAAAGTGAAAGAGGAAATATTGGGCAAAATGTCCAGTTTAGACATTTTCTTAAAGTTGAACTGAGTCTCTGACGCCCACACACAAAGACACCCAGCAGACACCCACTGCCCTCCTGGACGGGAGGTGGTGCAATGGTGTACATTTTTGGCTCATACCCAAAGGGAGTGCAGTTTATGATATCAAATGACATCCTTTTTCTTCTGCACTTAAAAAAAATATTTTTGTTTAGTTCAAAGTTCTCACAAACTTGAGATCCACTCGAATGTTTTCATTTGAACATAAAAAAAATAGTGGGAACACAACCACAGTAACTTTTCCTTCTCTGGAACAAATCCAGGATCAGACAGAATCAATCGGATGACTTCTGATGCTTTTCAATGGCACAAGTGTAAATACCCGAGTCTTAACAAGGACCAGAAACTAGTTTGTAATATGAATTATACATTTCTCTACAGTAAGGAATTCTCATCATTTTTATCAACTGATTTATGTCTTTGATGTTTCTACAAAGTCTGCCTGGGTAAAAGCTTGAGGGGTGAGTGACACCAATCGACTCAGTAATCTTATTCAGAAGGCCAATTAAGTCCTGCGGGTGTGAATATAGAAAATCTTGAAGCAAATGAGAGGAGGATGTTGTCAAAACTTTTCTTCATCATGGATGTCTAACACCCTCTACGCAGTACTCAGTGTAGCCAGAAGAGTTTGTTCAGCCATAGACTAATAATGACTAAATGCTTCACTGAATGTCACAGGAGGTTCTTCATTCCTGCGGCCATGTAGTTACATAATTCCTGTTTCTGCTGAATATAAATCACCCAAACTTTTTTAAGCAATTATTATTTAAACTTCTTTTTTTTTATTTTTATCTTTTCACGTTACCACCTCAAACCTTTATATGTTTTCTCAGGATCTTCTGTGACAGCCAGGTTAACGGAAAGCAGTGCAAAAAGTTGAGGAAAACAGGAAATTTGATTTTCAACATTCAGAAAAATGAAATCTAAAAGACGTAGAGTGCATTTGTGCTCTACTTCCTAGAGCCAGTACTCAGAATGCCTTTCAGGTACACGTTTTTTAGAAAAACATTTCTACCAGTCAAGCACAAGATCAAAAATTGGAACCATTACTCCTTCCAAAATAGCTCAGGTTCAGCCATAATAGATGAACGCTTCTCTGAACATACATATTTAAGGATCCGTTCACACCGGCTTTACTTAATCTGTTTAGGATTACTTAAATCAAACTGAGACGCTAAACTGAAGTTATGTGTAGGCTATTTTTAAAGACAAATGTTTCCCTTCTTTTTTCAAGAGGCAGTATTATATAAAATAGACTTTTAGGAGCTTCACATCATGTTATAATGTCATTTCCTCTTCAGAAATATAACTGGGGTGTTACCTTGATTCTTTCATGCATGTTTCAGAAATCCTTCAATCTTCAATTTAGGCCCGCCTTCAAGACACAGCTCCTCATTGGAGTAGTGACCCTCTGCCACTACGGCTCCACTCAGCTCCTTCAGACTAGCCAGCAGCAATTAGCAAACACTTGGTGGAACTGCACATCTGCTGAGCTCATTATAGGACCTCATTATACTTCTCAGTTCACTGATGGTAAAAAAAAAAGTTTTTACAACACGCCTAATGATGCTTTAGAGAGGCCAATTAACCTAACAGTCATGCTTTTTGGGTTGTGGAAGGAAGCCTGAGAACACGTAGAGAACCCATGTTTTCAGAACATGCAAACACCATGCAGGATGACACCATGCTGAACCCAGGGCTTTCTGCTGCAAAGAAAAAGTGCTACGAATGTCCACCATTATGTAAACCACATTAAAGACTGGGAGAAACTCAAGAGAAATGAACCCCACTTCTAAAATACATAACCTACCCACATTTTATGTGTTTTGCATAAACACTGCCAAAGTTCTGCATAGATAAAATAAAAATAGACAAAACTTCATTTTGTGTTGAAAGAACGAGGAAGAATTTACATTAATACATTAAATTCTCCTATTACATGAAATCCTGATGGGAGAAAGCATGTTGAAATTTGCAGTTCCTGCCTGACAAAAAGGTAAAAAGAGTGTGAATATTTTTGTAAAGGGTGTCTGAAACAGAAGCACGCCAAGATCTAAAATCCTTGATCATTGCTTTTCAAAACGTATTTCAGATTATTAAGTGCACACTCCACTTGTGCTAAACAAAAACATATTTTCCAACAGATAGGTGTAAGTGTAGCAGAGTGTGAAATGTTTGAAGTGTTTTGCGTGTGCAGGCATGGGTGCGTGTGTGTGTATTCCTGACGCTGCTGTCACCAGTGGATTTTATATGTCAGCCTTGACTACACGCTGGCTCCACTTCATCACCAGCTGCAGCCGAGCTCAGCACCAGAAAAACTGGCAAACTGTTTGTCTGACTGCCTGTTTGACACACAATAAAACTGTGTCTCCATTAGACGGGCCTCTGCAGGCCTTACACACACACTAACACACACACTCAGTATGTCTTTCTATCTTCACAGGGACTTCGCTTTGACTTCCATTCATTTCGATAGCCAAACCCTGACCTTTACCCTAAACCTAACAGTTATCAGTACAGGCTTAACCTTAACCCTGACCTCAACTCAACTCACACCTCAGTCCTAACCCTGACCTCTAACCCTGAAACGGTTCTTTTTCTTATAGTTCCTGGGCTTTGGACCCCATAAGGAACAGTGGGTCCTCACAATGTAATATTTGTTGTAGACTGTACAAGGGGGAAAATGTTAAAGCACACACACGCACACACAGCATTTAAACCCAAACATGCAACCATGTGCACACATAACTGTTGTCTGACAGATTCTTTGATAAATGAGCAAACTGAAGCACATTCATTTAGTGGGTGTCCTTGCAGAAAGATGTGTGTTTTTGTGACTGTGTGTTCTTTTTATGGAGACAACTGCAGTTTGTGCCAGATACCATCATAATGGTGGACAGGTGTACAACATGGTAATCAGGGGATTTACAAAACATACCATGTGGGTGCGTGTGTGTGTGCGTGTGTATGTGTGTGTGTTTGGGGGGGGGGGGGGAGGGGGTCCATTTATGGAAAAAGAAAAGGCAGAATAAAAGAGAGAGAAGGCAGAGTGAAAGCATTCAACAGTTTTTGTTGTCTCGTTCCCAGAACTCTACGCTTGCCACTATCTCCTCATCCCTCCATTATTGGTGATTATTAGCAAGTGTGTGTAAGCGTGCATGTGTGTGTGACTGTTGGAACAAGGTCAGCCACCTCTGTCCTCATTGACCCTCAACACAGTCCTCATTTCCCCCCTTTATCAGTCGGTCATGCTCTTCCTCTTCACTGTTTCACTGTTTATTTCTCTCTTCATCATTGTCTTCTGCTGTTAATCCCTCTCTGTTCATGCTCCAGGTTTCCTGCCACCATTTCTTCTTCATTTTCTAACTGTAAAACCTAAATGACTGGCAGTCAGAGGACAGTTAATTTTCTGAAAGGACATGTGAATCAAAAGCTCTGAACTGTGCAGTGGAATTTGAAGATGAAGCCCACCTTTAATCACACCAAGTCTGGTTCCTCAGTAAAGACAAGTAGTTTGGCTCGGGGCCTGGGGCCTGGGGTCTGGGACCTTTGAGTTCATAATCTGGAAATCTGTAATTTACACATTCAGAGAGAGTGGATTTTAAGCTTTCCAATTATGTCAAACATATTAAACATTCAACTTTTTTTTTTTTTTTTTTAAATACATGGCCATGTGAATGTTGGCACCATGCAAACAATAATTCTGAGAAAACCAACCTCAAAGTTTAAGAAGAATTGTCCTCAAACCTGAACAGCTGCCCAGATGTGTTAATAAAAAATGGCTTTTTTTAGAAGTTTTGTTCCATTTTCCAGTAAGACTCTTAGCGTTTGTCTTGTAAGCCTTTATTATGGAGTCATCTACAAACCCTTTACTGGAATTAATCCAAAGCTAAATACAAGCTAGAGGATCTATGTTGCTTGACTGGCTGGGAAATGACTTAGGATTCCTCTGGAGGAGCTGTTTATATTTTCATAGATAGATAGATCATGAGTCAGTGTAATTTGCTGGCTCTTATTTAAAAATAATCACCCATACACACCTGATTACATCCAGAACTGTAGGGTCCAGTAATAACATATAATGTACATCCTTGGTATTATATATATAAAAGTCGGGCTGCAGGTTGCACAGTGACACAGTTGGTAGCACTATTTATTGCCTTGCAGCAAGAAGGTCCTGGGTTCAATTCCCGGCCCGGGGTCATTCTGCATGGAGTTTGCATGTTCTCCCTGTGCATGGTGGGTTCTCTCCGGGTTCTCCGGCTTCCTCCCACAGTCCAAAAACATGACTGTCAGGTTAATTGGTCTCTCTAAATTCTCCCTAGGTGTGAGTGTGTGTGTGAATGGTTGTGTATCCTGTATATATCTCAACTACTAAGCATTCAGAATCAACCTTTTTTTTTACGCTGCTATGTGAAAAACCTCAAGAAGCATCACCAGTTTTCCAGTGAGGTCAAATAATGTGTAAGTTACAGACACACCAGCGAGAAAAAGAAAAGCGCCATCAGCCTTAAAAGTCAAACAGGCAGTCAATGAGAGAACAAAGTCATCAAATCTGCACTTGCTTAGCAGTCAACGCAGATCCATGACTTATATTTTCATATTTATTTTTCTATCCAGCACTACGGTGCATATTGCACTGGCCTCATAGATGCACACACATTAGCACATAGCGCTGTCAACCTAAATGATACTTTTCAACATCTTTCCATTTGCACCTCCTCCTCCTCTCGCCTTCCTGTGCCTTAAATTATTCAGATCTCTCTGCATTTGATTTAGCATGCCTCCTGTCTGCCATTTCCCCCTCTTTTTTATACATTTCATTATGTTGTATGACTTTAGACCCACTGGCTGGAAAATGACAATTATTTTGCTCCAGCAGCCAGCTATTAACAGAGCTGAATACATGGAGTGCTGTACAGAGCAGGAAAGGAAGAGTAAGACGAAGACACATGCATGCTGTACATGCAGATGCATTTCTGACTACATGGTCAACAGGTAAATACTGCACAGATGGTCACTATGAACCACAGTCTGCATAGCTATGCTAATCTTTAATCTTCTGTGTTCTCTTGGTCTGTCTCAAATGCAATCACAGAAATACAAATGTTCATGAAAGTATATAAAAGCGTAGGTTGTGGGTGAGGCTGGAAGAGGAATGATCCCATAAAAAGAGTGAAACAAAGGCAGAGATTTGTTGATCCAAAGTAATGTCTTTCAGTTGTACCTTTAGTTTGGCGGAGCGAGTGAATCGAACCCATATCTAATGGCAGCTTGTTTGGCCTTTTCATCCATTCTGCATAAATATATATGAGCCACAGTGAAACACACAGGGGACCTAATAGAAATGAATGAACTACTCAACCATATATTTACCATGAGAGATATGCAGCTTGTGATTGGAAAGGGCATCCACTATCTGCAATATTGATAATACTTTTCAAATTTCATCTGCTTTTGTTTGCGCTCTGCAGCCGCCTGTTTAAACATGGCAAGAATTATGAGGCCAAACATTATCTCCACCAGTTGTTGTAGGCTGAACATATAACTTTATCACTGAAATGATTCCAGGAGTTTGGCTGCATTGTAGCATTTCCATTAGAGCTTGGCTATCTGACAGAATTCCAACCAATCAGCAGCAACAGTAGCCCACGTCTGGTGGCCAAGCGGTGCCTGAGTCTGTGACACTGGGTTTTAAGCATGTGTGTGTGCCAGGATGTAAAACTGTTACCATCTCTGATCAAATATGATGGAGGACATTATGAATATACAATCTTTTAGGTCAGACTGTATTTGTACAATGTTATTAGCTTTAGTCTCGTCTGTGTATTGAAAAATCGGGGTTACATTTTTAATAAAATCCTTACCTGAGTTGACATTTTAAATAGTTTTTTACATGTCTGCTGTCAGTTGCTTAGCAACATCTTATTTTCAAAGTAAAGGTTTACTTTTTGTGGCAAGTAAAATACTCTTTCATTATGGGACACAAACTTTTAACCATGTTCAAATGATCAATCAAATGAGTAAGAAAACCTGCTCTGAAAAAAACTGATTGAATGAGTGCAGCTTTATTTCTGTGACAGAAATGGGCACTCATTTTGGGATTTTGATTTCAATATTTTAATTAGTCAAAACTAAAGTTTGCTGACTCTTTTTGTTCCCTCAGCTACCTGAAGGATTTTGAATTCTGAGACCTTCCAACATAAAGGAACTAAAACATACGATGTTAAATAAATAATGGAAGTGGATCATTGTTTTGCCAAATATAAGTGGTTTTCGTCAACAGATAGTCAGGACTTAAAGGTCTACTTACATATTTAGATGATACAAAGTACTGGCTGGATTCTGGAGTGTTTTAATGTGAACCGACAGAGGTAGAAAAAAAAGCATTACAGTGTCTGTATTAGATTTTATTTCATAAGAGCGCAAATTGGGGAATGGATATTGCATCACATTTTGAGACTTTTTTATAACTTAATTTTTTTAATAAAAAATCTTGCTTTATTTCATTGATTTTTCTTCCAAAACACATTCCTTCTTGGTGGCTGCTTCAAGGAATGTTGTCAAATGTTTCTCAGTATGCAGAGGTGAACTGTATTATATATCCTCTTAAGAAAGCACAGGAATCAGTCTTGCTTGATTGCGTCCTGTAGTGCCCCACAGAGAGGGTGAGAGCAGGTTATCCATGTAGAAATAGCACAACAGACATCATACACCAAGTTCTGTCATGCACAAAAACATTGGGAAAAAAAAAAAAAAAAAGTATCCAGACAATCTTTTATCCCAGAGTCGCTTAAATCTGCAACACACACCCTTCGAAGAGCAGCTCAGCCACCACACAGGGACTAAGGGTTATTTGAACTAAAGCTTTGTATGGGGTTACAGTCAGCGTTAAAGCTCTAAGACCGGGGTTGGTCTGATGCCTAACGTGGACTTATGGGCGATCTTGGTGACTTGGCCAAATGTTGCAGCCCAGATCAAACTGTGTCACCAGGGATAGACATATCAGAGGAGCTCAGCGAAGCTGGCAGATCATGATAGTCATCTTAAGGAAGGGGGTCCCAGTGATTAAATCCAGGCTGTTGGATCCCACCCTCTGGCACTTGACCACACACAAGCATGCGCACGCACACGCACACAAGCACAGTCGTAAGCTCACAAACACACGAAAATGCATTCATGTCCAGAGTCCCAAACACAGGATCATTAATATTTGCACATAATAACCCTCCTCTTTTCTCACACTGCTGCTACCAGATACACCAGCTGGGTCTGCCGATCCATTACCATAATGCCACCAATGTGTGTTTTTATGGCCATATCTGGCTACATTTGCTTCCTTCTGAGAGATTTTGTATTGTTTCGCTCAGTATGTTCACACTCGCTAGAACTGCATTGTATGTTAGTGTATGTGATTTTGCTTGTGCCTTTTCTTTTGTATGCTTCCTGCAGTGGGCATGCATATTAAAAATGGATTTTAGGGCTAAATTGTATAATGATTTCTTGGAAAACAATAAATTGAGGTTCCAAATAAAGGCCATTATGGAAATGAGATTATGGAGCAATTGAATTAGCCTGTAATCACCGTTTCTATATGTCATTACAATGCAACTTTATACAGCATTACTCTGTGCCTGGGGCTATAAATGTCAAACACTGTTTCTTCGAGAAGTATTTCAGTAAATCCACAAAGGGAGGGTTTAATTCAGATTGAGTCAATGCATCTCCACCTCTGCCACTTTATTTTAGAATTTGCATTATTACTATTTCACAGGGCATATATCTTCAACGCTAGAAGATCACTGTTGTGCTGGAAAGCAAAAATAAGCTTAGAGACAAAAATCATCCTTAGAGGGTTCCACAGTTACTTTTAACAATAGATTTTGTTAAAGATATATTTATTTTAGATGTAAAACAACACAGTAACAATACTGTAGGCTGTTTGCTTTTTATACATTTAAATAACATATTTCACACGGATGCCACTGTGTTGTTTATACTGCAATGCATTCTGAGTAAATAACAGATGCTAGGTCAGATTGCGCTACCTCCGTCCAGTCGAAACAGCGATGAGTAATGTCTTTAAATCTTTTCAAATTTGAACCATAGCACGTTGAAGTTGATGGGGATGTATAAATCACAAGGGTTAATGAGGAAGACTAAATAGGGAAAGAGGACAGAGTTTGCTGAAGAAACTGGTGTTTGTGATGCTGCTGCCACCTTCAGCTTTATAAATGAAACAATGCATAACACGTACCTCTGGTCCAACTGTGATTCTGTAACTAGGTCTGTGTCTGGTCTGGTAACACCTGTTTATGATCTGGTTTCCAGTCGTTTGGTACCAGCAGCAGTAGCAATAGGTTCCCTATAACAAAAGAAAATCTGCCGCTACCTGTCCCTGATGTTTCTCCTAGAATCTTCCGGTTGCTAGCCGCCGGCGGGTTTTAGGCGCTTAGTGGATAAAAAATGTCAGTATAGCATTCGGTTTTAGCTTGCGAGGGTAACAGCCACCGAAATTCATCAATTTTGCTTGTACAAATAAATCAAAGTATTTAGATGCTAAAAGCTCAACTGTGGATCCTTTGCAAGTTGTGTGACACTGCTCTCCTCTTTTTCTTTCATGGAAGCGATAAAGACTCACCTCACGAATTCTGTTTATTTTTTCTTTAATTACAGCCAACTGTGACGTGGTGCGGTACTGTCTAAATTTACAACAAATGCAATATGACAACAAACAACTGGGATAGAGTTAGCCTTCTGGCAACGGCAAACATTTGCTGAGCTAATTATAGAAGCTACTTCTCAGTGCAACACTGGTTGAACGTTGTTAAAGGCTTAATAGGAGAACAATGTTATGATCACTTCCTGAAGGTGGAGTTTCAGAAGGACCAAAGATTTTTAAAGAGACAGACACCCATTGAATGCTTTAAATTATAGTGAAATTTCTTTTAAGTCATATTTGATATATACAATATTCTTACAACAACTGAAGGTAACATTACTTTATTGTGCTGTAGAATGTTACTATGTGGATGGAAAACCCATAACATTGTTCCTTTAAACCATAAAGTTCTATCATCACATTACACAAGCTAGATGTTGTGCATTAACAATTAACCTTGTTGTGGACACCTGGAGCAAGTGGTGTTGTGAGTTTTTGTAGGTAATCAGGAAACCCAGAGTGGAGTTCTAGCAGTATGAGGATTCTCCTATCAATTAAGTGGAATGGATTCATTAGTGAACTAGTAGAATCAGCATTGGGAAAGTAACATTTTATTGTAAATTTGGGTTCAAATTAACTTTCTTCAAACATAAAGGGGGAGAGGATCCCACTTCACGCACAATTGTTGTCACGGCAATGGTTACAAGGACTACTTATCTTTCTCTCATCTTGCAAATAAGAGTTCCACACACTGCTTAAAACATTAACACACACACGCAGAGTATCAACACCAACGAGTCATCTCCTCCTGTTTTTCTTGGTCTATGGGGATTTGTCAGTCCTCGTCAACCAACCGTGTCAACCGTGACAGTCGTCCAGATGTCTTCTGCCGCCACAAAGATGACAAGAAGGACAGGAAAAGAAGTGGAGTGTGGGGATGGAGAGAAAGGATTACCAAATCTATAGTTGGACATACATGAGCAATTAAATTAAGAGCACAAAGGACTAACCATGCTGACAAGCGCTATTGTAGTAAGTTTAAAGTATGTAGTACTCCAGGAATTACAATTTGGAAGGGAATTACCTGATGGTCAGCTATTCTGTAGGAATATATTTATACATACATATTTTTATTTGATTTTATTCAAAGTAAATGTTTTGCACTTAGCTTTGAGCATCTCTCTGTTATGCTTAACTGTGTAGTTCCATAGGAGAAAGATTTCATAGGCTTGAGCATTAAAGTTTCTCCAGGTTAAACTTCTTTGTTTTGCACCACATGTGTGTAAAACACTGGTAAAACATTACAAGTTAAATGAAATATTTCACTGACAAGGAACTTGTAGCAACTTTAGTATTTGTGAATGTTGTTAAAATGTCTCTACAGAACAGAAGTAGCCAACAAAGAGAAGTTAGGAAAAATAGTCTTTAATTAATTAGCTGGGAAGTATATGCTTTTTAGTATGTATAATTAAAGAGCTGAGACATTTCATGCAGATCTTCAGAGTAAAATATTTATTTTTTATATATGTTTTGAAACAATTGAATTGTCGAAAGAATTCTGAGTTGTTATGTGGGCATGTATAATAATAAGAACAAGGCATGTCCTCCAGCATTCATGGTCAAAAGTGGTTTAAAGGAGCTGTTACACTAACCTGCCTCTAAACGCTACGATCCGCTTCAGCCAGATTCATTTTCTATTAGCAAATCCAGTGAGGTTCTGCCCGGCTGGCCTCAGATTTTTTTTTTAGTGTTAAAATATCTCATGCAGATGGGTAAAAAAATAAAACCATGCTATAAACAATCCATTTGCAAATTTTATTTTGCAATTCGAGTGTTTTCAATATGATAACACAGCATCAATAAAATGTGATTACAAATTATGTTTTCCATTATAAGAATAGAAGCAAATCTGTTCTTGAAGTTGTTATAGTTCAAAGCAATTTAAATTAATGTAAAGTTCAGTCCAGAGTCCAGACTTTCAAGGCAAATGAATAAATTAATTAAGTCAGTAACACTATTATCCAACACCAACATGAAACATAACATTGTTGGTGACCTTCTGTTAACGAAGACACCATAACAATCACTGGAACAACTTGAAACCAATAAAAGTATAAAGAAAAAAAAGAAAAAGAAAGAAAAGAAAAAAAAATCAACTGAAAATTTATGCAGACAATGCTTGTGGTTCAAACGCACAGAATATCAGAATTATTACTGCTCAGACCGAATAATTCACAACTTCATCTAAACAATGCTTACATTTGTATGATTTCAAGAGTGATGGACGTATCTTTTGGATAATTTATGTTCAAGACATAAAACATGGGGAAGGCGTATCTTTGGACAGCGATGGGAGACTTGATGGGCTCATTCACAACCATTTGATCAACAGCAACTTCAAAAACCTGTTCACCTAGAGAAACAAATAATCAATACAAAAGTGTAAGATCCACCAAAGATGACCATAACATGTCCACTTCAGAACCTGTCGCCCAATATGGAGTTACTGAACCCTTTTACATCTGTATATTCTGTCGTACAAAAATTCAATGAACATTTTAATTATACAAATATACTTTGATTCTGGGTTTGTCTGCTGTTTTTATCTGAATGTGTTCTTGACATGTGAACAGCATAGTAACCTTCTTCCACAATTTTTAAGGCCACAGGAGAAAAACACATTATTGATTATCTGTGTGAGATCTGCAGAGCTTCAAGTATTTGGACAATGAGATGCATGTAAATTTGCAAATATTACACACATACATAATGACGACTTGGTTTTGTTGCAATCAAGTATGACAGTTTATAACCTGGACTATTACTCTTTGTTTTTTGTTTTTTTGCAAAAAAAGTATGAGGTTGCAAGCAGTCATATCAGAAAAAAATTTCAAATTAAATGGAAAACAAAATGCTTTACGTACACCAGTTTTTTGGTCTCACTCTTATCTTTTATTTAAGAAAAATGTAAATTGTCCCTATATGTGTTGCTCCTCAGTTTACAAATGACATGATGAAAAAAAAAGTTATCTACTGTAACAATCTACAAATCTGAGCTCACCAAAAATTTAACACAAGCTGAAAAAGGTCCAAAGTGGTTCAAACAAAAAACCGAACCGAACTAGGAGAGCAGAGCTGGAGTCTGGAGAAGGACACTATCTTATCGAAGCGCAAAAACCACCTGCATATGTTAACACCCGGGACATCAGATTATGCCTAACAATTAAGAAAGCCACAATACAAATACTGATACAGCATTTTTTTAATTTTTTTTTTAAGAAAACAACATATGGTTTATTGGTTACATTACCCCAAAGGCACCAAAACTGATGACTCCAACTCCTACATCCAACCAAAGTCCACAACACACACCCCAGGGTCAGAACAGCTAGAGCTTGTTATATCTGCACAACTAGACTTCATGCTTCGTGAACATTCTCGATCCCATGATGCAATGTGTAAAGTAGAAAATACAAGAAAAATACCTGTTAAAAATCAGGAAAATTCCTTCTCATTTCTAAGGTACATTTACCCGTTTCTATACAGATTTGTTTACAGTGTACGTTAGCCATGCACGGCTTTGCTTGCTCTTCCATTTCTTTATAGAAACAGAGCTGAGGAGGAGATTCTGGACACACACCGCTAGCCCCTAACGGCTGAACAAATTTTCCTGGAAAGTGTAATTAGCATAATATAAATTGTTTTTTGTTGTTTTAAATTGCTAGTCAGCTAAAATTGAGATTGAGGTTGAGACAAACATTTGTGCCTTCTATTCTAATTATTTATCATATAATCCAAGATCTATTCTTATTAATTCTAAAAGGTTTTTAATGTTGTACCTATCATTTTGTCCACTCTAATTATTATTGATTGTTTATGGTTAAGATTTAAACATTTATCCATTCTTGTTTTTTTACGTACCGTACTATATTGTTTTTGATGTAACATCAGAGAAGGAACAAAAATATATCATTTCCTCCATGCGAAGCTGCTCTTAGCAGAAGCTCTCTTCTGCCTGTGTCTTTCTTCATCCTCTATGCACAACAACAATCCTCAATGGTTTTGTTCTCCTGGTTGTGCAAAACAAGAACGTGTTGAAGAAATAATGAGCAAAGCTGAAGATTTGTGACCCTTAGAGTTTCTCTGTCGGAGATTTTCCATCTACTTTTTTTGTCCATAACATGGCATATGAAGCTCAGATGATGGGCTTGGCTAGGCAGAGTTCCAGCAAGCTGTTGGACTGTGCCAGGAAGTACTCCATGAAGCACATGGTGAGAGCCTGCAGCACCAATCAGTCTGTACTGAGGTTGTCAATGGGCTCATTAGTGCTCATTACAGCAACCTCTTGGGCACCTGGGTGCCCTTCAGAGCTCTGAGGGTAGGCATGTGAGGGTATACTTTTGGTAGGGTGAGGGGCAACGCTTTAAAAACAGAGTAAAAGCACACACACACAAAAAAAAAATAAAGAGTGAAAACTCTTTGTCAATTGACATTAAATATTATATGTGCAACTGAAATTGAGAATACCATGTTATATTTAAGACTGAGCTGGAATGTTTATTGAACTTGTCCATAGTGTACCCTGTTTCTCTGACAATATTTAAATCTTCTACAAAAGCAAAGTATTATTAGAACCTGCTAACCAAAGCATTGAAACACCAGGCGTGCTGTGGTGGTGTAGGAGACAACGCGACCCATGTTTGGAGGCCTCGAGTCCTCAACGTGGCCGTTGTGGGTTCTATTCCCGGACCTGGCAACATTTACTGCATGTCTTCCCCCCTCTCCTTTCCTGTCAGCCCACTTTCATATAAGGGACACTAGAGCCCAAATTCATTTATCCAAATTGAGGCTTTGAAGTGTCATACTTTCACCCAGAAACATATAATTTAACTTTCCACTTGTTGAGAAATCTGTGTTTTGTTTAGAACACTGTATGTTGCTTCCTGCTGTTATTTTTTTCCAAGCTTATCCTTCAAGCCCCACAAACTTTGCAGGAAAAAAAAAACAACACCTACATTGGGCAGGACAGCTAAAAGAGAGGGAAACTTCCCTCTACAGTCACCATTTTCTGTCAAGTAGATGAATCGAGTGTTTTACACGATGTCTTAGTAAATGCTGTAGGACTCAATTTTCTGTCAAATCCTTTCTGACTGTCCAGATGCAAACAGATTCCAAAGCCCTGTGTTACATATTTTGTGTGACATTCGGATGGTGGAGCCAGGTGTTGGACATTTTCTTTCTATCATCCTGTCTGTTACTGTAAGAGGAAAGCTTGTACCATGGTACTATCTGCAGTTTTGTGTACAGCATCCATTCATCCCTTTTATAACCTTTCAACATAGAAACTTTTTGACAGATTCTGAGGGACACTGACTGCAACTGTACCTCACACACCCCCTTATGTATGGCTGTGCATTTACAGAAGAAGTAGAGCACCAGAGCAACAGAACACTAAGGAAGGATAACATGAGTAACAGATTACCACACTACTGCATTTTAAGGCTGCATTACAACTACAGAAGGATTCCCATCCATCTTAAGTCAAACCGTCAGTGGAAAACAGGATTTATGATTCATAGTTTTAATGGAATTGTACTAGATGCCATTTAAAATTAGAACCATTAGAACCATGGCCATATCCTTGACTTTTTTATATATACACAAGCTTTGTTGTTTAAATATTTTTTAATGCTATTTTCAGCCCTTTGTGCTGTGATATTGGTCTGACAGCCGTCAGTGAAACTTCACGCCGGAAACTGCAAGCCCTAAAATGTTTTGTAATAAACTCCCAGCCAGCAGCTATTCATAAACTGTTCTTGTGTTGATTGTCAGCCAAACGAACTTTGGAAATATGCTAATGAACAACGATGTCCGTCACCTTCAGCAGACATTTCATTCATTCCAAACTTAATTGGACTTTAACTTTTTTTAGTTAAAACATCACCTGGAGAAAGTTGGGCGTTGATTGTCCCTGCTGAATGGGACACACACTGTGTTTGATGCAGGACACTGTTATAACCCACAATATATTTAATTTCAAAGCTGTAATATGTGATTATTTTTTCTATGTATGACTGAAAGGCAAGGCCCTACTGCCCCCCCCCCCCCCCCCCCCCCCCTCCTGCCTCTGTGTAGATACACCCCTGCTTTGCAGTGTGGGGTAATGTAGGCTTATAAAAATCATTTCACAAGAGAAAATATATTTAATCAGTACGAATCTGATTTTCTACCAAACAGCATTTTAATTCACATCTGCTCAGCTGTTACCAAAAATGAAATGCAATTATTAGATCTCATCAGTCAGCTTTAACATCCTCAGTAGAGAAACCTGGTAATGAAAGAACCACAAAATGAGGCCACAAAGCAGAAGGCTCACAATAAAGCTGCCAATTCACAATATTGGCCCTTCACATTACCTACAACAGAATCCCTTCTGGGAGCTGGGTTTCCCTTTTTAACAAGCAAAAGTCAGTCACTGCCTGCACCTAAGATGACACTTCCTACATGTCACACACTGCATGAATGTTTTAGAAGGAGCACTACAATATGGAAACAAAGTGGATAAATACTCAACTGTCTGAAAAGGGGATAAGGCCCTGAATACGTTCTGGTAACATAATCAGCACCGTAGCAGCTTTGTGTGTCTGTTTACATAGTGGTTGCTATCGCTCTCCTCTTTTGTAACAAACAAGAGAACGGTGGCATGAAGGGCGGGGAGGGGTGGAAATAGAAAAAAGAGGAAAAATATTTTGCATATATTTTTACGTAACTGTTCACATGTCAGTTCAGAATAGTAATCCATAAAACAAGTAAGTAGCAGTATATTTTAAAAAGAGGGGCTTGGGTCGTTTCCATTTCCTTTTATGGTGTGGGGGTTTTTGTGCCTGTTTGAATTGATCTGCACAGCTCAGACTAGGACTGAATGCTCAGACCAAGAATCCATAATTTCATATGATCTGATTGTTCTGCAGTATTACATTGATTTTGTTTCCCCATTCTCCCTCTCTTTGGTATTTAACAAACAAGTTGAGGCACCTGAGCTCAAGCATCCAGAGGAAGCAAAAAGAGGTGTTTTGTTAGGACTGAGGTGATAATATGGAGACATGGACATGCTTGTTAGAGAAAGGGATCTGCCACAAGGCACTGATGTCTGCAGTCACAAAGCATTCAGGACTTAGGACTTAACACACTGTTTATCAGCAATTGGGCAAGTGTACTTAATGCCTATTCAGCGTTTCATGGCTCACTGTAGATGAACTGATTAGGTGGAACTGAGACGTTGCCTCCCCATGACACTGTATGGGGGGTAAAAGTAAGGCAGACATTTTGTAAAGCTGTTTGATAAACTCTTCCAAGTCATTTGTCAAGGCTTTCACCCAAAAACTTCAGCAAATCAAAGGTTATGGTGCTGCAAAGTCAAGGTGAACATATTATTTACAGAGGATACGAGAACATCAAATCCAACCAGTTAAATAAATCAATAAGTTGTGCACAAGTATTCTGGTGGAGCAGCTCAGAGCACTGAAGTCAAGCGAGGGAGGGGCTCCTAGTCACTGGTTTAAAGCTCCACTGTTATCCTTCCTCAAACAAGCTGGAATAGATCGACTAGCAAAACATGTTCATTACATTTAATACACAAAATTATTCTCAGATATTGAGATTTCAGTCACCCAATCTGTTTTGAGCTCATTTAGGAATGCGATGTTTTAGTGCTATCTCACGATTATTCAAATGAGCTGCTGTTGGCCATGCCCTCCCAACTCAGTGTTTACATCAGTGTTTCACTTCAGACGCGTGAAAATGACTACATACCATACATTTTTGACCCAGACGCAGAAGAAGTGGAACCTCCTGAAATAGGAAATATTTCTTGGTTGTTTAGAAGCAAGTTTGACCACATGAATTCACAGTATTGACCACAAAGTAAGACATTCTGCTCATAAGATTAGGTTATTACAGACAGATACACTATACGTGTGCTTTCCTTCATTCTTACCAGCCATCAGCTAATCTCCCTTACAAAAAAATCCCATGAAAATCACATGTGATCACATGTGATTTTCATGGGATTTTTTTGTAAGGGCTGTCACACATTTATATTGTTTCTTGTTCAAACTGAGGATTCTTGCGTGCTTTGGGTCAGTGTGCCGTGATGTGAAGTCCAGCAGCTGACAGCAGCACAATAGTTCTGTACAAAGACTGTTTTTTCTGCAAATACAGCTTTTATTAAAACATAGTTTTGCAAGACTAGAGGAGAAGCATTTCTCTCAACATGTAAAACAATTAAAAAATAAATGAAAAATGAGACAATATTGATAATACATGTTTTTATAAGCACTGGATCTTTTCAACAGATTTCCTCCTGGGAGCTGGGTTCTGTGTACCACTGAAAGGACATATGGTGGCAGTGTCCATCTCTGTGGCTGCTGCCACCACAGACATCAGTACGTAGTCGTCTCTTTGAGCGAATCGGTGTGTTGCTGTGATGCGTCACAGTGTCCTCCATATTGGATAGCTCAGTAAGGAAACACATCTAAATGTACTGAGCTTTATAAAGTACCGTTCTACAAAGTATTACAGTTAGTGACTGACATTAACACGTTCTCTCATACACACTAATATATTTGGCATTGTAAGAAAGCACTAAAGGGAATGTATATAACTTTTTCATGTGATTATTTTATTGTTTTGGTTGCTTTCTGAATTAAGATCACAATGTTTACATTTCATACAACTGTTTCTGATAAAACAGTTTTATATTGATGAATACACACATCTTTGCATGGGTGTATACATGAACATATTTATGTGATTCTACACTTCACTGTGCATTTGCTATTTTAATATGTATGTATGTATATATTTATTCTTTATCAGTAAGAGGAAGTGACATCATTCCATGCTGTTTATATAGCCAATCAGATGTAATTCCACAAAGTAAAAGAGAAAGAACAATAACTGTTGACAAATGTTCACATTCAGGAAAAACATATTTCTGCATATTGCATCATTGACTTGTAGCATCTTTATAGCACAGTTATAAATTGAAATTGTGAAGCTCAGCTGTGAAACGCAAGACTTAAGAAAAACAGGTCCAGCTCTGATCCTGACTGACCCATCCTGCCCAAATCCTCTGGTCTTTAATGCACTTTCTTTCTACACAGTACGGAAAAATTAACTAAGCTAAGAAAAAAAAAAAGCAATCATAGTAGTTACTTTGGGCGAAATTAGTTAGATAGGAAACATTTCTTGGTTACTTAGAAGCAAAGTTGACCACAAAGTGAAGAAATTCTGTTCATAAGATTAGGTTATTATGGACAAATACACTTTTACGTCCTATACACATAAAATTGAATAGAACAGACATGTGACTCTGACATAGGCATTGAGAAAAATCTTCTCAACTCAGTTTAACTTCTCTATACATTGTCAGCACACTAAAGCAAGACACAGAAAAACTGTTTTCCTTAGTTTTTCGCTGCCAAAGTACTGAAATGCTTTAAAGAGACCCATCAATAAGGAGCCAGTAACACTGGGCTTTCATTGTGGCTAATTAATAAATGTATTTCAATTATTGTCTCAATATTTTAGCACACAGTTGCATCTGAGAAGCTGTTGGAGATGTTGAATAGCTTCAAAAATTTAGGTAGTCCAATAAGATCCCTTACAGCCCAGACAAACAGTCTTATCAAGAAAGCTGAACAGCACGGAAAATGCATGTTGCATGATTTGATGTGAAGCACAACAAGAATAAAACATATTTGCACTGTGCACTGAAACAAATGAGGTTTCACTCTATATCAGGAAAATCAATACAATAACAGGCTCTATGCACGACGCACCCCAGGTGCATGCTTAATAAGTAACAGTCTCCCACACTGTTACGCTGAAAATAGAGCCTGCAGAGTTAGACGTTATGATATTGAACCCCGCGCCCCTCGTTCTTCCTTAACCACGCTCTCAAAGTTCTCATGCGGGATTTGGTGCGAAGAGTTGAATGTTAAGCACTAAAACACAGTTCAGAAGAGGATTATGTTAAAAGAGTCATCTAGAGAAACCCACCTGCCTTAAAAAGAGAACTGTGATGCTATCGGCTCCTTTAACTCCCATAAACCCCCGTACCAGTTCACGCAATCCACTTCCACCTGCCGTCTACTCCGACGTACCTGTCAGATTGGTAGGAAATACTTATCTCAAGCTAGATGGGCAGGCAAAACACCTCAGAGCGAAAGTGTGGCTGGGCACGATCACGGCATGCCGACAGAGAAGGAGAGGAAGCGACAGAGAAACAAAGCAAGAGAGCTGCTCTGAGCTAACAGAAAGAGAGTGAGCCACCGATAAAGAGAGAGATGGGGGGATTGAAAAAAGCGATTGGGTTGAAAAACGGTTCTATCCTCTGAGCACTTCCCTATCAGCGAAGCGACAAAGCGGAATGAAGCCCAGGTATTAGCCTTCTCTTTGCCTTTTTAACTCACTCTCCCTCTCCTCCTCCTAGCAGGTAACTCCTCCACCGTCTATTTTAAGCCATTCCTTCAGCGTGCCATGTCAAACAAGCCTGAAATCCCTGCTAATACTAGTTACCCCTGGAACACTGATCTCACTTCTTTCGTTAGACAAGTCATCCCCAATCCCTTCTCACCACACACATACACACACAAAATTTCCAAAGGAAAAAAGTTAGAAGAAAAAAAGTGCTTTGACATTGCGTTTACATTTTGAGCCTATTAAATCCCAGAATCTGTCTCACTTCTACCTGGATTTTACTTTAGTCCTATAGATAAGCCAAATTAAAATGAACCCACTAGGGCCAGTTTTCAAAGCTTTGTGTTATCCAAAGACCTGTGCTCCATCTCGGTTGCACTCTTAACAATATCATGGGGCCCATGATAGTCTTTAAACAAGGAAGGTGAAGTGCTTCAATTAAAAGTAGCTGTGTTCCAGGGGACAAAGGGCACAGAAACAAGAAGGGCGAAGACTTCGCAATTTCTGATTTATGATACCTCAGAGTTCCCCAGCGGTGACTGAAGAGCTATCCATTTCTTCAGTAGTAGCATGAAAGACGGCCACCTTGAACAGCTGCAAATCTTAGCATGAGCTGAGCTGTTACCTGCAGTCAAGAAGGAACAACTTTTGATGCATACAGTAGAAAACAGCTGTTTTCATACACAGGATATAGAGACACTTTTTCTTTTCTCACTGTCTGAAGTTACTTCAGACTAAACATGTCTTTATTTTAGGTCAGTTAGAATTGCCAGTGTTGTTCCTACACAATGTCCTTTCCTCATGATGCCATCTATTTCATGAAGTCCACCATGTCCTCCAAAAAAGGCCCACAACTTGTTGCTGCTATGTTCACCTCAGGTTCACCCCACGATTCCCACCTGTGATTGTGTTCACAGGGTTACATGTGTCGCCCTGGATCCTTAAAAAGCTGAGTAAAGCTGAGTAAAAGCTCATGATGTTCAAGTCTTCCAAATAGTTCTGTTGGGACAGCAGCATCACGAACAGGGACTTAAAAAGGCTCAATGACTTGATAAAGAGGGCTGGTTCTGATCTGTTTCTGTACTGGTTCTGTTTCTGTTCTGGACACGCCTGTAGAATCTCTGGAAATTATGATTCAAAGAAGAATTTTATATAAAATAAAAAAAAAAATCAAAGATAACTCTCTCCATTCACTACATGAGATAGAGTGTCTTCAGTCATAGGCTTCTTCAAATGTGCTGTGATACAGACTGCTACAGGAGATCCTTCCTGCCCACAGTAAACACCCTCTGCAGTGAATCTTTAGTTAATTGAGTCACAGCATTTAATTTTCCTTTGGAATGAATAAAATATTTTTGAATTAGAATTTGATGAGTCAATTATTCAATAAATATATTTGTATTATTTTGTTGTTTTTATTGATAATATTGTCTTGGACCTGTAATTAATTTAATGAGACATTTATTTATTTTTGTATTTATTCTTTCTAATGACAGGATTGGTCCTCCATAGTTTGTTGCTGTTCTTTTTAGTCCCAATGTTGTTCACTGAAAGGCTTAAGGAAATACTTTTTTAAATTATATCCTACTGGTATATTTTGTTACGATCAGGTTGCAGAGGGTTTCAGAAAGCTCCTTGTTTTCACTCATCATGACCTGCATCTTCTGCAATAACTTGATAGTGAGATGCCTTTTTATAGGCCATCCATTAGATCTAAAGCAGTCAATGTTAATTTGCACAGAGGCTAAGTTGCAGATTTCAGCAATTTTCTTGGCTATGCACCTCAACCTGTTCTATACTTATTCTCTGTGTTGTTGTATTTCAAATGACGTGCACTCATTTGTCTAGATTTCTTGGTTTTACTTGGGCTGTTTCTGACTTTTGGTGCAAATTTTATGTGAGTAAGAAATAGATTTACACAGGAAAGAATCGACATGTTCAATACTTATTTAGCCCACCTTATATACTCTGTGCAGGGTGTGCTGTCATATTGCTGGCATCATTCTTACAGGAAGTGACACAAAATGGATTCTCCTCCAAATGCTTCTTCTGGTGCTTGGGAGAACCCACTGTGTAAGTCGTGTGAATCAATCTGAGTTTTATTGCTCTAAACTTTATGCAATACACCCTGGCTTTCATTGCTTCCATAATGCACATTTACTTACAGTCTACACATACACAGTGTTCACACAAACTAACTTACTGGCACGCACGCTCACATAGAAGAAATCTATTGAGTGTATTTCTCTGTGCCAAGGCGTCTTTTTTTTTTCTGAGCCAAAGATAATACAATTCATTTTCCCCCTATTTCCTTACAATACATCTTTCAGTTCTGCCTTTTTTCTGCGCATGAAATTCATTTTCTAATGGAAATATTTGTTTTGTAAATCAAATATGTATTATGCACAGAATGCAAAGTGCAAATTAAATTATGTTAATGAAATGAAAGAGATATGAAATGCATATTTCATGGACAAAACATAACCCTGCAGAACAGCCATTTCTTGATAAAATCTTTAAACACAATCTCATTCGGAGAAAGACATATTGCCATGGCAGATAGCACCTCATTAAAATGGTCTCCTTTAATATCAGTCCTTAGTATATATGGGATTGTAAATAACCACTGGGGAAGAAGAACCAATAATGAAATACTGTCTTTAATAGCTTGCCATTGATGTCAGCATAAAAAAGTCTACTAGAGGAATATTGGAAATTGGGTGTGCACACACATAGTCAAAAGCTGTAAATGATTGCATATTTAAATAGAGCTGACTAAGGAAAAGATGATACAGATATTAGTAATAGGCAGAAAATTATGCTGACCTGACATAATTCCACAAAAAAAAGCCCAGACTGTTTTAAATTTTATATTGGTTACACTTAATGAATAATAGATTCTGTAGCCGTTGTTGTGCAGTCCATGATGTTAATAAAAGCCTAAGAATAGGAGCTCTGCTCTGCCCAGCCGACTAGCAAATGAACTAGACTGGCTTTTCAGCAGAAATAAATAAAGCAAAAAAAATAAATAAATAAATAAATAAAAAAATACAAAAGGAAGGAGTGCGGGGGTGGGAAGTTAGGGGTGAGGGCATAGAAAACAAGAGCAAACAGGGATTGATAGCAGGGCAGAGGAAAAGATGCAATGTTCAGTAATTGAGAAAAGAACATACAGACAGACATCTGGACTGCTAGCCAGGACAGAGGCTGCATTGTGGACACTGCTGAAACATGGAAGTTATGGGATGTTTAATTTTCTCGCAGTTTATTTTCTTCATTTAAAAAAAGTTTCTGTATTTTGAGATAAAAAACCCATTGAACTCAAGTAAAATTTGTTAAGAAGAAAACAGTTCTGCTCATCACTAAGAAGCACCGTCTTAAATCTGCTAGCTAAAAACCTATTCCAGTTGGGTTAAGATGTAAAGACATTAGCAATTGCCTCAATTGCCTTGAGGAACAATTCTTTCTGTCATAATGTAGCCTTTTCCAAACAACCAAAACTCCACCATAATAGATATATTCAACTGGAAAACATTCAAGACTGTTGTTAGTTTTCCAAAACACAACAAGGGACAGAAAGATCTGGTTGCCATTTTTCACAAAGTTAGTCTGTTTAAACCTGACATGTTTGAAACTTTTGTCACCGGGTCAAAATGGTCTTGGTCAAAGTCCCCCAAAAATAGAATTTCTTTCTTTATAGTACTTCCCTTCTCTCTTCTTCACAACTATGACAGGATTTGGGTCACCATTTCTTTGAACACATTTGTTGTGTATAGTTTTTATTAGTTAAGCAAATTAGTAAAATTCAAAAACTGTATATACATATGTAAAGTAGGACTAAAATTATTAAACAATATCTCCTAGTGTAAATGTTATTTACACACCATCCATCCATCCATTCCCTGTTTTATTTGTATAGCAAACAATATTACACAATGTTTTCAGCTAACATTTATAATTTTAAGTAACCCTGATACAGACGGTGCTTCTGAATACAGCCGACCCATAGTAATGATGTAGATGGGGGAAAGTGGAGAAGGGTTTGTCTGATTGTCAGCAAGGAGGAAGATTTGTTGAAGAGTGGGCTGATTCTTGGCAGGAGGTCACCACACTCAGTCACTTTATATCAACCTCACTTTACATGCCTAATTTACCTCCATGTCTGCTTCCTCTTCTCTCTTCTTTACTGCTCCTGACCATCCCTGATTCTGTTCTTTGCTCTTCGCTGCTTAAACTTGTTTTTTTCCCCTTCTATTCTTCTACTGTTTGTCTTGATTGAATGACCAGAAACATCAGAATTCAGGTCAGTTTAGAAGCCTTTACTTTTATTATGTCAAATGCAACAATCAGCTTCTGTACTCACATGACTTTGCTCTCTCAACTCATCAAACACAGATATAAGTAGGGGAGAATATTTCAGCAGACAGATGTCTGCTAAAATACATCTGTCAACATTTTCCCCTTTACAAATATTTTTTTTTTTGTCCATCATGACTTTTTTAACTTTGTGGCATTGAGCAACAAGAACCTGAAGTTGAAGTTTAACCAAAAATTAAATAAAAAACTTTATCACAAAAAAAAATCTTAAAATTTAATGTAATTTAATAATTTCTCAGCATGATGGAGTAAAGGTTTAAAGCATTAGAGAAATCCACCAAAAATCCATATGTGATTCAGGCTCTTTAAAACAATCCATTGTTCCCCGTGGTTCCCCTATTTTCCTCCAGTCAGACTATGAGAAACTTGGTAAACGTAGACAAAGACCATATTGTGATGAGTTGACACATTGTTTCTAAGAGCAGCACAAGAGGGAATGTTACAATGACACAATGAATTCCCATTTTCTCAAAGATTAAAAAGACCCAAGGAAAGGAAAGACGTTGAGATTCTAAAATGGGACACAGCATTCAGGCAATTAACACCATTCTTCTACGGCCCCTTTGAATCCTTGAAGAAAATACTGTTGAAGAAAGAATACCAACGGTAAATTTGGTGGTAGAGAGAGGTGACCTTGTTAGGTAATTAACATTTTATTCTGAGTTTAATTAGACAAACTAAATCAATTCAGCCTAGGTAAGAAAAGATGGGGCCTCTGAATACAGGAAAGGGAGAAAAAAAAATGTCTGTTTTAATTGTATGAAAGCATTAAAAATGCACCTGTTCGCCGGCAAATTGCCTCACTCATGGAAATCCGCAGGGAGATGCAGCCCCTATTCAAAATAGCATCAAGTTGTTAAGCTAGCTATTTATGTGCTTGAGTACATGGAAAGAAAAACAGAGAAGGGGGGGAGGGGAATCCAAATTATGTTCCTCGTTCACAGTCCCCCTTGTTAGGGATTCTAAACAATGCTTTGGAAACTTTTTAGATTTGGTGCTTTGTGTCTCTGTTGGCTTGTCTTCACCAGCCAAACTTTGTCTTAACCCCCTTTGGTGTGCAGCAAATAGACTCAACCTCCCAGCAACAATTTCCTTGAAGTTTCCATCCTCTGCTCCCCATCCCTTTCCTCCCTCTCTTTTCTTCCTTTGAATCCCTGAGCTGCTGTTTTATTTGCATCTGGTTAAAAATTGAAATTAAAATCATCTTGTCAGGAAATGCTGAATGATAAGGAAGGGGAGGGAGCTTGTATCAAGATCATCAACAATTTTAATGGAACTGGGTCCATAGGTCATGAAGCCAAGTAGAAAAGCATGGGCCGTGTAATGAAGACATATCACTGGCCATTTAAGTTTTTTTTTGTTTTGTTTTTGTTACTTCAAGGTTGGACCATTGTAATTCTTTGTTATCAGAAGGACCACAAAATGCAGTTAAACGTCTTCAGCTGGTGCAAAATACTGCAGCAAGAGTTCTGATTAAAGAGAGAGAGAGATCATAGAAAGAGGGAAATCTGGGGCTCCCTGCTAAAGCTGCTACCCTCCACAACACCAGATAAACAGAAGAAAATGGATGGATGGATGAATGGATGGATGGATAGATGGACTGATGGATGGATGGATGGAGGAGATCATATTTCTGAGGATATTGAGGACTGTGTGTAAAATGTAGATTTTTGAGAAATCTCAGATATATTATTTCTCATCTTTTTGTGGTATTTTGTGAATAGAAATATTTTTGGTAATTCTAACTGATCTAAAAGAAGATAGGTTTAGGGTAATTTATCTTCAACCAATGAGGAGAAAGCTTGTGTGTGTATCCTTTTATTGTGTTTGTAAATGAGGAAAATAAAAATTGACTATCAAGATATTTGCATATCTACAATTTCTCTTTTGCCAATTCAAGCAAGGAAAACCCTATTAATATGTTTTATCTACAATCATTATCACATCAATTTACAACAAAATGTTGATTACTATATTCTGTTATTATATTGCACGTTTAGTTTATTTAAAGGAGAAGTATGTATTTCCCAGGTTTAGTATTTGTGTTATTTTATAGCACAATCAATTGACAATGTTTCCTTCAGTTGTTGAAAAAAAGTTATGTATATCAAATATGACTTAAACAAAATTTTACTTTACTCTTTGGGCTAAATGCAAACACACACCACAGTTTTTATATTTATGCCATAGTATAGTAAACAAACAATATGGAATTGCCTAATTTTTGTTTGTCCAACATTCCTTATGAAGCTACAGTGTCGAAGCATTTTCTATGTGTTTTTTTTAAAAGACCAATGACAGTCTGTAGTTTGAGCACACACTGCATGCAGAATTCAGATTGTTGTTTTTATGAGTGGAAAGATTGTGTAAGCAGTTTTGATTAGCGTTTAAATTGTGTAATTTGAAGTTCAGAGCTTATGTTCAAGGCTCTTACTGTGAACGTTTGCTGTGTGTCGTGTGTTCATCTGCTTCATTGAAGCTATGGATAAAACAGATGGTTGTCAAACTGCTTCAGTTTATTATTTTGGCTGTCCTGTAGCATAAAAGCAGACCCTTGGCTGCAATCACCATAGTTCTACAAATCTGAAAAGCTGGTAACAAGTTAAACAGACCAACCAGATCATTGTAAAAACCATAAACAATTAGCTAAAAGTTAGCTCACTGGCAGTACATGGAGACAGAAGACATTTTGTGTATCGTTACGTTTTGTGTATCGTTACGTGATGAAGACAAAGAAACAAATCCTGAAAAAGCCTCTCTGTGCAGTTATAAAATCTAAATACAAAATTTAACAGGTGGTGCTTTTTAGTGGCTGAAAAATCCCCTCTTGACTAGTGGTGCAAGAAATGAATCTTTGCTAGATGACTAATTTACCAATCATTTTTGCATTAGTTGACTAGTCAAGTATTATTTTAATCCATCTCTCCTTTCTGTGGGCCCTCCTGCTGTTCTCATCAGTGGTTCATGTACTTTGTTAACTCACCTTTGCAAGTCTTCCCTGGTGTAATTGTGAATCTACGGCATCATATTCCTGCCAAAACCCCAGAGGAGCTTATTAACCCATCACAACAATGAGTTTATAAATTAATAGAGCACATAGCTTTGATTGTGGTAACTTTCATTTCTCCACAGGCCCATAAATGCAGCAGGCCAAGTGGTAAAATGTGTCTCTATAGCAGTTAATATAACAACACTGACAAGGTCCTGACATTCTGACAGTCAAAATTTGCGATGACAGTTTTCAATAGACGATTTTATCAATTAATTGTGGCAGTCCTATTCTGGACTTTGATGGATTATCCAAAAAATAAGGATGGTTCGCTCAATATGGTTTTTAGTTTAGTAACGATAAAGGTAGGAGTAAAGATATGCTATCTGTTAAGTCAATAACTGTTTATTCCTAACGTGGACTGTTGTGTGGACTGTATGTGAGGGTTTGTGTTCAAACGCAAATGCGATCCAAATCCGTTTTTTTTGTTGTTTTTTTTTTTTTTGTTTTTTAGTTTTTGCCCATTTTCGACTTTGTCACAGCAGTCTGAATGGCCAAATTCGGATCTTATCACCCCTCAAAAAAGTCAAATGTATGCCACTTCCATATGTGGGGCTAAACTGGAGACATATCTAACAGTTCTGAAAATCTTCAGATTTTGCTAACCTTTATCAAAATATTTTGGGTTTTTACAATGACCTGGTTGGTTTGTTTACTTTGTTACCAGCTTTTCAGACCGTTCATTTTACATTACGCTTACATCTTTGATGTGAGACATGGGTCATAATTCTGCACCAGCAGACGTTAGATGGCATAAATACAGACGTAAAAAATGGCTGAAAATTACAATTCTGAAAATTATGAAAGGAGTCTGTCGCTGAAGCGCATCACATGGCAATCCTACTCCTCTTGACTCTGACCACACATCCAAACAGACTTCTCTGCAGAGGTAATACTCAATTCTCCACAAAAGACCACCATCACTGTTAGTGGTACTTTCTCTTATGAGATTCCTTTGTATTGTTATTATTTTGTAACAATCTTGTCGACTCCCATTTATCAATGATATTTAATATCAATCCATAGACTACTCTATTTATTATTAGTTCTGTTAACACTGAGATGTTTATGTTCTTCTGCACCTGTGAGTCGTTTTGGGGCCCCACACCTTTCACATAGATGTCTGACTGCGGTCACATTTCATTAGTGATATGAACAACCAAGCTTAAAAACAGCAAAAAATTTTAATTGAGCTTTCAGATCTTCTTAGATGATTACTGTACCTTTTTAAAAACTCTTTATCCTTCCAACAGTTCTGGGTTTGCTACTGAGCTGCATTCCTTCAAAGAAGAAAGCATTAGAAGATGAAAAGTGAGCTGTCAGTATTCAGTGAAACAAGCATCTCCTAAAATTGGTGAAGGCCAGCTGATGGTTGGATCACTGCTCGTCTCCCACAGGCAAACCGCATGTGGCAGGTAGTGAGCAGGCAATCGCACAACTATAATTGGTCACAATTAATGCCCTAATAACACAGCCATCACCTCCTGGCCCTCTAGAGGAGAATCCTTTACTGCTTCTTAGAGAAAAAAAAAAAAAACACACACAAGTACAACGCTACAAGAGAGTAGAGTGAGAGAGGCACATGAGAGAAAAAAAAGAGAGACCAGGCCACTGTGAAGAAGACAGCCTGTGAACAAAACCACTTCACCTTGTGCAAGACGAGCTCCAATTGGCAGTGCTTCATCTGGCCTCTATTATACTGATTAATTAGAGTTTTACAATTTCCTTGTTTGAATTGTTAGAAAATGACAATGGAGGTCATGTGAAAAGCTCTAATTCTGCACCTTATGGCGTAAAAAACCCCCAAGACCTTAATCCTTAAGTACCCTGCATGCTCCCCGATAACAATGAAGACAGACTGCGAAGAAACAAAGACAATAGTTTTAAAAGGTAGAAAAACACGTTGTCCTCTGCTTAAATTCTTCCATTTAACCCCAGTCTTTCTGCCATTCACACACACACACACGCACGCACACGCACCTCTGCACGCGCCCACACACACCACCTCTGATACTCATTGCTCTTTTCTTATTTTTCAGACTTTTTTTATTTAATGCCATCTGGCCCTCTCATCTCCCACCATAAAAAAAGAAAACTAATTCATGTTCCGAGTCATCAGTGTGATGAATAGTGCAGGTCCAGGTGCTACTGGTGTAAAAAAGGAAAGAGAAAGGAAAGGCGGAGGGGCGGTGTGTGTGTGAGAAAGAGAGACAGTGACTGATAGAAAAAGGGAAAGAGTCAGGGAAAAGAAAAATTGTGCTTGTTTTCTAATTATGACTGAAAGTCATTATAAGGTAGTCCCATTTTTAAATAAGGAGATTTGGTTTATGTACAGACATCAACCTACAGTGAATTACATAAAGACCCTCCAGTGTAAAGCCAATGGTAATTTGCAGCTTGGTTAGTTAACAGAAACTTGCAAAGTCTGCTATTGGCTAGCAAAATGGAAAAAAGTGAATTATTCCTTAATTTCTGCAAGTCAGGCAATGTTTGTCAATAAATTATTAAAAAACAACTTTACAATTAATTGAATTTTGGCATTTGATGCAAGTTCCACACAATTCTACACAAAATGTTTTAGGTGGCCTAAGTGTGTTTTAGAACTTGTACATGTTTTTACTCTTTATATCATTTTCCTGTCGTAGCCAGGGTGTTGTGTGCAGGTTTTTGTTGTCATCCATGCCTGCTGGATTCAGGCATGGCCTCCGACTGGAACCCATCTGACCTAATTAGGAAGGAGTATTTAGAGAAGTGGTTTCCCTGAAGCAGATGCCAGATGGTTTTCTCACACATTGTGGGAATCTGGTGTGATTAGACCTACATGCTCTCTGTTAGTCCACTCCGCAGCAGATCGTGGGGCAGTTGGGACCAGCCACCAAAGGTTCCTGTTGGCTTGCTGGCTGCATGAGGTCGGTAATCCTCACACTCTACCACTGACCAGGCAATCGCAGCAGAAGTGCGCCAAGCAGATATGGACAGGGACTTCCTTACTCCATGGACACGGGTCTCACTGACAGGTCAACTGGAGCCAGACGCATCAGTTGGGAATCTGCAATCTGAGTCTCGTCCCACTGAGCCCCGCTTTCCTCACAGACTTTATTCCAGACTTTTGGAGCTCTAAGTCAGAGCATGCCTTGTCATGTGGCAGAATAACTCATTTACCTATGCAGGAACGTCTGCAGTCTATCTGGTGTGTGGAGTCAGGTTGGTCATGTGGCAGTAAAACAGGCAGGGCAGTGGAATAGAGAAACACTCTCTTAGAACATGCACAACCTCATTTTATTTAAAGTCAAGGTCAATATGATGGAAGTTGAGTTGACTTCAACTAGTCACTGTGACGTTATGGAAACGCACAAGGAAATGCTTCTCGACAACCAGCAGGCTGTATTTGCTACATTCACACAAACTGCTTTTAGACTTCTTTTAAAACCAGTTTAAATAGAAATCTATTTGTTATGCAGAATCAAACGGAAAAAAAGACAACAAAACATTATATTAGACTTTGCAGCAGCAAACCAGAGAGAAGATCTTCTGTCATCGAAGTTTGAGGCTGTTTTTACCTGCCCAAGAGGTGAGTCAGCCTGACCTAGGAGTCAAATTATTGAAAGGGCTACAATTGTGCATGTTGGAACATTATAAAATACACTTATTACAAAGTGATCTCTTTTGATTATGGATAAATTGAAGCAGGCTTCTCTGGTGACTCCAGTGGAAATGGCGTCAACAGTGAGATGAGGACAGCGTGACGACCGGCGTAAGTGAGCTGGGAATGTTTATATATGAGCGACGGAAAATTAATAATAAACACACTGTGAGTGCAGTTGTTATCCACACATTACTGGACGTAACGGCCACATTATGAACACACAAAAATATATCTAAATCATAGTTCCATATAGACACGGCATTGATGAATGTTAATGAGGTCTGTGTGCGGCTTCAACTTTACAATAAGGAGATGACGCACAGTGGAAGCTCATAGAGAACGGTACGACTACATGTTGGATGCTAAGTGACATGAAATAACTTTTCAGTCACTCAGTGGTTTGTAAGTGACGCAGCCGGGACCTGAAGGGCACAGGTTGCCATTGTGAAAACACGTGCACATGATCATTTTTCAGAGCAACCACGTAGACACATGTTCTTTTACTGGTGTGCACACTGGTGATGGATAATGAGCATACACGTTTGACTGTGTGTTTGCGTGTGTGCGTGATTGAGCCTAGTAGCTCATCAGTGTCAGGCCTGAAAAGGTTGTGGGATGAATGAGAGCAGAGAATCAAAGAGAGATTACACGTCTGACCATGTATCATTCTCGATATATTGAACGCAGCCTTTGTGAAGATGGGGGCCGCTTATAAAAAGTGGCATTGTGCAGTGCCTGAAAGAGCGTGTGGGCTCAACTCCATGACTAATCTGTCCCCTCGCATTATTTTATTCAATCTTCCCCGACTTTATGTCTTCGACATTTTGCTACACTCAGTAACTTTGAGTTGAATGGACAATTTTAAAGATTTTTAAAAGGCATTTGCTCGGGCCCGTGTGCTGAGAGAACAAAAATAGAGACTGTCTCTTTGTTTCAGTGCATAACTTATGACTAAAAGAGGGCAGGGTAAAGTCTTGAGCACATTCTATTTCAGACTCAATATTCAAAAGAGTATTGAATTTCTAAAGGGAAATATTTGATAAAACAAATTAAAGAATTTCCTTTCTCATTCTAGTTTCTATAACCCACTTCACCCTCTGTACTCACTTAGGTAAAGCACACACACACACACACACACACACACACACTGTCACATTAACATTAGCTCATGGCCACTGATTCATAGAAACAATTCAGTTTGCCCGTTTTTCTTTTGTTCTTTGTTCACCATCCTGTCAGAAGAAGCATGCCACACGTGATGGTCATCACAACACAAACTGCTGCTACTGCATAGGACAATGTGTAGCATGAGGAGATGTTTACACTTGTAAAAACGTGGGAAAATACAAAAGAACATCAATTTTCTTAATGTATTTTTGGATCACATATTAAAATTAGTCAGTTTGTTAGCAAGGGATGTGTGACCATTACAAACCCTGTCCAACTGTACCTTATTATAAGTTTTGCAGATTGTCATGTTACTCTACAAAATTCTGGGTTTTGCATCCAAATTTAGATTGATTCTTTACAACAATGAGGTGCAAAGACAACTCTCAAGAAAGAGAATCTTTTTTTTTTTTCTTTTTTTTTTTCCCCATAGATGTACGAGTGTCTTACGGAGGATATTTTTGAAACACGTAGGACAAGTACTGCAGATTTGTATCTACTCAGTAGTGGGTTTTGTAGCAACCGCTAACATTTGCATATTCTACACTGTACTTTAAACATCACAGATACTGGATTCTGATTTCAGTCTCTTTTCAGTAAAGCTTCACAGTAACTCCCTACAGGTTTAATTATAATCTGATGTAAATATTCATTACTAATAAAAGTGGTTTAGGGTCACACTTATTTCTTTATTGTAAGTATTTTTCATCACTTATGCAACATATTTGTCACACTGTACAGCCCAACATCTTCCACCATTTTCTAAGGGCTATATATTTGCAAGATTGGAAGGAAAGCACATCAGACAGCATGTCAAGCGGTTCTAAGTTTTCCGACATTACTGACAATATTCAATTCTGTCCGTAATGTCCCACTGCACGCATGTTTACTTTAGAGAAGGAGAAGCTAATAGATCAACACTGTTACTGAAAGTGGACTTTCGATAAAGAAGGTGAAGTGGTAAGACCAGATCAACAAGGCAGAGATCTCTCATTCACCTCAGTTAGTTCTCAAAATGCAGGTGGTGGTAAGAGGTTGAGACATTTGATAAAATGGGACTCAGCAACCACAAAGCAGCGGCCCTAAACAAAAAACTAAAGTCTACATTGGAGGGTTCACATAAAAAGAATGAAAATTTTTAAAAGTTAGAAAAAACAAGTTCTAAAACATTTTGTATAAACAAAAAAATTCTTTACTTCTTAAATTAATTGGTTAAATATACTTTTATTTTGTCTTAATATGACTGCTAAAATGGGGGAAAGTACTACTATTATCTACTATAAGCTCCTTCATTTTGCCCTCTTACGCATGTGGAGAAACAGTCATACAAACACACACACAGATGCTTCTTTTTACCTTCAAAAAGCCTGGGCAGCGCAGTCTGCATGAATAAATAGTTTAAGTGCTTATATTTCTATTGCTGCTTACTCAACTGCTAACAAGACCTGTTTCCCAGTCAATGAGCTGCTTCGGCATTCATGAGGATCACTGGCAGACACTTTGCATTCAACGCCAATCACAAACTGCAGAAAAAAACGAGAAAAAAAAACACACACACACATACAGAAATCTAATTACAAGAGGCATTCTGTGATGCTTCAGCATTCGACAGTGTTTCACCACATAAAACAGACGTAGCTTTCCCAGACAGGCCGTTGAAGCATGGACATACTAAAGAACTGCAACCAGGTAAAAATGATTAACCACCAAGACACACACGTCACTTGCTTTGGAATATTAGGTAAAGAGAGCGATAATCTTTTGAATATATAATGAGAATATTATTTTATGTTAATTATGTAAGTATATATGCAAGTGATTGTAATAACGACACTTGACAACATCATAATGAACGATTTAAAAAGGGATGTATTTTGGTTATAAGCCGTTCAGTGATTTATAACCCAACTGTCATGTTTCGGTGATGGTTGATGGTGGACCCAAACCCAGAGAGACAAAGAAAGTAAGTCAATTGGAAAATTTGTTGAAAAAAATATATGTATAAAAATTATAAAAACAACAGGGAGCCAGAGCAGAACAAAACATAATCCACAACAAAAAGGCCAACAAGGAGATTTCTACAGATATTTTTTTTAGATATAAATTGTGGCCTATTTTGATTTGTGGTTTCTCCATGCACAGTCACAGGGAGGTTGTCTATCTCCAACTTTAACTGGACCAGAGGCAAGGTACACCCTGGGGAGGTCACCAGGTCAACATAGACACAGCCATAACCACAATCATTCATACAAACTCAGGGACAAATTGAAGTGTCCAACTGACCTGACATGCATGATTTGAGCTGTTAGGGGAAACAGAAGGACCTGGAGATAGCCACTCATGCACAGGGGGGATATACAAGTTTCAGCTTGAGACCTGGCCAGGATTTAAAACCAAGACCTTTTTGCTGAAGGGCAACAACTGTTACCAACTGTGCCATGAATGACAACCTTTCAGAGTTTTAGATATAAACCTAATCACTTTGAATAAATAGTCTTGCCAAACATGAAAAATGATGTTCAGTCAAGTTTGTATTAGAATTCCTGCCTAATGCCATTAGGCTTCCCTTATCCCATTATGCTTTATGCCATTCATAACAGGTTTCTAATACATGGTTTTCCTGCTTTCAGATCCATTTCATTTGGCCCACACAACATCAAATATTAAAGTAATCATGCACAGTCTACCACTGCAGCAACTTGCAACAAAGTTCAGATGGGGTTTATTACTGCAGAGCCTTAGCATAGCAGAGCAATAGCAAGCAGCACAGTGGAGTAAAGTGCAATGATAACGAGGTAATGTTTCTTGAAAGATGCTTTTTGAACATTGAACTTACAGATTTGATTAGTTCTTGTGTACATGAGAGTGACTGACAGCACCAAGCTCTTCCTCCAGGCTCTGGCTAGTTGTTTCTGACTTGCAGTAATACATTTTTGCAGATGGCAGTAGGACCACAGGGAGGAGGTAGAGGATCTTACCTTTATAAAATGATCCGTCTCATACTGTTAAGACATAGTGACAGTATTGACAAAATGCAAAAATATATTCTCATGAATGTTACCAAGCTATAATGAATTAGATGTAATCTTCTAAAAACTCTTTCATCCCAACACTCGACCAATCAATAAAGTTTATTTGTGTATCACATTTCGTCAACAATGCAGTTCAAATGGTTTCTATCATAAAAACACAAAAATATGAAGTCATAAAAACAACATACAGTCATCCAGTGAGAAAGCAATAGCAAACAATAAAACACATTAAAGGTTTCATTTATTATGGTTCAAAAGCTACTCTTAACAGCTGGGTTTTTAGTCTTGATTTACAGCAGTGGTGCCCAAAGTGGGCCCTGGAGGCCCGGCATCCTACATGTTTTAGTTCTCTCCCTGGTTTTACGCACCTGGATCAAATGATGGATCATTAGAAGCCTAAGAAGAACATTGACCTGCTGAGGAGGTTGTCACGATCAACTCAGAGAGAAAACTAAAACATGCAGGATGCCAAAAGTCTGCTTCAGCTGTTTTGCAGTTTTCTGGAAGTCTGTTCCAGATTTCTGGCGCATAGAAGCACATCAGACCCATGGCTCTGGGTCTGGATGCTGCAGACCAGTACCAGAACCAGAAGACCTGAGAAGTCTGGAAGGTTGATGCAACAGCAGCAGATCTTGTGATACTAAGCTGTTCAGTGTTCTCTCAGTGGAAGAACTGGGTGATGTTGTCTATCTTCCTGGTTTTAGTCAGAACTCCAGCAGCAGCGTTCTGGATCAGCTGCAGCTGGAGGATTGACGTTTTAGGCAGACCTGAGAAGATACTATTCCATGAATCAATGCGACTACAGATAAAACTTGTTCACCTCTATTTGCCATTACACATTCTCACAACAAGTGCTGCTAAATCTGTCAGCAGCTTGAGATCTCAGTTAAAACCCTGGAGGAGGCCGGGAGAAAACATGCTGAAAATAGCCAGTTTAAAGTGCTACATTGAAGAGTAAAACACAGATTTATTCAACAGAAGCCAAAGACCAAGGGAGAGTTTTAACACATTTACACCAGAGAGCTCTCTGAGGAGAGATGCACCAGTGGGTGGTTGCACGAGAGCTTATTTGAGTATGTAGTGCATTACTGCCGGTGTGTGCGCTGATGGGTGTGCTGTTTGTGTGTGCACGCGTTTTCCCATCGGTGCGTTGATCGCTCTTATCCGTACACCCACCTTTTTCTTGGTTTTGAGACAATCTCCCAGGATGCCTATTCTACATTAAACAGTGCTTTGAAGACAATTGAGCTGAGACCCAGGCTGATCAAGGCTCCCTTATCCTTCCAAGCACATCTATTATCAAAGCCTTCGTACCATTACCGTCATTATACACTATGTATTATTATTATTATTTTGAAATGCAGCGCTGAGAGCAGGCGAGAGATGAGAGCCGCCGTAAACAAATCTATTATTGGTGATGAATTGCATAATAACACAGGCATAATGCCATTCTCTCACAAAACTGGTGAAGGTGCTGAACTGGAAAAAGTACCCCATCTGTAAAATTTGAATAAACAATGGGGGGGAGAGGCAGAGAGACAAAGATGGAGTGGTCGTTAGATGGTGTGTTTTTACTTGAAAGTTAAAGACTGCAGTTTGGGTTGTGAATGTGTCTGTGCAGCAGTCCTTCTATTAGCAACCATTACTTACATGTCAATCAAAAAATTAAAACAAGCATCATTTCAGAACAGAAAGCTTGAAAACATATAAGAGATTGTTATTTATAAAACAATATCTACGGGGCAATTTTAGATTACAGATTTTTTTTAATTTTTTTTTGCAGAATGCTGTCCTTTCTTATTTGTTAGATGTACCTGATGAGTTTCATATCCATGCAGAGCTCAGTCTGTGGAGGTGCTCCCACACAGCAGCTGGTTGCCAGCAGATGTCGACCATCAACACCAACATGTACATGGTTTTTTGTGTGTTTTTTCTTCCCAGATATCCTGATAGGAAAAAAGATGAACCAACAATTTTGAAGACTGTTATGAGCAAAAAATATTTAAGCTGTGTGATAAAATGAAATGAAGGACATCAGAAACAGCCACAGATACAGTTTGAACAGAAGTGGTGAAAGGGTTTGATTTTTACTCACCTGATTACCCTATTCCTGTTTGATACATCCTCTGCATGGCTTGAGAGGAACTACAAACATTTCTTAGCTTTCTAGTGCAGGTCCAGATGGTGTCAGCCCCAGAACCCTGAAGGCTGGGGGAGTCCTTCTATAGGATTCTGCAGGATCTCTTCAACCTTAGCCAGACCATAGAGAAGGTTCAACTGTTGTGGAAAACATCCTGCCTGGTTCCAGTAGTGAAGAAAACTCACCCGTCAGTCATCAGTGACTATAAACTTGTTGCCCTGACACCTCACAACATGAAGGTCCTGCAGAGACTCCTGTTGGCCCACCTGAGTAAGCAGACAAGCTCATATCCAGAACCCCTGCAGTTTGCTTATCTCTGTGGAGTTGGAGTTGAAGATGCCATCATAAACCTTCTTCAACAATCCCACCTTCATCTGGACAACGTAGGCAGCACTGTGAGGATCATGTTCTTTGATTTCTGCGCTTAACACAATTAAACCTGATCTGCTTTGTTAGAAACTCCAGAAGACACAGGAGGAGCCTCACCAATCACCTGGATCCATGACTCCGACACTAACAGACCACAGTTTGTGAGACTGAAGCTGAGCTGGAGAGCTCCTTCAGGGACGGATTGCTGCATCCTAGGCACACAGAGGAGTGATATTATAGATCCTTCCTCCCAGCAGTTATCAGACCATCACTGCAGCCAACAAACTCAGACTCAGTGAATTGTTTACATTCCTGCTGTTATCTGCATAGTCTTTCAATTTCTGGTAAATAGTCTGTTAATGCACAAATATATAGTACAATTAGAAGGTGTGTCCAAACTTTTGGTCTGTACTGTACATACACATTTTGCCCTTTTTTAATAATCCTACTCATCACTTTGAATCTGAGTATTTAAAAATTTCCTTCATAAATTATTGTATTTTTTTTCATTTGTTGTAAATTTGTCCTTACTGCACAGTCGTTCTATTTCTTATTTTTTGTTTTTATATCTATATACCTATCTAGATTATTAGTTACCTATAATCTGAATGCTTCCATTTTGCCTGGTACCCACTGAGGTACCATGAATGTTATTTTTCTTTTTATTTATTTTGTTAAATCTGGTTATATAGTTGATGACATATTTTTGTCAAACTAGTTTACTTGTACAAAATACATGCAGTATATACACTTAAAGGCCAGGATGGGAAGAAAAACGTCTTCCTTCTCTCTACCAGAAATAATGATAGCAGTGTAAACTTAGCTTCTTTCATTTCTTTCATTTCTGGGTCACAGAGGAACAAGTGAGTGAACAAATGTGTCCACGTTCCTCTCCACACACTCAAACACTGTTTAGTTATGCTAATTGGAATATTTTTGGGTCAATTGTAAGCCTACCACAGACGGCTGCCACGCCTACCCTTAGCAGAGCCACTTACAGTTTTAATATTTCATTTAATTTATATGGGCCACCACTAAGTCGATCTGACAATGCCAGAAAAACACCTTTATTCTTTTTTTTTCTCACTATGGTTAAAAGAAGATGCCTTTTAATAGCAATTTCATCGACCTTACTTCTGGCCTTCTTTACCCGACTCCCTGTTCTTATTTGTTTTAAAATCATTCCACCCTAAGAAATAATCAATACAAACAATTATGAGATCCAGCTACAGCGCTGCTGTGTTCTCCTTCTTTTCTCCATCTTTTGTTTCCCCTCTCCTTCCTTTCTGTGCTTGTATCCATGTGTCTATTCTCAAATAGTCCTCTCTCCTTGGTGATTCAGCGGGTATAATATTTAATTATAGTCTATAATTTATGCAGGTTATCAAAGTCTGAAAGCATTGTTTTATGTACATTGTGTAAATTGCTTTTTTTTCCCCTCCCTTTTCGTCTGTCTTTTTGTCTCAGTCTTTGCTATTCCAACCTTTTTTTTTTTTTTACTTTTGGTTGGAAGACGAGTAAATTCTTTGCAGGCATAGAAAGAGATATTGAAACCCGGGTGCAAATGTAAAATGAATAAACAGGCTGGATCTCTTCTTCAAGGGAATAAATGAGATCTGCGCAAAATAATTTCAACTTGGCCCATTCATCAAGCCCAACCAGAGAATGTGTGTGGTAGTGGCCTGTGTATGTTGTCCATACAGTTTGTGTGTGTGGGGTTGCACGTGTGTGTGTGTCAGGAAATAATGGTGGTAGTATCTTTATGTAAAGAGACAAAATGACTAGATTAAGAGTGACGAATAAGAAAAATGCCACAAATATTTACAGAGGCAAAAGATAATTATTGCCAACAAAAGCGAAAACAATATATGTAAATGGAAAGTGTATTTACATTTTAATTTGGTCAAACAATATACTGTGACTTTAGCTGAGGGATTTAATGTTATTGCCTCTCATTACTTCAGGTGACCATACTTAAAATGCACCTCAACACTGTTAAAAGCACAAGAGAAAAATTATGCTTTCATCATCACAAATTGGATGTTAAGTACAAACTCAGGCAGTGGGTTTATGTAAGTTCACTGTTCCAGAGACACATTCGAACGGGAGACTCCTCAGTAAGATTTCTACTTTGATTTTCAGTCCTCAAATCTCATCACTAATTACTGCAGTTTCATTATTTTTATCTATTCTTTTCTTTTAATACTCAAATGTCAGTATGAAAATCTGCTCATATGTTAATATTAATCACAAAGAAAGTATTAACTGAGCCAACAAACTCTTAAGTCATTTCTATTTGGCAAAATACAGTTATCTAACTATGACTAATGCCAAAATAAATGAGCAAATGAAAAGTTAATGCCACAAATTGGACAGAGGTAATCCAGTCCTCTGCAAATGTGAACCAACAGCATAATAAAATGACTAAGAAACAATCAAGCATTAATTAGGGGTATTAACACAATAAATAGAGTGCTTAAAGTATAGGAAACACCAAGATATGTGTGTGTGTGTGTGATTGCAGCTGCTGATTTTTCCTTAACTCTAACTTCAGTGTCATCTAAACCATTACTGATCATTCTGGACCTTTCCAACAACACTTTTGTTTAAAGCCTACAATGGTTCACAACTGTTAAATACCAGGGTGTCACAATGATTAATCATTCCAAAACATTTTCTAATTTTAATGCAACATATCTTATATAATTCCTATAAGCAGAAGCCAACACATAAAGCCACCTGGTTGTATAGGTTTGAACACCTTTTTTAGCCGCTTTTTATTGATGCAAATACAATAAACAATTTATCTTGGTTTATTAAACATTTTATTTAAAGTAGACATATGCTTTTAAATCTGTTTCATATGTAAATCTTTCACTTATGGTCTATATAAAGTAGAACTTGGATGCTTTGGTCTGAATTCTTGGTTGCTGTCGCTGCGCAGACCGCTGGTCTACCTCTGTTCTACCTCTGTTCTGAGGTTTTAGAGCAGCTTGTTTTGCTGCGTTTTTTTTTTTTAAATGTGAATGAGACATTTCCCGCCACGCCCCCTCCAGGTCGCATATTTAAGGGCTAAAAAAAGTGGATTTTGTATGATATGTCAGTTCACCTCCTTTGAGTTTGATAACAACGACATGAATATCTACCAACAGAGAAACGTTTCATTCCAAAGTTTATTTAAGATGTCAACAAAAGAAGACTTGGCCTTCCAGCCTCCCATGTTGGAGCCAGAGTCTGACCCAGAGCAGGAGAATGAAGACGACCAACCTGCAGAACCACACATTCAAATGAATTCTTCACTGTGGTGTTATTACTGTGTTTACAACGTCACCATTCATACCAAATACCTACAATATGGAGTGTAGGTTATCTATAGTGTCCATGCATGTCAGATACCTGTGAAAATATTAATGCTACCACAATATGAAAAAAGTAAAAACTCATAATTAAGGAGTTAGCTAACGGGAGCATCAAGACTGTCACTGAATGCATTTAGGTCATTTGTTTTCCAAGACAAAAATGACAAAAACAAAACTAAATAATAAGTATATCCAAAACATGCGGTACAGTTATGTCCTCAAGGAGGCAGCTAGCAGCTAGCATACAACACTAACAGCAGTAAAAACCTTCATGCTACTATCAGAGCAATGGTCAGTAGGTCATTATCAATACACAGCATTCATGTCTAAAATAAGCTTTGCTGTCAACTTAGTGTTATTAAGCTCACTGCTCTGCTGTGTACCTTGGTTCAGTAGCCTAGTGAGAATGAGCTGATCCTCAGTCAGATGAAGTCTTTAGGAAAATCTCTCTTGATACTGGTGGAGGTTGCTGAAGCAGTGGTGTGTAAGGCCTCCAAAAATGGATTTTGCCTTTGATGTGGGTATCATCCAGAGAGAAATCAAATTTAACCAGACACTTCGAGGCTCTGATGTCAGGGGGCAATGAGAAACCCTGTGTGTCAATACATGCTAGGACTGAATATTTTGACTTGTTAACTTACAACTTCGGCATAACTAAACATGGACTACAAAATCACTGCAAGGAAAAATGTTTAACCGGAAGACATTACATTGTTTAGCAGTTCCACAGCAAATAGAGTGATGTTACAAACAAGAAAAATGTCTTATTGAATATAGAAAAATTAACAGACTGAAAAATTGTAACCCACAAAGAATATAAAGATATCTACACAGCACCAGGAGAGAATATATTTTAATTTTCTGTACTCCTAGACACTCAGAGTACACAAAAAATATAATTAAGGGCTAAAAAAAGTGGATTTTGCATGATATGTCTTCTTTAAATATGTAAAAAAGACCAAATGAGAGAGACAAACATTTCAATTTATAATGTACTACTACTAAAAGCACCTTTCAGAAAGTTCTGTTCAGTGAAAGTGAGGCATGCGGATGGAGCTGTATTTCCTATCTATGTGTGTGTAAAGATGAAGGTGTGATGATCAGAGTATTTTATCATGTAAACAACAGCAGACTTGTTGTCAGGGTTTGGAGTTAATCACATTAATCTTGACCAGGAATAATTTCTGTCATATATTCCTCTGACCACATGCAGAAGAATACATTTTCTTTTGGCCATATTCTGAGCTGCTGGTTTCATTTTGAAACTACATGGTGGTTTGTACATCTGCACACTGCAGGTCACAGGAGGACTTCAAACTCTGTTAGTAGAAGGTTCCATGTTCTGCAGAAGGTGCCATTTTTTTCCTCAAACCATCTGAACCGGCCCTGCCTCCTGTCCTAATGGAATCACCAGGCCACCAAGAGGAAAGGCATGAGGTATGATATTCACATTCACCTTTATCGTTTTTTTTCTTTCAATGCCATATCCCATGCCATGCTCTCTCATAATCAGCTTCATTCTATCCCCCTGTGCTCTGACTGATTGTCTCCATGATCCACCTGCCTTTCCTTCTACTTAAACTCCTCTCTGCCTTTGCAAGTAGAATAACAGCATTCTCGTTGTGTGCCTTGCTCTTTTAGTCACTCAGATTTTCTGTTTTACCCCCCTTGGCTCCTGTGCTGGATTTTATCTGCCATTCTGGTACCGGACATTGACCCACGACCCAATTCAAGCCTCAGCCAGGTCCATTCATCTCTGTCTAATCTTTGCTGACCTGTGCATGCTCACAGTCTACGTGTTTTGGATTCTCCCTTGGAGGATTTTTGTGTCTGCTTAGACTGAACAGAAATGCTTTCCTGCAAACTGGCTCCTTCTCTGAGTCAGGTTCAGGATTCCCTCATGCTCCCAGGCTTCCCCACTGACGTCATGGTTACTGCTTCATGCCCAGGTTAGTGAGATCTATCTCCACTAACACAGGATCCTTTTAGAATCTTTTTTTATTTCTCTGTGCTGCTGTATTTGCTGAACCCGATCCTGTGTTTCAATGTCATCATAACTTCAATTAAAAACTCTTATTGTGAATTTCCAGGCCCTCTTCATGAGGAAGAAGATGAGGATGTATGGCAGAACATTTTAACTTAAAATCAGCTTCACAACGGCTTTGCAGACATTTGAAATTGCTCTAACTCGCCATATTAGGATGTAGCTGATGTTTTGCTGAGGCAAAATCCCAATGAGATATCTGTAGCTACATTCTCATTAGTATAAAAGTTAAATTTACCATGAAAGCTGTGTAGTGGGTCCAATTAAGAATATTTGCATTACTATCTGAAGGAAAAAAAGTTTCTATCAAGAAATCAATAAAGTGTAGTTAAAAACCTTCAGTTGATCCAAAACAAATTCTGATGAAAACAGGTAATATTCTTCCATTTTAGCTAACTTTCACTGGCTCCCATTAAATCCACAATAACATTTTAAGCTTCTCCTTCTCACACAAAAAGCCTTTTATAATAAAGGCTTTTATCTGATTGTTTCCAACAGAGCGTTGACACCGTCTCTGTTTTTAAGGCTAGGAATAAAACCTTCTTTTTTGATAAATCTGATTGGCTGGTTTAGGTTTTGCTGTGGCGTTGCTGCTGTAGGTTCCTGGAGGACAAACTGACCAGTTTGACGCTGTGAAGCTTACCGGAAATTGCCTGCGCTGTAAACAAACATCCCCCACTGTGACGACAGAAGGGCCAAGCCAAACCAGATGGCTGATAATGCCAATTCAATATTTGGAAGTGTGGCCAACGCGGAATGAACGGCTTCATTCACTTCCTGCGCTGCCGTTGCTGAAACTCAAAGCAGACTACAACTCTGAAACGGTGCAGAAAGTCATCATCACCCACAACTTGTACTTCTGTTTGCTGATTGGCCCCGTTGAAATTCTACCAAGTTAATGGGAGGAAGACCAGACAGAGCATTGAAAGGAGATAAGATTAAAGCTAAACTGCAAACTTTTATATATATATATATATATATATATATATATATATATATATATATATATATATATATATATATATATATATATATATATATATATATATATATATATATATATATATCAGATTAATTAGCATTGGATTTATACTTATACTTGGCAACCAATTGCAAACACTAAATAAAATCAATATTGTATGTAACATCAAAACCAGTTAAAAGGACTGTGTGAAATTCTTCTGGTTCCTATGCAGTGTGGAAGAGTCTGGAATTTGATTTGAGAATTTTCCAGGCTTTGATTACTATGGAAAACAATTCAGTTTTTCATTATTGGTATTTCATAAATTCGGTCATTTTAAAATGATTTGAATGACATGCTTTATCATAAATCTGCCACCTGATTTTCTGTCAGTATTTTGTAATGTGACTTTCTGACAACACATCAAGCTAATCAAAAACGTCATATTGCAACTATTGGTCCGTAGACAGTTCACCTCAAAGTTGAGCCACACTTGTGGATCTTAAACTGGACTTAATTAAAGTTTTTTTAAAAGTAATAAAATGTACCGAAAAGATCAAAAAGTTATATTTAGTCAGATAATCTAATCCTTATTTCTACAGTTTATTGTCATTAACATATAACGGATTCAAGTTTGTCCAGATCCCAAAAAGCATCAATATGGCTTTATATTGAAAATCAGACCCAGTTTTAGCATTGTGGTGTTTTATGCTTTATGAAATCCCATTGAAGCTGTTTGATTTTTTTATTTTTTTTCCCTCCTAAAATGTCCACCATATTTAAAATTAATCTGAGAATTTGAGTCTGGAAAGTTAAGGAACTAAGAAATGAAATGTATAGAAATCCTGAATTTTCCAGGCTGCTTAAACTGCACCCATAATAGTGCTATATATGTGCATGAGAGAAATCACACCCACTAAAATGTTAAGTTAATGATATTCATAAAATACACCACAAAAAGTGCTCCATTACTACTTTTTGTGCACACACATAGTGATTTACACACATTTAGACACACACCCTGCCTTCACAGTGGTGGCAACGCTTCACAAAAGAATCATTGAAGGGGTTCCTTCAGTTTAAAACTTGAAAAGTATGTCTAATTTTGGTCAGAGTTCATTAGGCAACACAAAAGTGGAAGCTTGCTGAGAACATGAGGACAGTGGCAGAGGCGAGTGCTTCATGCCAGGACCGATAAGAGCAGACAGAAACTACAAAGGCCCTTCTCCTTTAGAAAGGAAACGATGAAGGAAAAGAGGGAGGAGAGCAACACAAGATAGAAAGAACGACGCCAAACCGCAAGCAAGGGTATTCATGACATCCTACATGTCAGTGTTTGGTAACGTGTCCCTGTGAGTCTGCAGGATACCAACATTTAACTCCAAAATTCCGCTGCCTTAGAAAGAGAAGGATGAACGGAATGGGGGGGAAGGGAGAATTAAGTAGGTCTATTATACTGACAGCATTAAATTGTCATCCCATCTAAGTCAAGGCTTTGTCAAATGGAGAACTTTATGTCAAATGCAAATCCACACTCAAGCCAAATTCCATTCCCCTCATTATGGGAAAGAAATGAAGAGCTTCCCATTTAAAAACATTAAAGTATCAACAGTAAAAGTGCATGGTCTTAGAATAGCTAATATGGTTCTGGAGATGTAAGTGGGATGCAGTGTTGCTGCTTTGTTGCCCTGAGCTGTAAATGGATATTGGAGATTAGATCTTTAATCTGGAGAGAGAGCCATGCCATTTTTCTATTTCTCTCTCTTATTGATTCTGGTCGTTTTCAGCTCTGCATGAACAAAACCTCTCAGAGATGAAAAGGCCAATCTATACGGACAGAAAATAGGTTAAAATTACTGAAACTGTGTATGACTTCATATGATGGTATACGATTCACTTGTGTTGAAACACATCTTACACGTGAATATCTTAATTCCTTTCTCTTTTTTTGAAAATTAGTTATTTTGAAAGTGTGAGAAAACAAAATTTCACCCCAAGTTTATGTCTTGGGGTGAAAAAGACATATCTGTATTTGGGTTTAAAGCCCAAAACTATGATCTGGTATATTACAGTTACAACAGTTCACAATGATGCTCTAAAGTAGCATAAAGGATTTATCTGTATATTTTTTGACATTTCCAAGGTTTCCTATCTATAAAAATAGTACAAGAGAGACCAGAATAGCATAATTAAAATTATTTGCATGTAAAATAAAAGGTGATTATAAAATAGAATAGCTTTTTATAATATAATAGATACAAAGTTGATAGAATGTTAAAGACTCACCGGGCATGAAAATGTTATTTTCCTGGTGGCACTTGTGAAGCGTTTGGCATTTCTTCATCTGATGACATCTCAGAGTGTCTGTTAATCTCCGCCCAAGGCTGAAATGTGTAAGCTAAATTTACAATTTGGTTTTCCAAATTTGCACCACTAGTTTCCTCTGCTGCTGTAGATCAGCAGCACTTTCACACCACAGCATAAAGCCAAGCAGATGGGACTTTCAAGCTCTGGATCATTCAGACATTACTGCATTGCTGTGCATCTCTGGATGATACCCACATCAAAGGCAAACCAAAGAGACACATCCAAAGCAGTGGATATATACCCTCTCTTTAACCACGTGTAGCTTTTAAATGTGAGCAGTATTTGGTATTGTATAGGTTTCCTGAAAGGTTAGTAAAAATATCAGAGGAGACGTTACCTTCAGGATTATGGAGACCCTCTTTTAGAGTAACAAAGATAAGATATCAACAAAGATGAGATTGAATCCTGATCTGAACGTTCTCATTAAGTTAAGTGATGGCCAGTTCCAGGTGTAATCAGAAAACGTTATTGCTAGCTCTTGACTCAGTAAATGTAGAAACTCCATTTGGACTGTAAATCTTGAAATTACATGTTGAAATTGCACTTTGTTTGTCAGTTTTCCATAATGTCTATGTAATTTTTATCGGCTAATCATACAATGATTCTTGACTTTCTTCTAGTTTAGGGTTACTTCCTTATAATGGCAAAGTAGCTTTTGAGGAGGAGCAAGAAGATTTGTTGAGGATCAGTTAATGTCTGGGTTTTTATTCAAGGCAGAAATCAAACAACATATCTTTGTAGAAGACAACCTCTTCAATCACTCACTCACAGTCATCTGGCATCCTTTGTTGGTACTGATTGTCAATTGGGAGCCCACATACCGCAACAGAACATTATGAGTTACTGTTAAATATAGCTAATATCAAACTATCTGTACGTCTTCGCTGCTGAAATTAGATTAATTTATTTAGCTAGCACAGTCTATACCCGTCGTCAACATCAGCTTCAACCAACCGTCTCTGTTCCCATTGTAGACTTACCCAAGGACTGGGACCTAATGAAAACAAATGGCTTTTCAATGGGCAGGCAAAATTGTTTTAGACATTTATCACCAACCTCATAGATTTCTGAAATCCCATCAAGTGTGTCCCTGGCCTACACCTCACCGTGTCTCTGGCTATCTCTCTTTGTTCATCTGTCTTTTTTTGCCACTAAATTCCACTAATAGGCCAGAATCACAAACTCTGTATCTTCTCGGCATCATTTATACACACTCCTTATAGAATAGCCTGCTTGACAGTTATTTACTAGTCAAACCTCTGTTGACAGAAACATACGGCCGCTCCAGTGTAGAGTGGGCAGAATGAATGGGAGCTTGCTGGTTATTTCACTGGGGGGTTACACTTTCTCTAAACTTTCACATTTTCCACAGCAAATAAAAACAAATTTAATTAGATAAGATCATTGTGAAGAAATTGTATCGTTGCCAGAGCAGAGAGAATAATTTAAAATAAAAACCATAATGTCTTATAGTACAGGGAGAAAATACAACAAATGATAATACTGAGTAATAAAATTAGCAATGCCAACAAAAGACTTTAGGGTAATAGAGCATATTCAGCATTAAATAATGAAAAAGTTCTACACAGAGACAGTATAGTTTATGAACATAGAAGGGAAGACTATTGCTGAACATGGATGGATGGACAGATGGACTATTATCTTCTTCACCCATTTAAGTTGTAGATTTACTACTGTGTTTGGAACAAATATCCTGTTCATAAATGTTTTTGAGTCGAGCTTTAACTTTCAGTCCGATTTCCTCACATTTAACTCTCAAAAGCTTCAGTGGAGCTCTTGGTTTCTCAGCGACCAGTGGGTGAACAAGATCTGTCAGCAAAACTCTCTGGTCAGCAGCCTTCCACCACCGTACTTTATAGGTGTTTTTGTAAGGCAGGTAGGTAAGGTGATTTTATTTATATAGCACATTTTCATCAACAAAGCAATTCAAAGTGATTTGCATGAATTAGAAGGAAATACAAACAAAACGATAAACCAAAGGAAAGAGCAAAAAGAAAAAAAACAAAAAAAGAATGAATTAGGTGTTGGTTCTCCATGTCTGGTTCTAAAGTAGATGGTGCTAAATGTTGATCTAAGGTAATGTTCTTGGTTTCTAAGCAGAATAATAATAATAATAATAAGAAGAAGAATAATTGTAGGTCCTCTGGATCTTTTTGTTCTTATAGGTTTGATTCCTGTTCTGGGTTGAGTGTATAAAGTAATGAGTAGTCCACAGCTTATAAAGTATATAAACTAGATGCTCATATTCAGGGTTGCTAGATAAGTATAAGTACTCCATAATTTATAAGCCAGAAGGAGTTTAGCTTAAAAATGTGTGTGCTTAGCTATAAAGCTTTTGCTTGTATGTTGGGGTCAGGTGGGGGATTCCTGACCCAACACACAAGCTAAAGCTAAACCTATAACACACAATAGCTTTAGCTTTTGTGTGTTATAAAAGTTCTTAAAATATATGTTGTATTCATATATTTATCATCATATTCTCTTCATCTGAGGTCGGGTGGAGGGGTCAGCAGCCTGGGCAGCAAGGCTTGTGCGTTACAAATGAGAGGTTTGTAACGCACAAACCTCTCATTGTGCATAACGACGAAACGTATTGAAGATATTGTTACAAACATATTCTGATTATGAAACGTTCCAAACATAAGATGCCCTGGCCGACTCTGGCATTATTTAGTTATACTGTCATAAATATTAACATTTAAAATGGAATTTTGGTGATTCTGAAATAGAGTTCCTGGGGGTTTTACAGGTTGTTTAAGCATTGTGGTTTGATCTGGGTGGGATTTTGTTTGGATGTCCAAGCTCTCTAAAATGTGAACAGAGATGGAAGAAAAGAAATACGTTTTACTGTCCCACATTGGGGAAATTCAGGTGGAACAGCTGCAAAGAGACAGGTAAATAAGGGATGGAGATTCACACAAAGATGCAAGTATAAAAAACATATTTAAAAAACACAACCAAGAATGACTTACCTCACAGGAAGAGGAAAATTACAGAATAAAACTGCAGTTATTAAAAATAGCATACTCCGATCCAAACTAACATCCAAGAAAGGCATGTGCAACTTAAAAAAATGCACAAAATGTGCATTAAAAACACAAAAGTAAAAACTGTCTAACAGAGATGTGAAAATACCACCAGACATGTTTGAAATAGAATAATATTTTAAGAGAAGAGAATTCGCCACACTTTCGTGCAGCCGCAAACTATCTCCAAACTACAACACGCTGATGGATTCTATAGCAGCAGAAAGAGCAACAGAATAATTTAACATCTTAAAGCCAACAGGTGCACATCGTGGATTTGGAGATGAAATCAACAAGAAAAATACTGGGAAGACTATTTATGTGATCAGAGTCATTCATGTGTGCTGAAATACGTTTCAGTTTCTCATTGGGTGAATTTGAGAACCTTGATCGTTTATAGAACTAGATTATGACCCAATGCCACACAAAGAAAGCATTGTCAAACATGTTATATTCATATATTTATCATCATATTCTGTTCATCTGGGGTCGGGTGGAGGGGGTCAGCAGGCGTGGTCAGCAGCCTGGGCAGCAAGGCCCAGACTTCCCTCCACACCTCAACTGGCTGAGGAGCAATTCTTGATGACGTTTCTTGGTTTTGTATTTGAAATAAATGAGAAAAACCCCTGAGAAAATGTAGATATAGTCATTGTGTTCAGAATTTTGAGAAAATAGATTATTTTAATACAATTGACTGCAGTGTAGCAAAATATGAAAAAAAAAAAAAAGAAAGAAATGAAACTCTGTGAATACTTTCTGGAACCTGCAACTTCTCAATCATTCTAATTTTTTGAGACTCACTTGTACGTTTGCACAGACTTTCTTTCTGCGTTGCCTCTCCTCCTTTCCACTGACTAGGTGAGGGTTCTCAGCAGCTGAAGCAGGAGTGGTGAACAGTTAATAGAGGCACTGCAATAACAATAAAATGTCATCAATCTGTAGACGCCTCCTGCTTCTGTCACACCGAGTTTGTACAGAGTAATGACATTAGACCCAGAGTAGCAGGCACACTGCTCTCTTAAAGGCACTACACCACTGAAACAAACAAATATTACATCCAGAGAGAAATGTGGGGGGTTGGAATAAATGGAAGGAGCACTGGGAGAATGGAGGAAGAAGAGAAAACAAAGCCAAAGAGAGCAAAAAATTGCAGTAGCCATGTTGAATTTTGATCATCATAGTACTTCTGACACCACATCCAGATCACTGAATTGGTTTTCTGTTCAAACATTTCTTTGCAGATCTCCAAACCACAAGATCAGAAACTCCTCTGTTTGTAGTCAGCTTTCCGTCAAAAGATGATTCTTCAAAATAAAACATGTATTTTATGCCATTTTTTGCTTTGTATGTCTCTGTGACGCTCCTCAAAAGGTTCAGGAAAAAGCCTTCTGATCATGTCAAGCACCCAAACATGCCTCAAGATTTTCATATTGTCATCTTGCAAACATGGATTAATTATTACTACTTCCCAATGTAACCAAATTGAGCTTGTTACTAATTATAAATACCTTGGCTTTGTGCTGGATAAAGAGCTCTTTCAGCAGCAAAGCATGGTATACCATCCCAGTTTTAAAGAAAAGGAATGACCAGCTGAGAGCGTAGTCACAACTATTGAGCTCCACAGTTCCAGTTCTCTCTGGGTTGCAGTTCGCCATCTTGTTTCTCATCCATGGAAGGCAACTCTGCTTGGGTTTTCCTGCTCCAATTTTCCAACAGAACCTTAAGGGTCTGGTGTAATGAACAATAAAATATAAAAATAAATCTTGTTCACCATTATTTTATATTAAATAAAACAATACACTTCCCATTATGGCAGCTATAGGATCATTGGGGATAGCCATGCTTCACCTGACACCCAGCATGGCCACTGCCTTCCTGTGCAATTCTACTTAAAAAAAAAACTTCTCACTTCCAGCAGTCTGGGCTTGAATCCCCTTGATTTGGATTATCTCTGGATGGGTTGTGACTGGGCCAATCAGCGCGCAGAAGGAAAAGTTGTGAATGGCATTGATTTTCTGCGCTGTTTTAGAATTGTAGTCTGCCTGTAGTTTTAGCAATGGCAGCGGAGGAAGTAAACAAAGCCTTTCAGTCCATGTTGGTCACTCCTCCAAATACTGATTTGATTCACCGATTGCATTCAGTTTGATTTTTTTTTTTTTATGTAAAACAAAATAAATGTGCTTTCCATTTCAATGAAATAAAAATAACTTGCAAATAATTTTCCTCACAAAAATACACTTAACTCATTGTGTTCAGTTCAACTATATAAACAAATCTCCTGAAGGTAAGGAAAGGTCAGAAAATGGAAAAATAACGCACTCCAGACAAAATGTCTTTAGACAGCAGGTATAGACTCTATAGACTCTTTGTTTTCTCTTATTTTTGTCTCCTACAGCAGAACTAGGTCTTCCTCTCTCCTCTGTCTGCTTCTAGACACAGAAACATGACCCCCAGGTTGGCTGGGGGTCACATGGTTGTGACATTTTTACTCATTTTTAGCTCTTTTAACTGCCGACAAAATAAGAAATAACAGTTTTGTATGTTTTTTTTAAACCAAATAAAATAACATAAAGTAAAGCATTGCAGACTTCCTTTTTAATGATTTTTCTGTTTTCTGTTATCATTTGAAGTCCTATGTAATCTCAGGTTTTATTTACTGTTCATTTATCACTTGTGATATATTTCTAGGGCTGTGTTTTTTTTTTTTGTTTGTTTTTTTTTAAGAACCTCAGATTTAATAAGGGTTATGTTAACCAGGGTTGCATAAGGAACGTGAATCTGTTAACTCAGAGGTGCCCAAAGTGGGTCCTGGAGGGCCGGCATTATGCATGTTTTATTTCTCTCCCTTGTGATAATAACAACGTTTTCAGCAAGTCAATGTTCTTCTTAGGCCTCCTAACGAGCCATCATTGGATCCAGGTGCGTTAAACCAGGGAGAGAACTAAAACATGCAGGATGCCAGCCGGCCCTCCAGGAACCCACTTTGGGGACCCCTGTGTTAACCAGTGCCAGTGCACCTAAAATTCAGTGTTTTATTGCTTATTTTTTATTGAATTGTTTAAATGGTCCAATTGTCTTTGAAGTATCTTCATTCTGTGTGACAGTTTGGATGTGTGCTGCTGATTGTCTGCACAGGTCTCCGTTGCAAATGAGATCTAGATCACACAGGGTAAAATGGTTAAATGAAGGAAAAGGAACTATAACTATGTAATACATAATAATACAAAATAAATGGCTTTCTTCAGTGTTCATCATTATTTTTGCTATAGATTTGACTTGGGCATACCTAAAACCAGCTGTATGGAACAAATCACATACTCACTTGTTTCTGTCTTTGCCTGCATAGTTGTGTTTAGATTTTTAAGGAAAGAGATCATTTTTAGTACAATTGGCTGCAAAGTAACAAAATGTGGAGAAAGTGAATCACGGTGAATACTTTCTGGAACCTGCAGCTTTTCGCTCATTCTAATTTATGCTACTGAAGCAAAGAAGCTAGCAAGTCTCCAAGTAACAATGTTGCAAATGCTAAGACCCACTTTGCCAGAACATTGAACAGTGGTTGTCGACCCTAACACATAAGCAGTGTTAGTTGGTAGCTGTAGGGGTTAATATTCAGTTCATATTCATGTTGTTTCTTATGTGTACTCAGAATTTTTGAAATTCATGTGGTCATTGGGTCTAAGTTTCAGAAACTACAGAGGATTTCATGAAACATTACTTCCTGTGATATTTTGGAAATACATGATCTGCTTTTGATGTGACCTGTTTAGAAACATGCAACAGCACAGAATTCTCAGTTTTCCACCAAATCCTGGTGATGTTTTTTCCCATGATTCATTTTTTTTTCACATTAAAGGGTCAATTGACCAACCACAAATGGATTTCAGTGTTCTGCGTTCCCCCAAAGTGGTCAGAGAATTTTTATTATTATTATTATTATTATTATTATTATTATTATTATTATTATTATTATTATTATTATTATTATTATTATTATTATTATTATTATTATTATTATTATTATTATTATTATTGTTATTATTATTGTTATTAAATGGAGTAACTAGAAAATACAGGACGACTTAAGTCTCACTTTCAGTTAGAATCATCTGATCTTCCCAGGTGGGTGAACAATCTGAACAGCATTGCATGATATGATTTTATTGTTGTATATATATGTGGCTTTCTTGCTGGAAAAGGAAATATTTTTTTGTCTTGTCCTGTCTTTAAATTTACAAAGCTGCCATACATTAGCACTTCCACATCCAGGAAGGTGATGTAAGAGTTTAACATCCCTCGACATCATGTCTTCCATAGGCATTGGTATGAAAGGCTGACATACATTAGCATCCCCCAGCTACATAAACATTAAATAAAAACCTACAATGTTTCATGAATTTATATATCTATATACAAACTGGTGGAAAGATTGGACCAGAAGTGGCTCATTTTTCAAACAGATTTATGTGTGTTATAATGGTTAGCTTTAAGCAGATGCTGGGGCAGGCAACAATCACAAACACTCAGCATCAGAAAGGTTAAGAGTTTTATTTAAGAACAGTGGATTTTTCAGGAAGGAGGGAGGCGCCAGCAGGGGGAAGGATCGACCCGGGTCCACACCAGGAGGGCAGGAGGAATGCTGTTTCTGGAAGTTTGGATGAAGATTTGCAGGTGACGATGAAGAGGAGAAGTTCTTAGCGCAGACGGTGATGACACAGATCTGTAGAAGTGGCAGGTGAGACCTCTGGGGCTGAGGTTGGCAGAGCGGGGTGAGCGTTTCTTTTTGTTTATTTCCAGGAAGGATGTTGATGAAGAGTGGACAGGCAGGTGGAGCTCGACAGGGGAGCCAGGGGAGTGTTTGTGGCTGGAGCAGCAAGGAGACCAGGGGAGAATCTGGAGGCATGGAGGAGATCATCAATACAGGAATTCTAAAGTTTTTTGAAATAATTTACAAATCTAATGAAAGCATTTCCTTTCACCCCAATTTTTCCAGTTTCATTAAGAGGCTCTCCTTACATGAAATTTTTCAGTATAAAACAATATTATGATTTCCAATTCATTGCTGGCTTCTGGTTTTCTTATTTCAGATTCCGGGCATAACACTGAGTCCACTGCATTTCTCCAGACATATCAAACTATAGCTCTCTTGCATTACAAATACAATTGTGCTGTTTTGTTGGGGGAGGGGGGAGGGGGGCGTTGTGATTATAAAGTGAGACTTTTACTAGTGTTGTATAACTTAAGTGAAAGTAGCACAAATAATTTTATGAGTCATAAATCTTAACTCAACTACAAAATTGAAATTTGAAATTAGAAGATTGACTTTTCAAGCAGCAATTCTGAGGTGAGTTTGCCTGAACTTCTATCACAATTCATATGGCAAATTATTTGTATGGCTTCCAGCATTAGCACTTACATAACAAAACTAATTACATACCAATGTCTGGAGACATGAGGGTGAGGAGGGGAGGCCTGCTATTCCCACTGAAACACAAATTTAAAGTCAATTCCTGACAAGTTCCATCTGATTCCAGAGAAACGTCCAGCTGAACGTCTGAACTGAAATTACTGAACTTCTATGACAATTCACAAGGCTGCATACTGACGGGAATTCCACTTTTTATGTAGTGTCATTGGCAATATTTGCCCAGATTTTTGTATGTCAGGAGTTTTTAGAAAATTTGTTTTATAAAATATACAGCAGAAGATTTGCTGTATATTTTATAAATCTGTTGTATGTCTTCCATATGCTGTCATTAGCATAACAATCATATTGAACTACAAGCACCTTTATTTACATCCCTTCTGGGGATGCACTGATTCGATATTAATATCTGTATTGGGACTGATATTGAAAAAATTCTTGATCAAGTATTGGTGACAACATACCCGATTCATGAAGCCTGATCTATTCAATCTAATTCTATGCTGTGCGCTCTGAGCGATGTCTTGCTTTATTATTTATTTTACATTATATTTAAAATTCCTAATTGCTCTTTCTGAACCATTAGAAGCAATAACTGTTGCAGTTTATTTTTATTGTTTGACCAGGGTAGTCAACCTACTGTTTTTGTCAGATTTTGTTTCTTTATCATTTCTTTTACATTTGCTGTTATACTGCTTATTGCACTGACTGAACCAATGAAAGTTGTTTTGTTTTTACATCTTTGACCAAGCTTTGGAAGCCATTAGTGTATTTAAGTGTGCTGTATTGTGCAGAGTTATCAGATAAATTTGTAATTCAGAACATTTATTTCTGTGTTTAAAAAAGAATAAACTTTTTAAGTCATATCAACTGTTTTTCTGTATTAGATCAGTATCGGTTGATACCTTAGATATCAGTATCGGTATCAGAAGTGAATAAAGTCAATCGGTGCTTCCCTAATCATCTCTACATTTAACCATAGTATACTTTTGTGTGCATGTCTTTGCCCTGGTTTGTCTGTTCATGGGAGCCTTTGGGGTGTGTTGACTAGCATCCATCTGCATGCCTGCTGGTAACACATCAACTAAGAGTCTCCGTCAGTGTCACACACACATGGGAAGGGGGCTGGACCTGGACCGAGTGTGAAGGGGGAAACAAAAAAATGTGTGTGTGTGTGGGTGTGCGTGCGTGTGTGTGTGTGTGTGTCTGTGTGTGTGTGTTACTAACAGAGAAAAAAGGGAAGCAGAAGGAAGGAAAGAGAAAAGGGAGGGTCTGGCCAGGCGGCTTTAACCCTGCGTTGTCTGAGGCCAAAACGTGCCATTGATCCTGTTTCTAATTCACCCCTGCTGGCAGTGCTTATGCCAGCCAGTACCAGTTACCACACAATCTGCTCAGGGGACTGCCCAGCTCTGCTCGGCCCTGCACCCACATATACCATTATTTATATTTTGTTGATTAGGAGCCCAACCAGACAATGTAACTCCACATCCATAACATGCAGTCACTGGTGGAAGATGTCGCAAAATTATATTTTGTACAACAGCTTGAAAAACAACTAAAGTAGGACTGGACCTTGAAATGTGAGGAGCAAAACATACCAGTAAACCCACCAAGCCAGTGGTTGAGAAGTAAAACATAAACAAACCAAAGACAAGTCTGAGCCCAGAGCTCACTGGGATGCTGTGGGCTGACTCACAATGATGCTGCACACGCAGGAAACCCTTAAACACCTCGCATCTGAAATGGAGAAGTAGAAAAAACTTTTCTGTTCCCAGGACCAGAACTAAACTTTTCCTTTTTTTTTTTTCATGTCCTGTCCAGCAATGTGGCACTTAATTATTGTCTGTGTCAAAAAGAGACAACAGATTTACTTTCACAAGTAGAGAACACAGCTTTTGCCATGATTCTCCACTTAATATGTAAAATGTTTGGGGGTGGGGGGGTATTTCAAATGTAATGGTCACAGAGACGAAAAAGATGGAAAAATTTTAAAAGGAAAGCAGATGGGAGTAGAGGAGGGAAAGAATTATGGAGATAATACAAGTCAGCTGTAAAAGTCTTCCTCTAAACCTGCAGAAAGAGACAAATCAAGACAGAGAAACCACAACAAACAACATCTGCATATACAATAATAACAATGGTAACATCATTGGAAAGTACACAGTTAATACGAGATGTATTTCGTGGCAACTGCAGTCCAAATGAGAGTGTATCAGACAAACACCTGAATCTAACAGAAGTGAAATAGAGACAAGGTTCTCTTCTCAGCTGCAGAGCCACCTCTTTGAAAATATGAGATGTGTACTCCAAGTAATTATTCAAAACTGAAGTTTAATACATTTTTTCCCATAAAGGTGTGACCCAAAAGTAATTATGTTCATCTGCACCATTCCCAACATATTTCAGGATCAGAATTCCTTTATTTCCGTTGTGCAAGAAAGCACAACAAAATTTAAAAAGTAGCAACAAATATTTGTGACTCAGGTCAAAGGGAATCACGTCTGACTTTGTCCACCATCCCAAGCAATCCATGCACCTGCAAACATGATCCTCTTTCTCCACTCAGGGTGTTGGTTTCCTTGGAAACACTTTATTCCACATAATTATTACTGTAACTGTTGTCTCTGCCCCCCCACCACCTATAATGGAAATGGACCATAAATTAGAATCACAGACTGGCAGCCTTCTTTGGAGACTTTCTACTCACTGCTGCCACCTACTGGGAAGCAGAAACATGCAGGGCATCACAGTGAGCCGGTGCACACTTGCACTCGTCCCCAGAGCTTCTCTTCTTCTCTTTTCCCTTCACTGCAGTGAATTTTTTCGGTGGGGGTTCAGCTGGTGGGAGAGGGGAGTCATTTGTCTCCTTTTTTCTGCTTTGTTTTCTCAGTTTTGATAAACTTCCACAGTGAAAGCTAACCCCAGATGACAATAACAATAATCTAAAAAAACATTAACGACATAATGGAAATATAGCATCATGCCGGATCTGTTTAAATATTTACAAAGGCCTTTTCCCATGGTCCATTGGTAAGTAATCAAAAAACAATTAAAAATTCCTCCCGGTTGAAAGTCACTTTTTTGTTTGTTTTTAAAACCAAATTATTCAGAGCCTTATAAAGAAGTGATCTGGGCTTGAGTTGTAATTGGAAAGTGAGCGCCCTACTTTCCTTCACCCCCCGTCCACCCCCTTTGTGAGAACTGGGAAGGAACAACCAAAAAAATGAAAAAACAAGGGCAAAGCGAATAAACAAACAAAAACACAGATTAAAGTAGCACTTTGAATATACACTCACAGCCAACAAAAATGCAGCCGTTGCTAGGCTGTGTATTTATTATGGCCTTTGTTTAGTAGTCAACCTCCATGAAAATGTTCCGTTTCTGGCCTCTCCAAGCTGAAGCCTGCAGGGTTTTTTTGTTGTTGTTTTTACTGCAGACTTTTCACTTTTATTAACAGACAATTGTGGCACTTTCAATCACTCCGTTTCTCCTTTTTTCTTTTGCATCTGAAACTTGAAACTATTCATCATTTTCAAACCCTTAAAACAGTTACCTGCCTGTACACTAGCTGCTGTTTTTAATTCGGCTTCCTTCTATGAAGTTTCCTGATAACAGACGGGTGTGCGGCGGAGGTCTTCACCACACTGCCAATTACTGCTAAGCTGCAACCGCCTTAAATCAGCTTCCATTTCAAAACATAACTTCAACCGCAGCGGTCAGATTACTGAAAGGCAGCAGGTTTAAAAGCCCAGCCGTAACAGAAATTCGGGTCTCATATCTGGTGTCAAACCCACTCACCTCTTCTGCTTTAAAATGAGATGCCACAGCATTTTCCTACCTGCAGTTCCGACTTGGGCGTGCAGCAAAGTTTCGAGCCATTCAAATGACCTCAGCACTCTGATTGTAGCTCTGCAGAAGGCTTGGCAATAAAACCTTTTAATCATCAATTGTTGTTTCTGCTGAAATTCCAATCCAGTTTTCAAAGAGCATGTACCATCTCTCTCTCCCTCTATCTCTCTATCTCTCTCACACACACACACGCACACACGCACACACACACACAAGCACAAACACACCTATGCACATTTCCAGACTTTCTAAATAAAGAAGAACTATCTTCCACACAGTTCCTGAACAACTTTAAATGACACCATCTCACAACTTCATTTCAAACGTGAAGATGTGGCTGCTTCAGGAGGCAGAACCTTTGAAAAGTTGATAGCACCTCATGTTGGCAGTTTACGGCCAGGGCTTTCTGCTCACTGAACAACGCAAATCACAGGTGGGTTTCCTCATTAGGCGCTATTGACAGGCCACATAAAACAGAATCTATCGCTCCTCCAAAAAGCCTCAGCAGCCACCAGCTCACAGCGCCTTTTGGTCTTCCCTGCTTTCTGCCCCTCTCCGTCTCATCGTCTCGTCTCCGCCATGCATATTTCAGATCAGGGATGGATGTCAGGCGGTGCGTGAGAATTATTAATCTCAGGTTCTGTACTTGTGGTGAGCTGTTTAAGGATTCATACTAACAAAGGGCAGTGGAGTCATGCAACAGAGCTGACAGGGTCTGTCTCTACCTTGTCTGCTGCCTGGAGCGGCCCCACACAAAAGTACTTTTTTTTTTTTTCCTGTTGCCCCCCTCCCTCACCAAACCACCTCACTCTCCTTGCTTCACTCTCCACCTGACCTTTGGAGCCACTTAGGTTCACAAAACACCTCCAAACAGTTCCTCTCTAATGGCCTGCTGCTCAAACAATCGGTAGAACGACCTGAGAAAGATGATTGATCTCTGACAAGCGGCTCGATGCATTCCTATGAGTCATTAGATCGGCCTGGACGGAGAGAGAGACATGGAGATATAGAAAGAGAGGGAGACCTATCGGAGTATCGGTGGAGCTGTGTGTACAGCCAGACCAGGCATTTATCTAATGTCAAGACTTGCAGACAACCTTTAGACTGAGTTTGATGTTGGAGGAGCTTCGGAATGACAACAGCCTTCGTGCGCACATCAGGCGTGCTCGCGCGGGCTCGGGGTAACGTGCGCACACACACACACACGCACACACACATTCCTCACTCTGAAGTCACTCACATATAAGTGCGCAGATAAAATTAATCTATAGCAAGAGAGGGGACAAGACACAGGCTCCCACACAGGCACAAAGGCAGCAGCAGAGTGCGGTGAAGCAGTATCAGTGGAGCAGCGCGGCAGTGTGAAAAAGAGAAATGTCTTCTTTAAAGATCCTCTTGTTGTGTTGTCGCACTGGGAGATAAGGACGGATTAGGCTGAGAGAGGCTCTGAGCTGAGACACGCAAACATGCTGTTGAACATGGAAGTGAAGCAGCAGAAACTCACTCCCAACTAAATCAAGACACACACACACACACACACCCACAGAGAGAGAGAGAACAGGATGGAAGTAGCCTTTTAGATATGTTACACCAAGAGTGCTGACACATAATAACTTAAAGTGTGCTGAACAGACAGCAGTGAGGAGGATCATTTAGAATAAGATATAGAGCAGAATGTGTGCCACATTCAGTGGACTGTCAAACTGCAAAGAAATCAAATTAAAAAAGGGAAAATTGCTTCATATTCTGACAAATTTTGAAAGCAATCTTGAAAGCAGACCTCTTTAAAAAGACATAAGTATCCCAGTTATCCCACATGTCTAATTAAAGCTGAACACAATTTTTTTTTTTTTTTGCTTTTTTTTTGTATTTCTTCTTTTTTGCAAGATTAGGCTTCACACGTTGGTAAAATGTCCGATTTTTTAAGCATGAAGTATCAGTCATTTATAAACTTTTGTCACTTGAATGTATCTTTTATCATGTCCAAGTCAACTGAAAAACCAACATTATTTAAAAAAATAAATAAATAAAAGTTGGGGGAAAAAGTCATCTTTTAGCAAAAATGTGTAGATCTTCAAACATTTGGCTTAATTTCTGAAATTCACAGGAAATCAATAAAAGTTGAAACCAGAAGTTTACGTACACTCTATAATCATCTCATCACTTTCCTGAAATGAAGTCATTGTTTGCCAAAAGACGATTTAAGCAAAAAATAAATCATTTTAGGAAGGTGACAATATGAAAACTTCTTTTGTTTTAGGGTGTGAATTAGAAAACATATTATTTCTATTTATTAAATACCACAATAATGAGAAAAAGAATATGTAAAAAGAAAAATACAATCAGTCAGATATTTACATGCAGAATTATAAAATCTGAAGCCCAGATGTGTCTAGTTACCCTGCTGCTTTGCATGTAATTTCAGATTTGTGAATAATTTTTATCCAGGTTAACTTAAAATGTGAGCTCTTATCAGTACAGATTAGTTTTCTAACTTCTCCATCTCCCCCACACACAGAACCAAACACAATGAAAAAGCAGCTCATAGGAAATCAACACGCCCTCATAACATGTAAGTAACATATAAATAAACTGTAACTATAGAAAAACTTCCTACTTACTGGTCAACAACACGCTCTTCCTCAAAGTCTTTCTCAGACAAAGGATGACTGATCCTGTTGAGATCGATCTTCCTCTTAAATAAGAAATCACTGTCTCTCCATCAACAGACCAGCTGCTGAGATGCTTGAAACCCTAATTATGTGAGTATTATATTGTTATTCCCTAAACATAAACATACATGGAATGTTTCCTTGATTCCTTCGTGTATGTGTGAGAAATCCTTTATTCTCCCATGGCAACCAATCAGCTGCAGAACGCCTGGTTGGACCAAGGCACAGCTGTGAGGTACAGCTCCTGCTTGGAGTTTCTGAATTACAGCGTTACTGTCCCTCTACTCCATTCTGCTCCTTCAGACTATCCAGCAGCAATTAGCAAACATCTGGTGGATCTGCTGAGTTCATTACAGGAGCTACTTCTCTGTGCAACGCTGGTTAAAAACTTGTTAAAGGATTATTAGAGGTTCTTGAGATTAATTTCTCAATTCCAAGTATCAAAATGAGCAACAGTTTCTTAAAGAGACAGAAGCCCAATTTCAAGGTGCAAAGTTATAAAGTCCAATAAACTGTAGTTAACATAGTTACTTGATTATGCGACAAAAGGATACTATGTGGCTATAAACACATAATAATGCTCCTTTAAATGGGAACCAGTGAGGAGGGTTAAATAATGTGGGACTGAACTCCAAAAAAGTTGTTTCTTTCTACTGTGCATACTCCAGTTCACACTCTGCTAACAAATGTTGATGTGTTCATGAGTGACCTGGGATTTTACTCTTGCAGTTGACTATCATTTCTCGCATCGTGTAATTACAAGAATGCTGATGATTGTGTGGCAGATCTGTAGAAACACACACAGCTACACCTACAACCAGAATAATGAACAACACTTACTCAGCATCCAGCAGCATCAGCGACACTTAATTAGGGCTACAACTGTTTTCGGATTGTCGTTCCCTTTGCAACCTGACAGGTGATGGTGTGTAGGTGTTGTAGCAGTGGCTGGTCATGAGAGTTCATATGTGACCGAAAGAAATCTTTCACAAGAGGTCAAGGTTCAGACTAGGATAGATATCACATCCCCCAAATGTTTGTTTATTGAAAGACATTTGTCCCTGACGGTCAGGAAATATTTGCGCTAATAAAATTCTTCTCAGTCTGATACTGCTAAAGTATCAGAATCTCTTTAACATTTCCACATATATTTAAATGCATTTCAATGGATTTTTATGTAAAACCAACATAAAGTAGTTTAAAGTTGTGAAGAGAGGGGAAGGTGATACATGGTTTTTTGATTGTATTTATTTACTACTTTGTACTCAGCCCACCTAAGCAGCAGCTGTAGAACCACCAACCTCTAATTACTTTGATGCTTGTCTTTGACAACTTTGCATATTAAGAGTCTGAGTTAGTCCATTCTTCTTTGAATAATAGCTCAAGCTCAGTCAGGTTTGATGAAGAGCTTTGTAAATGTCTGTTTTTGTGTCTTTCTTGCTGCAGGTTCTGGATTGGATTTACCTCTGGACTTTGACTGGACCGTTCTGGCCCAACCTGGCAGGCTTCATTACCCCTGCTGAAGAAAAGCATCTCTACAGCATGATGCTGCCACCTCCAAATGTTTCACAGCACCGTGTTCTGGATGGTTGGTTGTTCATTTTCCACTATGAATAGAGGCCCTGAAAAACATCATTTTCCTTTTCCTTTCCATTTATGTCATACTTTTTATATCTATCACATAAAAATTCCATAAACACCATCAAAGTTATTGTTTGTAGAAAAATTACAATTGAATAAATACTTTTGAATATGTCTTAAATAAATGAGACGCTGCTTAAAAAAAATTAAAAATAAGCGTCAGTGCTTTGAGCTTTAATTGCATACACACCTGAAGCCAGGCACACACAGATACACACTTTTCCCCCGGCCCCCCACCCGACTACCCTCCTTGCCACCCATTTCACTTCCATCCATTTTCATCCAACAGAACCCCGATGCAGTCTAGAGCCAAGGCAGCACAGATGCAAACTCCCCCCTGACCGGGCGACTGCCAAGGCGTCGCTTCCGAAGCCTTTCCACCAGCTGGAGACTCTGATGAGGCCAACACATCCATTTCCCTGGTAACCGAAAGGGCCCAGACACACAGAGGGAGGCTCTTGCATACAAACACGTATGTATACGCACCCATGTGAATATATGTGCATGGAAGCCACACACATGCAATGCCCCTTCATTGCTTACCACCGTTTTTGACCCCGCCCATCTCCCCCCATTCTGCTGATTTTCCTGTTTGCTGCCAGCTCTATTATCACAGGATGCTTTGCAGAGCCACAATTGAACAGCTAGATGCATTTAGACCTATTAAAGAGACATATGTAATCAAAAGCCCATATGCATATGTTTATCACCTCTGCTTCTGTTAAAAACAAGGGGCTGTTATGAACCTGAACATGACAGATGATATCTAGGGTGTGTGATATTCCTTAAAGCGCAATAACACACAGATGAACAGGACATTCTTTTCCACCCCATTGCACCCTGACCTCTGCGCCACCCTGCCATCTTAGGCTATTCTTTTCTGCAAACAAAATGTTTAGAGATGAAATATCAAGTCTTTGTTGTACTGACTGCAGCCCTTATGTGTGACAGGCTCAGAACCAAGGAACAGAGAGCCATAGACGGACAAAAAATGGTATGAGGAAGAGGAAGCAGAGGAGGAATGTGGCAGCTGGAATGGGATCAGTAGCTAAGCTTTAACCTTCGGGCCCTTTGACTTGGAAGAGGAGAGAGTGCTTAGCCTCCTTTTACACACAAAGGGGCCAAATGGGGGTCTGAGGCATCCACCACCACCCTCACTGGTCCTTCCATGTGGCGAATCCACTCTGTGTCTCGAAGACAAGAAAGGTTCAGCAATGTATATGTCAACAGAGCCCTGCGAAAACCTTTTGATGTCCCTCTTCTTTCTGAGGGGACCACAGAAAGGCTCAGAGACTTTTGAATGTGGTGCCAAGAACAACAAGTGAGGAGACATGAGGAGGTGGATCAGCAGAGAAATCAAAGAAGTCTGAAAAATAATATATGGGGCTATTCAGTGCCTCTAAATAAACGGAACTGGGCGGAAGTCACCAAAATATCACACATGACTAAATCATGGGGCTTTAGGACAACTAAACGTTTAATGCTTCTTTTGATGATATAATATTTGATAATAATTGATTACAAAGAACACCTAAATAAGCACAATAGACAATACAAGTGGTTGACTGTCGCTATATCCAGGAGGAGTGACTGCTGATGACTGGGTTTACTTAGATAAAGAAAACTTTATAAGATTATTTGAAAAATAAACTGAACTTTACTGCACATAACTAGGATCAATTATAATGTATTTATGATTGGACTGAAATGACTTTCTTTTTAGAACTGGTGTCATAGCTTTCTATATCACTGACATCATCACCTCATGGTTTTGAATTCTTGGTTCAAATCTCCACTGAGAACTCACTGTTTGGAGATGTGAGTTTTCTCTGGGTATCCCGGTTTCCTTCTTTGTTCAGAACAGTCTAACTGGCAATTCTACATTGAACAATTTGTCTGTGTTCCTCTGTCATGGTGAACTGGTGACCGGTTCAGAGTGTGTCCCACCTGTTTCCTCCTCCAGTCCCCAAACATTTTGAAGAGAATTAAGGAGACACAAACAATGGATGGAGCTCGTTGCAACTGTTGTACAGTTATATTTCAACAGAAAGTCACACAATTCCTAACAGAACTTTGTAAATGTTGGACCAACAGAGACAAACTATTGACTGGAGGCTAAAACTCTCATTCACAGTGCTGTCTGTTCAAGCATGTTCTTTCTGAGAAATTACAACTGCTATAAATGTTAGATAACTTGCTAAAGTCACACATTGACTTTCATAAGAACAAGTTGATGAGGTAACAATAGAGGCTGCTCTAAATCATGTAGTCTAAAACAAAATGTACAAAATAAATCTCCCAAAAATTAATCACATGTCTTATTCTTGTATGTGACAGGCCACAGCAACAATGGGAACAAGTTAACTCAGGGGCTACTTGAGTTATTTACAGATTCTAAAAGTATAGATTCTAAGCTCTCCAGTGATGTCAAACCAAGAAATCAAGAAAGTCATGAAGATGCTCAAGATAATCATTTGGATGTTAGAACCCTGGATTCTAAAATTCAGAGAAAACACTTTCACAGTCTTCCCCAAACCTGTTTCGAAACCTTGGTGTGTTCACAAACGCCGTTCACTTACATTACTTTGCATTAGTCCCTTTCTTGCGATTTAACGAACCATGACTTCTATACTTTATAAAATATCTCATCCTATTTGATGATTGTTATGGATATCATCGCATTCTACGAACAAATGAGGTAATTAGTTTGGTTTTAGTTGTTTATTTAAGGTTTAAAAATGACAGAGGCTGCATTGCGCCACATCATAGGGAAAATAATGCTGATAAACAGGAGAAAAACAACTTTAAACCATTTATATTCTGCCTTTTACCTTTCTCTGCATCAGCTTTACTCTAGGGTTTATATTTTTGGTCCACATTAGAGTTTGATTGAGCATTCACATTTTTCTAAACAAACCAAACCTTCTAGGTCCTGTAAATGTTATTCAGGTGATAGAAGGCCAACTTTGTAACTGTCTTTATGTGGTTCTGAAACTTCAGGTCAGAGTCCATCACCTAATCTATAGTTTCTAGCTGCTACAACGGAAGCTGTGTGTTGAGTCTAAACTGTTCCTGTTAAGTCCAAAGATAAAAACTTCAGTTTGTTTCTTCAAACTGAAGTTTGAAGTTTGTTTCTGCTGGAGAAAGTTATGACACATCAGATGTGGTAGCAAGAAGACAATCTTAAGACATTTTAATCTTAAGACATTTTAAGAATATTCTCTGAAAAATGGAATATTGTCTCTGAAAAGATGATGAGAAAGACCTATTGTTAAAGTTTCATCACTTCAGTGAAAATTTAGGGTAAAGATAATAACTGCTATATGAATATCTAGATAATTTACAGCTGCATAAGTAACTATACATTTTAAACCATGTTCTTACTGTGATAATCATAGTATGTGTGATAATTAAAGAAGTGTGCTTAGACTTTACTGTAAAGTGTGTACTTTAAACACAGTGTAGAACAGTTACAGGATCTTTGTTCTGTCTCTGTCGGTCCTGGTCTGCACAGTTAAGTGATCATGAAGTGAACTTTAATGCTACAAATACAGCTTTTCCATTTTCCACACTCCATTACAGCTGGAGTGAAACAGCCTTTTAAGAGATATCCATACGTTTCCTGAGGCTTCGGGCCCCCAGGGCCTCCCCACTTTTTGCCCTGAGCAGGAAGAAAATATCAGTTAAAGCAACATCTCCTTTTCCTGCAGCTACTCTGGGCATACACATGTACAACTAATGCCCTGAAATCACATTTCCCCATCACTTTACAAGCATCGCTTTTTAAAAGCATGCCATTTCCCACCAGTTTAAGACAAGTAAGGAGATGAAAACGATAACACATTGACTGCATATAAAGATGGACCTACCGAGATATGATGTCATCCTTCGGCTCCAAAAGAAGAAGAAAAATAAGTAAACACTGCTTGCCGCTCATGAGCGCAACCTTTTGTATTCATAAACCTTTTTAATTAAATTAAATTCACTTGCTGATGTGTTATTTCCAGGCATTAAATTTGAAGAGGGACACTGCATATCGACGGTGATCTTAAAAATCTCATTTAAAAACTGTCCATATAAATGTTTCCAAACACAGACATCAGTGTCTGTTGGCAGCAAAACAATGATTTTTGCCATGTTGGTTGGTCCATGCAGTTTTATTCTGATGGATTTAAGTTTTTAACATGATATATATGTTGAAAAAATAGCAGGTAATTCTGCTCTTCTTTTCCTGCTGGCTGACAGAACTTATATTTTGGAATCTGTGAGTTTTCAGCTCTAGGTGGTGATCAGCTGAGATTGGATGTCATTCCGTGGCTTTAGCATTCTGTCTGATTAAACAGGCTGTAGTTTTAACTGCTTTGTTTGCATAGAAGTACTTTTGATCAACTCTTAGCCATGATGTATCTATGGATACCAAACGCATCTATTTTTAACTAAAGGAAGGTACAGTGATGAATATCAGGGGGGAAAATATAAATATTCTTGCCTTGTATTGAAGGTGACTCAGTCAACTTTACATCACTCTGCTTTTGTTCTAAAGTTGTAAAACCTTTACAGTCTTTTTTTAATTGTTAGAAATTATCAATGCTCCTTCACTCATAGGACAATTCCTTTGTTCCTTATATAAATAGGAACAAAGGAAAAATTTTAAAACACTTCAGATTTTAAATATTTGAAGTGTCAAATGTCAGCACAGTACAATCAGGAGAAAAAAAAATTTTCTTATCACGAATAAGTAATTTTTTATAAAACAAACATTTTAGCTCTATTTAGGTTAGCAAAGCTGAATAGAGATGTGCTAAGTCCTTCACACACAGGACGTTGCCTTTGCTCCTTCTAAATAAACCACACATAGGTAATTCCTTTTTTTCTCTTTTCTATAGTTCTTAGAGATAAATTAAATCAAATAGATAAATCAGCTGTAAACAAAAAGTAGAGACTGGGAAACGTCCACTAATTTTTGGCAGATGCATCTTAATAGTAAATCTTCAAACACATAGTTTTGGTGTTGGGAAATTTTCTGAGGCGGCAAAAAGTTCCACACATGATGACAGCTCCTGTTCTAACAATACAACACATGCCACACACACCTTTTGCATCACAATAAAATTCAAACACTCTCACAGTCCCGATATTTGTGTTGTTACATGTACTTTCAGCAGTTTCCAAACGCTTGACACGTCAGTAATTTCTGGCTTCTTTACGAACGAGCATTTCCTTAGCACTATTGTGCTTACAAAGCTTGATAAAGAACTGAACTCAGAGAATATACAAAAGTGATAATGAGTCTCCTTTTCAGTGACAAAAAAACCCCCTCATTTAAACTGCCCAGATTTCTCCCACAAAGAGACGCGGCAGCCCGACTGGATGTTCGCAGGCTCCTCAGAATGTGCTGTCAGAAACTACTCCCACTGAAAACAAAGACTTTCCCCTTCACTGCAGCTATGTAGCTGAACTAAATACTCTGAATTAATCTGATAACAACTCAGGAAAACCATCTAAACCTAGTTGGAATTAGGGCGATTTATATGAATTATACAAAAATTTAATCAAAGAATTTAGTTAAGACACTTGAGATGGATATATTTTTACATATTTCAGTTAGCATCAACTAATAATCTTTTTCTCTAAGTGTGATAACAACACACTCATGTTATTGCTGAGGTACTAAAGCAATGGTAATTGTTAAATAATAAAAAATAGAGCTTTAAACATTCCTTATTATTTGACTTAAGTCCTATTAAATGTCAACATTAAAAGAATTCTTTACTTTAAAATGATTATTTCTATAAATTGGCAGGACAGTTGTAATAAATCTGTAAACTTACCAGAAGAAAAAAAGAAAAATATCTCTATTATTAGCAGTGTCATGTGTAGTTTCAAAAACTCATAATTTCTTTTGTAAACTATACATGTCTTGGTTAAATGGCAATAAAAGTTGGCATTTTGACTTAATCACGTTGTTCAGAGATAAACAAGATAAATTCTTACCCTTAGATAGTTAGTTAAAATTCTCTGTTCATAGAGCAACATCAGCTCTAACTAAAGTGTCTTCACCGTCTTTATGGAGGATTTCATGAAGACAGTATAAAGCAAACACTAATCCTACAGTGTCCGCAGAACAAGCAGCATTTTCTGGGTCTTTCTTGACTCATTTTCATAAAGGAATCACATTTGAAGTGAAATCTGTTGAAGTGCTGCTTGTGTTAAATGCTGTTCTTTTCTTTCACAAAGACGGCTCAGCCCTACAAGGCTTTTCAGCCTAAACGGTCCACTTTAAGCATATTACCATTTACCTTTAGACGTGTGCCAGATCATTAGGCAGGGACATTGAAACCAGCCACCACAGCACCAGAGGGTGCCTGGGTGAACTGCAGTCCGGTGCATAGCTGTAGCAGTGTGTGTGTGTGTGCGTGTGTGTGTGTGCGTGCAGAAGTGTTTGTATTGGGAATTTAAGAAAGAGGGTGTGTGTATGTTGTGTGAGATCAAAGGGGCCAGCAGGTCTGAGTGTCACCATGTGCTCAGAATCCTTTGACACAAGCAGATGCATCATTAAAACACTGCCACACATGCTCACCAGGCAAGCTACCAGACAGTCACTCGTACACTCATTAGCATTTTGTGACCCTGTTCCTTCAAAACGCCCCCAAATTCCACAAGGACATGCAGAAAGGTTGCAGGAAAGCAGAAAGGTTGACACATCTAAGATGGGCCTCATTTTTCCATTCTCATATTTTCTCAGCGACCCACCAGGAAGGGAGTGTTAGTTTCAACAAATGCATGTGATTTTGCAGAGGACTGATCTTAGGATAGGTATGTTATGCGTGTGTGGGACCAGAGTCATGGAAGCCCAGCCCTTCTCATTAAGTCAGGCAGAGCAGCTTGTTTCTGGGGCTGGCCGTGGCCAGATAATACACATATACAGCAGCAGAGAAACACCAACACATTGGCACACAGAGTGACAGAGGACCGACAGTGGGCCAGCTGTGGGCTTGTGATGTGCAGCCAGAGAGCATACATGTGGACGGACTTCACCTTCTTCTGCTCTGCAGCCACTGCTGGAGAATGCACAACAGATGGCTGTTGCACAGCTGTTTTCTTCTTGAACCCTTTCTTACTTTTTTCCCTTCCTTGTCAACAGTCACTCACAGATTCATTGCTGTGTCTTTGTTTCGTTCAAAGTTGTGAGGTTGGGGTATTGTCCCTGTCCCTGTCCAAGCAGTTGAGATTAAAGATGAAGTACAATCCGGACAGGTCACCTGCTTGTCAAAGACAGTTGTTTATCCAGTAAGCATATTCTGGGATGCGTCCAGCGACACTGGCAGAAACCCAGGAATGTCCTGGAGGTACAAATTAGATTTGGTTTTAACTGGACACCTTTCTTGCTGTAAGACAAGCATGTGCAACACAAAAACTGAAGCCGTATCTTGTAACCTTGATCAGTGCTGCACCATGTGAGATACAATTTTAAAAAAGCACTTCAATTTCTGTCTATAGCTGAAAAAATGTGCTTTCTGGTAGCTTCTTGTACACTGAATACAAAGCACACAAACTTAATAACGGGCAATGTTTGTATGGAGCTGCTGAGGCCCAATGTGAAGAGTGGTTGTCTTGAAATCAGAAAGAGCAACTCTGTGGGTATGGGATTAGTCCGATTCAAGACTCATCCTTATGGATAAACTAGTTGCTCAGGTGTGATTTTGTCCCATTCCTCCACACATCTTCAAACCTTTAAATCTTGAAGGTTCTGAGGGATTCTACGAACTCTGGTTTTTAGTTCTCTCCATAAAATTTCAATTGGATTGGAGTCAGGTGATTGGCTGGGCCATTCTAGCAGCTTTATTTTCTTTCTCTGAACCAGTGAAGAGTTTCCATGGCTCTGAGTTCGGAGTCATGGTGTTACTGAAATATCCACTCACATTTTATTTTCATTATTCTAGATGGCAGCAGATTTTTCTCAAGGATGTCTTGGACGTTTCTCCCTTCATCCTCCTTTCAATTACATGGAGCATGCTAGAACCACAGGCAGAAAAACAGTGTAACATCAGGATATTTGCGCCTCCAAACTTCACTGTCGTTATCCAAAGTGGCTCTTGGCGAAAACTTCTGATATTTTTTTTTATTCCTCTGTCAAAAAGATTTCAACATCCACCTCAAAAATATGTAGTTGAGCCCCTGCTTTTACCCATCATGAGACTTTCCTTCTGTGACACCCTTTAATAGGTCAACCGTCTGGACTATAAAAAAAAGAATGACCGGTTTCTCCACCTTCTCTTTTAGCTATTTTTCAAAACCAAGTTATCTTTAAGGTAATCTACTTAAGAACCATGATTTTGTAAAAAAGAAAAAAGAATGACCGGTTTCTCCACCTTCTCTTTTAGCTATTTTTCAAAACCAAGTTATCTTTAAGGTAATCTGCTTAAGAACCATGATTTTGTATGGTGTGCTGATGGCAATATCCTGTTTTGAGACAAACTGGAAAATTAAGAGCAACAGCAAGTCTGCTACAGCTGAGCTATAGCAAGGAAAGAAAATCAAGATGGACAATACCAAATATAAAGAATCAAGACAGGGTGAGGGTGACGGCAGTGCTAGAGGAGGTTCTGTTGATGAGGAAGGCGTTAGAGGCAGAGCAGGTGTACCGCAGGACAGGAAGGCACACACTGTGAACCTCTCCACTCATTTACTTTACAGTATTCACCTCTGAATCCACCTGGCTCGCCGCTCGCCCTCTCCCCTCACAGTGTTCCAGATCCCATGTTACAGGAATCTCCTGAGCCAAGGTCATCACACTAACCACCTTCTTCTGAGAGCAATCTTGCATGTGGGTCAGAGGTTTGTCTAAAACCATGACAATGAAAAATAAAGCTGTTGTGTTTTGATGATTTAATTTCACGTGGCATGGTTTGTTCTCCTTATACAAACGTCAAATGTGTTAAAAAGTTACACAAGACTTCTTAAAGTCAACATTTCTGTCTCTGTTCCAGTCTCTGCAGTTTCCAGAGAGGAAGAGGATGTTTGGTCTTGGGTCTTATGTCTGCTGTCTAAGGAACTATAAATACACACATAGACATTTCCAGGTGAAAGAACAGGGCAATGCAAACACAAACACTGCTAGCCAGACAGAAAGTACTGGAGTGTGAGGGAAGGAGGTAGGGCAGCCAAATAAAAATCTATTGAGCTTAACAATAGTGTTATAAAAACGTACAGAGGTAGTGTTTAACAATGTGGTAGGAAGAGATGGGGATAAGTACCTCTGGGAACGATGGGGCTTGGCTTGGCATCAAAGCCCTCCCAAGAACACAGCATTGTCTTTAAATTCATGCTATTGTCTTCTTTAAAACACACACACACACACGCACACACACGCACGCACACAGCCCATATATCTAAAATGATGATGTGAGGCTTAAGCCCTTTGTTGTGACACTGTTGATTATTAGCCACAGACTGAGGTATAGAACACAAAGATAAGAATTAATACTGGACACAGTCTATGGAAAATAAGCCGAGTTAAATATAAGCAGAGCTTGTGTATACAATCAGTGTTTTACTTGGCTTTTGTTGGCTTCATTCAGAGATTCCCATACCAGAGCATGAGAGAGACACAACCTACATCTAGTATTCAGACATGATGGAACACAAAATGAAGTCTCAAACACAAACTCATGGCAGGGCTTAATTATGTATGTGAGCAAAACATACTAAAATATATCATTTGTACTTGATAAAGCTTTGGATTTCACTTTACTGAGCAAGACACAACAACTTTGGGCTGTAGTTGGATGACCTGCGTCCAGCAATGCAAGTCATGGGCTCTAAATGAACTGTGTTAAAGCAAACTAAACAAAGGAAGTGCCATGACAGACAAATCTAGGAAAAAATAGCTAAATGTTTAGTTTGCTAATCAAATATTTAGGTCAACGCTTAATATGTAGCTAATATGCAAATTAACTTGTTGATAACTGGAAGTGGACTATCAAAATAAAAGCTAGGTCTTGCTGATCTCTATATAAACTCCTGTAGCTGCTGAGACTGAATCCCTTCGGTCATTGATTGGTTATGTCTTTTTTTATATAATCAATTTTTCTCTTCTTGACATGTCCAATGTGTTAGCTGAAAGCATAGCTCGGGGCTTTAACAGATGTTCAGGCTTTTACTCATAGATCTACAGCTACTGCACCAACGTCTGTTACTGCGGTCAAACCAGTAAGACTTCATCAAAGTCTTAAAACAATTTAAGACTTTGAAGTCTTAAACTCCACCAAAGTTTAAGATTTCTTGTTTATCCATTTGTAAAAGAAAATTATTAAAATGAAAAAGAATTGATAGATTCTTTTGTTTCAAAACTTTTATAACGGGGGTGCTGTCGTGACGCAAGGGCAAAGCAGTCTGTTACAGTGTTATCCTTTCTGCCTTAATGTTTATTTTGTGATTATTAGTTAGTGATCACTGTATTAGATTAGCTACCAAAATGAACAGTAAAAAACTGTGCAATACAGTTTTTTTACTACTTTTAAATAGTAAAAACAAAAAAATTACAATTCATTACTAGAAAAATCATTCATACATTTATTAATGTATTTATGAACATATTTTGAACTCTTAATTTATTACTTTTTAATCTAATTGTAGCGTAAGATATCAAATCAGTATTTGCTTAGAGTTGCTTGTTTTTAACACTGGGTTACATTTGTTTTTTTAAGATAGACAGTTGATCTGTTCCCTGTGTTAGACTCCCCTTACAAAAAAATCCCATGAAAATCACATGTGACTTTCACATGTGATCACATGTGGTTCACACAAATTTTACAGGTGAATAATGTGAATCACATGTGAAAGCACATGAATACGTGTGATTTTGGAACGTTTCGTGGTAAAATCACATGTGAATCACACATTTCTACATGTGATCACATGAAAATCACATATGATCACATGTGATTTTCATGGGATATTTTTGTAAGGGTCATTCCCCCTTTGGAATCTTGAACTCTATAACTTGTCAATGGATATACAATACTGTCAATGAACCAACTGAAGATGAATGTATCACTTGTGTCAAGTATGACTTGTGTCTAAGACCAGTAGTCCAAGTCAAGTTTTAATTCTTTAGAGAATGTCTTGCTAAAGTCTGAAGTCTTTTACGTCTGCATCTCAAATCTGACTCTAGTCAGTCTCAAACTCCAGTCACCACCTCTGGCACAGCATGGAGAAAGAAGAACCCAAACCAGAAGTCATAGACCTACAAGTTTTGAAAGATTATTATATGGAATTCACAGTCATTACGTCTGTAATCCTTTACCTGAATTATCACTACCAGCTTTGCAGAATTGAGCTTTCAGCTCAAACGAAATTGATAATTACACAAATATCCCTTTCATAAAAAAAGACACAGGCAGTAAATACGACATATACATATTTTTTCCTCTGCTGTTTTGTGAACCATACAATGTTCACAACATACTTACCAAGACTCATGAGGTGTTGTCACGAATGCTTCAATATTACCAGCAATAAAGTGCAGATTTATAGTAAATGTTTTCATCACTTTAGCGCTATCTGTGCCCTGCTTCAAAATTAATTATTGATTAATCACTTCTCCGTTGAAGCAAAAATGCAGACCAGCAATTTCTAACTATCACAAAAAATGATTATGCCCCAAATCACATAAGTCTGATTCATTCATTACTATTGTATTGACAAGGACCAGGCTGCTAATCACCAAAACCAAAGAAATAAGGGCTGTCACTATTTCTGTTGATCTTGCTGAACCACATATACAGAGCAGGGTATAAGTTAATGAATTTATCAGATCACAAGGCAGGAGAAGCAAGACTAACCATGCACAGGAAGGTGCATATGCATAATCATCAGTTTGCTTTGGTCTTAGGTCTACCGCACTGAGACATTATGACAAAGACAGTGCGTGTGTGTTATGTGTACGTATCTGTGTGGGGGTGTGTGCGTTTGTGTGTGTGTGTGTGCTGACATACTGGAATGGCAGTGCAGTCGCCAGTACATGCTTCCAGCAGCAAAAGGTCAAGGCAAAGTTTAGATGGTGAGTACTAGGGGCCTCAAGATATTCACAGCCAGCATTTTAGCCCAGAACATAATGAGATGGAACTGGTAAATATTTGCTGATGGCCTGAAAAATTCCACTCATGCTGAGAAGCTATTTTGAATACAAAGGATGTCAGGGGAGGATGATAAGTGAAGATGGGGGAGAAATGAGGGGGTCACCTGATAGCTAATTAGTACATTTGCCCAAATAATTAGAATGAGCACTCATGGCTGATATCACACAGGAGAGTGGTGTGTATAGCATTCTGAATGGGAGAATCTGCATTTCATAGGCCGCTAGCTGTTGATAATCCCACCCTTGGGGCCCTTTAATGGACATATTTACCTTTGCTGCATATTAGTTATTTGTAATTAAGATTGGCAGGTTGAAGCAACCAATGAGTGGATAGTGTATAAGCAGTATGCTTCCATAACAAAGATTTTAAAAATTCTTAGCATTAATGCTGCAGAGAGAAAGGTTCTTTGACTCTTGAGAAAAGTTTAAGGGAATTTAGAAATAATTTTATGTAATGGGACTGGGGCCAAATTCACATTATCCTGTCTTTTAAACAAAAGTTAATTCTAGATGTTCATTCGTAATTTCTTTAATAATTTATAATCTAGAGAATTGAGAGAGATGATAGTGAATAATGTTTGTCTCACAAAGATGCACGACACAAACTCCTAGGACTTGTTCTACAGCAATGTATAGAAAGCCCTCTATGGTGTTTTTTCACACCAGATATTCTGATGGATTCAGTTCAATCTGGACTCAAACTGCCATATTTGTTACATTTTCAGCTGCTGGTGGTCATTTTCACAATGCAAAGCAACCTGTTCTCCTCTTCGCTTGTAGTGAAGCTGCAGCAAGAACCACTGAAGGAAACAAGAAGACCGGAGGGCCTCTTCCTTCTTCACCAAAACTAAAATGGAGTGGCGTGAGAGTTTAGTGGTTGTAGGATTTTGTCTTTGGCTAAAGAACAAGAGTCATTTCTCCTGCTAGCGCTAGGCAAGCAAGTCTGTTTTAGTTGTATTTACCCACAATGCCCTGCACTTTTGGAGCTGTCTTCAGTCCAATTGGCATTCACATTCAAATCGCACCAGAGATCACTTTAACCGAACTAAAACCTAGGTTTGTAGCCAGTGTTTGCTTTTTTGGTCTGCAACAGAGTTTGATAACACATTCACTGCTGTCCAAACAAAGAGACTTTGTAGGCGAACAAACTAGAGTTCAATTAATGCAGACCAAACAGGGCTGGTGTGAAAACACTCTTTTCTGGCCTAAAGACAGAAGAGATGTCGACCAAGAAATGGGTTATTTTAATTCTGCCCAAGCCGCAGGACTTTGATCTCAAAGACAAAACAGAAAAAATAAGCAAAATTTCTGCCTAGTTCTCAAAAACATATACAGTATTGTAGAGAATGATTTTAGGTGGTTCTGTTGGTGAGGTTTGCAACGTTCCTTCAATCAGGTTCTCCCTCTACTGTATAACGATGAGACCGAACTGACTGTGTGTGACTGTATGGTTCTGACTAGTGAATTCATTTTTGAACCACAAAATAAAACTGTATGTCTCCAGTTGAATTGTTAGTTCAAATCCACAGTGAATAGCTTGGAAAAATTCACCAAATTCTAAGGTATGGTGCAGATCAGGTAGAACTGATGTTTCATTTATGTGCACAGAGGAGAATAAAAGGAAAGGTTTTAAAGCTTTTAGTGGAATTAAAATATAAAAATCTGGCATAAACATAAATCCAAAGTGCATTCAGTCAAGGTTTTCTTTTGTTCTGCTCTTTGGCTCCTGCAATTCCTTTGTAAATCAGCCAGGGACGTCCTTTTGTTGGTGCTATAAAAGTGCAAATGATTGTCCCACTAACTGATAATGTAATGTAAAATATCCTGATGTTTCATTTATTTCTTCAACCCACACAAAATTCTAATGGCTTTTTAGTACATGGCCAATATAAAGTCAGCTGAAAAAGTGCTACAGGAAAATATAGATGCAAACTGTTGGCAATAACATTTCATAAAACAGGAAATTCATAGAACCTCTACAGCTGAAGCCAAAACTCTACTTACTGTCCAGATAGAAACTAGTGACAGCTGTGCTGCACAGCCTTCTACTACAGGAAGTTAGAAAAGTGGAAGAGTATAATTCTCATGACTGTCACTATAATCACACTTAAAACTCACACATACTTCATCCAAAGAGCCGAAATCTGATCTCAGTGACATAGACGTGTGACAGAAATTGTCAGTTTGTTAAAGAAGAGGAGTAAGGGTGCACCTGAATTAGTAGCCATTACTATGTCTGTTAACTGTGGGCCGTTGGTGTTTTTATGAGTTTGTTCATGTCTGCTTGGCGTCACATTAACAACCATATGGACATTTCTCCACCTGAACATTGTACTAAACAACTTTGGATCATTTTAGAACAAGACACTTTCTTGCTTATCAAAATAAAAAATGTCTTGTTCTGTTCATTCAGATGTTCTTTATTCATTCTATCTTGTCACTTCTCCAGATGAGAGCCTTTTTTTGGTGAACGCCCTCTGAATGATGAGCCCACAGTCAGTGGCCAGGCTCGGTGTATGAAAAAAAAAAAAAAAAACACACAACCCAGAGAGTCTTTGGCCTGATCCTGACTTTGATGTTTTTGAATATAACTACTAATAACTTCTTCTTCCTTGTGTGAGGTATGTTTACAGTAAGGAACTGAAGAAAATGCTTCAAATATAAATTTGAAGCATTGATGGTGTTAAATGATACATATTTGATGGTGTTCATAATACCATCAAAAATGATCTGTTTTAAAGTGAAGAGAAGAAAAGCTTTCTTGAACAATCCTGGCCACCTCACTGGCACCCCATGGAATCATGTTCAATTCATACAACAGCAGACAAGAAATTCCTGTTTCATATATAAAAGGAAGAGCTCAGCAAAACAGCGATGCCTCCAGAAAAACAAAGAAACACTCATTTGTTCTGGTGCAGCCACCTTTATGAACATTTTCTGGGAGCTCCAGCTCTTTGCTCCCGCTCGCTGGTTGTGTGTGAAAAGTTTCTCAAGGTCTTCTGGAGTTCTGTTTATAAGTCATCAGACACAGATGGTTGTACCTCGACTTATCTCTTCAAGACTGGAGCTAAAGTGGAGGAGGAGCAGGACAGGAGAAGTCTACATAACTGAAATGGAAATCTGAATTGGAGGCAGGGATACAGATCAAAATGTAATCCTGCTTATGGCTCAGTCAAGCTAAGATGAGAGAGAGGAGCCATGACAGAGGGGAGAGAGAGCACAAGAGATTATGTGATACTGTGATACCTTAGCGTATCTTTACAATTAGTGCCCTACAGGCTCAACACACTCCAAAATCACATTGAACAACTTGTATAACAGGGTCAAGGAAAAGATGATTTAAGCCACTACTATATTTACGTGCAGGGCCTGTACAGCTTGCCACCATTTGTCTCTGTCTCTCTGAATTTCTGCAACATCTGGCACCCAGAGATTTAGGTTAGACAGGTAATTAGTGGCACATATTTGTCCTAAAGACAGGTGTATTTTCATTTAAGAAACACTTCATCACTTCTCCAGATGAGAGCCTTTTTTTGGTGAACGCCCTCTGAATGATGAGCCCACACTCAGTGGCCAGGCTCGGTGTATGAAAAAAAAAAAAAAAAAAACACAACCCAGAGAGTCTTTGGCCTGATCCAGACTTTGATGTTTTTGAATATAACTACTAATTGAAAAAAAAAAAAAAAAAAACCTCTAAAAGCAAAATTGCCGTGTTTCTGTTGAGAGTCGTCACCCGGGCGTTGGCAAAGCCCAGCTTTCATTACACAACCCTTGCATGTTTGTGAAGTTTGGCACAGACTAACTGAAAATGTTTTTGCTTATGAATAAGGAATTACTGTATGTTAACAACTTTACACAGGATTAAATATCTAATGTCCTCTGAGAAAAAAAAAAGAAAAAAAAACATTCCTCTCTGGATTTAGAAATCATGGTTCACGAATCATTAAAAAAAAGCAAATGTAATAATTTTTTTTTATTTTTACTCGTGTTTATGTTTTAAAGTAAATAAAAATCTAAAAAAATTTTCTAGTGTATACATTTTCTCTGATCTGTCATTCCTGCATCTCAGCAGTCTGGGCTCTCATGATGAGCCATTCTCTGCTCTTTAACTTCCTTTCTCCCCATAGTCCAGATAAAGCTGTATAGTCTTTTAAAATGGAAATCCACTTTATCATGGTCACTTGGCTCATAGTTCTAATAAATCAATTTCTGCTCACCACTGCTGCACCTCTGTGGAAAACAAACTGCCCACTGGATGGATCTCCTCAGCTGCTCCCAGCGGAGGTCACATTCAGACACACAGTTACTCACCCGCCTGCAGGGAAAAACAGATGAACACAAATATGCAAAAAAAAAAAAAAGAATCTAAAACATTCAAACCAGATCACCTTAAAATGTGTGGTTGACGAGTCATTGACGAATGAAGATTATTTTTACATGATGTATTTTAAAGATCTTAAAAATCTAATTGCTAACAGTGTGTAAGGCTTACTAATGTCATAAAAACACCCTTAATACTGTTTTCATTTAGAAAAAAAAAACATCCCAGATGACAACATGCACAGAATATCTGTTTTATTGAAACATGCATGAAAACTTGTGCTTTTTTATGTATCTTCCTCTGAAATTGTGATTTTTTTTTCTCAAAAACTTTCCTCTTTTAAGATATAATCAAAGCTAATATTTATCCAATTTATTATTAATTTCTTTTAATCATTGTTTGCAGCATAAAGCATCAGTATAAGTTAGAAAAACTATTTACCATGTATTTTTTGAAACCATCTTCTTGTTTCATGTTGGTCTGTTTACAACTACAGTCATCTGAAAATACCAGGCAGCCTATCAAGGCCTGAGGATATTTATTGTAAATTAAAACTATACTGAAAAATACAAATCACATGATCAAATTGTAAAAAACACCCTTTACAACTTTTTGTCAAATCTAATTTAAAAATGAAGCTTACAGAATTACAAAAACCTAGAAATCCTGGTATCAACCTCTGCCTTTGGCTGATTCTGTTTAGGCCCCACAAAAAACCCCAAACCAAAACACAAAATAAGAACAAGATCAGGTGGTCAGGAGGGTAGAGCAAAACACAGTAAGGTCAAGGGGGCAACCGAGAGGTCATACAGGTCAGCTGATCTGCAACTGGAACAAACAAAGAAACTTAGGAAGAAGGATAAAGCGCAGAAAGACTGGAGGCCAGCTTCAGGACAAGAGCACCTTTGGAGGAGGCTGATGAATCCTGGAGGCATCAAGACAACCCAGGAGACGAGAAGTCGAGGGACCTTGGAAGCCAATATCGGTGGAGGCCTGGAGGCCCATGAGTCTGATGACTTGCAGGACAGACGTCTTGAAGCTGCAACTCAGTTGTATAGATGGTCTGGAGAACGGCATCAGACCTCTCTGGAGGTCAGTGTCCTGGAGACTGGAGTCAGTGACTGTGGGACCTTGGACACCCTTAATGCCTGAGGGCGCCTAGGGACCGGTGTGGGAAGCTGGAGGACATAAAGGTTGTGGCATGGAGCCTTGGGAAGGAATGCTAAGGAGCTCAGGGGAACCTCCTGATTGCCAGAAAAACCCTCAGAGAATTGTTGACGTTACGGCTGCAGGTCCGGCATTAACGGAGCCACAGGCTACAGTTGACAGAGGGACAACTGCTGGTGTGGACAGAGAAATCACAGCTACTGCAGGCAGAAGAGCTGCTGCTGGGATTTTGGCAACAGCGGCTGACAGAGAGGTTGACGGCCTGAAAGTGCTACTGTGGTTGGTGAGGAAGATGTGGAGGGGTCGACTTGATCTTCTATTAGGTGGAATCACCCTGACAACGCCAGAGTAGGACACCCCTGCAGGTAACGGAGGAGATGGGGCAGGGTGTTCAGGTGATCGTGAAGAATTCTCCTACAAATCAGATAAATGTACAGCTAATATGTGCAGAAACGTAAGATAGACATCAGTGACAGAAAATGTGGAGCTTAAAACTTGGGAGCTTGAGTACTTGACACAGACCAGGTGGTTGATTGGAAACAGAGTGCAGCTGGGAGGAGAGACCAGGGAGGCAAGCTGAGGGAGAGGAAGAGATAACACTAGGGGAGCAGGGAAGGGAAGAAAACTTTAAAACAAGTAAAACATCTTAAAGCTGAGGTGCCCAAAGTGGGTCCTGGAGGGCCAGCATCCTGCATATTTTAGTTCTCTATCTGGTGGTAGAAACAACCTGTTCAGCATGTCAGTGTTCTTCTTAGGGCTTCTAATGAGCCATCATTTGATCAGGTGGTTAAACCAGGGAGAGAACTAAAACATGCAGGATGCCGGCCCTCCAGGACCCACTGTCATAAAGTGATGAAGAATAAACTACATATAAAATAATGATTAACTAAAGTGACATCTAAACTTAAGCAAATTACTAGAACCAAAGAAGACTGATCTTAATTAAAGTTATTTAAGTTTGCAGATGTAGTTAAATTTCCACACAGCACAGGTGATGTTTAAGGCATCTATTAATCTATTACCAAGAAATGTAGAGAAAATGTTCAAGGTTTAAGATGGAGGACATGATTTGAGGAGTAACTTCAATTTAAAAACCAAATTTAACAAACAGCATGTTCAATAAGGAGAAACTTTTGTGTCTCCATATTTGGAGTTCAGCTGTGGAATAGATGAAAAACAGAGCAGAAGCAGAGTGCAAAGTTTAAAATAATGTATAAATGTATGTTTTTTTTTTTATCAATACAGGAATGAGGTCAAGAATTTGATGTTAAATAGCAGTACAGTATACAGTTGTTATTTCATTTGTAATGTAATTTATTGGTTGTTTATTAACTGGCATTTTGTAGAGGAAAGAAGTTTACAGGGATAAACTATATCAGTGTTGACTTCTATCTGATCATTTCAGACAAAGAACTGCTTAATAACAGGCTGAGTCTTAAAGATTTATACATTTACGTCATTTATTTTGCTGATTCTGCTCCTTTGTCTTTTCAACTGATTGTCATTTTTCTTCTGAGGATCTGAAGCTAAAGGTAAAGCAATGGTGGCAGAAATAGAAAACAAATATTAACAAAGGCAAACAAATATTAAAAATAAATGAGTGATCAAAAAATGTCACGACTAGAGAAACCCAAAAACCTAAAGACCCAGATGCTGACTTGAGCAGGTCTGTCTGTCCAAATAAGTCTACCTAAAAAAAAGGAAAAAAGTGTCCAAAAAGGATTTAAATATTATCATTAGATCCACAACAGGCTTTTGCAACTGTTCACATAAAAACATGTGACAATAGTCTGGAAATGACTGCACAGGTTTAACTCCCATAGGAGGAAATGCTGGAGGAAACTGTTGCTCTCTAAGAAAAACATCCAGACAAAATGTGTCCAGGAGAAAATAGAAAAAGAAAACAGGTGAGTCTAAACTGTAAGTATGTATAAATGCATCAAAACAGAAGAATTTTGGTATAAAGCAGAAACAGGAAAATTACCTCCTGCTAAGCATGGAGGTGGAACTGTCATGGTTTGGGGATGCTTTGCTACATGGATCTGGTCAGCTCACAATCACAGAATCCTCCATGAGTTCTACCATGAAGTAGAGTGCTTGAGGAAAACAGGAGAACGTCTTTACCAAATAAATAAAACCGAAACAGAACAGGATCTTGTAACATGACAAAGACCCAAATCTTATCAATAAATCCACCAAAGACAAATATGAAATGGAAAGTCTTGGGCAGAGTTCAACCTGAAATCTATAACCTTTAGAAATGATGTGGGGTTGAAACATAAATCCAGGAAATCCTTCAAAAATCTGCGGAGGGGACAAAGTTTCAGTCAGCGTCTGGTAGACAGCTACAGGAAACTCTCCAGAACTTATTTCAGCTAAAGGTAAGATTAGCGATTAGGGCATCCAAACACTTCAGGCTGGTAGTAAACATTTTATGGTTTATATATTTTGCTTAAGGCATAAAAACATGCTTATTTTTTCCTAAGTGCAACACGTTCACATTTTGCAGAGATAAAAAATAAACAGTAAAAAAGGTTTTTTTTTTTTTTTTCAAATGACCGTACATGAGCCATTAAAATTGTGTAAAGGATCAATTGAATTACTGTCAAAACTATTTAGAGATTACTTGACTATATGGTTATCACATTTATTTTTAGTCAATTCAAAACGTTCAAACAAGCAAACTATTAATATTCCTTTTTTTCTCTTTTTGTTGGCCATTTGTTCCCTGTTCTTCCATTTGTTAATAATCATTATTTATCTCCTTTGTTGAATAAGCTCAGCTTTGTCTCTGTATGTTTGTGTAGAACTGTAAAACATGCAATTCAAGCTGTAAAACTGTCTGTTTCTACCTTTAGAAAGTTGACACTATGATACATAACCTTTAAAATCTTATTTTGTTAAATTCCTTTTCCAATGCTCCACCGCAGCCCTCCCTCACATGATTTTATCGGGACATTATGAGGCATTAAAGGTCATTACACCAATCCTTATGATTCCATGTCCTAATTGACGTTACCCATACTTTCCATATATTGCACACGCTCATATTATCAGCAGATTTAATGCCGCCGTCTTAATTCTGGAGGTAATTTTTGACGCTGACGTCAAACTAGCGAATGTGCTATCCTGCACAAACCGGCACCTTCTGCAGTCACTTTCTCCACAGCTATGCATTCCTGCTCATTTAATTGTAAGTGGAAAACAATGAGATCAATTGTGATTCAACTCATTCCTCCGAATGGAATTATCTGCACACAAAAAAGAAATTCAAAGTGTCTCTGCTGTACGGAGCTCAATCAAAATTTTCTGATCCTAGTTACAGAAACTGAATATGTATGAACAGCTCAAATATGCTGAATTTATTTTGAATATTTAATGAGATATAAAATATAAGTCTATTTCAGCAACTAATAAAATCAGTCTTGTATGAATGTGCTGCAGATTGAAAATGAATAGTTAGAGAGGCCAAGACAAGAGAGAAGAGGGGAGGAGGATGGGGGCTGGGGGGTATGTGGGAGAAAAACAAAGGGTGTCAAAGCTTCATCAACATGCTATAAATGAGTGGCACGGCCATATTTTCCCGTATCAAGCTCAGTCAAAATACCAATGTGCAAATGTGGCCCCCTCCTCCACGCTGCACTCGTTTTCTTCCTCTCCCTCCGTATCTCTGAGTCCAATCACACGGCAGTCCTTCTCAATAAAACAAATTAACTGATTAGACATTTTAATTTCAGTTGTCTTTGACCTTGTAGAATATATTAGTGATGTCTACATCGCTGAAAGCAGATAATGCGGGAGGCAGCTGCTTTTCTTAAAGACAAAACTGCCCTTTTTAAAGAGGCGCCAGACAAGAGCTAACAGGTTGGGGGCAGAAAACACCCTCCGTCTCATCATCATCGCCCCACAGCCCCCTTCCTTCCTCCAATACACACACACACACACACACACTTCAACAGATACATCCATGCACTTGCTCTCTCTCTCTCTCCTCCCATCCCTGCAGGCAGCCAGCGGGGAAGGGGTTAAGGCGGAATGCATTAACAAAAGAAAATTATAGCGTAAACAGTTCATAAAATCTCACAGCCCCTGATGTTGGGGCTAGATCATTAAATTTCTGCAACAATTAGACCTTTTCTCACGGCGGCAAATTGGAGCCGTTGCCATGGCAAATCCAGGCCCTTAAGTCATATATCTTTGATTGCGGAAAGGTCAGGCACAGACAGCCTAATAACTCAGGGAGCTGTTTGACAGATTTCATCCAAGCATGATCACACAACAGAGCCAAACTATGTCGGCAGTTGTTAAAAGCGAGGGAGGGGTCAGCGGGGAGGACGGGGTTATGGAATGTTTCTGCTCAGCTGGGCCCAGCCTCATAATGTTCATGACGGACTTTAAATCCCCTGGAAGGATTACTTAAAAAAAATATATATATATGAAATACTTATTTTATATAAATCATAGATCATTTTTCTTTCTTTTGAATTATGGCAGCTTTCCTTAAGCAGAGTTTTCTGCTTTGATAGTATAACAAGATAAAGGCCTGGAGTCAGAAATCAGAACGACAACAACAAAATGAATCGAGAGAAAACAAAAAAGGGCATGATCAGCAGGAGAGACTAAAACGCCAGTGATGAACCGTGATTTATTTCCCATTCGACCCCCTATGCTGTGGGACCTGAGACAGACGATGTGCTCCATCTTTCTCTGCACTAAAACCTCGTCATAGAGTCATTTAACGACCCTGACATGCAGAACTTTGAATAACAATCAGCTCCTCCTGACTGCTACAACTATATGCTTGATACTGCCGGGCCGTTTAGACCGCACCCCCTACACACACACACACACACGCACACACGCACACACCCCTTCTCTATCCTTCTGTCTCTGTAGACAGTGTTGGCATTTCAGCTGGCTCTCTCAAAAGGCCGCAGCTGAGAAACAAGTGCCAATAGCACCCCCTGCTGGGAAAAACTTGCCAGTGCCTGGCGCTCTGTCCCATAATGTGACAGCAGAGGGGCACAATCCTTAGGAATCAGTGAGAGCGCTAAAAAGGTTAGTCAGAAACTCAAGTATTTCTTCTTCAACACTATATTATAGTTTTAATTATTGTGCGCTATTATTCTAGGGCTCTATCGAGAATCTGTATTTCTTCCACATGTTCGATCATGTTTAAATTCTTATCACATAAATAAAAAGTGAATCTCAACAACCAAGATTTGAAGATAAGTTGTAGGTAGAACAAGCTCTGGAAATGGGGTGGTGACATTAGAATCAAATGTCTGGTCTGCTGGCTGTGGCAAAAGAATGTGGATTTTCCAACTCTGGTCATGACTGTTGGTGATGGCCGCTCCTGCAGCATAGTAACGCTTCACGCATTCCTCCTCATTAAGAGTTTATTTCCCTCTAGATGACGATCTCCTTTAAAATGAATTCAGTTCTCAGTATTTATATAGACTTCTCTTCAAAACAAAGGTCCTCGCAGGACGCTTCCAGAGGCAGATTTAAATTGTATTATGTTTGGTTGCCAGGCCCACAAAATGTTGATCCAAGGTTACCTGAATTGTGGCTAAATTAATAGCAAAACAAAAAAAACACCAATATTTAGTTATAGAAAGGTTCGTCTGACCTAGTTCAAAAAATATTAAAGGGACGTTAATAATCTTTTGCTTTTCAAATGTTAGGAAACATCTGTGTTACTCCAGCAGCTCCTCCAGGCCCCTGATTTGTTTTTTTTAAATCTCTATTGCAGTTATCTTAAAGTCCACAAACACACAGCTGCAAATCAGTGTGGAACCTAAAACATATTTAACATTCAGCAATCGCTAGTGACAAGGAAAGCATATCTCAGTTAAACAGTTAGCAGTGACAGACACACACATCAAAGGGAACTCCTGCCACTGAACAGCTTTAAACAGCTTATCTGTTTCCCCGCTGTTGCTACACAACATCGCCATTAAAAAAAATCCATTTGCATACTGCTGTATGTTTGATTTGGCCCAACTCAAGTAGAGAATGAGCTGCCCTATTGCACTCTGTCCTTTGAACCAAAACGTTTTCCGATCAAACCGGGCTTTCCTGAGGCCGGGTCTTAGAACTGACACATACTAGAAGGTAACTTCTCACACAGAGTGAAGGAAGTGGAAAAGCAAATGAACCTTGTGGAGTTTTCTTAGTAATCATTAAATCAACTTCATGACAGATCCACAAATTAATTCTGAACATATAAATAATGATATGCTGAAGATAAAGTAAACCCTATGCAGAATTCTTTTTCAGTCCGATGGTCTGAGGGATCTAGGGCTAAGACCCTCTTTTTTGCAGAACATGTTTTCCTTCGATTAAAACATTTTTATTTGTTATTTGACTTGTTATTATTCTCCCCCTTTAATATTAGCAGAATTGCAGAAAAAATTGTCTTTTCTGTCGAAGCATCCTGCACATACCGCTAGTCTGTGTGTGTCTGTTGTGGCATGGGAACCTAAATGTTATTAGTAAGTTTATTTTGTTTATTTGGCAGCTTGGCACTTTTTCTGTTTGTTAAATGTGACTGTGCAGTGAAACTAGCTAAAAACGAATAAACAGACTTTTAAGCAGCTAAATGTAATAAAAAGGTTTTTCCATAGGACCGGGGTTGGGAACCACCGTCCTGCATGGTTTATCTGGGTCTCTATTCCAGCACAGCTGATTCAAATGATTGCATGGCCTTCTCTGTAGCCATCAAGTAAGTGCTGCAGTAGTCTGTTGATCACCTGTTCATTTTAGCCAGGTGTGTGGGAGCAAGGCAACACCTCAGACATGCAGGACAGTGATGCTAAATAAAAAGGCAAGGAAAACAAAGTGTAGTCACGTGATCCACAGGACAAGGAGGGGGAAGATTCCCAGGTTGTGTGTCTGAGACATCCAGAGGAGATGTCATTTCTACTCTATAGAGTTCATTTAAATGAGGCGGGCCATTTAGGATGGCTAGCACAGCCACCCCCCACCAGACAGCAACCAGCACAGCCCTAACCCTGAGCTCTGAATGTCTACACCCAACTCTACATCTGGAAGTGGTCCCAGGCACCAGAGATGAAGCTGATTGGACAGGTCCCAGTCTGGATGCCATTAAACGTGTCGGTTCCCAAGACCTGTCTTGTGTGTGTCATGAAAATGTTATAAGTGAGAGTGTCTAAGCTGTACAGTAAAGTTGGGACCTCATGAGACTTTTGTGATGGGGAACTCTTCCTGCACCGAAGTGATGCATCTGCATCCCAAGGCCCTGCATGAGTGGGAAGAGGGAGGCATCCTGGGATGGCAAGGTGAGGAGTGGGGGGTAAAATGCCTTCAATGAAGCCAGTTCCACCCACTGACCCCAGTAGGCATGACCACTCACCAAAACCTACCACCCCTGGTCCATCCGCCTTAGGTACCACGGTGGCAGGACCGTCAACTCCACAGAGCCCAAGACCATCCACCTAAACCCCAACAGAAGAAAAACTACACCCATGTTAAGATTTTAGAAATCTTGGGGTGGTGCAGGAGTGCAGCACATGTGGGGGTTTGTTGAGAATCTAATATACTCTATGGCATTTGTAAACTAACTTTATTAAACCAATTTTTTTATTATGGATTTTACCTCTTCATATTCTATAAAATTATCCTTGTTGATCTCATATTGCCTAATAATTTTGTTATTTGGGATAAAGTCTATTCCTTCACGTATATATTCCAGATATTCAGTTCCTTTATTCCACCAATCTGGGAAATTTACCATGTAATTTTTTAGCATCTCAGTGTTGATCCAGATGGCAGTTTAAGAAACTGTCAGAAAGGAGGTCATTTTTATGTTTCTAAAGTCTACATGAAGTTTTATGTTTGAGTTAGTAAATGTTGTTTTTTTTTTTGTAACACTTTATTTGACGGGTTGTGAATAAGACTGTCATGACACCGTCATAAACATGACATAACACCTGTCATGAATATGAGAAAGTCTTCATGAATATTTATGACTGATGTCATAAAGTGTCATTCGGTAAATCATGGCACTTTTAATACAAAGTTGCCATTATTCAAAATGTGTTTGTTATTTCAACTTAACATTAACCAAGAAATTATGATCTGACATAAAATTGTTATAAAAGTATTACTGACTAAACTTCAGCTTTAATAACATAAAGCTACATAATTCTTTAAATTTAATCAGTAAAACGGCCTATTGTCTGCTATGAACTCTGATAAATCTCTTAGGTATTAATACTAGATGTCACCTTGATGGTATCTTTCATTATTTAAAAAAACAACTGAAAGCCTGGACTTGCAAACTTGAGGAACAGAAAAAAATATAATGATGAAACAAGAAACTAGCATTAGGAAACCAACAGACGAGGAAAACTAGCCACTAAAGAGCAGTAGCCAAAACACTTGGGACTAATGGCCTGTGAAGCTAATATTTTTTGTGTCTCTGCTGAACCCTGAAGGAGAGAGGAGGAGGGTGGGTGGGTGGGTGGGGGACTCACTTTGTCGTTGTTATGATGTTGAGGGAAGTGGGGGGTGAGGGGGTGTACAGGAGCCAGTCACCTGTAATAGTGAAGCATTACATCGTGGCCATTCCACACTCATTACACCATTTACAATTACTGCTACCTATCACCCAACTCCCTAAGAGGCCACCATTAGCAGCATGACTCAAATGAAGTGGATAATTGTGTCTCTCTGTGGCATATCATGAGTCAAGAGAGTCAGACAAGAGGGGAGGACGGAACAGAGAAGGACCAAAGGTGGGAAAGGGCCAGAAAGAATGGCGAGGCGAAGGCTTGTGTGAAATAAAAAGCAGGAGCTGCATGGAGGTCTGTTTGTGCACCAACACAACATTTACTTTAGTCCCTTCAGCTCTTCTGACATTAGACATGTTAAAGCCAAGCTTATTTCACAGCATTATGGATGTAACAATCATCTGATACTGAAAACATTTCAGACAACCTGCTGACCTGTAGATCAGAAGGAAGTATTTACCCTCTCGTAAACTTTCTCTGTTTTTGCTTTAATCACGCATACATGCTCAAAATCAAACAAATTTTAATTTCAAACTAAAGACAACCAACATTAATATGAAATCTTGCTTTTGAATGAATATTTAATTTATTAAAGGGTCAAAGCTACCCAAGATCAACAAGTAACCACATGATAAAACAATGCTGAAGTATCTTCAGCTGTAAGTCACTAAGTCGGTTTTCTTGTTAATAAAAAGAACTGAATTGTTTTTCACTAGCATTTTCTCCTTCATTTTTCTTTCTCTTATTTTAGCTATTGGTGGTAGCTAAGTAGCTTCATAACGGGACTAATCTTTTATTCAATTAGTCCATTAATGGTCAGAATCATTGACAAGTTACTTGATAATCTAAAATTATCTCTTCTAAGTGGTCTAAGTGAAGGAGACACTGCTGCCTTTAAAAGTGTGCAAATTGAAATTACAAAAATAAATTTGCTTAATGAAAATTCTAATTTTGAGAAAACTCACTTTTCTGATAAAAGGTTTTTGCACTAGGATAAGGTGGTTTTTCAACCATATCAAAAAAAAAAACTAAATTCAGATCACACGAGTCACATGATCAGATGTTACTACAGGCAAAAACGACAAAGATGTAAATAGGAAGGATGTGAAGCTCCACCAGAACTCTGACAGCATCATAGTTCATAAGAAGTTATGTATCATTCCAACATCTTGGGAGCGTCCTAAGTAGCCAATGCCTGAATAAGAAGTTGACATCTCTCTTCTGATTGGCTGATATATGCTGAGCTCTAGCGCCATCACTGAATTATAAATATACATCATGTAATTGTTTAGACCTGTTTTTAATGACTTATTGTGTGAACAAGCTTATTCATGTGTGATTTGAATTTCATTTGTTATTTAATGGAAACTCAGTTTCAAAATCATGTCTTTTAGACATCAGCAGAATAATGTCTAAAGACAGAATGTCTTTTAGACATTAGCAGAATATAGACAAGGGTTTGTACACATTTGTAATGAAAGCACAGCTACTGATAAAGAAAATACAAAGAAAGAGAGAAGACAGAACAAAATAAATAATGGTGAAAATGTGCAGCCATGAGTGACACCAAACTTTAATCTCACCTAGGCTTCCAAACAGAGCTGGAGCCGACTGCTGCTGATGGTCTGCTTATAGATCATCAATAAGATTGAAATTCTATGTTTTTACACTCTAGAAGCCAGTCTTTTTCTTTAGGGACTGGTGTAATTGTGTCCAATAAAGAAAATTTCTCCAACAATGCCTTTATTCATTGGATGGTGAGCTTATCAGAACCAAATCAACAGAGCTCTTTATTCACATATGGAATACTTCAAACCTGTATGTATTTAACACAGAGGTGGCTAACCGACTCCGGTCCTCAAGAGTCAGCGTCCAGCATGTTTTAGATGTTCAGCACCTCTTAATAAGATCGATGATTCATTACGGGGCCTCTGCAGAACTTAATGATAAACTGAGAAGGTAATTCATCCATTAATCCAGCTGTGTTGGAGCAGGGACACATGTTGGACACCAGCTCTTAAGAACCAGAGTCAACCATATAACAAACAGCTGGATAGATCTGTCTCTCTTTGTGCATGCTCTTCCCAGTCAGTAACCTTTTGTTTTATAGTTTGTGTCTTTATGTGTCTTTGTTTCAGTGCGTTGCCGCATAACAAAATGCTGCAATCACAAGAAAAGGTAGCACCGTTATAACCAGATGCTGATGATAGCGTGTCCCTAAAGAGTAACAGAGGTAGAGCTGCTGCTGTTGCTGGAGGTGGCGAGGAAGCTTCCTCTCCTCTCTGACACGGCTGCAGGGTGTAACAGTTAAAGGACCAAAGTTGATAACAAAAACAGCTTGCTTATCCTGACGGAGTATTGAGAGTAACAGTCTCTGAAGGGGAGTCTTTCCATGAGTGTGTTCATTCAAAAAGGAACGCTTTGCACTAGGGGGTGGGAAAGAATAATTCATGAATAAGAAAGTGAAACAAAAATAGAGATTCATCTCATGGCATCTCTTGAATGCTAAATATAAGATGGAGGGCAATAATTTTGGAGCAGGCCCAGACAGAGTTGTCAAACTTTGTACAATTACTTTCCTTTCGCTTGTCATGTAGGGCCTGTACGCAGATGAAATATTAATTTTGCATAATAACTTTCAAAGGGGAATTAAGAACAGAGTTAATTATTAATAACATGTGTATTCAAGACATTTCTCTTTTTGTGACGCACCAAAGACAGTCCTGACAGTTGCCATTCAGAGGAGGAGAATCCCATAATGCCACTCTCTATCAGTAATAACAATCTCTAGACACTGATGTAAAGTCTATGAAATATCTAACCCACATTTCATGAGTGGAGATTTACAATCCAATACACTTTTGGAATGCTTGGCTTTGTTATGAAAAGTCACACATCTTTGAATCAAAAAAATAATAATTTTTATAAGCGTTTTTGCAGCAAACGTTATTTTATTGCAATTCAGTAAATTTGTATGTCACTAGTTTACCGCCAATGTCATTTCAAGAGACTTTACATGATCATTACATCCAGTTAGTATATAAGCAATTAATCTGAAAACTTTAACATGTTAAAGTTATTTCATACCACAGATTAATCAAACTACCTATTTTGACCTAAAAGCTTCTCTCCAGCAGAGGGTTAACTGGTTCAGTATGTTCTGCCTTCACAGACAACAGTGACTTTTGTTGCTGTCTGCAACAAGTCACAGACAGAAACAAAAGCTGAAAATTATCAACTTTCACTGATCTATGTGTAGGAGCTCCAAATTTCTCTTCCTCAATATGAAAATATTGAAAACTGACAATATTTAGACATGTTTGGTCTGAGACAATAAAACATTTTCTTAAACATTTTCTGAAAACCTAAATACTGAGTGAAGGTCTATTATATGGGCTGTGTGGGCAGATGCCCTGGGCGGCATCAGAAAGGGTTGGGGCACCTGAGAACTGGAAAATAAAAAACAGTTGCCACCTCAATTCATTGAACCGAATTAAGTTGAACTTAGCTGAATTGAATAAATTGAATTGTTATTACATACATAATAGGCAATTATCATCAGGGAGCACTAGGAGTTGTTTGGACAAAAAGATGAAATGTTGAAAGCAAAGATAGTGAGCGACATTTAAAAAAAAAAATTATGTATGGTACACCAATCAAGACTTAGATAGGGTACGTTCAATAAGTCAATGTGACAAGGAGTCCAGACAATGGGCTTGTCATTCTGGCTCATGTCTGTACCAGAGAGGCTTTAGGAGTTGAGAGTGAGCAGGCATGGAGGGAAGGAAAGGAGCGTCTAAGATGAGACAGATCGTTTCAGGGTCGACTTACAGAAATTCACACTGTAAAAAAAAACAAGAGAGGAAAAGTGAGACTACTTCCCATTTTCTCCTCAGATCTTTTAGTTTAATTCAATTGAGCCTTTCAATACCTATTTATGACACACAGGAAGCATTCTCCCAATTACATTAAGGGAAGAGGAGACAGATTAAGATGTGGATTCTTTAAAGCCCTTCACCACAAAGGGAGATAAAGTCAGATAAAAAAGGAGTGTGTTTCTTATTGTGTTCTTTCTGGAAGGGAGGAGAGGATTAAGTCGCTTCATATTGCTGCCTGTCTGTGCTCAGGAGGCAAAACACACCCTAACACATTTAACTAAACTCAGCCTGCTGCCATGTTTCATATCTCTTCTTGCTCTCAATATGTTGAAGTTATAGCCAGAAGTTACCAGTTCCTTTTAATCCTTTCACTGGAGCTTTCCGAACAGTTCAAAATGAAATCTTTCTCTGAAAGGAGAACAGGAGAAAAGAAACACTCAAATTAGTCATTTTTAATGTGATTGTAATCAGATGTACAGAATCATGACATCATAAAACCAACAGGTCCAGCTGCACATAAAGTAAAAAGAAAGATAGTTTTCTGACTGAAATAGACTCCTGAATCCAGATTTAAATAAAAAAGGGGAGCAGACTTTGTTCCACATACCATCTTCTCCAGATTAGATTGGATTAGACACAGCGACATTTTATTTCAACATATATTCTGCTAATAATTCCCCTGTTTTGTCTGAGGTTGCTGTTGACTGTCAGTGTCTGTCGGGGTTATAACCTTCCCCTCTCTGGCCTCCACACAGAGGCTGCCAAGTAAAAAGCTTACAACACATTCCCTTACTGAGTAGCACCGCATGATGGCTCCCGGCGCTACCTTTGTCTCAGTCGTAGAGATGACTAAAATCGAGCATTGTAATGCGACACCCTTAATTTCATGCAACGCGGCAGGATTATGGATGTGAATTGAATGCTCAGGTCTTTTTTGTCTTCCCATTTTCCCAATTAGGATTTTCTGCCTTCGTAATGATGCAAAAGTGTTCTGTTAGTCAAATCGGTGATAGCTATTTATATGAGCAATAATCTCTGAGCCGGCATCAAACTGTCAGAGAAGGAACTGCTTAAAAAAAAAAGAAAAGTGAACGGAAAGATGGAGGCTCACTGCTCACCCAGGGACACAGTAAGCAAGTGGAAATAAAACAAGTGTTTAAGGCAGGTCTTTTGGTAAATAAATCTCTAACACCATGATCACCACCAGTTATGCTTGGATAAAAATGCTCAAATAACCACACTGCTGTTTTTGTTTTGTTTTTTGTTTTTTTGTTTTTTTTGTAAGCTGCAGCTCATTCCTCTGTGTCTTGTATTTCAACAGAATAGGGCATGAATGTCTGACAAGTGGGCTATCATCCAAGAGATCATTAAGCACAAGGGTTGAAGTGCCATCTTCAGTGCCATGGCAACAGGGTTGCGAGATGAGATAGAAACAATGCAAGGCAGGAGGCAGGGTTGGCGCTGAACGATTGCCACTGATGAATGGATTTCCCTCTCTCCCCTCAGAGGGCCAGAACAGGAATGGAAGACCAGACCAGAACGGGAGGATGGCAAGAGAGAGAGAGAGAGAGAGAAATTGGTTGGAGGAGAAAGGCCAAGCTGTTAGGGGTTTCATAGGTACACTAACAGCAGTAACAGTATCTCTTTAAAGCTCTGATTGTTTCCCACTCAAGGGTCTAATTGAACATGTCAAACAGTGCATTTGCATGGGAATGATTGTTTTTCTTTGTTGTCATGCTGAGCCAGCAGTCTCACATCTGTACTGAAGATAGCAGCTCAATACTCACACACAGGGCAATGAGAGTTGATATGTTACCCATCACAAACCCAGACTTACACCATCAGTACAGTTACATCTTAATAAACCCTGTAGATCAGTGATGAGATGTTACTCAAATATTATTAATTATTAATTTAATGTTGTTGTTGCATTTCTCTTTGGGATGAATAAATTATTTTTGAATTTGAATTGAATAGAATACTTTGGACAGCAAAGTCTGGGTTTCCCACAGTGTAATACAAACCTGGCTGGCCACCAGGCTTTACATGTGCACTCACCAGGCTAAGCATTGTGTTTATCAGGGAGCAGCAGATTAACATAGCAAAGGCTGAAATAATACCCCACCTGAGGCCACAAATCCCAGAGGAGGTGAAAAGTGGGCATCATGGAGGAAGAGCGGTGAGGAGGAAGAGAAGAAGGAAGTTCAAATAATTTCTTCCATCAATCACAGTGGGCAATGTCACTATCACTGGCTAACAAGTTGGATGAACTACAAGCTGTGAGAAGGACCCAACCAGAGTATCAGGACTGCAGTGTTGTGTGTTTTACTGAAACATGGTTGCAGGATCGTATCCCCGATCTGGCAGAAAGATGTTGGAGCTCATATAGTCACATTCTGACTATATGAGCAGACATTTAATGGTGCTTTCACACCTGATCGTTAGACTGGCTGTGATTGGGGTCTATTTGTTACATTTTCAGCTGCTGTGGTTCTGTTTCCCACTGAACTGTTGCATATGAACCCAACCTTTTGCAAAACCTGTCCCCCCACCCCTCACCTGTGGTGGCACTGCACCAAGAATCACTGAAGAAAATGACATGAAACTTCAGAAGAAGACGCTGAACAACTGAAATACAAGCAACAATGAAGTGGCACCAGATTTTAGTGGTTGTGGGATTTCTCTTTTGTCTTTGGTAAAAGACAAAATGAGCCATTTCTCCTGCTAATGTTTGTGGGATTTGTTTGGTTGTATTTACCCAGAATGCTCTGTGCTGTAGTTTGCTTCCTGGTTTTGGAGCGGTCTCTGGTCTGCATGGCGTTCACATATTAATTCAAACTGCATCGGACTGCACTTCAACCGAGACAAGACTGAGGTTTGTAGGCGGACCAGAGTTCACTGTTCAGATTACACGTTCACACCTCCCCAAACAAACTGGACTTTTTAGACAGACAGACTGGAGTATGATTAAAGTGAACTAAACATTGCTGGTATGAATGCACTCTTAAAGAGAAGTGGGAAAAGGAAAGGAGCTGGATTAGCAGTGCTAATGTGCTGTTTGTTAATCCAGGACACATTACTATGAAGTGTCATCTGGATGGATGGATTTCTCTTTTGTGGCCATTAAATGCAGGTTTGTGCAGAATGGACCCAGTCTATCTCACACGTCTTTGCTTTTCACATTACAGCTGCCGGAAACAACAAAAGTCACCTGAAAAGCAGCGTTTGGTTTGTGCTCCCTCAAAATGCCACCAGGTTACCGCTGTTAAAAATTAAAAGAAATGCATTTTGATTCATCTAATAAGCTCTCCGCCAGTCTCGCTTTGTCTGCCGCTGCCTATCAATCTGAGGTTGTAGGCAAATATGGAAAAGCACCAGCATACAACCACCAACACACAGGCCTACAAAAGCAGCTCAAAGCCAGTTTGGGAAGTTGTCTTTCTCACATGTGCAAATCAATCTGCAGAGAACAATCTGTCAGAAAAATCTTTAGCTTTAAACAAGCTGCTGTGAACGGGATGAGGCCCTTTCTGTGGGGCAGGGCACTGCGGGGACTTACCAATAGCTGTCTTTATGCATCCCAGAGAGTCAATAAGGATTATGAGAGGAAGCTTTTATCTCTTCAAACACAGGGACCAGTCACTCATTTAAATGGATGAACAATTCAGGTACGCTCAATAAATATAAAAAGAATATTCTTTCATAAATACATTCAAATCCCAACTCCATTCAAATTCTAGTACCATATGCTTAATTTAAGATCTAATCTCCTTTTTTCTATTTCCACCAGTTCACTGAAAGCAAATCTTTGTACACATAGTTGTTTAAAAACCCAAAGGATAAACACAGACTACCTATTGTTGATGGCAAAGAACCTTCATCCTCAACTTAAGACCCACAGTTCCTTTGAGTGCTCCTGCTAGATGCCGTATGCAAAGCAGGTGCGCCGAGAAAAACACGCCTAACAAAAGAGACATTATTGCATTTCACAACCTCCCAAAAAGACGAGCTGAATATTAAAGATGACACAACTGTATTTACACATCATTTCATCAGACTTAAAATAACCTCATTTTTTATCTTGCTCTATCAAATAAAGGGAGGCAATAAAATCTGCCAAGAGAAGAACAAATAAAAGCAAATTTTGACATTTTGCTTTTTGATGCCTTCCATTTATAGGTCAGAGGAAACACCAGCCGACCTCTCATTGTTTCTTAAATGCCATTTTGTAAGGCTGGGAAGCAAGAATTAATTAATGCGTGGGTAGCTGCCACTGTCAAGAGGCAGCACATTAAAATCAATGATTAATAAATTCAAAACACACAACAAACTCAGCTGGGAGATGAAAATAGCATTGTGCGCTCCATAGGAAGCAGCCCCAGAGCACGTCCTCCCGCCGAACCGAGCGTCCACTCAGATGGCTAATAGAAAGTAGCCGTCGCCAGCTGTGTGCCTGTGAATAAAATCTCTTTAATTAAACGAATTACAATGGAAGAGGGAACCAGAAATGTGTGCTGTAGTATTGACAGGAAACCATGCCACACACAAACACACATTATGAAATCCCATAAAGACTTAAAATAACACTGAGCCTTTTGTACTTAGGTTATAAAAAAGGCTCAATCCGCACATTCTGTGTTTCATCTACAACAGCTCTACGCTTCATGAACAGTGTGGACACAGCGTCTGGTTATTTTAGCAATGATGCTAAGTTTAAAACCAGACAACAAAACAATATTTTTATTTATCAGATTTGTTACACTGCAATAGGTTTGGTTCGGTTGTTGCAGTTTTTCTCAACTGGTTTGAAGTGCTTAAAGGAACTGGAATCCACTCAACAGAGTAGAAAACACCACCTGCAAATCTGATGTTGACAATGCTGACCAGGATTTTTTTATATTGAAAAAAATCCAATAAATTCAAACAAAATATGTTTCAAGAAAAGTTGTACATTATACATAAAAAAAATAAAAACTTTAAAGCCCCAAATGAATGATAATGACTGTATGTAAACTTCTGACTGGAACTGCACTTTACCAGGAATGGCTGGATAAATGACTGACTATTCCATAACTCACACAGTTTGGCTTTATTTGAACCAAGTCAGTTAAATTGGATCAGACTGTTTGTAATAAAATAAAACATATGTGTCTTTTTTTTTTTTTTGGTATTGGATTCTGTGATTAGGTTATAAACAGAGAAGCTGAGAACTCTCTTGGTGTCTTGACCATATTACAGATTATTATCTCAGAAGTTGAAGTTAACAGATTGTCTCAGACCAAAGGCAACAAGGCACCGTTTACTGGATTCACCACCAGAGGGAGACAAGAACATGAAATAATTTCATTTACCTGATAGATCCTGTCCAGGGTCTTAAGATCTGAGGGCTGGTGGGCTTGGTGGGGGGTGTAAACCCTCTTGCAGAAGTTGATGAGTAAGTTTCACTCCTGTCCTGTATGCTAATCATTAGTAGCTGCTGCCGTGATAGCAGAGGATAACTTTGTTCCTCAGAGTTGTTGATAAGCAGAAGTCACACATTGTCAATATCTTCTTCCACAGTTGTAAATAAGCCTGCATCAATAAAATATTTAGGAGTAAGAGAACAGAAACTAAGTCATCTGGTAACATCAAAGTGTCTAATATACACTGGTGCGAGTTGTTTACATGGGATGGTGGCAAGGCGCCGAGGGAGGTCTGTCCTGGTTCTAACTTTGCTTAGCTAGAGCAAACAGTGCTGCTGCCATTTACACACATACAGAGAGGAAACACTCCTCTGGAGACACTGAGAAGCCTGGATCTGTGCGGGTGGTTACCAAGAGTGCATGCGTGTTGCTTATTCTCAACATCTAGAGCTCAAAACAGGTGGCCTGCATCTGCCAGAGCACAAAAACAATGTTTGACAAAGTTGGTTCTATAAAAATGGACATTTAAAGAAACAACAAGCTCCAGTCTTGATTGTAAAAACGAAAAGAAAAAAACTCAAACCCTAACCCTCAGAGATGATAGATGGATAAACTTTGATAATTATGTTGGGGAAAAAAAAACATCTAATAATTTGTAAAGAACAAACAAGGTGCAATAAATTGTTTGAATAAGTGTGCACTCCCCTCAAATACTTTGCTGAAACATCAGGAAGCAGTCATTGGTAGGAGTCTATCAGCATCACTGCTGACAATATTTTCTCACAATGCCTTGCAAAGGTTTTCAAAATGTCAATTTGTGAAATCTCTTGTCCTGATAACCTCACAGATTTAGTTCTGAACTTTGACTAGGCCATTTCACAACGCCGTGCCCATTATGACATAGTGTGAATGAATTTAACTGGTGAATGTCAAACAACCAAACTGAAGTTGACGTCCACAGTTTTCCACCATAATCCTGACTGTCAATGAGCTTTGTTAGATACTCTCCATTTCTGTGGTTCTAAACAATTTAGAGACTCATTTTGTTACGCCTGCCATTAAAAAAAAAAAAAAAACAATGTCAGCTTACACTTGTGCTAGAATTGTAAAAATGCAGTTAGTTTCTTACAGTTGGAATATGACCTTTACTTTGGTGCTTCTCCACACTGAACCTCAGCCCTTCATGTTTTAAAATCAGGCAGCAAAACTATGTAGGACTTTGTGCCATGACATCCAGGCTTAAGAAACCCTGACACAACTGATGTGACATCCAGAAATATTTTCAATACAAAAAAATAAAAGCTAAAATATTTCAGGCAAATGGGTGCAGAAAGATTTTAAGAAAACCCCACTGGATTCTAAACTATGACAAACTGACATGTTTATCAACGAAGACATTTTTCACAAAAAACCTTGAGCTGATTAAAGTTGTGTAATAGTTATGCTGAACAAAAGGCTAATTTTCTTCAGTGGCTTTGATTTGAGTTTCTTCATTTAAAACTAAACTTCTAAATTAAATGGGAAGTTTGAAAACAATTAGGGGAATCAGAGTAAAAGGCATTGAAAACAAATGGATGCCACACTTTAAAGATTTCTATTTGTAGACACTTGATTATCCATGCACCGGCACACTAAACTCCAATAAAAATACATTAAAGTTTGTGTTTGTTGACAGACAAAATGTAGAAATGTTCAACAGGAATGAAGGACTATGAAAAGTGCCAATTTAACCACTTCACTAACCAAGACTGGGCATTTCTGCACATTTATCATTGACTCCATAAGTGAAGGAAATTCATCACATCAAAGGATAGATTTATTTATCCGAGTCAAAAAAGTTTTTTGTAGAAATTCAAACCTTGTCCTGAACTGAAACTGCCACTGAGGTCAATTTCAGTTTACAAGACAAACCAATAATAAATGCATTTGAGATTCACACAAGTGTTTAATTTTTATGTTGCCATTCCTGAGAAAAATTTTTTAGTTTTACATTTTTACTTGCAGAAAAAACCTATATGCCATTTTCATGATTTACTAAGCATGAAATTTAAGATATATTGTAAACCTACTATAATGTTAAAAAATTGGATTAAAAATAAATATCTGGCCATAGTTTGTTGGCCAAAATGAACTTAATGTACATTCATGTACTTCAAAAGTACATTATGTTACTATGAATGGAATATGAATTCTAAAAGCATTACACTGACACCTAGTGGAATTAGGCTGTCTTGTGATTCTAGAACAAACAGGCAGACAACACCTTTTACATTTTAACAGTATTTTAAAACTTTATAACCTTAAAAAAGTGCCTTTAGAAAAGGCTAATCCATGGATATCACAAAAATCTTAAGAACTTTTAATGTAAAACATGTAGCAGCATTTTATATATATATATATATATATATATGCATTAAAAAAAAAAGAAAAATACAAATCTGACATTTTGATGGGGAGAAAAAAAAAACTGCAAAGTGTGATGAAAAAAAAAGAAATTAAATACAATCAATGTTGTAGCTTTTAAAGCCTGGCTGGTTCACTTGTCCTTTGAGGTAGCCAAGCTACTGGTCCCAAAGACACGGCCGCTGGTCACGTTTCAGCCGACAACACCAGAGAAGGAAACTAAAGAAGAACATGCCATTTCTTGCACACAAACATTTCCCATCATGCAAAGCCCATTTCATAGCAGCACATAGGACCAGATATGACCCTAGAAATAGTTATTGGGCAAATGAGACGAAAAATGCTAAAAATACATATAGTAGAAAAAAACAATTATGTACACACCAATCACTGTTAAAACACATGCACACAATCAAGTAAAGAATCTGCAAAATGTCACCTCTATATTGTCCCTGCATAGGAAATGAGCATCGGAACCTAACGGATTGCCTCACATCGTCCTACTCCCATTTCTGCTTGCAGACTGAAGGAAGGGTTGAGTCGGTGACGTTGCTGCAGGTCAGGGAGCTTCGACCTCATCTTTAACTGAAGCCAGTCTCTCTACAGAAGCACTGAGAACCTCCTGTGTCCTTCTAAACAGCATAGCTTTGCAATCTGTCTGTCGTTCAGCTCTAGGTTGAAGTGTTTTCTACTCTGGAAGGTGAGTCTGGAGGGGAGGCGTGTACATCCGTGGTCTGACTGTGGGTCCTGAAGCCTCGGCTCCATTCAGCTCGTCGGTTTTTTCACTGCTCAGAGGCGGAGTCAGGACGCCAGAGGGAACAGGACAGCTGCTGGGATGCTTCAGGTCCACGCTGTGGTAGGACTGGGCCTTGGCCTGCACACAACCACAACACACTGGAATAAAACACTAATAATAAGATTCAATCTGTACCAAGCAAAGTTTGGGTGTGGAGAAATTACAGCTGTCAATTGATTAAAAAAAATGTAATCTGATAAGTCACAGAAGTGATGTGATTAATAACTATGTCTAACTTTGTAAGCTTGAAATATAAATATGTACAAAGTTGTGATTCTTATAGAAATGGTGACCTGGGCAAGCTCCTTTCTGCTGCACCCCAATTAAAATTAAAGCAATTATTAAAGCAATTTTTTGTAGCAAAAAACAGGAAATTTAGTCTCCCATTTCTCATCAGCATTACTCCACCACACATGTGTTCAAGTAGCAGCAGACTTGTTCAGGGGACAACTGACAGATAAAAAATGTCCAATTCATTTGTTGAACAGAAACAAAAAAATCAAATCTCTCTTTTCAAAATATGTTTTAGGCAAAAAGAAAATCATTATTGACAAAATATGACTAAGGACATTAATGTAGGAAGGTGATATACTTTATTTTCTAGTTCTTGAGTGCCCCATCCCCTTCTGATGTCTCCCAGGGCAACTGCCCAAACAGCCCATATCAAACACCACCACTGCATGTTTTCAGAAACTGTAATCTGAAATATGTAATATTGATGTGTGATCATTTTTTGATTATTTGCTTATGTTGACAGACCTCGCAGAAACATAAAACTATGTAAAGATTTACGTCTTCTCTCCCTGGATGCAAAGGCAGATAGACAGCTGGTTTGTACCAGAATTTAAAATGATAATTACCAGCAATGAAAGGAATGACGAGTGGCTCTGGATGTTGTGCATGTCGTCTGCAGCGATCCCAGTGAAGGTTTTCATTGGTGAGCCACCAGCCTCTCGCAGCACCATGGCAAACGGGACCATCCACCTCACACACTCCTCTAACTCCACCCTCTTGAGAGCTGCATGAAAGATGAGGAATGAAACTCATTATTATAGCAAAATGAAAATAAGCAAAAATACAATATCTGGAAAACCACATGTCTAGTTGCTCATGTAGATTGGCTTAATAATGTACTTTATACTTAAAGGTACAACACAAAATATACAAATAAATACCAATTTTTTTATACTTCTGTTAAATCCCATTTAAGTAATCAGCCAGTGGATCTAAAAACACTCTGATGCTGGTGACATTTAAACCCAAAGCATAAATAAACTTAGCAGCTGCTTAAGACACCCAGACCTTATGTTCAAATGCTAACATTTGAATTTAAACCATAGATCCAGAATTAGAACATTTGTTTATTGAGAATGACAATGTTGTTAAATTTGATTTAATGGTTTCATTAAAACCATTAAATATTTGAAATTGTTCAATATTGATGTTGTGACAACTTTTTCAAAAAGTTGTGGTCAAACATGAAATTTCTTTAGCTTTATTTTTGACAAAATATGGTCTTACAAAAAATTTTAATTGATGCACATAACCTTCCAAAAAAAAAAAATTACAAGATTTTAACAATTTAATATTTAAAGTGCAAATAACATTTTCAAGGACGTTCTTGAAATAGAAACTTAATGCAAATAAAATGATTTTTAAATAACAGAACAGTATTTGTGTCACTGCCAAAACATTTGGCCCAAGTTAAAGATGCCTTGAAATCCCAACTGAGGCTCCAAATATTCAGTTAATCAATGACAAACCTCAACATGTTTTTAATTAAACTTCACCTCTGCATGTTAGAAAGTCATGTTCTCCTCACCTGAGACATTTTCCACTAGCTCCAGTGAGGAAAAGTGAAACAGTGCAGACGCAGCAAGGATGCCATTGGAAAACTCGAGGCACCTCACATCAAGCATACACAGATCCAGCAACTGAAAGGAAATGAGAGGACATGGTGAAGAAGAACTATTACATTTTCAGGCCAAGTAACATAAGCAGTTATTGTAAACACTTATTAGATATATTTTACAATGGCTTCTAGATTTTTCACCTTCCAAATGTCAGCTATAGTTAACAGTGTTTGGAGAAAATCTGGTTCTTTTGTTTCTAGACTGATGAAGCCTCAATCTACAGACATCAAAGTCACATAGAAACACACCTGAGCGATCTGTGTGAAGGTCTCTTGAGGATATCTGGGGATCAGCAGCTCCTCAGAGTCCTTCAGGTAGGCCACCTGCATGTAGACGTTGAGCCAGGAGATGGGCGTCTGTGGACTGAGACTCCAGTTCAACTCCTGTGGGTGAAGAGAAGCAACACATCAGAAACATCACTTCCTGCTAGGAAGCTACCTTATATAAAAAGCTGGACGACATGGCTGTAATATGCCTCATGATATAAAGGTTTCATATCAGTCTATAGACAATTTATAGATTAGTTTTTTTTTAAATATATGAAACGCTGCCAAACTGGTGGTGAGACATTTCCTGTTTTATCCAGTTTTTATTCCAGGCTGTAGTTTATTTTGAAGCAGTTCTGAGGCCTGGTGGCAAAACCTAAAACTGCTGCTGTGCAAGTTACTCAACAGGTTGTTGCTAGGTAACCAAAGAGTGAGTGAGTTAGTTGATGCCACCAACCTAGCCTAGCTAGCTGTGGGAGGTTGAGCAGCTAAGGCCTTTCCTCCGCCTATGTCCCTCAGAATGCTGTGAGGTTCTAGATCAGAGTTCAATGAAAATTTTAAAACTCGTCAGATGTATTGTCTATTGATATTGATTATGTGTCTATTCTTAATATATATTGTTATTGATTTATTGGCCAGTCCTACTTATATCTGGGAAACACAATATAGCACAAATGTAATGTTACTGAAATATCAATGCATGCAAAAATCCCAAAGAACTGCTAGCTAACATTAGTCATTAAAGTATCATGTATTCAAAATCTCTGCTACAAATATATTTGGTGACTCTTGTTTTTTACGCACCATTACATTTTTGAAGAAGGTAGTAAGGTAGTAAAGCCATTATTCTCATGATCTACATGTGGATAAGGCAAGTCATGTCTGAAAAACTCCCACTGCAGAAAGATAACACTCTTAAGAATCTAATTGTTATTTTACTTTAATGCTTCAGTTTTGATTAATTACATGGGGGTTGGGGGGATCCTACAAATGTTAATCCTTTAAATCATAATGTGGAATGTAAACCCATATGCCATTTGAACAATAGTGTTAAAATTAGTAAATTATCAGATCCAGGTGAATAGTCAAATAATCTGTGACTTACACAACGCCCCTTCCTCCTTGTTGTGATTCGCCCAAAGTTTGATATATTATTACTCCTTTCACAAAGTGGAAATAGTGTTATTCAGATTTACTACACCAAATGTTGTTTTGATGATTGTGGCTTACACATTATGAAAACCACAAGTTCTGGCAAAGAGATCATCAACCTGTGGTTCTGCTGGGTGTAACGGAAACCAAGGGTGCTTTGACAGCAGCCTTCAGTTCATCTGCATTGTTGGGCCTGGTGTCTCGTCTTCCTCTTGACTCTATAGTGTCTCTGAGTGGGATCGGATAAGGTCAGGTCAGGTCAGGTCAGTTTGTCGGGTTCATCAAGAACAGGAACACGATGGTGAGTGAAGCACTTTTGGTACCTTTTGCTAGTGTGAGCAGGTGCCAAATCTTAGTGAAAAATTAAATCAACATGATCAGCATAAGGAAGCATGAAGGGCTTTAAAACTACCTGATGGTGTCTGACTGGCCCAGACTGAGACCTGCTGCAGGCTCAGGAAAACTTTGCAGGTGTTTTGAGTCAACTAGCAGAGTAAGGAGTGACACCATGAAGTTCCAATATTTAACTTTTCACAATTTCCACATCTTCTGAAACATTGATATTTTTATATTCATTATCTGTAAGCCATAAATGTCAAAATTATGAGACATTGAGCCTTGAAATCTCACTCTGAGTATTTAATCTAATATAGAAATTTCACTTTCTGAAATGGGTGACAAGAAGTACAACTTTTTCCACAATATTCAATTTTTTTAAATATCCTGAAAATGTAACACTTAATTTTAGTGGAGAAAAGAATATCACGTCAACCATTTTTAATATTTTTATGGCTCTGGCGGTCTTTGAGAGTGGTCAGACAGGAAGGTGGGTCATGAGAGAGGGAGAAGACATGTGGCAAAGGTCATCAGGCTGGGATTTGAACCTGTGATGCCTGCATCGAGGACTAAGGTCTCCATACATGGGTTGTGTTTTTCCCCTGCGCCATCACCTCACCCCCATGTTAAGCATTTTTAAACATAGCTGGTACGATTGCTTGTACCAACAGCAATCTGCTGAATAAATGCTGTGTTCCAGTTAGATGGTTTGATCTCACAACCGAGTTAACAGCGTTCCCGTTAACATAGTGGGAGTCAAACAAGTCAGGATTTCAACATGGTGACGTCCAATTAGCCACTCTTCGCACTACCACTTATGAACATTATTTTAAGACTAAGCTTTAGTTTCAATAAGCAAACAACACTTTTAACATGTGCAACATAACATTTATCACATGTTAAACCAGCATAAATTAATAGTTACACCTTAAAAGTTCTAACTACAAAAACTTGCAAGGGATTTTACTGATGCAAACTTCTGCGATCTGTTGCTTTTGGAACAACAGTAGAGGAGAGAGAACAGCAACAACTTTAGATAGCAAAAAATTTTTAAATGGCTTTGTGAATTATAAATCAGTGATCATTTCAGAGTGTATCGTACTGAAATGCATTATAATAACTTCAAAGTCAGAGGAAGTTTGTAACATTTGCAGATATTTCACAAAACCAGAGAGAGGCGTTGCAAAGGAGCAGAAACCACAGACACACAGCAGTACCTCATCTGCTAAAAACCTGTTGGCCACAAAACTGTGGCTGTGTGTTTTCATTTCTTTTTGTTTCCAAACATAAATGAGTTCAAACTAAAATATTAATTTCAATGACAAATTTAAGTCTCTTTTGCCACAGATGGCTGAGAAAAAAAATAGTTAATGATCTTAACAAATATTACAGTCAAAGCTGGGATGGAAAATTATTTTCCAACTAAATGCAGTGGAACCTCAGGGGGCAGCATAAAGCCCCCAGAGAAACATCCTGGATCCTGGGAAAGATTCCTGCATGGAAATTTCCATCAAGACAAATTTATTTTAGGGCCAGTTACACACATTCACAAGGGGTGCCAATAGATTCATCCACATGTGTATGTTCTAAAGTTTTCAAAACTATCCAATGGTGGATTTTTTTTCATCCATTTATCTCTGCATCTATTTATCTGCAGTTACTTTATGGACCTTCATGTGTGACCTATGAAGCTAATTTCTAAGATGATCTTTCCTTTACCATGACCTAGAATACAAAGCTAAAGAATATAAACAACTATATCAATAAATACCAACTGTAAATTCTGACAGTTTAAGAAAAATGGCAAATGTTATTGACTTGTATTCAATTTTTAATTTTTGGGAAAGACATGAGTTGCTAACTTTACCTGTTGGCATGCAGAACATTTTATGGGAGATCTAGGAGTTAAGTCTTGCTTACCTTCATGATAATGATCTCCATATTGAGAATCTCATCTTCTGTGCAGGCTTCGTCTGTAACATAGGCAAACTGGTGGACCTTTGGTGGATACATCTCCTGGAAAAACAAAAACCATGAGATGAGAACTGCATCAGCAAAAGCCACCATCATGACGGAAAACCCATCAGAGATTAACAGAGTAATGGATCTAACCTCCATTTTGGCAGCAATGAAAAGACACGTAATGCCAATGAGTTGCAGTGTGGATTTGAAGAGGTTCCTCTGTGTGGCCATGAAGCGATCAAAGTAGTCCACAGCGAGGTGATACGTCTCTCTGTGCAGTTTGTACACCTCGCTTACCTAAAAGCCATTCAAAAAGAGGAAATAGAAGTTGAAGGGTTCCCTGAAAAGCACTTAGTGAACATACACATTTAAAACTGAAAGAACCTTAAAATTTGTTTGCATTAATAAGAACCACTACATAAATCTTCATTAAGCTTTTATCTGCATTTTGTAAACATCTGAGCCAGCTGCCTTAGACATCTGTCACAAAATGCTCTGAGCCGCTACATCTAGGGCTGGGTGATAAAACAACCACCTTGTCTATTGCAACAGACATTTGATCAATATCAATAGAAAATACATCTGATAGAACGCTGATCAGCTGCTGCACAGCTGGTAGCACTGTTGCCCAGGGTCTTTCTGCATGTTCTCCCTGTGCATGCGTGGGTTCTCGCTGGGTACTCAAGAAGAATGGTTTGACCAGCATACAGGAATACTTAACAGGAAATAATAGTTATTGATATCAACTGATATGAAATGCTTATGTCACAATGTGTTTTTCAGCCATCTTGCCCAGCAGTAGGTAGACCTCCCGCATGTTGCCACTTTACTGACCTCCATAAGCCAGTCCAGGAGGATGGCCCTCATCTTGGGCTCCAGATGTGGATGCTTCTCCAGCATGTGGGTGTCCTTAGAGTAGGTCCTGTCCTTCTTCAGCATGTTGCTCCACACCACATCCTTACTGGCCCAGCTGACAAATACAGAAGCATTAACTCAAAATCTACCCACCGGAAAAACAGGAGAAAACAATTGGAAAATAAATGCTGTGATAGACAACCTGACCTAGACCTTCTTCCTTCAGATGCTCAAAACAAAGTAAAACTGTTAACATATTTTTTTAGGTCAACCATGATCAGCTATATGTACTGCCTTTTAACAAAGCATTAAAAACAGACTTTGCTTTGTGTACTGAACCCAGCAGCTGTTAGAAACTCCAAGTTTTAGGTTCCCATTTTAAAATGCCCCAGCCACCCTGATTGGATTAGGTAGATATAGAAAATAGATGGATGACTTTTAGAAGCTCACCCCTTCATGTGCCCAGATGGCACCAGATGGGGCTCCCAAAGCTCAGAACAATCAACCACTTAACAGAACTCACCACAGCATGGGGAGCGGAGTGCAGTGAACCGGTGTTACGAAGATGTTGTGAAAGTTGTAGTGAAAGAGGCCCGCACTGGTCAGAGAGCCCTGCCGGTCCTCCTCCTGAGGGGGAGTGGAGGTCCAGCTGTGAGGACTTCTGCAGTCCACCTCAAGACTGCAGCTCACCTGCTAGGAAGACAAGATACAAGCAACACAACACAATGTGTTCTACAGTTAGGAATGACTTTCTGAGGGACGATCACATACAAAAGGAGCTCAGATCAACTGTAGCTGGGCGTTTATCATATCATTTATGATTTATTGTGAACATTTTATGATTTTGTTTCTTATGAGTCTTAATAAATTATTTTATATTTTCTCTGTTTGTTCCATGAAAGCATCAATAAACATTGGTAAAATTAAAAAAAATGGATCGAGCAGCGTTTGTGTGTGGAAATAAATTAAACATCTTGAAGTCGCTTCCTGCAGCTCATTTCAAATGAAAATGTTCTTCAGGACCATTATAGCCACACTGTTACCTAAACATGAAGGAATAAATAGTTTCATTTTTATCATTATAGCAATACTACCCAAAAATATTGTGATAAGATATAAATATTAAAACCACAAATGCAATATTTGTTTGTTCTTGCAATACCATTTGCTGCCGTAGAGGCTTACTGCAGCAAATGATCACCTCTGATAAAAATATGGTATAGAAGATGCACAATTATTTATTAATTTGAATTGCCTAGTCAAAGTTCGGATCCAAATCAAACTGAAGAAATTCTAAACCACTTCCAGCTCCATCATTTCTAAAAAAAAAAAAAAAAATGTTCTCACAGAAGCTGATTAGAAATCACACCACATTTTTCATATTTTCATTTGTGAGATGAATTTGAAATTCATAAATTGTTTTCCTTCCACTTCCAAACTATGCATCACTTATGTTGGTCTGACACAATTCCTGAGGGCAAACAAAGTATTATGTGGCAAAATGTGAAACATATTACATTTGATTAACTTCCTAATATCATCATTTCTGTGGATTTTTTTCTCCATATTATTCCACAGCTTCCCACTTAAAGACAAACAAACCTTCTCATCTCCAAGCACAGAGCCTGAACTCTGGGCTGACAGTCCTTCCTATCAGGCCAGTTGATGGAAAGTAAAGCTGCCAGTTTAAACTTCCTCTCAGAGCATTTTGAAGGCGACCAGAAAAATAAACTTACCTCAGCCTCACAGTGCTTTTTCTTTGTCATCACGTCTGAGTCTTCATCCAGGTCTGGCAAAAACTACAAATCCAAGACAAAAAGAACGTCTGAACAGAATTCTACCGAGGCTCAGATTACACAGCAAATACAGACAAGTAAACAAACACTCATGAGCATCAATGACCAACTAAGAGTGGTTTAATAATTTATTTCAACTACAACTTTCAACAACTTTCCAGGGAGAAATGATCATATTTCTGTCTTTAATTTCTTAAACCAAGTTAGGTGGACAACCTCACATAAGCTTTTCCCCGATCCCTACAAGGTGAGAACTACGTATCCCACCACAAATATAGACATGCACACCAAGGAAGACTTGGTTAAATGTCTCTTAGCATACTGGAAATCACACGTTCTTTTTAGTCAACAAGAAGCTTCTTGCTGAATTCTGAAAATATGTGAGCACTCCTGTCTTAAACCTCCCTGCTTCCCTGGAACAGGCCCACAGTTCATAAACAGGGTTAAGGTCCAGGCCAATAAAGAAGTTTAATGTTGCCCTACTTACCCATTACCAACACATCAAAAACCAGTTCTGAGATGTTTGACCTGGTAAGACACTTAAATGTGTCCCAATTTGCAGCAACACAAAAAAAAAGTCACACATCATGATGCTTCTACCACCATGACTGTTCCAGTGCTGTTACACCTCAATTTAACTCCTTCAAATATCAGTCTTCCCTCCAGGAAGTTGAGATGTGATCACAACTATTAATGCAAATTCCCTCATTCGCAAATTTTCACCAGTCATCTGAACTTCTCCACAAATCTGACCGATGTCCTAAATGTTTTCTCCATTCCTTTTTCTGACTAATCTCTGCAACGCAGCTACATTTCTGCAAATCTCCTGAACCTCCTAATTTAACTTCCTGTTTCACGATGTCACTGAAAGCCGAACCAGCAAGATGGAGGCATGTGTGATGCTAAACTTTTTTTTTTTAATTATTTTTGCAATGTTTGCTTTGCTTATGTTGTGTAAACCGTTTCTGTTAACTTGACTGACCAATACAGATACAATCTTTTGACATCTTTGACATCTCAGGACATGATTTGATTTACATTAAGTGGAAATCAATACCTTCCACTTAAATGGACTGAACTTATATAGCGCTTTTCCAGTCATTTTGACCACTCAAAGCGCTTTACACTAGAGTCACATTCACCCATTCGCACTCACAAACACACCCATTCATACACCGATACGCAGATCGGTGTATGAATGGATTTGGGGTTAAGTGCCTTGCCCAGATTGCACATCGACATGTGGCAGGAGGAAGCTGAAATTGAACCTACAACCTTCCGATTGCAAGACGACTACTCTACCATAGAGCCACAGTCAGTCTTAATGGAAATACCTTCCTGAATGTCTTCAAGAAGGTACAGTACTTGAGATCATTATTTTCACTTGAATAACTGTTCAAATCCTGTCTTTATTCTAAAAGTTGTGTGCAGCAATTTAAATGTTTTCATAAGACCATGCTATGGCAAAAATAAAGCTTACACAAAACTTGCTACTCTTTGAAAATGGTGCTCCAACATCAGTAATGTTAGGCTGCAACAATAATAAAAAAAAAACATTAACAGCTACATCCTGGAGGGACTGAAACATATTTGATCAATAGCTCTATATTCATTTTCTCCTGAAGGAATTTGATTTATCATTGTGGGAAGTTGAACATTTAAGCTGAGCATGAAGGTATCAATTTCACATAAAAAAAAATACTTTCCTGCCACTCTCTCAGTCCATGTTGATGTTAAACTGGCTTTAGCGTTCATGGCAGGTTTGAGCTTTTGTGATTTCAGAAATTTCCTTTCCATCCCTGATCTGAAATGGGAACACATCCATCCTAGTAGACTTGTACCAGTCTACAGTTCCCAGAATGGCACTCAAAGACTTGCTGAGTCTTCTAAATTTTTATTTCCTCCCTCTTACATCTTGATAGAACTCCCATAGACTCATTGTTTTTTCATCCAGCTAGTGGCAGTAAGCAGAATCCATCACCCAAGAGGAGAGCTGAAGTTAATGGACCAATTATAATAACTAAACAAAAATTCAAAAGACATTATTCTAGAATCAGCAACTTAGCATTTCATGTTAACCAATACATTTTAATCTGTACATATAGTCTTTGTATTGATTAGGACTAATCCTAAAATGTTTTCAAATGTGTGAATCTAACTCTTTAAAAAATAAAATACTTTTTATGTTGGATCAATATACACAAATCTCCCAGTTAATGAGGTTCATATGCATGGTGTTGAAGAAAACTTCTGAATGTACTGTAGATCTTAAGAATAAACTGAACAGTGATAAAGACCAAGCAGTATCACAAGCAATAAAACAGAGTAACATCTACTGCTAACTGCGTAAAGGGAGCAGAACCAATAGACATTTGTGAGATCAGTGTAAAAAAACACTTCATTGGAAAAAAAAAAAAAGAGTTAGAACTAAAGGTAGACTCCGCAGTAAAGACAGACAGGCTCAGAATGCTCCTTACAATAGCAACATCTGCCTTCCTCTTTCTCGTTCGTACTGTATTCTCTTTGGGAGCTCCGACTGCGGCAGACTTCGGTTCATTCTCTTCCCTGTAAAATAAACACACAAGGAAACGGGACCTTAACTCTCATGTGTCAACGTAACATCGTGGAACAAGCCTGCATTAACATGCTGTTGTGGCCCAAATAAAGTCCTTTGACAACAGGCCACAGATTAGCCGGATGGCTAAGGCTCTGAAACTTTCTGTCGTCACACTCAGACACAGGTTCCGAACTCATTCATAAACTCAATGTCAGACTCACTGTTGTCCCCGCATTATCCTCTGAAAGGCCGCTCAAACGTTCAGAGCAAACCTAAGACAGAAAACGAGTCAGGTTAGGATATTTAAAAAAAAAAAAGAAAACTACACATTCATAAATCCCCAACCCCCACGCTGAGCTCCCTCCTTCCGACAAAGCCAAACCGAACAAGGCGCGAATAAACTAGTACAGTACGCAGAGCTAGGGCTCTGAGAAAACAGGCCCAACAAGCAAATCTGAGCATGAAGTCATTTTGTGACAAACTCCAGATGATACAGTGTTTGTAAAGCTTCACGTCGTCGCCTATTTTAAGGTAAACTCCACTTCTTGAACCTCGCTAACTTTGGACAGCTGCTTTTCACATCATGGCCGAACATCCAGTACTTAAACAGACACGCTTGAGAGTTTGTTTAACAAATCGAATAAACAAACAAACACACAAACAAACAATATTAGACCTGAAGTTAACAATAGCAACACCCCGACTTTCTAATGATTATTAGAAACAGCGTGTATTCCAACTGGTTGCAGTTTGGGTAAGTCAGCTGAGTTTTCAGAAGTGTGAGCTAAAGCTGTTTTAACTCGCTGGAGTGATGGTTGCGATTGAAGCAGCTCACCTCAGGTCTCTGCCCTTGAAGTTCACTCTTCTCAGTATCAGTTACTAAATATGAGCGCGTGGCTGCTGCTTGGACTTCTGGCCGCTTTGTTCGGTATCTGAGCTGAGCTCGCGCCTTGCACTGAACAGATGAGTCGACGGTGTGACGTCAGTCAGGAGTTCATTTAAATTGGCGCTAAACCTCCACCCTAATCCGCTCCTTACGTGACTTTTTTCACTCTTCTCACCTCCGTGTGGTGCAGTTGAAATGCCTAGCCTTTACATCATCCCTATGGTATTTTTAAACTTTGTTAAAAGAAGCAAAAATGTAAGCTTGCAGTAAGGTCAGTAAACAGAAGGCGTGACTGTTACGGTGACAGCTGCAGGGGCGGTGTTTTCGCAGCAGGAAGTGTCCAGATACCGCGTGGCTTGCTTGTCAGATGTAAACAAACCCCCGGTCTTTTAGATTAAACCATTAAATGTGGACAAAATCATGAAATATTTGTATTACTTAAGTGTATTTTCTTTCTGTGAATGTCTTACATTGTTGTCACACGCGGTCATGCAGATGGCAGCGGCAATTTAACCATAAACTGCCAGAAATACCGACCGAGAGACGTTCGCCGCGCTATTTGTTTTGTCATACGTCACTGTTGCCGCCATATTAGAGAGGGTGAATTGTAATAAACAGAACAGTTACTTAAGCTCATTTATATTTGATTTCATGACCCTTAGCAGTTGGACATTGGCAATACGTTTTATGCAGTCCTCACCAAGTCTCTTGCTAAATTTTACCTGAATATAAACTGCGACAGTTAAGTTAAGCTGTTATGGTTTCTGGAACAGACTGGGCTTTTGAGCATAGTCCACCACATTTTATAAGGTTTAAGGTTAAGGCCGTTACAAAAGCTTAGTGTTTTATATGTCCTTGGTATCAATGTTCTATGGTGTCCTATGTACTTGTGTTCAAATTTCAATCATTTAGCTGTTGATCTGTGTTGCAGGTACCACTGAGGTGAAACAGTGCCACGGCTTATTGATGCCACCACTGATGAATTTTGCAGCAGAAAAAACAATTCTATCATACTTTATTGATAAAGCAAATATTTAGATGTTCATCCAAACAGAAAAATCTAGACTGACTTTATCATTTTGACTACATCGATAATTACTAATAGTAGATTTAAGTCTTTTCATTGGGCTAATGATATTTTATTCAACGTGAAGACAATATAATTATTTGTTTAAGCTTTTATCTCCCTTATGGCTTGGACTATCAAAATTGTATATAAACCATTCAATAATTATTCATTAATTTCATAATGAGAAATAAATTGGAAACAAATATGGAATAGATTTATTAGCTAATAAATCTATTCCAGAAAGTATGTCAAAAATGTATGAAATACATCTAAATACATTATCACACAAACAAATGTAAAAATTCTTTGATTACAACTTTAAGTAAATATATAATTAAATAATAAATACAATGTTTCGGAATATTTTTTTTTATTTCATGCTTTCCATTCTGCAGAGCTTGTGGAAGTGTTAATGCATTATATCACACCATCAGATAACCAATTGTAGGCTCTTTGAACAAATTTATTTAATAACTTTCTTTTCAGCCTTTCATTGATTTTTGTCTTTGAACCTTGATCAGTCACATGCGCCTCAATCCAGTAAAAGGAAAAACTAACTTTGTTTAGTCTCTGCAGCCTTGTGGCTCCACACAACCTACAAAATGAAGTTTCAGAGCCTTTTTGGATCCTTAAAATCTGTCGTCATTGGTATGATTCATGTTAAAGCCTTGCCAGGTAGCTTAACATTTTTATAACCTTTGTTCTCTAATGTTTTACTGTTCATTTTTTATTGCTCATGGAGCAGGAGCTCCTGCTGCTGAATGACTCTGGAAAGATTTTATATGTTCACTCTTAAACTCCCAACAAATTGGCATTACATATTATGAAGTTTTATATTGTGTTGAAGTGATTAGAAAACAATAGTAATTATTTTTAAACTGGTCTTTGCTTCTTACTGCAGGTACTCCTCTGTGTTGTTTAAATATGTTGCAGATTGTCAAAGAAGCATGCCGTGAGGCAGAGGTCTACCTTGAAGCAGGCATTGTAAGTTTCTACACATCACATTAGCATAGCTGAAATTTTCCCTTCTAAATGAGAGAGGAACTCATAAATATCTCATCCAGGACGGTTTGATCATTGAAAACATGCACGATGTCCCCTACTCATTCAACGTGGGCCCTGAAGTGTGCGCCTGTATGACTGCGGTCTGCTCTGCTGTCAGACATGTCTGCCCCACTCTGCCCCTTGGAGTCCAGATCCTATCTTCTGCTAACCAGCAAGCATTAGCTGTAGCTTTGGCTTCAGGTTCAGCTTTTCATCTGCTAATCAGAATATTTCACAGTTCATGCTGGGTGTTCTTACTCTTGAGTTCACAACGGCATGTTTTTTTTGTTCATTGTTTTTGTGAATGTTTTTCAGGTCTGGATTTCATCAGAGCAGAAGGTTTTGTCTTTTCTCATGTGGCGGATGAGGGTCTTCTGAATGCCTGTGCCGGGGACCTTTTGAGATATCGCAAGCAGATTGGAGCTGATGGGGTTCAGATCTTCACCGACATCAAGAAGAAACACAGGTGAAGTTACCATCTGTTCAGTTAAATCCCGGAGCTGTCGCCCCCAAAACGTTCACATGTTAGTCAGCGGGCCCATAAGGACACAGGTAAAGCTGCAGTATGTAAGTTCTATAAACAATATGTTTTTTATATATTTGTTGTAATGTCAGTACATCATGACAGTATAACATGAGACAGATAATCTGTGAAAAAATCAAGATCCTCTGCTTTCTTCCTGTGCTCCTATTACTTGCTTTTTAAAATTCACTGCTCGGGGTCAGAAACAACCAATGAGAGCCAGAAGGAGGGTTTTAACACTGTTAGTCAGCCTCCTGTATAAGCTGCTCACACCCCATTTTCTCGTCTATGCTACACCTGCTTCAGCGCAGGCGTTCAGGCTAGTTAGCATGGCCAGCGATGACAGTAGATAAACAGTTTTCCTGGAATGATAAGTAATTTCTCCATTATTAGTACATTGAGCAACACATACATGAGGGTGGCTGACAGCACAAGCCCCCCTCCTGTCTCTGATTGGTTGTTTCTGACCCAGAGCTGTGCATTTTTGAAGATGACAGTAGGAGAATAGGGAATACATGAGATCAAAACATAGTGATCGTTTTAACAAACATGTAAAAATTTTTTTTTTTAAAAGAACAAATAAAACCTCATTACTTATAAATTACTTACAAATACATAAGGAAACTGGTTTCATTGTAAGTAGGTTTCTAAAAGATATACACCCCTTCAAAATGCTTCAAAATGTGAAACAATTGTATTCACCGCCCCCTCTTAATTAGATACCCTTCAGTTAAATCCAGTGCAATCTGCTGCCTTAAGAAGTCACCCAATTAGTTAATAGTGTTGGCTTTTTACTTTAAAATAAATGCTGGCCTTAATGACACACAAGAGGCAGGTCAATGCTTCCATCTCACTCTATGTGAAAGACAATAACAACATGCCACTAAGCATCCTGGGAAATAGTTCCCACTCCTACCTTTTCCTTCTTTCAGTTTTTTTTAAAGTGCTTACTCAAAAACCTGCATTTACTCAACTCTTGAAGATGTAACAAAATGAATAAAAACTTCACACAACTGAAGTTAATCAGTTAGTCAGAAGTAAAAACATACATTTAAGTTCAAAATCTAAAAATTGTTACTTAGCAGAAGCATTTGGTATAAACAACTAAATGTGTCTCAAATGTTTGAGACAGGCTTATTTTAATTGAGTGTGTTAGAATAAGCATGACCAGTCAAGTTCTATCCACTGATCATTTTTAATGAAATACAGTTTACAGTGTATACTTTACCTACATTAAAACAGCTTGAGTTGGTGTCAGTACAATAATTACGAATCCTAATATCTCATGAGTTATCTAGTTAAGTGGGTCAGAAGTGAGTCATGTTGTTTGTTGCTCAGCTTGCTGCCTGTTTGTCTGCAGCTCTCATGCTCTGACAGCTGATGTGACTATAAAGGAGACGGCCCGAGCTGCCGAGTTCTTCCTCTCAGATGGAGTCATCATCACTGGGGCAGCGACCGGAGATCAGGCTGACCCATGTGAGCTCACAGGTACTGGTGCACTTTGTTCAGCTGGAAGCTTCTGCAATGTGAAGACAGTATGGAGCATCACTGCCTTGAAAAGAAACGCAGAACTAAACAAATCAGTATGTTTCTGCACTGACTTTGTGATGAAGGACAGGTCATTTAACTGATTATTTAGATCGAACAAAAAGAAAGCGCATCAGACTGTAACTCATTTCAGATGCCGTTAGATGATGTGAGCAGCAGGGGGCGCTGTTGCAGTGAAGAGTTGGTATTTTACCAAGATGGGGAACAATAGTTGACGTTGAAAGTAACAATGTATATTCATTTACTTTGCTTGAATTTATGGCACAGACTATGTAAAGGTATTTAATATGCATACAAGAATCTAAACTCTACATGTTCCCTGGGTAAGAACATGTGAATTGGATGCTCATTAACTCAGTGTCTATCATGCCCGAGAGATGATAGACACTTACATGTTTTCAACATTTTGAGTGTTATAGCTGCATTGGAAATGTGGCGGTATGAACCTTTAATGTGATTTGAGACATCAATAATTTGTTTCCCTGCAGCTAAATTGCTTTCAATAGATATTTTTTTTTTTATATAAGAACTACATCCATGGCAAAGCTGCAGTATGGAACTTTTATAAACAATGGGTTTTTCAATCACACTTATTTAAGGGTTGCTAACTGTACTATTGGCAGAGAAACAAGTCACCATCGTATGATAACTGTCTACCTGCCATGCTTAGCCTTAGCATTCCCAGCAGGCTCTAACAGTATAGTGCAGCAGAGAGTCAGTAAGAATTGAGTAATGTACCGATCTGTCTCTTTCCTCCTCAGCACTGAAGTCTCACCTGGTTATTATGATTTTAACTAATTCTGGGGGGTTTCTAAACTCTATATAAAAAGCTAGTTGACTTTTGGGATCCACCTAGTTCAGTTAAAGGGAGGCGCAGCATATATAGATATTAACGGGTAGAAGCCACTAGAGCTACAAAAAATATTTTACTTTAGAGGTTTAAGTGGTTTAAAGCCAACAGAAAACAAAGGAGTGATAAGATTATTCTTGTTCATGTTTTAAAGCATAAACCTTCATGTGATTTTTATCAAACATAAAATAGTGTATCAATGTTCAGGCCGTTGGTTGATCCCTTTGTTTGCTGAAATTTTTGGAAATCCTCAATTCAGATGCATGAATGAATAGGAAGACAAAATTCTGACCTTCATTGACCTGCATCCACAAAAACTGAGAGAAGTGATATTTTACATCCGGATGACTGATTGACAAATCTCTGATTAAAGGCCTAACACCATCCCTAGTTTCATTGCATGTTAAGTCCAGGGCAGTGGATCAATAATTCTCAGGACTTTCAAAGGGTCTTTAAGAGTTTTTCTTTGAACAATAACAGTTTTAAACATTGTAGTTCCGGTATATCTGAGAGCTTTTTATTTGAAAATTAGTCTGAACCATGTCTAAAGAGATCCTAGATGTCCAGGCTGATTTGGTAGATTTTTGGTTTAAAAGGGAATATTTTGTGAACACTACGAACATTTATTGATCTGTTAATAAAATTGACAGTAATAATGATAGTTTCACATCCTCACATTTCAGCATATTGTCACATCTAATAGTTGTGTCTTATCTTAAACACACTCTCTGTTTGTATGTTTTTAATCATAATCAGGTAAAATTAAAACATATTGATCTAGTTATGATAATCTGTGTTATGGTGACATGTTATAAAAACTTCCGCTTAACATCTAGTCAGGTCTCCCTCATCATGCTTCTGTGGGAGCAGGGAGTTCAGCTTAGAGCAATTTAAACATCAGTACCGAGTTCCTGTGTATCAAAGAGAGGAATGATTTTTGTCCCACTTTTCTATTTTAAAGATTCCCGTGAGAGTGTGATGTGGTGTGAGAGTCCTCACCCAGAAACACCACCGGGTCTAATTTTATCACAGTGTCCAACTAATACTGTCAGAGCTCAGCCAGACGCTGACCAGTCACATAGCTGAGGGTCTCATGAGTCCTGAAATACAGAACAGGACACACACTTGCCGCTCCTTTCCTCACACACATGATCTGTCTGTGAACTGAACAGGCTCAGACAGAAAGATGCCGGTCGTGTCGGCGTGGAGTTCAGCCTTCACCCTGTCCAAAGTTCACTTGGGCTGATCTGTCCTCACTTATCTCATGTTTCATGAAGGCACCTATAGACCACAGAAGCAATTTCAGCCTGAGTCAACATCGGTTTCTTTCCCCTATACTTCAAATAATGTTATTTTTAGCTATTTTTTTGTTGTATTTTTCTATTTTCTCTATAAAAAGTTCGAACTTAATGGTAAATACAATATTTTACGAAATAAGAACTCTTTTATGTAACCTTTTATTCTTGTACATGAATATTTAAGTCACCAGATTTCAAAATGTGACAACCTTAAATATACCAGGAAAAGTTTCTGGTGTCATTTTGTCCCATCTTTCCTGCGCACACATTTTTGTCACTCTTTTTCACTCCCAAACATTTTCCGCATGTCCACTCTGCAGGACAGGATCTTTTTTGATCTGTGCTGGAAGTTGATAAGACAAAAGCTGGGAAGTTCTATAAAACCGTCTGACACTAGACAGAGGTCCCAGTCATTTTATGAATGAATCAAAGCAGAATTCTCCTGCTGTGTTTTGCCTTTCCAGATGTCTTCCAATCTGTGAAAATCCCAGTGCTCATCGGTTCTGGAGTAACATACGACAACGTTGACAACTTCCTGGATGCCAGTGGAATGATCATTGGATCTCATTTTAAACTTGGTGGCCACTGGACCAATGCAATTGATCCAGATAGAGTCAAGAGGTTTATGGCAAAAATACATCACCTACGACAGCCACAGAGCTAGTTCTCACCATCACTAAGCTGCTGATTGACAATAAAGGCAGATTAGATTACTTCCTGTTTGTCTGGCTGGTGATTTATTATTTTAGTCCCATCTAACCAGAGCACCTTCTACCAACTGAGGGTCTGGAACCTGAAGCTCCAGAGCCACATGTGGCTCTTTATCTCATCCACTGTGGCACTTATTAACGTTTGCCAAAAATAATTCAGAATTAATCTATAATCTTTAAAAATGCTTACTGTTTTCATCTAACAATCTAGAAAATATTTTTTTAACCTTGCTGTCGGTCAGTGCAACCCAGCCAGACTGCACACAGGGTAAAAAGCTCACAGGGATTATTGGTTAAAAAGTATATATTTTTTGTCTTTTGGCTGCAAAGTATGTGTTTTTCCATCCATCTGCCCATCCATCATCTTTCACGCTTATCCCTAGTGGGATGGTGAGGGGTGCTGGTACCTATCTCCAGAGGTCAACAGGCGAAAGGCGGGGTCACCTTGGACAGGTCATCAGTCCATCACAGGGAAGCACAGAGACAAACAGGACAAGCAATCATGTAAGCAATCACACATACAAACACACACACACACCCACACACACACATCTTAGGAGAATGTAGAGAGACCAATCAATGTCATGTTTTGGACTGTGGGAAGAAGCCAGAGTACCCAGAGAGAACCCACACATTCACAGGGAGAACATGCTAACTCTATTTATTTTAAAACCTAAAAACAGAAGTGAAAGTGCTTTTCTTTCATTTGAAAATGAAATGATTTTAATAACCTAAACTAAATAAACTAATTTGTTTCATGTAGCTTTTGTGACAAAATTTGTTATTCTGGACCAAGGGGAAAACCGGCTGTTTGGGCTGCGGAGGTCGCTGACCCCTCTTCTAGATGGTTATGTCTCCCCTGTTGAAAAACTACAAATGGGTTTTCATGTTTTTTCAAAGTGCCTGTCATATGCATAGACAATCAGATTGGTAAGACAACAATTGTACTGTCGTTAATAGACCATCAGATAAAAAGTATAAAAACATTTATTCATTTTTATGTTGATTTTCTTTACATGAATACTGTACAGGCCAATACACTTAGAAAATGAACAGACTATCAAAGAACAAGCCACTGCAATGCATAATAAATCTTAAATGTTTCATTTCTGAACAAAGGTTCTACAGATTTCACCTTTGGAACATTGTCACAAGCTCCAATCGTTAATTATACAAATAACTTTTCAAACACACACATAACATACTTGTCCATAATCAAGACAGTTAGCATTTTTACAACTTTATGAAAAAGTAACTTTCTAAAGATCCACTCCAACTCCAGTGTTGAGGCTGAGGTCATTGGTTAATAGACCTGATGGCAGCAGGTCACAGCTCCCTACTGCAAACTCTGATGGCTTCATCTTTGAGGCAGAGGACTTTAAATATCTTCCTATGCAGTTATGAGGCGCATGCAGAGTGGATTAAGGTGGAGTAACAGTTACAGAGAACCTGAGTGATTCAGAGCCATACCGACCTGATGATTGGAGGTCAGGGCATCTCATGCATCCTGTCTAGGTTGATCTCTGCAGATCAGTAGTTGTAGAGGCGTGGGGAAGGACGCCTTATGTTCCCATATCCTTTGTCCTTTGGTGAGAACTGTGTCTTAGTCATGTTGTGCCTGTGGAGGGCTCTGCGACTCAGCTTCTTTCTCTGGGCCTGGCTCCTGGCTCTCTGCATGGCCTGCAGTTGGAGGCCACATGGCAGGGGATTCCCCCAGGCGGCCAGATGCCAAGAGATGTGCCGCCTCACAGCCAGCGGCCTGAATAAACACACAATGTCAGAGCATTATGAGTGATGGTTGGACTGTAATGATGTTTTCCCTGCATTTTGTTAAAACCTGCTGACTTTGAAAGTATGAGACTTCGACATGAACATGTGTAGGAACCCTCAGGTTTGGTTTAAAGATCTCTGATTGATTCATCTATTACCCATCAACAACCATTGGTGGAAGACTTTGTACGCACACACTGATTGGCTGAGAGATAAAGAATCCTATCTAAGTGACATAAAGTTACCTAGAGGTTTCCTCTTCATCATCATCATCTGAGGCTAACTCCACCTCCTCCTCCTCTGCTCCTTGCATCCTGCATCTTATCTGGTAGACAGACATGCTGGGATGCTCTATCAGCAGGTTCTCCAGAGGGTCCGCATCAGGGGCCGGCAGGGGTCCGCTCCCTGTTTCCAGATAAAACAACCTCCCATTATCACCAGGAACCATGACAACCTGAAGAGTAAACTTGTTGTTATTGTTATGAGTCATGGTTTCGTCTCTCACCTGGGATGTTTACAATGACCCATTCCTCCTCTTCAAACTCTAGGAGCTCCTCGTTGGCGCCACCTACTGCTTCAGACTCCTCTCCAGCATTCCCAAGCAGATGAGAAAGAATCTTCCCAATCATTCTCTAAGTCTCGTTTACAGCCTGGAACATAAAAACAGAAAGAGCAGTTATGAAAACAAACATCTTACAGGTTCAGGTCTGCGTACAGGACGTTTGTTTGTTAGGAATAAAAACCTCTTATCACCTCATCTACAGAATCTAGGTTTCTGTTGATGAGAAACAGCGCCCTCCACAGGCTTTTCCTGCACACCAGCAGCTCACTCTTTACAGCAGCTGCTCCTATTACACTCTATCAGCTGGCTGGGTGGTTACATCAGTGTAATGTTGGGGAACAGATTCCTTTTAGAAGCTCATCAGCTGAGTGCGGACCAAGACAGAATTACCAACTAGAGCGACAGCAAAAATAATCCACACGCTCCTCTATTTCTAAGGATGAAAGAATCAGTTCATCATCAGGTCCTCTGGGCCAGATGAACTCCTAAAATGTGTTTTTAAGTAAGCATCTGTACTTGATTTAAATATGGATCACGCACAGATGCACTTTTTACAAACTAATCAACTAAAATGAGCTAAATAAATGAGGGCATTGTGTTAAAGTTTAGGTAACATTTATGTTTACCAGTCTTAAGTTGAAAATGCAACACTATGTGTCCAGATTTTGACACTACTTTAAAGAAAACATTAAAACATTAATCACAGGACACTGACTGAAATAGCATAAAATCAACATTATCCATAGTGACCTACAGCAGCATGGATTATTAAACAACTAACTAAAAATAACAGCATGTGCTCCAAGGAAACATAACAGAAACACTTACCTTGTACACCACACTTAACCTTGTCCAAAGTCATTTGGACAACCTTCATTTAACATTTTCTTGTTAATTTAAGGTTATTTTGCAGCAGACAGGATGGGATGTCTGCAAAAGTCTACGCAATCAGAGTATGACTTCAAAGTTTAGGTAACTCAGCATGTGGCTGGAACCAATCGGGTCAGAACATGAAAACTGTGTAAAAGAATGTTTACACAGAACAGGTTCACACATCCATGCACCAGTTCATCTCTTCCCACCTCCATTCCTCTAGTTTACAAGCGTAGCACTGTCAATTTTGCACTTGTATACGCTGCTCTGGTGAGTACAGACTAACAATACAGAGACCCTCCTCCTGGCTCTGATTGGTTGTTTCTGACTGAGCTCTGCAGATGGCAGTAGGACCACAGGGGAAAGGCCGGGACTTCTTTTGGCAGTTCTAATAAATATGTAAAATAATTATGTTCTTTGTAAAAGCTCAAATCGCTTGTAAATTAATATAATTTACGAGAGAATTATCAGAAGATTTACATAATATTCTATTTTGATTTTTTTTCTCATTTTTGATTATGTTTTTTATTATTAAAATAATAATAATTATTATTATTATTTGACTATTTTATTCTAATAAAATCAGACAGATTTTCAAATTCTTAACCTCAAGTCCAACCTGAAGGACATTCTATAATTTATTAGAATATAGAAAAACACATTAAATGTATTAAGTAATTATTACATTTGGTATGAAACGTTCCCCTTGGAGGTCAAGAACTGACGCACAGTGGGTACAAGACGTCCAACACCCGAACTTATTGCACAATGCGCACATATTTTAATGACGCGCTCCACGTCATCCAGGCAATGAAAGTCAAGGCAAGTTTATTTATAAAGCACCATTCATATACAGGACAGTAAAAAGAGATTCAGATCAACTGCAGTTTTAGTTTATTAACATAATTGAATAAATGTGCAAATATGAACCAATGCAATACATCAGTTCCTCTATTTTATTACTGCCGAAACACTCTGATCATTACTGTACACTGCCTGACAGCACCAGTTAGTGTGATGGGGGGAAAAAAGAACCACACAAAGAAGAAAGAACGACGAGAAACCTCAGTTATCAGCCGGAAATAAATGTTAAGGTAAACATCTACTTTCTAGTTCAGAGTAATCAGCCCCTCACCCACTGATCTCTAACTCTGAGCTGTAATACAAAGTGTGAGCGATTAGAGTCAGTCCGTCGGTAAAGCAAATAAACTTACATCAAAGTTCAAATGTTCATTCAGAAACTCTGAGTCATAAATCCCACTTACTTGTTTAAAAGGTTGATGTTTCTCCAGTACGGTGAAGATGTCGTTGCCTTGTTTTGTTCTGAGTCTGTTGTGATAAAAAAAAATTGTTTATCTGCGAGGGGTGAGAGCGGGAGAGGTGGGGCAGGGGGGACGGTCGTATTGGGCTGCCTCGTCACCGCGACTGAGCCAATGAGGAGCGACTGTGCTCTCTCAAACGTGTTCCTCATATAACATGAACGCTTGAAGGGTTTCCAAAAAATATGGTGGAAAAATAGAAGAATATTCATCGTAAAAATGTAAGATTATCTAAAAAATTTTTAAAAAGAAAGAAAAGCTTTTAATAAGGCAGATTCTGGTTATTACAGGGTTCACATCATTTGCCCCGATACACTAAGGAAAAATGGCGGGGGCATTGTTGGCGGTGGTTGGACACTTCAGGCGGCGGCGTGCTGATATGGGGCCGACCCATGTTTTCTTTGTCGAACTAAGAAAATATTTAGCTTAAGAATTGCTGCTATAACAAATATAGAAATCAAACAAATAAAATGTAATGTAAATTTTCTGATAATTTTCTCATAAATTATATTAATTTACGAGAGATTTGAGCTTTAAAGCTGCGGTGTGTAGCTTTTACAAAGAGCATGATTATTATGCATATTTATAACGAATAGATGTTATTGTTGCTGCTGTTTGGCTATTTTATCTACGTTTGGTGAAAATATTTGTAAAATAAATATTTCGTCTTGAATATAGAACGCATGTGGAAACAAAAACTATCTCCCTTAAAGTGGAACACAAATTGTGAGTACTTAGTTGAATTTTTGGCAAATTCGCACCGATCGTTTTCGTGTAATTGTTCTCATTGACAATTTATAAGTTTGATTTGGGAGTTTCCATTGTTAAAACAATAATTCATAAAAACTAATTTTGACAGCCAACAATTGAAAATAATCTGTCAGAAATTGTTTATGTTTATTCAGTTGTTTGTTTACAGACAGAAACAGAAAATATGAAGAAACAGGAAGATATGAAATGAGATTGCAAATTCCTGTTGTTTGGTTTAGTCACATTTCAGCAGGGACTCCAGGGTACGTTTCAATTTAAACGGTCGACATGAATTCACTTGTCGGGATACAAATGGTGCGCACCCACTGTGACGTCCAGGAAGCGACGGTTCAATCACGACATAGAAAGAGCAACCAAACATTTGGAGTCGGAGAGGGGATCGGACAGCGTCTCGTGTGTTTGTCTCACTGGAAGCAGAAGCGCTGGCTGTTGGGCTAAGCTAAAGGTAAGAAACCAGCAGTGGAGGAGCAACAGAGGAGCAGCCTCTTCAGCCGGTTGGTCCGTTTAGTTTAGAGCGGCTCGGGCTCACTTTCAGTCCCGAACACAAAGAAACTCTAATGTCGGTGTAAACAGAAAAAAAGATCTACATACCGGCATAAGCGGCATTTAGCATCTATGCACCAACAATCTGGAACAAACTTCCAGAAAACTGTAAAACAACTGCTGACTTCCTTTAAATCTTAACTAAAAACCCACTTGTTTAGAGTTGTATTTGAAACATAATCAATTGCAAATTTATTGAGAGAATCTGACTTGATGTTGTGTTTTTATTGTTGATTCTATGTTGCATTGTATTTTTGTGTTTGATTTGATGTAAAGCACTTTGAAATGCCTTGCTGCTGAAATGTGCTATACGAATAAAGTTTGATTTGATTTGATTTGATTTGATAAGATACAAATGTAAAAAATGAAGCATAATTCTATACGTTTTTTTATGCTTTTTAATTTTAAATACGCATTAATGTGTCTGTGTTTTTATTATTTCTATATTTAAAGTCAGAGTGTTACGGAAGGATTAGAGCCACCAAAAAAAAAAGAATTCTGAGTTTAAAGTCCGAATTCTGAGTTTAAAGTCAGAATTCTGAGATTAAAGTCATGTTAAAATGAAACCAAAAGTTTTTGCAGATCGTTGCTCGGAAAACTGATGCACACCTCTATATCCCTCTTTTTCGCCTACTCTTGTTGTGTTTGTTGTTATGACTGAACTAAAGTGAATAATATTCAGTTTTCATTTTTTTTTTCTGTCCAGTTTCAGGCTCCGACCACAGTTCTACCACCGCTGTGCTTCAGCGCAGGGATGGCGCCTCGTTTGGATGACGTCATGTGCCTGTGCAGTGAAATCGCGTCCCATGACCAGATCAAAGTGGCGGTGAAAAGCTCCGCCAAAGGAGCTGCGGTGGCCGGGGGTACGGCGTTCGTCGGTGGACTGCTCGGTGGACCCGCAGGGATTTGTGTCGGTAAGGAGGAAACAAAACAGGAGTCATCTTTTTTTTATTATTATTATTAAAATTCACCCCTTTTGAATAGTATGAAATAGTATGGGTGATTTGCCTCCCTTGAAGAGTCTGGCAGATTTGCTCTAGAAAAATTGGAAAATGGAACATTTTACCTATAAGGCATGATAGGGCTTATCTGGTTCCGACAGCAAACTGGACAGGCCACAAAGGAACAACGATGATAACATTGCCCTGGACAACACACTGCATCAATTTGCCATTTGACAAACAAATTAAATCTTTAGAATATGTAAACTTAACAAACTCAACATTTGTGGTATTCTTAGAAGTGTGATAAAATTACTTGGCTGCTGCTAGTAATCCCTTAGCAAAAAGTCGTTTATTCAAGTGTACAGATTATGCCTATTTTATGCTAAAAATGTGACCGTGTACTTAAAGTTAATAATTTTATAAACTATATTTTACATACTTAAAAATAGAATAGAAGCATAAAAGCAATTTTGTTTCTATGGAGATTTTTATATTTGCTTCTGAGCTTGTGCACTAACCTTTGACCTTTTCCTGATGTGGAAGGACCTCAGTTCTCTGTTGGAGACACGATTTGTTTGTATTTCATAAGCAAATGCAAACTGATCCCTCTATCATTTTTGACAAAGAAAGACTTCATCCTGGAGAGACTGTTGGGCACATTTCACTTTCACTTTCATTCAGTTAAAAGAGATTGAATTCAAATATTTACAACAAACAACCAAACAACTGTTGGCCTGGTCAAAAGTGTGCTACTTCTGGCAGAGGTATTTCTTGCAATTTTAATAGTTTAATTGTTATAATACTATAAGTATACCTGTAAATTCATTTAGCATATTACTTGTAGCTTATTATCTACATGCTAAGATATACCTGTTAATGTACTGAAGTTAACCCACACTGTATGTACACTACACTGCAATGTATTAATAAAATTACAAGACAGGATGTTGAGAAACTTTAAAATACCGTACAGTGTATTGCAAATACATATTTAAAGGATTAAAAATACACAAATTTAAATGATTAAATATGTGCATTTCAAAACGAATAACCTCTAGAAATCAAGCTTTTGTAGTTGAAAAGAAAATGAGAGGAAAATGTACCTGGACCTCTGTCATTTTTGACAAATTATGTCTCCAACTTCTCAAAAAGGGGTCAAAGTAACACGAACATCTTCAGAACCAAAACTGCATATCTCAATAAAAACAAAAACGATTTTTATGGCTTCTGTTCTACATGATATATGATTAAGTTTAACAGGAGGAATAACTCAAATTAAACGTGTAATGGAAAACATTTTTAATTGTGCCATATTAAATGTAAAGATGTGTCAATAAACCTCTTATTCTGTACTTGGATAAATATGCTAAGTGCTAGAACTCTGTAGCAGAAAAACGTCAAAAGTATGCATACAGCTTTAAAGTCTCAACTTAATTAGTCTTCATCCATAAAGACTGAAAATAAAACTAATTTAAAACAGTACAAAATGTTTCAGTGTTCATCCAAACCCAATCAGAGATGCAGACAGGAAATGTGTTACTCAGCGCTGTTATGTCAAAATTTTGTTTCATTTCAATCAACCAAGCAATCAATGAATTTTCTCTATAAAGCTCCCTTCATGTTGGAGGCAGCTTCCTGGAAACATAATAAATGGTATTTCTGACCTGGGTTTGAAGCATCCAGGGTCACAGTCTGCAGGTGCAAATACCAGAGTTGTGAAGCAAACTGAAACTGGTGGGATACTCCCTTTTGAAAGATGGCCCGGTGGATATTAAAAGCACTTTCATCTCTTCTTCACTTTCTTGTACTCGTCAGGGAGTCATTGTTCATTTTCTTTGCTTAATTTTTTAATAAAATAATAATCAAAATACATTTTGATTCGTTCTTGATTGACTCAGTATTTCACCTTAGGTAAGACGTATTTATTTCCTTAACAGCACAAAGAAGGAAGTCAGATGACTAGACAAAGGGTTAGCTGGTCATGGTTCCAAAGCTAAAATGGATTTTTTATATACCTATTTTGAAGAAGTAAAAACATTAGTGTTCGTTTGCATATTCGTGTTACTAACAGTGTAACCAACCCTCTGTGTGTCTGTGAGGCGGAGCGGTGGGGGGTCTGCTGGGCAGCTGGCTAACCAGCGGTCAGTTCAAGCCTCTGCCTCAGATCCTGATGGAGCTGCCGCCCAATCAGAGGGAGCAACTCTACCGGAACATCAAGAGTATTCTGGGCAGCTTGGACTGGACGGATGCGGCCCAGCTCATCGCCCTGGTGATGGGCAACCCCCAGCTGCAGCGGGAGGTCACTGCTGCCTTGATCAACTACGTCTCAAAGAACCTCGGAGCGAAGGTGCAGTACGGGGACTGAGCTCAACACTGGCTCAACACGGACCTCAGGCATTCCTGGTGGCAGATGCTGGTGTTGTCAGGGAGACACTGGGAGCAATGGCTGCCTCAGTCTGTTGGTGCTGTAGGGTCTGTGCAAGCTGCATTCCTAATGTTTTACATCTTGTTGATTTAATCCCACACTCCTTATTTCAAACTATGCTGCCTTTTGTTTATTTGAAGTGTCAGTAAAAGGTCACCTTTATTTAAAAAAAAAAAAAAGTTAAAATGAATGAAGAAATCATTGAAGTGATCATCGGTAGCTCAGACTGATAACTGAAGAACAAAGCCAGAATTCACAGCATTCACTCCAAAGTTAGAAAGTAAAGACTGCGATGAACAAGCTTCTTTTATCTAAATAACAAAATGCATATGCAGTTTAGGCTGAAATTATTCAAACCACAAGTGAATCAAAGTGTGTAAAATGAAGTAAATATTCACACTGTTATTACTTTTATGAATCAGTTTATTACATTTTATTATATGTGTCTTACTTTAATAAGTAAAAGTGTTTTTCTGTTCAGAGCTGTAGTTCTCTGCATGTTCTGGTTACAGGAAATCGGTAGACAGGAAATTTCTGACCACATTCTGCAGCTTGGTGTTAAACCAGCCTGAGGTGTTAAAGCTCGTTCCACTTGGAGCTCATTTCTCCTCAACAACTCATTTGTGTATTGCAGACACCTGGCTGCTGACAAAGACAAATCGTATTTAAACCCTCACAGCTTAAACTATTGAATCCAGGGTGTGAAATGATTAAAGCAGTTATTGGAAACCATCCTTTTGCTGACTACTCTTTCCATAGGTTGAGTTGTGGTTGGAATGATGTCATGATGTTCTGCCTGATTATCTGTTTGACCAAAGCTTCACACCCTTTCACCTTTTCCTCTAAGAGGTGTTGATCTTTTTGGCTTGTAGGAATTGTTTTGCTCCATCTATGTTGTGTGAAAAGATGTGTATAAAGTCTGACATTCTGTGTAACACAGTCAGAGTTTGCCCGACAGTCTGACTGTATTCTACCTCTCCACCTGCAGGTGCTTTGAATTTCATAAAGCTGTTTTTTGTTCTGTCTTTGAATGGTGATCCTAGAGTATTTTTTCAGGCTTCACAAGTGATCTCATGTGCCTTCTGGCTGGATGTCATGGTAATGTTATGGATCGGCCCACACAGTCCTGAGCATAAAGAGGCCTTCCAACCTCAAAGACCTGGAAGGCATCAGAAATAATGAAAAAGAAAAAAAACATCATGCTTGATTTTTCTATTGATTTTTGAGAAGGACAGAAATTATTTTTGATGTGTGATTTTTGCTTAAACTAAATAAAACTTCTTTTTTCAAAACTGATGCACATTTTTAAGTTTGATGCCGTTTCATTTCTTCTTGGACATACATTTTTTGGCATAAATCATTTCTTTCCTTTGGACAGATCAGTCTTCATCCACTAGAGGGCAGTAGAATACGAGATATGCGTTGAATTTGTTTTCCAAACTTTATTTGGTAAAATCCTCAGATTCACACAATGCAGTGACATTTACACATAAGAGCAAATCCTGACGTTTTTTTTCTAGAAACAGCCCTTTTTTGTCAGGCACAACAGATGGTGACAGAATTCTATTGATAAGGCACAAAATAAAGCTCAAAGTAAAACAGCACTCTAATGAAATTTAATAAAGACATAGTTTGGCATTGTTCTGTAGGCCTTAGGTGAACGTATGCAACTGTTTGCCAACCTGAAAGTTAAAAAAGAAGTTGCCTCCCTGGACTCAGCTGGACTCCTGCTGACATCAATATAGAAATGATTAATTCTTGTTTTTTACTTTAAATTGAAAATGATTCAGTTGTCAGACAGACTGGTCGGTTTTATTCAACCACACTGATTTGATTTGGTTGATTTTAACCCAGTAATCAGGCGCTATCAGAGAAACTAATTTTTCTGATATTTAATCAACATCAGAGGAATTCTGACCTCTGAAAGACAAACATGGCCAAAAAACGAGGTGTTCAGTCAGATGATATTAATGAAAAAGCTAATATCCTGGAATCCATGACACAATTTCACATTTGTAGTATTTGTATTAAAGCTCAGCAAGCAGAGGAAACATCCATACATTCGGTCTGGAAAACAAACGTTCTGTAGATGTGCAAAACTGGTAGAGGCTTGGAATTGCAGCAAAACAGAAGTATTGACTCAAGGGAGCTGAATACAAATGTACATCACACTTTTCAAATTTTTAATTGAACATATTGTTGCATGTAATCCTAACATTAAAATATTGTGTTTTTGGGGCACCTGTAGCTATGTTATCTTCAGTTGTTGAAAAAATACATATCAAATATGACTTAAAGGAAACTTGGCTTCATAATTTAATGCTTTGAAATTGGGGCTCCGTTTCTTTAAAACCTCTGCCTTCAGAAAGTCATTACAACATGGCTGCTACATTAACCCTATAACAACATTTTTACCTCAGTGTTTAACTAAGCAGAAGCTGATATAATAAGCTCAGGCTGAGCTCCTTATATCAGCTTCTCAGCAAATGCACAGTTGAACCAGGTGTTTGCTAATTTTTGCTGGCTAGTTTGAAGGAGTTGAGTAGAGCGGTAGTGGCAGAGGGCTGCTCTGTGAGGCCGAAGCTTGTAAATCGCAGCTCTGAGGAGGAGTTGTACCTCTAGGTCCACCCACATGTTTTGAACAGCTGAATGGTTGCCATGGAGATGAAAAGATTTCTCAAACATGCATGAAAGAATCAAGACAACACTCCAGGTGTGTTTATGGTGAGGGAATAACATTATAACATGATGTGAAGCTTTAAAAAAGTTAATTTACATAATATTGCCCCTTTAAATAACGTCTGTGTGGGAATGAAAAAATGTAGAAAAGTGACAAGAATACACTAAAAGGCCCTCCAGTAACAGACTGGCACTGTGTGTGTGTGTGTGTTTTCTGGAGGATGTGATATGGCTCTATCAGAATCAGATCAGCCTGATCTGCAGTATTAAGTGGACCTAATGTTCCACTTGGTGTTCTGTAGAACCAAGAAGAGACGAAAAAACAGGATCAGTGTCAAACTGGATCACAGTGCTTCTGAAAACCTTTAACACAACCAAACAAACATCACTGTAGAAAGTATTTTCACCCAGTTTACTGACTACAATGCAACTCTACACATGAAACCTACCCAGAGTTCAAAGCTTCAGCTAATCTCCAAACCAGTGGAGTGAATCACTGAAACCAAAACCTGCAACACACAACTTCTGAATTTGTAACTCAAGACAGCTGGACACCCGCTGCAACAGGTCTGAATCTAATTCATCGGTCATCACCTCACCTTTATAGCTGAACTATTTTTAATGAATGATGATGAGAAATAATTATAAAACTGTAATTTGTGACATTCCATTTCTTATAATTGCGAGTTTGCGACCTCTGATCAAACCACCACAATCCTGACCTAGTAGTTATTATTTATTAAAGTCATTTAAATATGATGCGTGGTTTGTACAAAATGAGAATCCTGAGTTGGAAACAAGCAAAATTACAAAGGAGCAACTGGTGTGAGGTGGTAGTAGGGTGCAGCAGGAGGCTATGGGTAACGGCAACACTTTCCTTAAGCATCACCAACACTTAAAGGACGACACGCTGATTAAATTCACAATACATGTGGAGCTGAAATGCTGCAAGTAAACAGCAAAACTGATCAGACATCATTTGCTTAATAAATCACCAATTTATGAATAGTATGGCATTAAAACTCCAATTCACAGCATAAAACAAACAATATTCACGTTGGAAACAACAACGTATGTGAAAACGTTTAGGGGTGCAGGTGGAAAAGCAGCAGTGCTTCACATTACTCAGAGGTCACTGGTCTCCCTGGTTCTCTAACGTCCAGCTGTTTTCAGCACATTTCTTACAGCATCAAGTCATAACGTGACAGTGAGCCCATCAGGTCTGGCTTCAGGCTTTGGGCTCATGGATCAGAACCACCACACAACATCTGGAGGCTAATTTCAAGAGAAGTCAGGTAGTCTGACTGCTCTCCTCTAAGGTTAACGTCACTTTGTAATCCAGCCGTGAGCAAAAGGCAGCAACAACACGTAAACAGTGCAGCTGTGGGGATTCTAGTTTAGCTGAGAGGTGAAAAAAAGTGGAGCTAAAACTGAGATATGGCACAAAATTATTAGGAGGGAATTTTCCTGTAGAGCTGCAGTTAGAGTTATTTTTATTAAAAAGGTGTTAAAAGGCTTTCTTTAAGCAAATATAAAAAGACACAAGCAAACAGTGACTAATGGAGAAATATTTCTAGATGGACATTAAAAAGAAATGCTTTAGGACAAAATAAAAAGAACGTGGCAGTGCTTTAAAGGCTGTTCACACCAACAACCAACTCCAGTGAATCCACTGGAAACTGTTATTTCAACATCAGAAAAGGCATAAAGGGATCCAACAACGTTGGTGATTTAAAACACAGCTAGAAAAGTCTAATATACGGCAGTGACATAACTGTTACAGTGTGCTGTTGACGGTCCACCTCTCCAATCGACCATCAGAGTTCCTGTACTTGGTATGAGCAAACATTTCTAGAATAAAAACAGAGTTGAGGTTTTTTTTAAAAGCTGGTTCCATTGAAAGTTTAAAGGCAGTCAGGAAAAAACTCTGATAAAACCCGTCAGAACAGACCAACAACCTGAAGCTCCTTGGAGTTAGCAGAAGCTTAAACGCCATATCTCTGGTACACGTGTTGCTACATAAGGTGTCTAGAGGTGAAAAGCTCAGACCATAGACATTAAAAAATCTAGCTGCAGTGTTGCTTGTCTATGTCGTTAAAAAAAAACACGCCAGTGCAAAACACAAACACTAACAATTATCTACATCAGGTAACACACTGACTGCTCAAAACTTCTCAATAGAACCCATCTTCAAAAAAATCTGAATTATCCCTTTAGAAATAGGCCATCATATCATCTGTGAAGAATTTCTCAAAAGTGACCTGGGAGTTCTCTATTTAGACATAAACATGTTCTTTCAATCACAGTTCCTGTCAGATGATTCTAGAAAACAGCTGTGGGTGTTAGGAAACTCCCTTACTGGAAACAAAATCCACACATACAAAAAATGTTTTTTTATATAAATAAGAGGGATTGCTCCTCCTGAGATGACATGTAACAAACAGCGTAAGTGTTGGCGTTCTCTGTGAGCGACTTGTGTAATCTAATTTTTTTAAGTCAACAAGTGCAGAATGATTACATGAAACACTCCCAGACCAACGACCCAGACACTGTCAGTACCGGCGCCTCAGGCTGCCAGTTCAAACCATGAGCCTCATCACAGTGTGAGGACAGACACCACGCAGCTTAAAGCAATGAGGCATTACTAGAGTTATGTGCAAAAAAGACTTTTCCCTCTCACTAGGATATAAAGCATGTAAATAAAACAAAAAATGTACACTGTACAATACACCTTTTTTTGATTTGAAGTGAGAGTAAGAACGTGTAAAAATGCAGGCCCTGTGTGGAGCTAAAACTGTTCTGACAGAAGCTCACACAGCCGCTGAGATACGGACTCCTTACTGGTCCGCAAGGTGAGGCGGTACATCTGGAAGAAACAGAAATGAATCAGCCAGTTAGCATCTGTAAGATGGTCCCAACGGGAATGTTCATTCAGTTCAAATCGGTTGATTTCTGTGGCATCTATTTGCTACAAATGTCATTACAAGGCACTTTATGAGACAATCAGATCCAATTCAATGGATATGATGACACCTGCCAGTCAATCCCACCGGCTCTTGATCCCAGCTTTACTCAGAGCATTTAGAGCACAGGATAAAGTTTATTCCAAAACCCAAAAAGAGTTTGCAAAAATTGAAAAGATTGAGAAATGGCAGAAGCTCAACACTACGACGTGTAACCGCAAGTAAATCTACAGATTTTTGTCATCATTACATTTTATACTAAAATCAAAGACTGATGCATCACGCTGGGTCCAGAACAATAAATGTGAGCTGTGGCTGCAAATAGGAACAGTTTCTTTTCAAAGCAGTAACTTTTCAGACAGGTGGTACAAATATCCACACACAGCCTGTTACACTGTGTTGTGTGGAAGCTGGTCACAGCAGGTCACAGCAGGTCCCACACTGTACTGACAACACATGTGAGTTCAGAGCCATCTTGCAGTGGTGTCATCTCTTTTACTATTCACATTTTGACATGTTACAACCCCAAACATCAAAGCAATTTAAAGGGATCATGTGTGACGACTAAAAAGGTAATGCACAATTATAAAACATGGCATTTTGTTAATTTGTAAACCATGTGTCATTTTCTTTCCAATTCAATTCTGTCACCTTCTGGAAAACAATAAAACACATTGTGTTCAGGTTTGTGTGCAAAGCACAGCCTTTATTTCAGTGCAGGTGTGTGTTTACCTGTGCTTGTGTGTTGGGCTCCAGCCTGAGCAGGCAGCCCACCTGAGTGGTCTTAGTGTGGATGATTCCAGCTCCAACGAAGTTCGTCGGATTAGGATCCACACCGTCCAACAGAGCTACACCGAAACCTAACAGCTGGAGGAGTGAAAGCAACAGAACACAGAGAAGTAAGTTAACTAGATTCATAAAAACACCAAAGGAACAACAGCAACATAAAACTAAAGTCAGATTACATGTTTATTGAGTCGTGGCTAACACTGAGCTCAGTCACATGATGGTCCTAAATGTTCACACTGACACAAGGGTTCACTGTTTACCTTGGCTTTGGTAACATCTGTGTCCATCTGGTTTTTGGCTTTGAAGATTTTCTGTACTTCTTGTTGAGGACTGATGACACCAAACACAAGAAAAAATATTAACTTCAAAATAAAGACAGAGACAGATAGAAAGAACCATCAAGTACAAGAGCTGTTATATGAACCTTTTCCGACGTACAACTTTTCACATTAATCTGATGTCAGCTGATACTTCTGACTTTAAAGACAAACTAGTTGAAACTACTTTAATTAAAGTAAAGTCAGGCTTACGCTCCAAGCTGCTTCCAGCGCTGGAAGAAGTCTTGGGATGTCATCTCTGTGGGCTGGAAGAACTTATTCAGCATCACAGGGAGTTTCACTGTGATGTTCTGCAGTGTTCCACCATATCTGAACATACAGCATGACGTTTGGATAAAAGTAGCTCAATAACAGAGTAAAGACATACAACAACAGATCCATACTGTCTTACCAACCTGAACTGAATGTTGAGGACAGGCACATCTGAGAAATCAGACACACACTCAATGTTGAGGATCTGCTGGACCTGAGCTCCAGCCTCAATAAGTGGGTCTACTGGCTTTTCCTGGACATTCAGCTGTAACGCTGCTGGTCAAGGATTCCACAGATACACACAGAACCAGCAGGAACGAACAGTTCAAAGATGCACTAAAACCAAAGAAAAACATCCACCCAGCTGGATTTAACAAAGCAAACTGCTACGTTCCTCCCATTAGATAATCACTGCAGGGTGGAAACGTATTTATCTGAAATAGAGAGTCTTTGTTGTTAAAAACAACAAAACAAAGCAAAAACAAAGCTGTTTCAGACAAGCATCCATTACAGAGATTACTGGTCAGTAATCTCAGGAGATTACTGGTCCCTTGGCTGGGTTGCTGTGGAGCAGAGGAGAGGATATGAGAGCTGAGGACGTCATTACTGCTCACTGATGTGGAGAAGCTCAGGAACTTTGTAGAGGTCTTGTTACCATAGAACACATACATGCGACCTGCAGGGAGACAGAAAGTAAAACATTTCATTCACTCTCATCCAAACACATTTCAATCTCTCACATAAACTTGTAATCTTAAACAAGAGTTTAACAGAGATGTGAACAGTGCAGAGGCTCACCCAGGTTCTGCCGGTACTCAGACTTCAGTCCAATCTGGAGAAGCTGGTTCTCATAGATAACACCGTTGTTTTTGCACACAAACCTGAAATATTAACAATTAGCAAATTGTTAATATTTGTAACAGTGATCAGTTATTCATACGGTGAGTTATCTTCTGTCAAAGATAAATCCAATGGTCCATATGGAAGAGCTGAGCATTTATTGTATTGCTTCTCATTTATCATTGTCACAATAAATTACAACTAAATAATGATTTAAAGAAAACCAAACTGTCCTAATTGTTAGGATTGTAAATTTAACTATTTTTTTCACTGTATCAATAAATATTAATACATTTGAAAATATGATTCAAGAAGCAGTATTATGTTTTTAAGTCACATAATAGTGCTGACAATCAGGTAACTATGTAACCTTCAGTCGTTATGCTGTACATATCAAATATGACTTAAAAGAAATTTGGCTTTTTAAATTAACGCCTTGAAATTGGGCCACTGTCTCTTTAGAGACTCCTGTTCTTTCTGAAACTCCACTTCAGGAAGTCGTCACAACACGGCTCCTTTAACACACTGACAACGTTTTCACTAGCATTGCACTGAGAAATAGATCCTATAATGAGCCCAGCAGATGTGCAGTTCCACCAGATGTTTGCTAATTGCTGCTGGCTAGTCTGAAGGAGCTGAGTGAGGGAGTCGTGCGGGAGGACTGCTCTGTGAGCCCAAAGCTTGGAAACTGCAGCTCTGAGGAGAAGCTGCACCTTGCAGGCGGGGCTAGGTCCAAACAGGTGTTTTGTACAGCTGAATGGTTGCCATGGAGATTAAAGGATTTCTCAAACATGTATGAAAGAATCAAGACAACACTCTGGGTATGTTTATGCTGAGGGAATAACATTACAACATGATGTGGAGCTAATAAAGTCCAGTTTACATAATACTGCCCCTTTAAACACGCTTCTTGTGTGTAGCTTCATCATACAAGTCACTTCTTCATGTGACTGAAGAAGTGTATAACAAGTCGGAATGTTTGTCGAAAGAAGACATTGTATTAGTGGGGCTCTGATTGTTGTGCCATGCATTCACAGTCATTGAGTTACCTAAACAATAAAACTTAATAAATAGTTCTTATCATCACGTTTAGCCCAGCCCTACAGTAAAATAACTCTTCTGCTTTGACAAACAAGAACACTGACGGTTCACATTGTGTTTTCATTAGATGAGCTGTGGTTAGTGTCACCTGGGAAAGTGTTCGTCTGAGCCCTCTGTGGGTGCAGCGCTGTTGAAGTCAGAGAAGACGTCCACCAGCAGGCTGGCTCCAGAGGACGGGGCTGAGTTCACACTCAGGTTGTCAGTGAAGGTGTGGCTGGGAACCTGCAGGGCAAACACCATCTGATCACTGTCCACACTCTGATAAACATCCAGTAGATTCAGATTTTCTTTTCTAATGTTTGTGCTCCCATCAGTTCGAGGCTGCTGTGATTTGAACATCACTCTGGATCAGTTTGACACAGCTGTAGTTAGGAGCTCACATTTACTGTGCGAATGTCTCTCATAGTGTCCTTCAGCAGACGTTAGAGTAAAACTATTTCAAACCGTTTCTAGGGACTTTTTAATGGATGGCAGCACTGGGACAAAATGCAAACTGCACTGAAAATGTAAACATGTCATGTACCATGGTTCTGGTGGGGAGCATGGTGGCGCTAGAAGAGGGGTGGGGTCTGTCTGTGGAAATGAGCTCTTCCAACAGAAACTGAGGAGGCTGAGGCAGAGAAAAGAAGAGGAGAGGAGCAGAACAACGGGAAGGTAGAGACTGAGAAAACAGAGAACGGTGGAAATCCAGGAGGAGGACAGGACAAACACCCAGTGGATTCAGATGAAGCGTCTACATTCTTCTGATTTAGTCGTGATGCTACCTTGCTGGCCACTTCAGCGTCCTCGGCATGTTCGCTGCTGCCGTTGACATTCTTTCGGGAATCGTCCATGTCGGGCAGTTTGCTGGAGCCCTTCTTCTTCTTCAGCTTGGCCAGGATGGACGACTCTCTTTCTGGGAACGGAGGCATTTCTTCTAACACGGTGGCCTGGGGGGAGAGAGAAAACCACGCTAAAGCCACAAGAACTGGCCAACAAGCTTTATGTTTCTCTGGAAACATAAAGCTTTTCAGCAAAACTGAAACACAGAGTTCCACTAAATCAAGAATTAAAACCCACCTTTTTCAAATGACTTTTGATTAGTAGTAAATGGAACATTGATTTTATGTGTACTTGCTTAATGATTTTGATGATGGCAACATGTAATTTTTGTTGCTTGTTTCAGAACTGATGACTGTGTGATGTTTTTATGATGTAGAGCACTCTGAACTGCTGTGTTGCTGAGATGCTCTACACACTTAAAGCTGACTTGACTTCACTTTCCTGAAGAGGACAGGGAGCAACAGATGTCCTCATGATCTGCTCATGTTGTGGCATGCTGACAAACTTCTACTAAAGTCTGGAGTTTGAAACTGACTCAAAAAATATGCATCAATAAAGTCTCAGTATAAGAGTGTTCATATGAATTAAACTAGTTTATTTTAGCCATATTTTTAAAAAAATATGTATTTTTTCCTCTTTTTTATTACTGAATTTCAACATGTGAGCCTAATTGTACCCAATAAATGCCACAAGTGGGAAAAGTTATAAAATGATTCGTTGTCTCATTTTTTCAGACATCCGTGATATTTTAACAGGGTTTGGTTCACATTGCAGAGAAACTGAAGTAAATTGACATTGTGCTGCTGAAGCCCTAATAAAGCAGAGAAACATCCACCCTCACTGTACAATCCTGAGTGTCTGCATTGGACTCAGGCTGTGCTTAAAGCTTCAGGCCCATTCAAAGTCTGGTTAGCTGAACGATGTGCTGACCAGGATGTCGGTGCTGGCGATGCAGCTGAGCCTCAGGTACTCCACTGCCCGCTGCTGGAGCTCCACGTCAGCGTTGCGAAGTTGGCTATCTGAGCGGAGGACATCTTGGATTGTGCCTTTCACCTCCGGGAACAAGTTGATGAACTTGATGTACGCGGATAGCAGCAGAGCCCGGGTCGGCACCGAGCACAGGTGGAACTTGGAGTGAAGCAGGTTGAACTGGACCAGAGGGCTGCAGAGGAACAGGTCATGAGGAGCTGAACCTTCAAAGATTACAAACGTCTGGTCAGAAGCATTGTCAGTTTTCAGCACCTGGAGCGAGGGTCACCAGCAATCAGGTTTCCAAACTCTCCCAGAATGTAACCACCCACTTTCACCAGATTCTCATGGCAGGCTGGAGCCTGGAGGGCCTGCACACATTCACATGGAGAGGAACAACAGCTTCTGTCAGGTAAGCAAAACCACATACCAACACAACTAAAGACACAACGTTGGTCTAATCAGATCTAATGAAACCTGAATTCAACAAACACTCTGTTCTGTTGGACAGCCCTTGGATGTTTGACTATTTTATTGCTTTGCAAAATTTTGCTTTTTTGTTAAAAAAACCCCCCAAAACTTCTTTAATGTCATAGTGGAAAACTAATGTCATAAAAATTATGACAAAAATATTTTACACCCCTATGCTATTCAGTAATAAAACTATCAAATAACCTAATGGCATAATCATTCTTTCATTAAAACATGAGAAGTATTGGCCTGATTTAACTTCAGACCAAGACTAACTTCAGTTTGCAAACCTCTGGTTTTAACTGCACTTATGATAATACATATGACTATTCTAATAATAAGGATATTGATCATTATTAATCCACACTTTACCGACATTTTCTTTTGGCTTCAGACTGAATCCAGAAAGTATTCAAAGCTTTCACTTTTTCCACGTTTAGTTATGTTACAGTCTTGTTCCAAATTCCACTAAATTCATCTCTTTCCTCAAGCTCACCCCCTATGGACCACCCTCCTCTGGAGGACGCATAGAAAAACACAAGTGAAGTGAATGTTTAGTGACGACATGAATCACAGTTCCCACCTCAAACACGGTCTTGGCAGCGTAGCCTTGGACGTCGTCCCGGTTGATGACAATCTGGATGACGCGGTACCACACCTCCTCGCTCACGTAGTCGCCGGCGATGCGGATCAGGTTGAGGATGGTGTCCACGTACCAGGTGTAGTCCACCGCATACTTCTCGGCCAGAATGGCCACCTTCAGCACCTGTGGGTGACCGCGCAGTGGCTGAGGAGAACATCTTACTCCGACACTCGAAGCAGAGCATGTGTGTGCTGACGACCTACAATCTCCTCTCTGATTGAGTAGTCTGCTGTCTCCAAGTAGCTCAGCATCTCCGCTACAATCTGCTTGGAGTTGCTGCGGTCACACATGGCATAGAGAAGGTCGACGGCTCGCTGGCGCACGCTCACATCTCTCTCAGTCTGCACAGACACACCAAGCAGAGACTTCAACCTGACGGTATGACTACCATATGACTTAAAGAAAGAAACATGATTGGCCAGTAAATTAAAAGGGGCAGTATTATGTGTTTTCCAGGCACATAGTGCTGTTTTATAGCACAATTAAGTAACCATGTTACCTTCAGTTGTCAATTACGCCTCAAAAAAATTTACTTCATAATTTAAAGCCTTGAAATTGGGCTTCTGTCTCTTTAAGAAATTCCTCCTCTTTCTGAAACTCCACAGGATGTCATAACAACATGGCTCCTCTACTAACCCTTTAACAACGTTTTTACCAGTGTTGCACTAAGATGTAGTTCCTGTAATGAGCTAATCAAATCCACAGTTCCACCAGATGTTGGCTAATTGCTGCTGGCTAGTCTAAAGGAGCTGAGTGGAGGAGTCGCGGGGGAAAGTCGCTCTGTGAGGCGGAAGCTCAGAAAGTTGGAAACTGCAGCTCTGAAGAGGAGCTGCACCTTGAAGGTGGCGCTGTTTCACCTAGGTGTATTTCACAGCAGAATGGTTGCCATGGAGACTAAAGGATTTTCAAACATGGATAAAGGCAGCACTCCATGTATGTTTTTGACGAGGGAACAACAATATAACATAATGTAAAGCTCAAAAAAGTTGAAACACCATCATCTCCAAAATCAGCAGCAATAAACAGAACCGTGAAACTGTTATGTTCTCTCTTTATTGTCTTTGCAGACAAATCGAAGGTTCTTCCAGTCATTACTGCAGCTGAAGATCTGAGAATTCTTAAAGTCTCCCAGTATAAATATTTAGGGCTTTTAATTGATGATTCTTTGTCTTTCACTTTTCAACAGCTGGTGAAGAAACTGAGATTAAAATTGGGATTTTAATTCAGGATCAGATCTTATATATCTGGTTGATGCTACTTTTATGTCTGTGTTGGAGTATGGAGACATTTTATCCATGCATGCTTCTCTTATGTCTTTCTTCATTGGATACAGTTCATCATGGAGCCTTAAGATTTCTGACATGTTTAAAAGGTTTTATCCATCATTGCACATTATATAACAGGGTTGGATGAACAGACCTGGCCACTCGACTCCTCCATTATAAAACCACACTAGGACTTCTACATTCATATTTGTTTAGAAGCAGAGAAAGTCCACCAGAGAATACTCTCTTCATTGTGAGAACTTTTTTTTTAACTTTCGGTGCCTAAAGTCAGAACTGAACTTACATCCATCTTCTTGGAACCAGTTGCAGTACTACATGAACTTAAAGGTGATGCTGTCACTAAATGTTTTTAAGATTGTTCTTACTGATTTTGAGAAGGACTCATCTGTCTATAAATATGTTTTTTGTTGTTTTTCTAAGGTTTTAGCAGCTCTAGGACTCTTTATTTGAGAGTAGTCAGACAGGAAAGCAGGTTGTGAGATAAAAGGAAGACGTGGACAAAGGTCATCAGGTCGGGACTGGAACCTGAGGCCTCCTAATGTGGGTCACATGCTCTACCCCTTCATTGTTTATAACTCTCTAGACTTGAGTAAATACATTAGAGTTCATTTCCATTCCTGACATGTTTAAAGACCACAGTATTGATCCACATTGATATAAAGGCACTTTATCATTTCAACCACTTCTTATTACTGTCCATATCAATTATTTATAACGCCCAATAGTCCATGATCTCCATTCATTCAGTAATCGGAATCCTAGTCTCATGTTTCATCCAGATTATTGCAGAGCTCCTAAGTAGAGTTCATTAGGTTTGATAAATGATTTACGTATTCTGTTAGATTGATGGATTCATATTGATTCTGTCTCACTGCAAAGACTGTACAGTAAACAAGGGCTAAATACGGGAATATAAGAAAAAAATGTAATGTTGTGAAAATGTTCAGTATTTCAGAAAGTAAATCTCATACATCATGTAGATTCACTGCACATGGAGCCTTTCTTTCTTGTAATTCTGATGATTATGACTTTCAAATAATATAAAACCAAAATGGAGTGGTATAGAAAATTAGAATATTAGATACATTTTAAAAAAACTGAGCGTCTGAAAAGTATATTCATTTCTATGGACTCAATTCTCAGTCATTGTTTTTCTTGCATGAATGCAGCGTGGAACATTCCTGCTTTCCATCCGTAACAAGCATGATGATGTCCACAGTGATGGGGTCATCACATTTCCTACCAGAGGTCCAGAAACTCACCTTTAGAGCGTTGATGACAGTTTCGATGTGCGTCTTCACGGCTTCGTGGGAGAACTCGGAGCTGGCCAGTGTGCACATGCTCTCCAAGGCCAGATAACGGAGGTTAGTTTCTCTGTGCTGCAGGAACTGGCCCAGCTGGTTGCAGGCTCGTACCAACAGGTTGGGTTCACTGAGGGAAAACACAACGACAACAGGAAGTGCTCAGATCCCCATTCACTGAGTTCACAATCCGACACTAATATAAAACATGCTAATATACACTTTGCTCTTATTGCAGCAAAGTATTTTTTTAACAAATAAGAGCACCGGGTGAGCCTGATACATTGTAGGGCTTAGGATAGAGCATAACAGAGTGGCATGGGGTTCTATTTGTCCAGGTGTAATACTCTCACTCATCTATAGTTAGACCAGCAACATTTGTACTATATCGTGGCATCACTGACTTGCAGGATTCAGTCCTCAACATGTAGAGACAGCATTGTTAAACATCTCAGTTCTTCCTAGGTAACTGAGCAGGTTAAGAAGCAGAAAGTGACCAACCTGTCATGGTGGATGATAAGTGTGATGGCTTCAAACAGAACAGCGTTTTTTGCATTGGAATGCTGCACCTTCTTGGACTTGGGCGGCTCCTGGGCTTTATTAAGGATGGTCTCCAGACACTCGGTCAGACGACTTCGCAGTGATGTGTCCTCTGCAACAGCCAGTTGCATTGCTTTCCTCTTAAAAATACACTTAATAGCACACACAAGTGATTTCCAATTCCAACATGTCCGGCTGCTTTATGTGGGGCTGATTACCACAAGAACTCCAACGGAAATGTAATGTTCTTAAGCAAGTTACCACGCATCCATAGGGACTGTTAGGATATTTTTAACAAAAAGTAAGTTTTATCCCAATAATTCATTGCTTTATGGTAGCATACCAGGTGGAGGGTAGCACTGCAGCAAGCGCAGCAGTTTGACAGACAACCACGGCGCAGCAACAAAGTAGTATGTATAGTCCTGCAGGTCGATGGATGCAGAGGTCACAATCTGTGAGACAGGAAGTTGGAGATGGTGAAGTTATGCCTGAGACGGAGCAGAGCGCCATGAGAGCCATCAGAGCCGTACTCACTCTACTGAGCCTGGCCACAGCCAGGGACACGGACGTCTTAAAGTCGTCTGGACTTTTCTGGGCCAGAGTGGTGATGAGGCTGGTGGCGGCTGTGACTACTCCCTGAGAACAGGAACACACACACACTACTTAGTGATACAGATGGAGACTGTTTCTTTACACTTTCACTTTTTCTTACAACGGAAAAAAACTAGACACCTCAAAAAGTGTCCGTCTTTTAATAACATTCTGATTTCACAGTAAATATGAATACATCAGTGAATGATGGAGGCAGGGCCACTGTAGAAAAGAAACGAAAATATAGTGGCCACAAAGAAGTACATTTATGCCAAAAAAAGTTTCTCCAGATGAATTTTACATATTGTCACATACTTACTATAATGGTATAAGTCATTTAATCCAAAAGGGATTTTTATGCCTGATACATTTATGGGAAAGAAAGAGATGGTAATTTATATTTATATTACCTTATATTAGGAAGGTGACAAAGTTTGAGAAAAAGTGGATATTTTCTGATGCTAAAAGGCATAACTTTTTAAAAACAAATAGATACTTTTCCATTATTAAAGGCATAAATTTACAACACTAAATCTAAGATGTGGTCAGAGATTTGCGACAAAACAGCCAAAAGTTCCTTAAAGTTTAATTGATAAATAAAGCGCTTTTAGGTGCAAAAGGAATAGCTAGGTTTATGTTTATCTTTAAATATATAATTTACGTCCTGAGTGCAATGTGAAGTAATGCTCTTATTGTGAAGGAGCTAAAGGAAGTAATGTCCCAATTCATCAGCTGCACTGACAAACTGAAACACTCGGACTGGCCCTAAAGCCAAAAGCTTTGTAATGTCGCTACATGCAGACCCTCAACTACACAGCTGCTGGTCCAAGACCTCTGACCGGCTAGTAACCAAGGTAACCAGGTAACCAGGCAACCAGGATATTCCACACCCTGCTTACGTTTGGTTGAATGTTAATCGACTTTAGTCATCAGAGAGCAAGTGGCTGGCGTAAGGAGAAGTTTTGTTCCAGCATGTTGTGCAGACAGATACACATCTTCAAGAAGCCTTGTGTCTGGGACCATGTGTGTGTTTCCCTTTCAAACCTATCCAGACTTTTAAATAGCACAGGCTCTAAACACAGCTGTAGAGATGTTCTGATTCTGAAGCAGTAAACTAGCACAGGTCTTACCAGGTGCTGATCATTGAGCAGGTGGACGACCCGTGCTGTCCACTCCCCCATAGGCACCAGGTCAGGAGAAGTCCTGTTGAGCCGCAGCAGACACAGAGCAGCACTCTGCTTCACGCTGTCCATGGTGTCCCTGGAAACACAAATCATCTCTTCAACATGTATTCATACTGACACAGAGTCAAGCACTGGAAAAGCTTTGTTAGTCTGAAACATGATCTTCTCCAACAACTACTAACACCAGAGTGGCAACCAACAACCTTCCAGGAAAAAAAACCAAGGTATGTCTATGTGTCCTGCTGATTTGTAATCTTAATTTACCAATAAACATATTTAGGTGGGATTAAGGTCAAGCGCTCAACACATAGGAAGCAATGTCGCTCACTCTCCCTTAATTTCCTATGGAACTTGTGTAGGGCTAAAACAATTAATCAGTTTAATCCTGATGAACTGGTCACTGAAATAATCATCAACTAACTTAATAATCGATGCAACTCTGATAAAAACCCTCGTTGTTTGTAGATATCTTTTATCCAAAACTCCTCACGTTGCAGTTTAAGCTGCACCTGGCTCACGTTCTCTAAATTGTCAAAATAATTCTTTACTAAAATAATTGCTAACAGCAGTGTGTGTGGTGAAGTGAAAGACGCTTGCCCCTCCAGCCAAGCGACTGCTGAAATTTATGGACTTGGACTTTCAGTCTTGTACATGTAAACGTGAACATGGCCCATCTGTCTGTGTGATACACACTGCTACTGTTCTGTAACACATGGCATTTTGCATCTATGTCAAAATGTTTCAATTTGGTTTTTGTCTGATTAGAGCATCTTCTCCCAAATATTTACCTTTTCTAACACATGACTTGAGGCAAACTGCAAATAGATTTTCTACAGGCCAGTGGAGAGCAGGAGAATCGGTGCCTTTCCCAGGTTATCACGCCACTGGAGCGACAGACAGACTGAACAGAGTTAACTGACAAACTACAAGTCTTAGACGTCTCCTGAACTATCTCCCAGACCTGTCTGTTGTGAGATTTGTCCTTTAGAATGTTGCAACATGAATCAGCCAGAAAACCCTTTCCAGCATCAAACCAGAAAAAGCAAGTGTGAAAGACTAGAATATCAATATCAGTTTTTGTGTATGAATGAATCATTTTGTACGAACCCTGCCACCAAGATTCTGGGAATCTCCGAAGCAAAAGCCTCGGCCATCTCTCTGCTCCCCACGTTAGCGATGCAGTGCAGGGCCAGGTTCATGAAGGTCGGGTTGCGGCTGGCGAGGTCGTTCTTGATGGCATTGTTGATCAGACGGATGAGGTCACTGTTGGAGTTCACCAGCACGGAGATGAACAAGTAACCCTGAAAAAGCAGGAAGCAGCACCAGATGACAGATACCTGAATGAGTCAAAACATTCTGAAAATCCTCTTCATCTTCATTTGTCCTGACTGTGGTTCCTAAACCAACTGGACCCGCCACAGCAGATGGTGGGTTGATGCTGCTCAGTTGTTCAATCAGAGCTGAAACAGCAACAAGCATTATACTGATGCAGGAAGAAAACATCTTGGGTTCATTTTGAAGGACTTATATGCTAGATGTTCTATGATGTTCTGCATTATTAGTGGATGATCTCAGTATCACAGCTCTTTTCTAACCATTACAAATCAAGTGTTCAATACATGTGAGGATGTGCTGCAGAATCAAATATATATTTCTTAAATCAGCACTATGGACTGGGTCCTATTATGTAAGAGTGATTTTTGATTAGGAAATCTGGCGCCATCAAAGGTCAATCTGACTTGACTCCTTTCCCTTTCCTTGTGTGCGAAGCACAAAGTTGGACCAAAATAGGATTGGGGAATAAACTGTTTAGACCACATATGTCAGAGTCAAGGCCCGCGGGCCACATCCGGCCCGCGAGAAGATTTTCTACGGCCCCTGGGATGATCTTGATTTATTATTAGAACCGGCCCGCAGACCGCAGCAAGCCGGCACCCCGTCTGAAAAAATGCGAGATCCCCTGTTCGATCCTCACAACGCCCCCGTGCTCGATCCTCTGGCACGCACCCCCCCCGGTCCGCTGGAAATTTACGAAGGCTTGGGCCGGTCCGCTGCACTAGACTATATGCGTCATTTAAAAAAAATTCATTGAACATTCGATCAGTCCGGCCCTCGGCTTGTAGCTAAATTTTTTATTTGGCCCTCCGTCCATTTGACTTTGACACCCCTGGTTTAGACAAATAAGAACGACAATTGGTGATGAATTGGCTTATTCAGCAACTCTGAGATGGAGCAGATGTTGAGGTCAAGGGGTTTGAACAAATCCAATACACACTTAAGGGCTGCCAGGATTCTTACATATTACAGACGTAAATCACGGGCAGTAATGCTATTGGTCAAAACTTACCAACTCACACCAGTGAAAATGAGATTGCAAAAAACAGGTCGATCCTAAAAATACGGGGAGATTTTGGGGACTTTTGACTTTGTATTGATGAAGCTGTAAGATGATCTGTGGAAGAGTGTAATAAATCTCCACCCGCCAGGGCCAGCAGCAAAAGGACATGTCTCGGAGAGTTATTACTTATTTATATATATATATTAAAGAGTTTAGCACCTTTCAACTCCCCAACAGGTCCAATAGGACCGCTGGAGGATGTGCTTTGATTTTGACATGTTATAATGTTTGCTCCAGTCAGACTGAGCTGTGAGTTGAAAACAAACAATTAAAACAAAGAAATACTTACAATTTGCTTTTCGGTGTATTTGTTGGAGCTAAGCAGGTTGACAGCCTCCATGTGACCAAAGTCGATATCATGGCCCAGAAGGAAGATGAAGAGCAGTTTGCACACATATTTCTTTTTACTGTAGCCATCCAAAGCCTTGTCTCCTACCATAGCAAAACAGAAAACATCAACTGATGTAAAGTGCCTTTGAAAAGCTAAATATTTCATTTTTGGAATATTCAATTATTAATTAACAATGTATGAGAACATCATTATATTTCAAAAACAGCAATAAACCCTGGTGGCTCAGGATATGAAACCTTCAGCCTAAACCTAAGCTAAGATGATCTTTTCACAGCAGAGTGAATCCCGTCAGCTTGGAGCAGTCTGTTGAACGACTTCCTGTTCCTCAGGGTTAAAGTGTTCTAACTGCTCACTTACCTTTAAATTTGGAACGGATGTTGGCTAGCTCTTTGTTTATCCTCTTCACTTCTGCCTCCTTACTTTTACCTGCAAACAAAGAGCTTCAGTCAACCATAAACTTCTTTAAACGTTTTTAAAAAATGAGACAGACTTCTTGTCTGCTCAGAATCTAATCTGAGTAAAATCTCTAGTTATAGATGAACCATGTCTGAGGTTGATATGTGCTCATATTGGGTTTAAAAAACAAATTGCTTACAAAGACTGTTAAAAATCCACCTTAATTTAATTCTTTTACTTTTTAATAATAAAAGTAATGAAAATAACAATAATGAATTGAATAAAAGGTGCAGGGCAGAGCCTCTGTTTGCACTGATGCCTTACAGAAAGAACCTTCTAGTTTCACATCCAGAAACTATCCTTTCTGGATGTGTGTGTTCTCTGGGTACTAATGTTTCCTCCCACTCTCCAAAAACAGGACTGTTAGGTCACTCTAAATTTCTCAGTTTTATGCTTTTGATGAGTCGGACCAGATCATGGAATGTGGTCTAGGAAATCTTAGTTAAGGACAGCGTTAGTAGAAACTGGCTAATCTAACCTGCTAAGGACAACTTAAAATATCAGGTCTGAAATCATTTTTTCATTGCCTGGAAACAACAGTGAAATCTTGTTGAACTGCAAAAGTGTGCGACACCAATGTGTCTCTCTCACTCTCATGCAAAGAGTGACAATGCTTCTTTTAAATATTTAACAGATCATGATAGTAAGGCTTCTTAATATTGTTTTTGCACTTAGTAAGGATAATACTGCCATGTCATATTTTCCTAACTCTGAACAGCCTGAGGAGCAAATCTATTTAAAAAAATTTTAATCAAATAGTTATTTTTCAATGGATATACTTGATAAAAAGTAATTATCTGATTTGAGGCACTTTTATAGATTGAGGTTTGTAAAAACTAAATACTGAAAGATAAGTGAGACATTTTTTAGTTCTTTTCAGTTGGGTTTTATTTACGCCAGTGTGTAAACTCAAGAATTTAACAGCACTGGTGGATTTTTAGTAAAGCAGTGACTCAACTCTGCAACATTTAAACATGTTTAACAAATCATTCATAATAATAATAAAGTTTTACTTTGCTATAAATATTTTATTGTTCTATTGGACAGGCCAGACTTGCAGCACATCACCATGTAACTAATGCGTTTTTGCTGTTGTGAAACCAAATTCAGGAGCAGCTTGGCTTAATTACCTATTTAGGTTTTGGGAAACAGCTCGTGATCTGAAGCTCTTTTTTATTCAATCTACCACCAGGAAGAATTTAGAATTTTGTATTTATTTTGTTACTAGATGTCAATGCAACTTTTAACTACAATTTCTGAATAACAACATCTTAAAAAAAATAAAAAATAAATAAAAAGAAAAAAATCAACTATGTTTGTGTTTGACACTACTTGTAAGAACTCTGACTCGACCCCAGTCAGAGTGTATAATCTCCATCTCTAAATTGCCCAGTTCAAAAATTTCTTTGCTTGTTAAGAATCATCTCCAGACAACGGTTTGGTCCACGCCCTATTAGCCACTTGGAGCTAACAGCTAACACCGCTGAGTAACGTACAAATACACCACATTCTATCTCAACGTGTAGTTTGCTTGTACAAACACTTGTTCAAATGACCTCGAAAAGAAGACACCGAGCTGGCAGTGCCCACCCCCGTTACACTGGCTACTTTACATTAGCTTAATTCCGCAAAGGTTCAAAACAAACTTACAGTTCCTGATGTCTGAAATGAACACAGCCAAACCACGCATTCCATCCCCTTTAGAGACCGCGGGCATTTTGTTCACTCCGTTTTAATGCGAACTATTTCTGCGACTAAGAAGGATACCACAGTTATGAGGAGCAACTTTGTTAAAGTTATTCTGCTACACAGTTAGCACTACAAGAGCTGAATAACAGGAACCAGACTGACTGCGGCTGCGTTCCATTTAGCGCAGGTTATACCCCACAGGGCTTCATTCCATACAAGTAGTTTATGACACTGTAGCTGCTACTATACTACAAAGAAGCAAGTTTGACTGTGAGAATTTCCGGAAGGATACTTGTTTTTAAAATCTTCATAATCATTTATCATTAAGGTTTAAGCTAGACAAACTTTCTTGTTATAACAATACATAAGACTTGTAACAAGGGTTTCGTGCTTTAGCGAGATGAGATCTAAATCTTGTTAAAACACAATTGTTTTTGCTTAAATGACAAAAAATGCAACAGTAAAAAAGCAACACCTCATGAGATGCTTGAGTATCACCTAGAAGAAAAAGAGTGAGAAGACAGTCAGAGGGAGTCTCTTCGTGCCTCTTTAAGAAATAATAAACTGTCAAAGAAATTTCATATCATCAGCTAAATAGAGCCCATCTAGGTGTGTTTTATTCTCATTCTAAATCTGTTCTCAGAAGGTCTTGGAGGTTTAGAGAACATGAGTAAACATCAAGCATTGTAAAGACAAAGGCGATACGTCAGGAAGTTGTGAAGAACTTTGGATCAGAGTTACATCATAATACAATTCTTCAAGTCCTTGACATTTCATAGAGCAGTGTGGAATCCATCATCCAACATGCAAACTATAGACACAACTGACAACCTACCGGCATTTTATCATTCCATACTAGCAGGCCAGTCTCAGAGGGCAGTAAGCAAACAAACTACTCGTTTAGTTCAACAGCTGTACTCAGGATTGTGCTAGAGGCAAGCAAGATTGATCTAATTTAGAAAGTGAGAATTTCCAAAATTCTCACATTGAAAACCTTCATAATAATTTACAGAGGTAAACTGAGTAAAGATCTCATCTAGCTCTCCATCCATTGTGCAATTTTTTTTTCTGTTTTGTTTTTATTTCAAAAATATAAAATCCATCTATCATTTTTCCCTGATCTTCACAACTCAATCCTTTCAGAAGAAGAAGAATTTCAAAACCAAGAAAGAAATGCATTTAGTTTCCAGAACATTTGGAAGGATCAGCTGTTGGTAGATCTCTATTGAGCAAGATTCTCTCTGTGGTTGCCAAATCTTATACATGAAAAACATTTTATAGTAAAATATTGTTGTGTAGCAAAATCTTGACTACACAATAGCAAATATTTGGACGTACCATTTTGATCTTCTAAATTGTGTCAATTAGATATGTCATGAAAAACAATAGGGTACTTTTTTCCATAAAGCTAATTAACTGCAGTATCTATTATCCACATGAATGATTTCAACATGACTGAGTGAAGTAGAAAGAGCAAAGCTTAATACAATAAACAAATAAAACCAACATGTGGTTACAGAATGACCCCGCACAGAGACAATACAGGAAAAGAAAGCACTACCACACAAAGGCATGAGCTTTCTAATTGTATCAGCATAGACTAGATGGAGCACACAGCTTTTAATTAAGCTTCTTTAAATATGCTGCACCGGTCTGATTCCCCACCCAGAGAAACCTGGCAGTTAACTCGCCAGCAGTCCTGCGTCAGTCATTTTCATCCTGGGTTGTTAGTGAGGATCAGATCCGGCTGGAATTATGTTTAGATGTACAAGGTCTCATGGAGAATCTTTTAAAGACAGCCAGCTGTCTCAGGCAAATTTTGAAAAATGAGACAGACTTCTTGTCTGCTCAGAATCTAATCTGAATTAAATCTCTGATTATGGATGAACCATACATCTGACGTGGATATGTGCTCATATTGGAATATGTTAGGGAGAAATTCCTATTTCTTTCTCCTTTCTTTTTGGTAAGTCTATAAAAAACTGGTATCAGAAGTAGAATCAAGAGATTTTGGATTACTGTAACGATGTGAATGTGATGTTGTGAATCCGCAGATGTGCATTAAAATGCACATTCTCATTCGACTTTGAGCAGAGGGAGTTCCGAGTCTTGTGTAAATCTTTATTTATATATTCAATGAGTTAGACACCTATAGGATTCTCCTACATTGCTCAGGTTAGAATTTTAATAAATTGAATAAAAAGGACCTTATAAAAGTCATTAGTGACATTAGAAATTTTATTCCTTTCACTTGTGAAATACTGCAAAAATTAAAAATATCCTGTCAATGAGTGATGCTGAAAACTTCTATTTATATGGTACTTCAGGGTTTCTCTACTTTCATTCTTTACTATCAGGAAATCCTCAAAATGTATGAAGAAATGCCTTCAATTGATCCAGGAGCTTGCAGCAAGAGTTCTGATGAAAATAAAAAGTGAAATCCATTGAGTTGCTGTTCTAGTGAACAGCAGCATCCCAGCGCCTGGGGAAGCTTTCTGCTTGGACTGGAGCATTCTTTATTCTTCATTCTTTAGTGCGGTGGAAGGAAAACCGCTTTGTCAACATCATCAGATACCGTCTCTTCTTGTACAGTTCTTTAAGATTTTCTTTCTGCAGGAACTCAGTGGAGCTAAGCAAGTCCAGGCTTATTGATAGAATGACCAGTTATACAAATAGTAGACTTTTATGATGGTCATTTTGTGAAATTCTGTCCTGGGAACTGGAGGAAAGAATTTGATGCCATGAATTCTGGAATTGAGAGTTTTTACTGGTCTCTTTTGTTTGTATGTCGTTCAGTCATTGTTTTCCTGTGATGGCTGGGCCCCACACAATCCAGCCAAACCAATATATACATATATTTCACATTAAAGCTCTTAAAATAGCAAATATCCAGTTTTCTCTGAGATCAAACTAACCATCAGGGTTTGAGATGAACTTATCTGTATGTATGCAGAATGTGGACACCAATCCTATAGTGCCACATAATAAAGGGGGGAGACTGCCAACTTCAGAAAAGGTTCTAACAATGAGAAGTAACAAGAGTGTTTCCTAACAGCAGACAGTGTGGTGTCCAGTTGGCTGTGTTAATCACGACTTGTTCTAATTTTCCTCCTGTTCAAACTGAACCTCTCTCTCTTTTGCCTGACCCCTCCCCACCCTGCAGCTTCATAAATACAGCCCACATTTTGTTTGCTCTGACTGAGCAGCCACTCACCCAGACTGCAGGTGACCCATAAGGACTCTGGTTTGCCTCTCTGCCTAGTTAAAAGAACTTCACACAGTTTTTCTAAGAAGTTATAAAATGTCTACTGATGCTACGGAAGCAACAAAAGCCAAGATGCCAGATGAACTGGAGCCAACTAAAGGAAAGTCACATGATTCTGACAAGAAGGTCGACAATAAGGCGAGTAGATCATAATATGAATGTACAGTCTATGTGTTTTGCTTCTTGGAAAAAATTCACACTGAATAATAAAGTAGACATTTATTGTCACATTGAGGTTATTTTGACCAGGTTTTCTAAATAATACAGAAGCTATATGTTTTTAAGAAAAGCTTTCAATTTAATTTTAGTTAACCTAAATTGATCTGTTTGGCCAATATTTCTTGTTTCATTTTTATCTTAATAAGTCGTCTTTGTATTTATTATTCAAAGATATTTTTCATTTAGTTTAGCCTCTGATTAATTGATCCATAGAAACTTAACATATTTTCTACAAAAGCAGAAAACAGATGCCAGAAAATGAGCTAGTAATGTTAAAGTTTTGGGTTTTTTTTTTTTTTTTTTTTTTTTTTTTTTTGCCTCTAGTGGCCTTTATTTGAAAGTGCTTGGAAAGGAAAGTAGGTAATGAGAGAGGGAAGACATGCGGCAAAGGCCATCAGGCTGGGATTCGAACCTGTGACGAGGACTAAGGCTTCCTTACGTGGGTTGTGATTTTCCCCTGCACCTCCACAGCAGCCTGAATATCAAAGTATTTTTTAATGATCACTAAAGGTTTGAAATACTGTTGCTTGTTAATCAATCAATAAATCAATCAATCAAGTTTGTTTGTATAGCCCATCTCAGTAGCAAGGCAGTTTAAAGTGCTTTACATCATAAAAACACAAAAATCAACAATTGAAACATTACAAGTGCCATCATTACACATCAAAATGTTGGGCAATGTTTCGTTTATTATGGTTCAAAAGCAGCTCTACTCAGATGGATTTTTAGTCTTGATTTAAATGAACTCAGGGTTTTGGCTGTTTTGCAGTTTTCTTGAAGTTTGCTCCAGATTTGTGGTGCATAGAAGCTGAATGCTGATCTCCCTGTTTGGCTCCGGTTCTGGATGCAGAGCAGAACCGGAACCAGAAGACCTGAGAGGTTCTGGAAGGTTGCTCCAGCAGCAGCAGATCTTTAATGTATTTTTGTTCTTTATAAACTACCAGCAGTATTTTAAAGTCTGTTCCCTGGAAGACTTTAGAATTTAGTTTAATAACATAATAATAATTATTTATTATTTTTTGGTAATATGTTTTATTATATTAAAGTTCAATTATAGATGTTCTAATTGTAAAATATTTTCCCTAATGTGTTGCTTTTCTGTTAATCATAAAACTTTGGTATTTTATTTGTGATCAGCTGTTGGCAGCAAAGTTATTATTGTTATGACAGTTTGACTGTCAACAATTCAAACCTTGACATAAGAAAATTGTCTACACTGAATATGTGAAACTACCTTGATATATTATATTGTTATTACTATAGCATTATTAGCATCAATAATACTATTATTATTGTTGTGAATACTATTAGAGTATAGAGTACTATTGGGAATATTGTAAGCACATTAAAGCACATTAAATACTTATAAATATTAAAAGATCATAACAGTGATGTAGCTAGAGAAGGGATGGATTTAATAAGTTTTTCCTTCAGCCAGTTTCTTTTATCATTTATCATTTATTGCATAACTGTTACAAAATACAACAACGCTAGCTCTGGTCATAAAACTGGCATAAAGCTCTTGATTAACATATCTAATGAAACAAGACTAGTTTATATTGAAACATTGTTGAACTAGAGTTAAATCTGTAAAGCTGACGACAATCTAAAATGTATTCCCACATCCAAAAACCAAGGTAACACTGAATGGAAGTGACGGACACCAGGACAACCTCATGACTGGACAGCCAAGCAACTCCAGAAACAAAGCAGCAACTATTATATTCACACTGAAGAATGAAGTTGGGGGACTTATCAGAGCTCTGAAACTTTTCCAGGTATTATTTAATATGCACACTTTAAAAGATAAAACTTTTTCTGTCATCTAACAAAATTTGTATTTCAATTCATAGTGTAAAATTATGGAACAAGTCAAATGAGGAGTTAAACAAAGTTTAATTTTAATACAATTTAAAAGAGAATATAAGAGGGTCATTTTCAAAAGATATGGAAATATGGGTGATCGTTATCACTAATGTGTCTACAGTACAGACCAAACATTTGGACACTCTTTCTAATGAAATTCAATTAGAAAGTGTGTCCAAACATTTGATCTGTACTGTATGTAAATTGAGGCTAAAGCATATGAGTGTGTGTGGTTATGGATGTATATATTTAGATATTTGGTGAGTCCATGGCAAAAAAAAAAAAAAAAAGAAAAAAAACAGATAAAACGGAAAATTAATTAACCTATGTTTTATTTATTTACTATCTGATGAGGGTCTATATGAAAACATGGTATGAGTTTATGAAATAGGAGGTCAGAAGTTTCTTCCTTATTTCTACTGCTTTTTGATCATGTTAAAATTATTGTGGTTCAAAAAATATGTGTCTTTTGCATTCCCTGTTCATGTCTATTATTTTCTACTGCTATCATGTTGCAAATAAATAAATAAAATGAAATAAAAATGGCTTGAGTATCTAGCACAACTTTCCAAGCGCTCTGGCCGTGTTGTTGCAGGAAAAACACGTCCATCTGGTTCATATTGAGTCTCGCAAGTCCAAACGGAGAGATTCAGACTTTGAGATCTTCATCAACTGTGATTCAGAGCATGAACAACTGAAGGAGCTGACCGAGCTGCTGAGGACACACACCGATATAGTGGAAATGACTCCATCTGGAAACTCTTCTTTACTACATGATGGTAAGACATACTCAGAATTAATTGTGAGCATGTAAGTAACATACAGTAAATTCCCGATTTTCCATCAGGTTTGGAATGCGTTCCCTGGTTTCCTACAAGGATTTCAGATTTGGATCTGTGCGCCAACAGGGTTTTAATGTACGGCTCTGAATTAGATGCAGATCACCCGGTATGTGTACCCACTGTGTTGTTTTTCCTCATTTTCTGTCAGTTTAAATCATGAAAACAGATAAATGGCTGTATTTAAAGAAATAAAAAAAAACATAAAAACATATTCAGACACAACATTGTTATTACAGGGATTTAAAGACCAAATTTACCGTAAAAGGAGAAAGTATTTTGCTGATTTGGCTATGAACTTCAAACAGTAAGTGATATTTTCTTTTGGTTTCCTGCATCATCAATAGTGAGTAGTTGCATATAAGAAATAAGATGCCATATTGCAAAATTTCTGTATATTAAAAAATGTGTTTTTAATCTGTCATGCCTGACAGTGGTGATCAGATTCCTCGTATCAACTACACGGCAGAGGAGGTGCAGACCTGGGGCGTGGTGTTTCAGGAGCTTAATAAGCTGTATCCCAGCCATGCCTGCAAGGAGTATCTGAAGAATCTTCCTCTGTTGACCAGATACTGTAAATACAGTGAGAACAACATCCCTCAGTTGGAGGATGTGTCACGCTTCCTCATGGGTGAGTGTGAAAGCTGTGCCAGGGCTGCAAAAACGAGGTACCAACATAAATAAAGGGATTTCTTTTACTTTTTTTATTCAAAGTGTAAGAGTTAGAGATGAAAGCCACTAAACTGGAGATGATACCTAACAGGCTATAAAAAATACTGCAAAGCTCAAAAGAGCTGCGTTGAAGCCAAGGTAATAGAACCACAGAGAAGGGACCCAGGAGCTCAAACCTTATTCCAGATCATCTGTATTATACTGTCAGGACATTTCTGTGTAAGGAGAAAATGGATACTAATTATACACATCACAACATGCAGCTCTGGATGATTATGCCACAAGATATTGATTTCTGACCTTTTCCTGAGTCAAATCATTAGTATTGCAGTTTCTAAATGAATACAGACTTGTTTTCTTTGCATTATTTGAGGTCTGAAAGCATTGCAACCTTTTCATGATTTTGACCATTTCACATTTTTTGCAAATAAATACTAAATTCTTGCTTGGAATTTCAGAGACATGTTGTCAGTGGTTCGTAGAATAAAAGAACAATGTTCACTTGACTCAGATATATACCTATAAAAACTAAAATCAGAGAGACTGATTATTTAAAGCAGTCTCTTATTTTCTCTTCCAGAGTTTTTTCTGACACAGAAAAAGAGGGAAAACTAGCACAAAAGACATATTGGGTATACCGATGAAAAAGGCACACAGTCCACCTCCTATGACATATAAAGAAAAAAAAAAGCGGTGGTAGGGAGTCATCACTCAATCAGGGAGCAGAGACCAAAGAGAGTGAAAGAATGTCAACGAAGGGCACCAGAATTTATCTGAGTTGCCTTTCACTGAATATCTAATCTTCAGTTTAAGAAGAGACCTGGTGTCACTGAGCCACTGACTGCTAGAGGGTGCTTTAGTTGATTTCCAGTGAAAAAGAAGACGGCGCCCTGCCAGTAAGGAAGTAAATGCTGAAATATCTGAGTGATTAAGTAGTGAACCGCTAATAGACAACTGGGAGGTCAAATATGGCGACATGGGAGGGGTGGGAGTAGCCTTGACATGGTATCAAAATAGTTTTACCAAAACGAGTAACAAACAAAAGTAAAACATGAGTGAAATTACAGGAGGGTGCATGATGACATTAATCACAACTGAGTGACAGAGCTGTGACAGAAGAGCTTTGGGGAAATTAATAAATGATTTTGTCTGTGATTCAGACTAAATCATACTGAATTTGTCTGAATATTTTTTAAGTACATTATACCACTAAAAGTGACTACCAAATGTAGTTATCAAATTCCTTGTAAAAGTCATTAAAACACTTCAGCCTTTTATTATCCCTTGCCAAAAACGTTGGATCTTTGAACGCAGCTTGAAACATATGATTCTTCCATAAAGGAGCTAATGTAGATTAAATTTAAATGCCTCCTAAATTGATACCAAATTTTTAATACAGAGCAAACTACTTGGTTATTTGTGAAGTCAGAGGTTGGATGGAAGTGAGAAGAGCATTTAGAGAGCATGAGGAACATGACCGTGCCTCTGGCTTGTCATAGTAACATTTTAATAAATATATAAAAAGTATATCTTTATTATTGGTGTCAACTGATTTAAAAATGCCAATTGATTCATGTTAATCAAATTAATAACACTAATGCTGATATTAATCCCCATTTATGGTGTGATTTAAACGGTCAGCAGTCATTGATTTCAGGATTAAGGATTTCATTGTGAATTCTCACATTCTAGGAAGTAGCATATTTTTTTTCTTCATTTTTACATTGTTAGTATTTTGAGATCATTGCTACTTTTTTGCAACATGTTACATTTTTTTTTATTTGATTTTGTTTCCTTCCAGTAATATTTCTCCATGCTAACAGTGTTCATTAACTAACAGCATGCTATATGAACTTGCTTGTATGAACAAGTTCTTTTCTGTTTTTCGTCTCCTCCTGTATTTAATAAGTCCGTTTGTGTTTCTGTGTGTTTCTGTGTATTTGTGTGTACGGTGTAAACAGAGCGCTCAGGTTTCAGCATCCGGCCGGTGGCAGGCTACCTCTCTCCAAGAGATTTCCTAGCAGGGCTCGCTTTCAGGGTGTTCCACTGCACTCAGTATGTCCGTCATAGCTCAGAGCCTTTGTACACACCTGAACCGTGAGTAGACACACACACACAATGGGTTTTTAACTCCTATCTCATCTGCTGTGGTTCAAAATGTTTGTTGATCCATGTTTCATCCAGGGACACATGCCATGAGGTGTTGGGCCATGTTCCTCTGCTGGCAGAACCCAGCTTCGCTCAATTCTCCCAAGAGCTTGGTTTAGCATCGCTTGGCGCTTCAGATGAAGACGTGCAGAAACTTGCCACAGTGAGAATATAAACTGTGTTTCCAGCCCATATCTGGTGACTTTAAGGACTTGCACAGATGTTCTACCCATTTTAGTGTGATGTTACATTGGCATGTTCTGTTCTCTGGTGTTGTAGTGTTATTTCTTCACAGTGGAGTTCGGCCTGTGTAAGCAGGATGGAAGCCTGAGAGCGTATGGAGCTGGACTCCTCTCCTCCGCTAGTGAACTCAAGGTGACTTTTAAAAGCAGAAGCATTGACACAACTCTTAAAAATATATATATTTTCATGATTAAATGTTCCTAGCAAATATTTCTCTACACTTAGTACATGAAGTGTGGGTCCAGATTTCTGACCTGATAATGAATCTGTCTGGTCTCAGCATGCTCTGTCTGGGGAGGCCAACATCCGCCCGTTTGATCCCGTGGTAACCTGCAACCAGGAGTGCATGATAACCACATTCCAAGATGTTTACTTTGTGGCTGAAAGTTTTGAAGAAGCCAAGAACAAAATGAGGCAAGTAAAGGAAAACTAACATACCTGTTGAGTAGAAGGCCAACACTTTTTCAAAACAAATAAATATATCAAGACCTTTTCCAGGGTGTACCCCGCCTCTCGCCTGCAACATTAGTTGAAGATAGACACCAGCACTCTTCCTGACCCCACTAGTGACAAGCGTGTTAGAAAATAGATGGATGGATGGATAAATATATCAGAGTGTGCCTTGTATTTTATATTTAGCAGTAATTACAACTGGAAGTTCTTTTGGGCTTTTTTTTATCCACCTGCTTTGAACTGGCATGATGTTTGTGGTGTTGATTTAGCACCCATATCAAGAAAGGCAGAGCCCTGGAGTAAATTAATAATATTTAATTGAATTTAATATTACTGATTACTATTTCTGAAGGCAGTTGGTTACTCTGACTTTAACTTTGATTTATCAGAGATAAATGTATGTGTGTGTGTGTGTGTAAAAAGGAATCAGGTAAAATATGTCAGTCACACCTCTCCTTGGAAAACTGTCTCATCTACAAACTCTTTCTGCAGTTTGGCTCAAGGCACCTTGTATCTCCATAAACAAAGGTTATTATAGTCATATGATATATTCCAAGCTTAACAAAAAATAACCAGCTAACAAACACAAAGATACCAGTGGTTCACATTCATGTTGTTTTAACTGCAGCTGCAGCTTTTTGAGAAATTTCTGCTTCATTTGGTTACAGCTGTTAGAAAACATTTCCTCTTTCGGAAACAAAAATTTTATTTTCAGTTCCCTGAAAATAAAATTTTCAGGGAACTGAAAATATATGCTTGTACACATACACATTCATGTATGTGTATAAGCATACATGAATCACCTGCTTTATCTGCCAGGGTCACCACAGAAAAATTTATTCTTACAGTCCTTAACACCCAAACTGATCCCTACAGAAAAAGTATACATGTATATTCCTATTTTTTTTTACTTAAAAACCCTAAATATTTCAGTCCTGTTTTTTATATTTTGCTAAATGTTTGGAATATTAGTGCTCTCCACTTAAAAAAGTGTAATTTGTCAATGTGTCAATTGGATTTTATGGAACGTTTAAATTGTGAAGTTGTAATTAGAAGTAATATGAACGTTTTTGACCTTTATCTAAGCCATTTGTTGTTTTTTGGGGTTTTTTGCAAAATCTCCTGGTGCCAGAAAGATGAACTCTTCAAAAGTAATAGTCAAATTAAGAAACATATATGCAGTCACTCCCTGTGAGGTGTGAGGCAAAAATCTGATTAAAATTATTGCGTAAGTAAAAATATCTTCTGAAGTACTCTGCTGATAAACAGAACCTTCACCTTATAAAGCAGTATTTCAGTCACATATCTTAATTTTTCGCTGCTGGGCTGCACAGACTTAAAGCGGCATGCACAATGTGAGAGCAACATGAAAATCACCATGATTTCATGTGAAATGAGAGTCCTGATCCAGGATTGATACACAGGGTCACTATTTGATTACAATTAGTGCTGCACCGCTTGCAGTTTTCTGAGTGACCGGCAATTGCCGATCTTCAAAAAGCCTGACCTGCGCACTGCTATTCCGGCCAAAATGTATTGCAATAATTTATTTTTTATCTGAAATGATGTTAAATATAGCAGGGAAGTTGCTGAGTTGACATCAGTGGGGTCATTATTGTTAACTGCAGATGTGCAGACATGACTTGGTTGGTTGGTCTGTCAGTCAAATCTCTCACAGCAGAGTAATAGAGGATAGTGGCTGATTTCTAGACCTTTGCTGAGGCAGATAAGATCAGAGGATAAGACTGATTTCACATGAAAGATCACTGATCTACCAAACTTAAGAAAATCAGGGTTGAATTATCAGCTGGCTGAATAATAGGCGCACCGCTAATGACATATCTGTTCTTCACACAGGCTTGATTACACTGTATGAAGTTTCATTTCGGCACCGAAGAACACAATTGGTGATAAATGTTGACGTTCTAAGAATTGGAAATGGTTGAACTCTCAGTGCTGCTGAATGGAGCCATGAGGCAGAGAGAGACCTGGAGCTCAGCCTGGAACTGACTCCAAGCTACTGCAGCTGCTGCAACTGCAAACAGCTTAGCCACAAGATCAATTAAGAGAGACGCCAATAAAATTCAACTGACCTCTTTACATTCTATTGCCTTCTACTGTTGTTCACTAGAATGTTATCAGCTCTGGATTTGGCACAATGAAATGTGCGGCCCGTTTTTTCTCTTTCGTCAAAAGAATAAATGCTTATCTGTAAACACTTGTGAGACTTCAGTAACTAAGCTTGGTCAACGTGGGAGTTCCTGTTGGGAACATGGGTGTGGATATGCACACTGGGCCTGCCCTAGAGCAGGGGCATTCTTCACACATGCTTGTTGAGCTGTACTTAAAAACAGCCACCAGAAAATACAGACAACCTGAAACTGGAAAACCTGAAAGCCTTATTGAAAGGTACTTGACTGTGATAAAATTCATGCTTGCAAATTGTAGACTGTGAACTATAGCTTTGAATGATTAATACATATTTTATGGCTATCTTTGTCTTTTTAATAGCCTGAAAGGTTTGTTGTTAACTAAACCTCAGTGAATGATCTGTTGAGCTGGTTTCTTTAGGCTACCAGCAGTGCCAAGGTTTGTCTGTTTGTTAAGAGAAACACATACAAACTTTTGGATGAAAACTTGTGTGATCATTTCTCTGGCCTGCACACTTCTGATCAGGTTTACCTGTAAATTCAGCTGTGGCTGTGCTGCTGCCTTTACCAACAGAAAGTCACTGTTTCTAACCAGCAAAAACCAAACAGACTTCCTTTATAAGAACTGGCATAACATTTCTGAAGTGGCATTTTTATTAGGTGCTAGGATATTTCTGAGATGAGTTTTACAATGGTCAAAAGGCAACCAGGTCTGACTAACTTATTGAAAAAATGACACGGTTCAAATCTTTTGTGTTTTCCTTTCTGTTTCAGAGGATTTTAGTCTCTGATAATAAACCGCTGTGCTTTGCCTACAGGGAGTTCGCCAAAACCCTTAAGCGTCCATTCACAGTAAACTACAACCCCTACACTCAGAGTGTGGATGTTCTGAGGGACACCTCCAACATCAACAACATGGTGAAAGACATCCGGCATGAGCTGGACATTGTTGAAGATGCCTTGCGTCGTCTCGGCAAACTCCAGAGAGACTGAAGAGTCAAAGTAGCAAAATAGAAGTCTGCAAACTATTTAAATGTGATCGTTGGTTGTGCTCTGCCTCTTTTTATGCTTGTGGACATGATGCTGCATATGCTAAAATAGTCCATTGATGTTTTGTTAAGTTATGATATGAGATGTAAAAGGTGAAAATGTCTGTAGATTCACAATGAAGAAATTTGGCTGTTGAGCTTGTAAGCCTTCTGGTTAACAGAAGGCCAGGGTTAGGGTTAGCCTTCTGGTCAACAGAAGGCTTACAAGTACCATCCTATGGAAAACAGGAGGGTTCTAATCCTGAAATTCAAAATGACTGCACTGAAAATATCTGTTTCGCGCAAAATACAAACAACCCTACTTTAGTGAACATGTTGCTGCAGTGTCTAAAATAACAAAATAGAAGAAAATCCATTGCTCACCATCTGCATTGCTATTAGTAGAATCCTTGACTTGAAGACCGCATAATTTGCACTTGTTCCTAATTTACCTAGAAACACAGTTTTATGTAGTCGGTCACTAACTTCTCTCATTTTTGTTGCAGTTTGGAATATGATTGAATACAGTAGAGATCACATCCTTCCATTATGGCTTAAGAAGATGTTATCTTAGCTAAGTTAGCTTAGCTAAGTTTATTTGGTAGCATTACATATTAAACAGGAACAAAAAGGTCATAACTTTCCTAAAAAGTGTTGGGAAGCTGGGGTTTGGGTTCTGTGTGGATGTTTTGTTCAGATCTTACAGGCGTCCACCAGAGGGAGCCAGGAGGTTTCTGCTCCTTGGATGGTGGACCTGAGGAGCTAATTACTCACACCTGCAAGTCATCTGCTTCATCAGCCAGAGGTTAAGAGGAGCCAGTTGCCAGTTCCCTGGTGCCTGAGAGTTAGATATACATGGTACTCTATGCTGCCCAGTGTTTGTTCTCTCTGTGTTCCTTGAGCTTTTTGGATTTTTGTAACGTACCCTATGATCTCATTTAAAGGTGTTCACTGCGATGTTCTGGATTCTGCTCCCTGTGTTGGTTTCTCCTTGGGTTCTCAAGTCTCTCAGAACATCTCTGGTTCAAATCCCATAACTGGCAACGTCCCGCTCCTCTTCCTCCAAGCCTGTGCTGCATGACCTGTCTGCCCTCCAATGATATTACCATCCACCAACCTCCACCAGATTGCTCCACAAACCCCCATGCACAACTCCAGCTCAACATCCGTACAAGGACTCGAACCCTGGAATCCAATGCACAATCACTTACCCCCCTCTTGGCAGACTCCTCTCCACCAGTAAGAGCTCCAGTCAATAACACATTTATCATCAGTGACTGTTACTCACCGTTCCTCTACTGTGTCCAGTGTTCCCACTCACCAGGCTCCCAGAAAAAGACACATGTTCATTGTTCATTGATTGTTCAATAAATTTTATCTTTTTCAACTGCCTCCTGGGAGTGTTCTGCATGTGGGCCAAAAGCATAGCGAAACCATGACAGAATACTCAGTCCCTGAATCTGACCCAGCAGACACTCTCTCGGAGGACTCTTTCCGAATGGCACTCCCTCATCCAATCACATGATGCCACTCTAAGATCTCTCTGTGATCAACAGTATATCATCAATTAACATCTGGATCATTTAGCTAAATTATTGCAGGAAAAATCTCCAACCGGCTCCCTCTTGTGCTCCTCCGGTTCTCTCCAACGCCCATTACGTCAGCTCACCAGCTCCAGATAAATAAACTGTCCAGGTTAGAAGAACGGAAAACTCTTAACTCATCTCTGTGGCTATTCATCTAGACAGCCGGTTAAGAGAACACAATTGAGACAAATCTAAAAGAAATCCCACTTCTGGGACTAACTATTCACCTGTCCCTCCAGCTCCTGTCAGTCTCTCTCTTTCTGATCTTCTGACTACCCTGAATCCATGCAGATCGACAGGACCAGACTAAAACCTTAGGGATGTAAAACACATTGACTCTAATCAGTGTCTCTATTTTGGTTCTGCAGATCATTATATTGCCATCTGTCCTGTTCGGCCTAATCAGTCCACCAGTCGATTCAGGGAGGCTGGCAGACCAATCTCGAAGATTCGTGTCCTTCATCTAAAGATTACTAAACAATCAATGAATAATGAATGCATATCTTTTGCCATGACAGAAACTTCAACCAGACTTCATTTTGGGCTCTGTGGTTTTTAGCAGATGGGCTTTTAGCTTTCTCCTTGCTTCAGTAGGAGTTTGTGATTGGTTTACAAGCAGCACAAAATAACTGCTTCAGTTTTATTCAGAATCCAAGAAGTCCCTTTGATACTGGAACTAATCGCATCACAAAGCTGTTGCACTCTATATCCTTTTGCTCCTAATTGGACTTCAGTGTTAGTCACAATACGGTAATTAAAACATTGCTACATTAGCTTAGCATGTGCTCTGCCAGTAAACACAACACAGTGTTATTACTTCAGAAAACCTTTATTAGAAAATACAACTACATGGATTGAATTAATTTATATTGACATATATAATGGGTAAAAAGAGGAAATGAAATCTGAATGTCATGCAATTATGTTTATTTTGTGTAAAGGAATTAAATGTACACATTATAATGCACTGCGACAGACTGGCAACCTGTCCAGGATGTAGCCCGCCTCTTGCCCGGAACGTAGCTGGAGATAGGCACCAGCAACCCTCCCGACCCCTCTAAGGGACAAGGGTGAACAGAAAATGGATGGATGGATGGACATTATAATGCAATTTATTGTCAAACTATGCTGATTTCTCCATCCATCCATCCATCATGCCCAGGTTATTGATGATTGTTCATAGAAAACACTGACCTTAGCTCCATACTTTATTGGTGCATTGCAGACAGTTAATATTACAGATACATAATGAGATACATGGTTTTCCTGAGCCATATTTAACTAAAGGCAGCTCTCTGTTTTACAAAGGCTGTTTCACTGAAGTTAATCACTTAAAGTACCCATATTATAAGGTTTATGAATGTAAGATTAAATTTACTGTTATTTAATTTAACTTTAATTTTCTTTTATTTATTTTTTTTAAATCAGAGTAGTTACAAGAGCTAGAGCAGCTACATTTGTATTATAATGTTTACATACACACTCATGTCAGTGAATTAAAATGATGGTTTATGTATTTATAAAAGCAGAGTACATCTGTTAAGACAATCTGTGGGGATTATCTAAACAATACAAATGAACACTGAAAGAGCTCCGGTAACCATCTAGTCAGGAAAATATGGGCATGTTTGGAATCATAAATATTAAGATTAATTAATGCGAATCCGGTAATGATTGCGCAAAAAAACGGTCAAAAATAGATGTGATGACTTTTAGAAAAGTTTTGTTTTATAAATCTTTCTTTACCTCATAATTAGTTGGACCTTCACAGAAGGAAGATGACTCACAAAATAGTTAGTCATGGACATACAGTAGTATACGTGACTTCACAGATGACTCTCTATAGCCAATGTGCTATTTAAGGATACTTAGTGGTTTGAAGTGAGGTGTTATTAGTACAGTACTTCAGTACTTTAGATGGCTCTGCTTTAACACACCTCAGATTATTAGCAGGACTCTGAAGAACTTTACTACGTAATTAAGTCAGTCAGTCAGTCATTTGATTCAGATGTGGTGGAGCAAGGACACAGTTAAAAGGCTGGGTACACTTTGGACAGGCACACTGGTCCACCATAAGACAACAGGAACACACACCTTAGAGTAGCCTTGTCATTGCTTTCCTGTTCAATTCTACTCTATTAAAATCATGTTTTAATCTGCGTCGAGATGAGACCCCAGGCTGGAATTTGAACCAGGCCCTTCTCCCTTCAAGTCCATAGTGCTACTGTTACACAATACTGTACAGTATTTACAGTGAAATCACTTTAAGTGTGATATACAGGCGGTACATTCACTAGTTAATCATTCTTCACGCAAGCTGATGATCATAACATTTTGGTATTTATGAAAAATAAAACCCACTTGCTACAGATATTTAGTACGTGGTTAAATGTCGGGATATTTTATTTTTTGCTGGTATATGCAGTAAAGCAAACCCCAGGTATGAGGCTCCACCACCCTGTTTTTCAAATGAGACAAGGTTTCTCCAGTGGGACATATAGTAATCATGCACAGTGGCGCAGTTGGTAGAGCTGTTGCCTTGCAGCAAGAAGGTCCTGGGTTCGATTCCCAGCCCGGGGTCTTTCTGCATGGAGTTTGCATGTTCTCCCTGTGCATGCGTGGGTTCTCTCTTGGTCCTCCAAAAACATAACTGTTAGGTTATGAGTGTGTGTGTGAATGGTTGTATGTCTCTGTGTTGCCCTGCGACAGACTGATGACCTGACCAGGGTGACCCCGCCTCTCACCCAGAACGTAGCTGTAGATAGACACCAGCAACCCTCCTGACCCCATTAGGGACAAGGGTGAACAGAAAATGAATGGATGGATGGACATACAGTAATCATTGTCCTTCATCGTTCACTTGGAGGTTAGATTCCAGCATTCTTCTTTCACATGTTGATGTGCCCCTGGGCAGGGCACTTAATTTCAAGTTGCTTACCGGTCTGCACATTGGTGTATAAATGTGAGTGGTCAGTATGACTGGAGAGGTGCTATTTGATGCATTTACCATTTTATATATATGGCACAAACAATTTAAATGTATCTACCGGTACTTTCACTGCAACAACGTTTTCTCAAAAGCCTTTGGGTTTTTCCCTTAGGAAACAAAGGCTCCCTGTGTTCCTAATGGAAAGCAATAGGTTTTCCTTTTAAAACAATTAAATATGCATCAGTCCTGCTGCATGTTTTCTAAATAATAACCCATGAAGACAGAAGTCTCTGTCACTTAGGAACTAATCGATCATATTCCCATGTAAAGTCATAGACTTTCACTCATCTCCTTACTGAAGGTAACGTGCATATATGTTCCTTTATCTATTTAGATTTCATATGACTAAAACCTGGCAAAGGTCAGACATTACTGAAACTTTAGTGTTTGTACATTTATTTTTATCTGGGTCAGCATGAACAATTTTTCTTGGCATCTTCTTAGACAAAACACATTCATCCAATCCCTCTTGTCCAGTTGTGACTGCCACTGTCCTCTTTCAGCAATTTACTGTCACACATGCCACTTTTTTGCATGCTTTTTAAAATATATATTGTCAAGTTTATTACCCAAAGTAGTATCCAGTTATTTGCATACACTGTAAAAAAAAAAAAAAAAAAAAAAAAAAAAAAAGGACATGTAACCATTTTTTTTTTTCTCACATTCTGAAGTTAAATCAGTCTAAATCTTTCCTGGTTTAGGTCAGTTAGGATTGCTACAATTATATCTGTTTACTACATGCAACATGAGACAGGTAATAAGAGACAGAAATAATGAGAGAGATATTTTTTTAAATTCAGAAGTTTACATACATTCCCTCTCTTTGCAAGTATAAAGCTTGAGGTCATCTGGGAAGGCTGCCTACGAGATTTAGAAGTGTTTATTATGGGAATATCTGACCATTCTTCCAGAAGCATTTTGAGGTCAGACACTGATGCTGAACCGGAAGCCCAGCATCACAATCTCTGCTCTAATTCATCCCAGAGTTGTTTCAAGTTGAGGATTTGTGCAGACAGTTCCCTCATTGATGTCATTACAGACCTTACTATGCACTCTTGTACATATAGGAACTGAAGGGGCCATTTAAACCTGTTACCACAGAGTCAGGAAAACACAATTATCCATAATGTCTTGTACCATCCCAAACTCGACTACTATATTGCCAAATAGTGATGGGGGAGTCTTCACTCCGGAGAAGATGTCTTCCCTGCTCTAGAGTCCAGTGGCCATGTACTTTCCACCACTGCATCAACACTCTGCATTACACGTGGTGATAAAAGGCTTGGATGCAATCTCTCCGTAATGGAATCTCATTCCATGAAGCCCTTTTCACTCTGTCTTCAAGTTCATCTTAAGGCTATGCATTTTGAAGTTCAGTGGCATTTTACTCGGCAGACATGCGGATGACCTCTGCACCAAATATGTTTCAGCATCAGCTGATCCTGTTTTGTGATTTCACAAGACCACTTTGTGCCTGAATTGCTGTCATTCCAGTTTCTTCAACTTTATTTAGCATCCCAGTCAGTTTTTGCATTTAGATTTCGAGATCCCTCTCAGTCTGACTCCTTCTGTGACTCAATTTGTTGCACACAGAACATAGAGCTCTCTGCACAGAGAGAGAGGATATCACAAATTGAAGAAGAAATTTAAACTAGAACTCAAAATGTTAAGTGATTTCTCAGATTGGTAAAAGACAGTTTTTCCACCTGAAGCCCCTTTGAAAGTTAAACAGACTCCAGTAGTAGCCTACTATCTCTCACATGTTTAGAAGATATCGGCAACCTAAGTGCAGTACAAATCTAGCCATGTGCAAACGCTTTTGGCACCTTTGGAACGCCATAGATAAAATAATCAAAGTGATTAGGATTGATACAAAACAAATATTGCAGCGTCTCAGCGTCCTTTGCTATGATTGGGGGTTAAGGGAGACTTTTCCAGCCACAGTAAACGGATTACAGGGAGGCGAGGCCGAGCCTGTGAAGGAGGGAGGAGGAGCTGGGTGTTGCCTCCCCTCCCTCCACAAGCGCTGGAAGTCAAGTCTGGGGTTCCCAGTTGAGCTCGAGCCCGTTATTCGCCCCCACTTCCACGTTTCAACAACTCCGCTGCCAGTTACCTGCATTATCGGACCGCCATGGGAGTCGAAGGCTGCACCAAATTCATGAAATACCTGCTGTTTTTCTTAAATTTCATCTTCTGGGTAGGTAAACCCGCTTAACAGACACGTTGTTGCACAGGGCCGTCGCGTCTGCTTCGCCAGGTTTGTTTAGGCTGCGAGGTCCGTTAGACATAAAAATTGACGCTGGTCCAGATTTCAATGTGCCTCAACGGCTCGCCATTTTATTTTTCTTCTAAGCTACGCATTCTTATTTTGCACGTATATTGATTTATCTGTGTTTCAATTGTAGGCCAGCGTTGCTTATATAGTCTAAGCGCATTCCGTTGGTTGGTTTGATGAACCTAACCGGGCATTTTAATCAGGACTGCGGGACAGCTTCTCGCGTTTGTCAGGCAGGACTGGGATGGGGGGGAATGAGGGGCGTGGGGTGCTTCACCCCTGATTTTCTATCAGTTCTAAATAGTCTCCAGTAAATACCGTCTGTAGATCCGCAGTACGAGCACAAGCCCCCATATTTTGTTTCATTTGCTCCCTTGTGAAAGTTTAAAACCTTTTCCGGCACAGTATGTAAGATTTGCAGGTTTTCTGGGGTTTAGATCCTGTTGGTTCTAAAGAAAAGCTTTGTTTGGATTCCATCCTCCACCCAACTTGTGTGCGGGTGTGTGTGTGGGTGTGTATGGGTGTGTGCGCGCAGAGGGGGATGACATGGTGGTTTCCATTTGGTGAGTCAAAACTCTGTGCTGGGTAAATGAATCATGGAAACAACTGAGGGTAGTTCTTTTTTTCACCCTCTCCTAACTCCCTATGAGTTTGTACTTAGCCTAAACATCGCCATTTTGAACTTTGCTTTCGCTTCTATTCTCTTAATTGTATTCAGTGGCTCACCCTAAAATTTGGACACCTGATTGTGAAAATAGCTATTCTTAAGACAACAACCTATTGCACATGAAGTCAATTTCTGGCATTAGGTCAAGACTCTTTTTTAAGAAAACAAAAAATGCAAGCAGTTTAGACTTGTTCATTTTTCAGTTCAGTCAAGCATCTCTCTGTAAACAGTGCAGAGAGTGGTGCAGAAGAATTACTGCATTCATATTTAACCAGGACAAAGTCTTGACATAGAAGGCAACTCGGTTTACAGTGAACACAAATAATAGGATGAGGTTTATTTTTTATAAATTATTTTTACATTACCAACCTATTACATATTTTAGGTGCTATAATTATAGCCAAGTAAATGGTAAACACATCAAACAGATATATAACAGGTGGATGAGGGGTTTACCATTTTTCGTATGACATACAGAATTGGGAGCATTACCGTCACTTTATGGAGCTTGCAAACTTGGATCAAACAACATTGAGAACTTCTGATGTGTCTACAGAACACCATCTGTGTCTCGTGAACATTGCTCATTTTTTCAAACAGCAGTTAGCTCCTGAAACTCTGTAACACACCCCACAACGTTGCTTTCTCATACTGAATTTTGAAGTGCCAGTTCTGTCCAAATCGAATATTTACGTACCAGTACACTATGTTCACACAGCAGGTAAATGAAACCCAAATCAGATTTGTCTCACTCATATCCTACATTTTTATGGCAGTCTGAAAGGCCCAATTTCAATCTTTTAACCTCTAAAAAACATTTGATCGGTGCCACTTCCATATGAGTCTGATGGTTCTTAAAGCATCTGTAGTCTGTACGGTCATTTTATCCGACTCTTACGTTATTGTTGTGATGCATGTGTCATAATTCTGCACCAGTTCTTGTTCTTTCTTTTTATTAACTTCCTTTGAGTTATGATGCTTTGACGATACTGTCGGCTTCCATCGCTGAATGAACTTTAAAATTGATCCACTTACGATTCATACACTATTACTTCTGTAAGAAGTGCGCTGTTGTGTGACATTAGTGTTCTTTTTCTGTGCATGCGGGTTGCTTTGATGTCGTTAGCCATTCACACAGAAATCTGATTGGGTCGCATTTAATTATTAGACCACAAAAAAGCCCCTGAAATTGATCAAAGATTGGAATTGAGCGTCACCACCTGCTCTTTGAACTGGTCTACATATGAAAGAAATTATCCAAATCGGGCTATTGCTTTACAGGAAATATTTTCTACGATGCACAAGGAGCTAATTAATGCGTGTGAAAGTGTCTTGTGAATTCTAGCTATGAACTAACATGAGATTGTCACCTTTACCTAGACTAAAAATACAACTGTTTCCACCTATCTTAACTTTAACACAGCTATAAAAGGAGACATCTGATTTCATCCAATTGGTTTTGAAAACCAGCAACAGTTAATACTGTAACTGTAATTTTTAAATAGAATTATGTACTTGAGACTGCTAGGTTTCCACCTATCGTTTTTGTTTTCTGCAACTGGAAATATTTCCAAAGGCCAAGTTGCTAAAGAGCGCTTGTTATCTGAAGTACAGATGCTTAGCACATTGCTCCAACACAGAAATCCATCCATCCATCCATTTTCTAAACACCCTTCGTCCCTAATGGGGTTGGGAGGGTTGCTGGTGCCTATCCCCTCTGCGTTCCGGGCGGGAGGCGTGGTACACCCTGGACAGGTCGCCAGTCTGTCGCAGGGCCAACACAGAAATATTAAAGCTTAATATAACTACACACATGAAAACTGGCTTTTGTTTAGATTTCCATAGCCAAATGATGCCTCACACCTTCAGCTAAATATTTAGAATAGGAATCACATGCAACCCTCCAGTTCAGCGCGGCAGTGCGACAACACCTGACATACAACCAAGTAACAAAGAACTCTGAAAAGTTACAGGAAGAAATTTGAGTCTGACAACAAATGACCGGGCCCCCACAGCGCCGGGAGCTCAACTACAGGAAGTCAGGGTTCAGTTTGCCTTACTGAGTTTAACTTGAAGGAAAGACACTGTTGTAATTTATTAGGTTATCTTTCTTTACATTATGCTTCCTAGACTTTCCAACGTCACTGGAAATTCTTGTGAATTAATATGTAAAAAAGGATCATTTTATGTTTAGTCGGAACTTAATGTGCATATGTTATCATTCTTTACCAAAAGCTGAATTGATAAGAGCGTAAGTAAAGTGATTTTATAGGGTGTGGCGGTGCTTAGTTGGACTGAGGGTTTGTGTGGTCTTGTAGGAGACTTACGGAAACAGCAAACAGGACCCCAACCCCCAGCATGCTCAACATTCTAGATCCCACTTCTGCAGCTGGCAGAAATAGACCGTGGTTGGGGAGTCGGTGGGGAAACATGGGCTCTGCTTTCCGACAATTATAGAAATGTAAAGAAAGGACCTTTTTCTTTCCATTTTCACTGCTCCTCATTCAACAAAGTTTTCTTTCTTGAATTCTCATATGTGAGAAGACTAAAAAGTATAAAACCTCTTTCTGCTACAAAGTATTCGAGCACAGTCTTAGTATTCATGGATTCTATGGAAACGCATGCTGCCATACCTACCACATCTGTCCTGTGGTCTTTTCAGTGTTAAACAACAATTCCCTGCAGCATAAAAGGCGTGGCTGAGGAAGAAGAGTCTCTGGGTAGTGGACTGGCCCGCCTGCAGTTGAGTTGTGTCTCCTCTGGGGAATGTGAGGAGAATGTTTGAAATCATAAACAGACTCAGACAAAAGGAAACCTAAATGCTTCATCAGGTGGGATCTAGTATCCCTGAGCATTCAGTGATTATTTAGTGGGAAAATATCTTTATTGGAACTCTTTAGATGCAAATAGAAGGAAAGATTCTTTTTTCGCACATTTGCAATTATACATCACAGAAAAACAATACTTTTCCTCTTATATGTAAAAATACAACTGCAGGGGAACAGCAAAGAAAAAAAAAATTTTTTCATGTGTTTAGATTATTAAACATAGATTCACATCTTCCTTTTTAGGTGCTATCAATTTGAACTGGTAGAATGGCCTTAGTGTTAACTGTGCCAATAACTGCAAAAGTATTCTCCAGTCAGATCTAGTTACAGCACTGTCACCTGTTCAGAAACCAAATGGCTGTTGGTTCAGTGGACTCAGGCGAGTCTTCAGGATCACATAAATCTTGTCCCAGGATCTTCTTGGGACCCTTGCACCTGTTGGTGTCTATAGTGCTGAATTATGAAGGCTGAATAAGATTGATATGTTTGGAAAATATATCAGGAAGAAGTTCTTTCTGTCCCAAATATATGAGTCATAAAGTCGCAAAGTGGTTTATAAGAAGGAATCCACGACGAGGAAGCAGATTCATGTTGAAAACTCTTCTTTTTAGATATTTGGAATGCTTTCCTACTGCTGCCATAGTATGTTTGTTCCATTTATTTTGATCTGGCACTTCCTAGGTTTAGTTTGCCATGTTATCCAAATATACCTTTCTTTTTCTGGTTTAAAGTTATTTATTCATTTCTCTTTATTGAAAAATAAAAAAAATGTGGAGCTGAAAGCTCCTAAGTTGCATTTTGGGAAGCAAAATGTTCAAAAAGTGGTGTAAAATATATTCTTGTCATAGGAGGTTGTTCTGTGTGCATATTGGGTTTCTAAAAGACTACCAACACTTTTATTGTCACAGACAGTTAACTGAGTTTTACTCTAGCTTCAATCTCAAATCCACATTAAAAGTTCACATATAAAGCCACTAAAGCTTTATTTCAGGCTGCCCACTTTGTATTTGCAGGAGAAGACAATGTTTTCTCTTGGATGTCTTAAACAGCAGGTATGGTCATTGTAACCTCAAATGAGAATGACCTCGATGTAATCCCTGCTCTTTCAAATGTTCAACTGGGAGCCAGCATAATGGTTAGAGTTTGGACATGATCTGGTTAGGTTCAGATGGTTCAGAAATGTTACTTCTGGTTAATGCTAGCATAGCAGCAGATGTTTTCCCACCTGATAGTCTGGTAAAACCAGTTAGATTGGAACATTTGTTACATTTTCAGCTGCTGTGGTCTGCTTTCACACTGCACTGTGTCAGATGAACCAAACCTTTTGAAATGACACAAAAACCTCTGAAGACTCTGAGAGTACACTTCAACAGGATCCAGACTGATTTTTTTTGTAGGCGGCTCAGAGTTTGTTTTAATGATTGGCATCAGAGTACGATTATGCCTTCATACCTCCCTAAATGAACCGGACTTTCTAGGCAGACGGACTGGAGTTTGATTAAAGCGGACTAAACAGAGTGTGAAGGCACCTTCATTTCCTTAAAAAATGTTAAGAAATGAAAACTATGCACAAACTCATCAAAGAAAAAAAGAAATGCCTGCACATTTGCAGGCATTTGAAGAGAGGCCTTCAAATGTGTTAATTTATGCAAAATTGCTAAGAAATATATGAGATGTTAAGTCTGACTTTTACATGCTAAACCAGCACTTCTCAAATAGTGTGTGTAGTGCAAAAAGCAGGAGGACTTCTGAGTGTTAAGAGCTTTGCTTCAGCTTTGATGAAATGGACTATGTTTTAAATTTTAATTTTATTTTATGGTTTATAGATTTTAAAGTAAATGTAAATAAATAAATTGTACTTATCCACCCAAAAAAAAAAAAAAATCCAGACGCTGCAAAAATGTCCACCAAAGGAGAGTCTAGCAACAATTTACTGTTAGTTGGTACGAAAGACAGTAATCTGTTAAATGCTAGTCCTCAGCTGAAGAGCAGCAGCAGGTTTTTTGACGTTTCTTTCTAGTAACCATCAGTATGTCTGCTACAGCACGTTACAACAAAGTAGAGAGAATCACAGCGCTCTGGCTGGCCTTCTGAGAATACGTACATAAACTGTGGTGAAATCCCTTTTTATCTTTCATCAGAGGAATTTTAGCAATCATCTACAACAGCAGTAAGATATTGTGCTGCTTCCTTGCGTTTAAAGTCGTCTATGAGGACTGGAGGAATGAAAGCAAATGCCTCAACTTCCAAAGTGGTCGCTCAAACACACCATTAAAAGATCATGGCCCAGCTCTGAGTCAAACTGTGGTAGATGTTTCTCTGAGTGGTGTGTGTGTGTGTGTTGAACTTTTGCAGTAACGCTGTTTATTTGGTTGCTAGGCAGTAACTTGCAGGAGCCCTGGAATGGACCTGACTAACAGAGATGGAGGACAGGGAGGGGATTTCTGTTTTGGTTGAGCTCTATTCTCAGAAGCAGCAGTTGGCTCGCCTAAAATAAGGAGCGATTCTGCTCTACGCTTTTCTCATCCTTCCAAACACAGTAAACTCATTCCTGTCTGCATCTTTCTTCACTTCACTGAAAAGGGACAGACGAGAGACGTTCCACAGCTTTTATTTGTTTCACAGATTACAACGTAACCACAATTTTTGTTGCTGTCTCAGAAGAAATCCTTTAGCCTAAAAGGACTGAGCCCAAAGCTTCTATTTTCCTCCAGCATGCAGTTGGAAAGTGTTAACAGTAAAAGCATTATTGATAACGTTCATGTTTGTCTCAGTCTCAGTAACCCTCTGGTGTGTAATAATGTTTGTTCTAAAGGTTTCTTCAGTTGTTTTCCCAAAAAAGAAAAGGATACATTTGATCCATTTAGATTTTAAAAAAAATAAAAATAAGTGTGAAAATCAAGACATCAAAAGATATTTACAGAAAATTCCTCTACATACATTTTCATCAGCTCAGTTACTTGTTCCTTTTTTTTTTATAAACAAATAATTGAAATTAAAGCTGCAATATCACTATTGTCATAGCAGTATTAACATAGCAAGGTCCTACTTGTACAACAATAATTATTGGGAAATTATATAAATACATTCATTCTTATGTCTTTATGTCTGGTGATTGTTTTGAAGAAGTTCTGGTGATGTCATTTACAAATTAGCTGCAGTAGGGTTTGGAGCAAACACTTATTTTAGTAAACAATTACAAACCAAACATAAAATTAATTAGATGTGTTTATATAAAAAAGGTTTTTATTACTGTACAGAGAGAGTATGTTTTCCTGTAAAACTGTGTTGTTAAAATGGAATTAATTCATAATTTCATTACATACATTATGTGTGGCAGAAGGACATGAATAATGTAGTCCTAATAAATACATCCCAAGCTCAAGTACTCTTTGTAATAGTCATTTCTGCAATAATTTGGAAAAATAAAAGAAATCTCTTCATTTATTTAATGAACCCCTATATTAGTAAGCAATTATTCTATTAATTATTTGAACAATTCAGGATAAAAAAAAAAAAAAAAACCTGACAAATTCTGTAATTTTTTTTCATTTAACCACCACAATATTAGAACTACATTAAAAGATGCAAATAAACAAATATTCAATTCCTTTTTAAATAATCGAAGTTTATTTGTATAGCAAATTTCAGCAACAAGGAAGTTCAGAGTGCTTTATGTCATAAAAACATAAAAATGCAAAGCTGTAGAACACAGTCAACAATTGTCAAGTGCCATTGTTACACATCAAAATGATGAACTTTTCATTTATGCTTCAAAAGCAGCTCTAACCAGCTGATTGATTTGATTGATTTAAAAGAAGTCAGTGTTTTGACTATTTTACAATTTTGTGGAACTTTGTTCCAGATTAGTGCTATATAGAAGCTGAAGGCTGCTTCTCCATGTTTGGTTCTGGTTCTGGGGATTTTAAACATTGTATTGCCTATAAGAAATGCTATGCTAACATAGCATTTCTTCGGTTGTCATTAGTAGATTAATTGATGCATTTTTGCAATAACTAAACAATAATTGGATAGCAAAAGGTGCTCAGTACCAGGTTTAGTTATTTTCAGAATGTGAACCAGGTGAAACTTGGGGAGATCTGGGTAGAACAGATTAACAGGCCTTTCACTGAGTCTGTTTACTCCAGGTAACGATTAATTGATTATTGAATCAGTGGACAGTTATTTCAATCATCTCAGTCCTGGTTTGCATTGAATACTAAAGAAACTTATCAGTGGTTTATGGCAAAAATGACAGACATCTTGTTATGTAGGTGGTGTCGTGTAGCCAGGAGCTGAAGAGCCGTACAGCTTAACAGAGAACGATGCATCTAATGCATTGTGCTTTAATGTGGAAGCCAGGGTGGCAGCTGTTGCCCAGGGGCTGATAATATTTGACGTGATTAATTCTTTATCTGTAAAGATCATTTATTTTTGATTTAATATCCGTCTCTTATCTTATTAATGGAATGAACTGTAAACAGAGTGGGGGACAGCCGTCTAGTGTGGACAGACAGCCTTCAGAGCAATTATTTCTTTATCATTTTAATTTTATGCAAGAGAAAGTCATGAATAGGATTCCAATGCACAGATTTTTTTTTCCCTTTTACATAATTAACAAATCAGCATTTCAATGGGGACAGGACGACACACTTTGCTACACTATAACATGTGAAGCAGCACAGGAATCTAATGCCTTAATAAATTCAGATCAGAAAGAGCTTCCTAAGGGGAACAGGTACATGAGGCTGGGTGCTTCACTGATGCTCAGAAATAAACAGCATGGCGCCAAAACAAACAACATGTCAGCCAGCAGCATTTTAAAGACAGGAAGCCACTACCTTGTTGCAGAATATTTTATAAAATCAGGCATCTGGATTTAAAAACTTCATTTCATTTCATTAGGACACATTGGACATAATATTTTAAATTGACTGTGAATAACCTTTAAGGTGTTTAGGTTTTGTCTGATTGGACTTTTTATTTTTTTGAGTCAACATCAAGATCTTTGTCCTCGTTTTGTTAAATTCTGTACATTTCAGTAATGTCAAGATTGTCCAGGAATGTTCTTAACCTGAATTCCCCTGACTGAATCTTACTAAGATGTTTGTGTTGTATGTTGTAGCTTGCTGGAGGTGTGATCCTGGGCGTGGCCCTTTGGTTGAGACATGACCAAAAGATCAGCAACCTGATGTCGCTTGAAGTGGACGGAGCCCATGCCCCCACCTCCTTCTACATCTGTATGTATCCCATCATCATGTCTCACCTGTTCTGTTCCTGTTCCTGTCCTCACAGCAGGCCGCGCTCACCAGACACTGCTGTAGGTTTCAGTGCACTGCAGTAGAGATTATAGGAAAGCCTTTGATTCATTAAATTGTACTGACTGGTCCCAATGTACAGAAATCCAGGTGTTGAAGTGTATAGTGGCTTACAGACCTCCCCTCTATTTATTCCAGAGATGTACTGATGCAACATTAATATCTGTAACAGTCCCAATATTATAAAAAATTCTAGATCAGGTATTGATGACAATATGCCTGATCCATATGGGCAGATCTATTCAGTCTAATCCATGTTCTGTGCTCTCAGTGACATCATGCTTTATTTTTGTTACATTATATTTAGAATTCCCAATTGCACTTTCTGAATCATTTGAAAGATGGTTTGTTTCATTTTATTTTTATTGTTTAACCAAATCAGCTGAATGTTTCTTTATTATTAATTTTTACATTGGTTGTAATACTGCTTAATGCACTGAGTGAACTTAAAGTTGTGTTTTTTTTTACATGTGTCACTAAATTTATTTTAAGTCACACATGTATTTAAGTGTGTCGTACCAGTGCAGAGTTATCAAATAAATTTGTGATTCACTACATTTATATCTGTGTTTAAAAAAAGAAGCATTTTAAGTCAGTTCAAATGTTGAATTGCCTGTATTTCAGTATCAGATTGGTATCAACTGATACTAACCCTCAGATATCAGTATTGGTATCGGAAGTGAAAAAGTAACCTCTGATAGGTTCCAGGGCAGCACCCACAGAATATGCTACATGAACTAGAGCTGCAGTTGGTGAACCTTTACAAAAATTATGTTTTTCACATATTTGTTAAAGTTGTGGTTGTGTCCTGATGGTATAACACGAGCCAGATAATCAGTGAAAAAATCCAGCTCCTCTGCCTCCTCCCTGTGGCGCTGCTAAAATAAGTAATTGATATTGCAAATACACTGCTCTGTCAGAAACAACCAATCAGAGCCAGAAGGGTCTTAGCACTGTCCATCATGCTCATGTATGGAATAAAAGGACTGAATTTATACAACACCCTTCCAGTCATACCAACCATTCAAAGAGCTTTACACTATAGAACCACATTCACCTATGTGTGCTCACATTTCTTCACCGATAAGATCAGTAGGGAACTTAGTGCCTTACATATATAAATCAATATGAGCGAGGAATAGAACCTACAACCTCCTGACTTCAAGATGACTATTTTGCCTACTGAGCAATAAGCATACAAACCCCAAACAGAAAATGTGTTGAGGTTGAAAGCCTGGAAAGAATGATGGTTTATCCTGAGTCACTCCGGTTAAAACCCTGGATGGAGGACTGGGGCGTAGTTTGACAGTGTTGAGGAGAATGTTTTCCTGGCCCTCTCTTACCACTCAGTACCAGTTTGTTCTGGTTTCCATGTCCTTCCCTTTTGCATCCCCCCACTTAGTGGCTTCAGATTCCCATCTTACTTCCAGCACTGTATTAAAGTAAAATGCATCTTAAGCTAATTTCTCAACCATGAGGCTCAGAGTTTAGTGGCCTCTCTCTCACTGGATCTGCCTTCTTAGCTTAAGGTGTGGCCAGGAAGTGGAACATTAATGCGTCGTGGAAAAATGAGACATTGTGAGATGCAACGACACAAACATGAAGCTGATTTTTAAAGGAATGTTTCCAGCATCATGTGCAGCTAAGGCTTCAGAGATCTGATCTGGGTGAGTGTATCTTCCACGGCCTCGCCCACATCATCAGCTACTTGTGACCAGGACTAACAGTGGACCTGCTGCAAGTCACATGAATCTGTTTGGAGTTCAGCTCGCACAAATTAAGTTAGCCTCCCTGCCATTTCCTCCCATCTCCATCAGCATCTGTGAGTCAGTGCCTAGAGATGAGGAAGAGGAAAGAGATGAAAGTTAGAAAGGAACATTTAGGATGATGTGTTTGTGAAAAGAAATCTTGCTGTTCAGTCTGTGTGTTTGGCTGTTCTTTAAGGCGGCATAGCTGTGGCTGTTTGTAAGAGCCACTTTGTGATTTTCCCTCAGTGATTACATCCTGCCCATTACATAAAGCCTGGCCCTCTTTCCTAAGACGAGGAGAAAAAAAATCATCAGCATAGGAAAAAAATTCTCACTCTCCTTCTCTTCTACTCCTCCCCTTGCCCCTTTTCCCACCAGCCCCCCAGATCCACCTCTTTTCACAGAGTTCCCTTTTCTTTTCACCACCCTATTTCTCTACGCTGTAGCTCCACCCACATCTCCCCGTCTGGTTGTGGTTAGTGTTAAAGTCGCTTTATGTCTCTTCATTTTTCCTTAATCCCTCCCACCTTCTCTTTTTCCTCCATCTGTTTTTCTCCTTTTGTCTCTCAGAACCCCCACACACTGAAAAAAGCCCTCAACATAAACCAAACATGACGACCCCTCCCCCCACACTAATAAATATACACATACTTTCATAACTCGCGCTTTGAGTGCTTTCTGAACAGAAGAACTGCCCTAAGCAGCGCTTACATAAGCAGAAGTTTGATCAGCTTGTTAATAACTGGAACTAAGGTTTAAATCTGATTTAGGACATTCCTCAGCATTCATGTCCAAATTCCTGTTTAATCATTTTCCTGCAAAATTACATGTTTTCTCATCAGCAAAAAGTTGATAAAAGCACTTTCATACAAGTTACATAATCCCTTTAGGTTTTGTATCTGACACCTGGATTATGGGTTGGGATTAAATACATTTTTTTTTGTTTTTAAATCTGACTTTGACTTTAAGCTGACCTGTTCATAGGTGCCTAAACAATGGAGCAAGTTGAGCAGCAACAGCACAGTTTTTTAAAGGGGGAGTGCAAACTTCTGTTTTTCTCCACTATTTTTTGAACCAAAGAAATCTGATCGATCCTGTGATATTGGACCGATTTACAGTCTTTTTTAATTCTTGTTTTAAACTACCAGTCAAAAACTTTTTCTTAGACATTTTTTTCTCTTCCTTCATGTCAGAGTTGATTTAATCCAGCTTTTTCCCATTGATTCAATGGGTTGAGTTGGGTCATCGTGTTGCTGAGCAACCCAGTGGCCCAAGGGTTTACACAGTTATTTTGGCCTGCTTTGGTTACTAGACCAAAACTATGACCATTCTTTTTGAAAAGGGGTGTCATAGCAGTGACATTAAAATGATAAAAAATCCATAAACTAAAGGGATCATCTGATTTAGTAATTATTAAAGGACTGTTTCCCAGCTTTTAATGAATTGAAAGCTGAACAGCAGAACTGCTCAACTTGTTAATAACTGGAACTAAATTATTGTAATTTAATTGCAAAATCTAAAATACCAAAATGGGTTGAACCTTGATGAAATCATAGAACACTAAACAGACCAAATTTAGAAGACTTTCATTATTCATGTTTTAGGGTGGACACCACACAAAACAAGTCACTGAAATCAAGACATTTGTATGTCCACAAACCAAACAATGGTTCCATAAATCATAAGTTGAAATTCAAGAAATTTGAGATAGATGAAAAATAATTGAGTTTAGGTTTGTCTTTAGTATTTCAGATTTAGAGTTGATCAAAGAGAAAAGAGAATATGTTGAAATTCCTGGTCCACCAATTATTGTTTTAAACCATTGTGAAATTGTACATGATGATGTCAAGCCCTCCACACTTGTGCAGACCTGTAGAGATTTTGTTAGATGTATAAAATGCCTGAGAACTCTGGGTGTGCCCAGAGAATGACAAGATGAAATAAAACAAGGATTGACTAATCTGCTTCATATGGAAAATGTTGATAATTCTGCTGCTATCAGCCCTGTTGTGTGACAATAGTAGAACTTCAGGATGTTGTCAAATGACTCTGCTTGACTCACTTCCGCAATGACTGAGAAAGTTATTGCCACTACCATTGCACAAGTTGAAATAAACTTCCCGTCTTCTCCCCGATTATACAGGTTCTAAGAAACCAACATGAGTCAGCGAAACATGTGCAAGGAAGTCCCACAGACACGTACAGTCTGGAGAAAATGTACATTACTGTAGCAGTTTATAAGAATACCAGAAATAGCTGTACAACATTTGTCACTAAACTGTTGTTTTTTTTTTAAGTACAGAAAAAGGCGTGTGGTTTTAATTATTTATATTCAATCAGGTAGCACACAAGGAAACGTGTCTCCCAGTTGTGTCTCCCTGGTCTGTAGACCAGGTTTTATATGTGGTCTTAAAAAGCCTTAAGCTTAGTGATCCCATTTTTTGGCCGTAATAAGTGCTTAGGTCTCCCGTAATTGGTCATAAATTAGATGTGTGTTAAACTTCTATTTGTCATGCATTTTTCAGCCTGCTACTTTGTTCTATTATCCACTATCAAGATGTGCTGTGTCCACTGATTGACCAGTTTCTGCCCACCCTTCTGTTCTGTTGTGATTTAGAAATATTCCAATAATAATTGATCAGTTGAATGAAAATTATCCCATACTGTAATTTACATTTAGATCAAGTGTGAAACAGTCTTTGAAAGTGTGACATTCAGTGTGATTATTTCTCTCTGTGACCTTAAATCCCCTGAAATTATGGAACATGCTAAACATGCGTTATTTGAAATCTAGGAGGCCTGTGTGACAGAGGTCAGATCTCAAATGTTCCATTTTGTGTTGCTAACTGCTGTAATAAAGCCCCTACCCACTTGCCAAGCCTTCGTGCTTGCTTGTAAAATTGCTAAGCTACATGTAAGTTTTCCAGGCAGCAATAACAAGCTTGCTCCAGATAAGTGGAGTTTCCTTTCTGCCCTAATGTGAAGCATGCATCTTTTTATTTATTTATTTTTTTGCTTTTTCCAAACATCTGAGGCAATTCTCATTTGTGAGGCGCTTCTGGTTTAATTTAGGTGCTGAAGGTGTTTTTTTTTTGTTTGTTTTTTTTGCAATACCTGACCCTGCTTCACTAAATGACCGCAGGCCACATTTCTGGCCTTACTGTATTGCTACAGTTCTGCTTTGTGCTATTAGCAAAACAACAGTCGATCTGATTCATTCAACACATGGATGAGAGCTCTGCCACGTTTCCTTCTTCAACTTTTCTGTGCAGTAATGACAACTCAAATGACTGCTGTAATAAGTTCAGTATCAAGTTTTATCTAGACTTATTCAAACTTTGAGTTCATACTTGGCATACAAACATTATGCAAACTGAACTGAATAATGTTTCTGCTGTAGATGTCCACACCATTTGTCTATTACTGTACCAAAGCCTCACAGAAAGTATTGGAAGGACACCTGAGACTAGAAGAAATAAAGATTAGCTGCAACTTTCAGGAATTAACTTTCTGTCTAACTAATGGATATGATTCTTGGGTTGGATAGGCATTTCCTTTCTGACATGTCTGTCTGCTAATGTCCTTAATCTCTGGGACATATTGGAGAATTTATTAGGATTGTTTTCTTTAATGGCAACCGAATAATGTGCATCGCCTACAGTACAGTTTGGAAGCTGTGACTGTAAAACAACTTGCTAATACTCTGGGACGGATCGAAAGACTCTGTCTGCTTACAGACCACACGTTTGATGTTTCAGGAGAAGATTTAACAAGCAAGTTAATAAAGTTTCAGCCCACACAGGTGCCTAAAAAGTCTTTACAAAGAATTTAACCATCCAGGAATCATTATCAAAGTGATACTGCACAGAAAACTTGCTGAGTTCTGTGTTCGGGGTGCTAGGGCAGTTATCCAGCGGCTTTCCTTGTTTTTGAGTTGAAAATTTATAAAATTGATAGGAAATTTCAAAATATCACTTGGTAATTATGTTTTATTAGAAGATACATAGTGTTGCATAAAACAGGTGAAAGAGATTAAGGCCTGATGAATTAAAACATAACATGAAATTCTGATTGAAAGAAGTGGAGATCCTATGTAAGGGTGGAGCTGGATGTGGAGGAGTTGTGACACTGAGCCATCAGACAATGTATGACACAGCCTGGTTGGAGAAACGGATTTCTAAAAACACAGACAAAGCCAGTGTTCTTGGTGTCCATCATTATAGTTTTTCATAGCTGTGCTCTCTTATTCTTAAGAAGCTATAGCAAAACAGGGAAAAGGAAACTGCTCCAAGGAAAATTTGCATTGTATTTGTACACAATAGCTGGATGGCTTAGCTGTAACCACTAATACACCCTACTCCTACCGTAGCACTAATGCTAAATAAATTTCCTGTTGTTACGTTTTTTTAGCTTTTTTTGCCAGCTGTACATTGAATTATCCGTTTGGGACAATTGACCTAAAACGTAAAATCAGCATGAAATAAAACATGTCAGCGTTGTCATCATTGGAAACTACTATTTGAACAAAGTTCAAATAATAATTTGGAGTCACTCTTTACATACAAATCTGAAAATAGATGAATCCACAAGTACTGAATCGTGAATAAGTGGGTCTTCCATTTTTCAATTACACTCATCTACACTTCCCCAACTGCTTTTTACCATAAATAGAAACACCTAGTTGGTTTGTCTTTATTAGTACTCAAGAGAAAATTTAGTGTCAACAGCAAAAAAAGTTAATACATTTCATTGTAGGGCAACAATAGATTTGGTATGGTTATAAATACTATACAATTGCTGAGGGCAGTTATCATTTTTCATTCTACCTTTATTTAACAATTTTTTGAAACAGAAAATACAATACAATAAAATTAAATTAAAAAAGGTTTGTTAGAGGACTGCAGTCTTATGAACCTTCAGACCAGGTAACAGGCTTTTCGGTCTTTAAATATACTGTCAGTTTAGAAGATCTCAAGTGGAATTTATTTGACAGCATCTATTGTGTCATTTAGTTTCCTCAATGTAGGAGGATTTTAATCCACTTTATGTACAGCAACAGAGAGAGATCACCAGTTTTTCCACTCGTAATGCCTGATCAATAGTTGTACCCAAAGAATACAATGGAAGACAATCTGGGGAAAAAAGCATTCAAATGGATGGAATTTTTAATGGCTGAATGCCAAATGAAGGTGGTATTTGCCAAACAGTAAGTGCTGTGTCAATCTGAATGGCCGCAGTATGGACAGAGCACTTGCAAACTTATTGATTTTGAAATCACGTGTATTTGTCTAGCTCAGTGAGTGAAGAGGATGTGGGAGATAGATAGGATATATACAAAGCATGGCACCAGTTAGTGGTCTGGAATTAAATTATGACTGAGCTGACAGTCAAGAAGGATGGGGTAGGATAGATGCCGCCCTCTCAGCCTGGAACAAGCATTAGAGGAGTGTTTCCAACATGGCTGTTCTGTGGGGCATTAAGAGGCTGTGGACTCTGATTGGCATTGGTAATTTTATCAATAATTAGGCCAATCATTGATTAGATTTATGGTGAAACATTTACTATCCAGCATTTGGGAAATACAATAACAATCAAATATTTACATACACTTTATGAAAACATAAATCACTTTTAGTTTTGATCAGGCAGACTATGTGGCAATAAATCTGCACTGTACAAAATCTCAGGAAGAGATGCAATTTGCCTTGCCCAATCAAGTAGAAAAAAAAACAGAAATCAAGTGAATATAAAAAAAATATTAGTAACCGCTCATATGCAGGAATACTCTTAACATGTTCAGACCTTAAAATTATGTACTATTTTTTAGTCATAATTTCAAACTTCAAACATAATTTTACTTCCTTTCTTGATTTATTTGGTGGCTTTCTTCTGTTTTTGCCTTTTCGTCTTTTCTTACAATGATAAGTATTCATACTGCTTAAATTTTACATTACTTTTAAATGATTAACAAATCTCTTAAGCACTATACTTGTATGTGATAGGTCAACGCAAAGTAATCTATAATTATATACAGTAGGAAGAAAAATATTTCCTTACTTGCAATATATTTTACAAACTGAAATCTGAAGTGGGTTGGCATACATTTGTAATCTGCCCCTTTTCTGTGCTGCCCTGAAATAAAATCCTGTACAGCCAAGATAGTTAGTTTCATAAACCATCTAGTAAAGAAACCACTTATTTGGAACTTATTCTCAAATATAAATTCAGTTTCTGTTTTGTGTGTGGGGGTGGGTGGGTGAAAAAGCTGCAAAATCCACAGGCATTATGGGATAATCTGTCAACAGGATAACTATTAGTCCAAATATGAGATGTTGGGAAAAGAATGGAAACTGTAAAATCCTGTTTACAGTTTGCCACAAACCTGCAGCTGATTTTTTTTTTTTCATTTTCTTTTGCCTACTTGATGTTTAAAAGTTAACAAGCAGCATTCACTCCTCCTGTTATGACAGTTCCTTGCATTATGTTGTTGACCTTCAATTCAGTTTAATTTTCAATAATTTGTCATTGTTGTGATAATCTAAACACCTTTGGGCTTCAGCCAACATAGGCATAGTGCAAGAAGTGCAGATAGTACACATACAATCTGATAAAATGCAATAATGACGATAGTAATAGTTCACCCATTGAAAATGCTTACATGGACGGCGGGGGAAGAAGGAGTCAGGCTGTAAGACTGCTGACCATTCAATGATGGTCTTGATGATGTGATTAGATGAGTGGGAGGCAGAACAGCTGTGTGTGTAGAGTAGTGGACTGAACACACAGCCTTGAGGAACCCCTATATTAGTTGCATGGTGATGGAGGTATGCTTTCTTACTTTCACACATTAGGAGTGGTTGGTTAAAGTCTAATTAAAGTTAAAGTCTTATGTCCAGTTATATAGACTGTTTATCCCAGCTCCAATAGGAGTTTGTTTGGTAAGATTGTGTTAAATGCCAAACTAAAGTCAATGAACATAAAGAAAAATGACCCTTATCAGAATATAGATTCTAAATTATTGAATAGGGCTGGGCAGCAAAACATGGATTTTCAAAATGCTGAATTCAGATTCATGTTACATCTGTAAAATATTTCGGAAGCACAATCAATTTGTATTGCACTTCATAAATACACACTTTTTTGTATCGTTATTATTATTGCTCAAACAAATTGAGCAAAGGACCATCATTAGTTAAGGCTAGGAAACCTTTACCCTCAGACCTAATGTGGCATTATTCTAGAACATAACGTAGTCTTTGTCTGTTCCTCTCAGGCAGATAAGGAAATGTTCCATTCCAACAAGTAACAAACACACTGCTGATGAGATAAAGATTCTGTACATTTGACCCAGTAAAGGTTTAGATCTTTTCTTCTTTTTTTTGTATCATTCGTCTTGCTGCTGTAGGAAACACCAGCAAGATGATGTTACTATTTATGAGACCCTTACTTTCATAGATAGTGGGTTTCACAATCTATATGTGACACATTGTTGAAATTCTGCTGATATATTGAGAGAAAAAGCTGAGTGCTTTTCAAATGTCATTTTTTACATTTTCTATTTTTTATATATGTGTTACAAAGGTAAGGAAGTTCTGACTGTGTCAGCTTAGTGTGGCACATCACTCAGGAAAACCATTTAAAGGAGAGTTACCTCTTAAATACCAAGCAGACACGTTTTTTCCATTCTGCTAGTCGTCTATCTAATCTTCCAAGTCAAATAAACTCTGCCCAGATCAGAACAAAGACACAAAAGTCAGTAGTTAGATTGCGAGGGGGAAAAAAACTGAACTCCAAAGCCAGTTTAATATCCTTATAAACCAATTTATGTTGCTTTATGGAGAAGGAATAAAAGAGGGAACAACATGGGTGCAAATAAGGAGTATGACTCACTTTTTCCTGCCGACAGAAAATCCAAGTGCTGCCCCCTGCTGTACGTCAAATAGTACTGTCCAGATTTAACTGAGCAAAGTTTTTTTTTGTTCAGAGCCATGTTGGAACAGCGTCAATGTACTGTTTTTTTTTTTTTTTTTTCCATCTGTCCAGGTGTCCACATTCTGATCGCAGTGGGCACTGTGATGATGGTGGTCGGTTTCCTTGGCTGCTACGGCGCCATTCAGGAGTCCCAGTGTTTATTGGGAACTGTGAGTTGGTTTTATTCTGCAGTCGGTAAGTGTTCCAGCCTCATAAAGTGCCTTCTAATTGTTTCCTTTCTCTTTCCTCTCAACTGCAGTTTTTCGTCTGCCTGGTCATCCTGTTCGCCTGTGAAGTTGCTGCTGGGATCTGGGGTTACATGAACAAAGACACTGTAAGTGGAAACAGAAGTGGGGACCAAAGTAATGTGCCATGCAAAAGTTTTCACACACTTTAGCACATTTCATTACATGAAAACCACAAAATGTTTGTAAAAGTTTAACATCATCGAGTAGGGAGAAGGAAAAAAAAAATTATAATTTTTTCAGATTGTTTAGAAAAAATATTGGAAAAGTGTATACTGTATATTTTTAGCCCATCTTTGCTGTGCTTTGTAGAATGCAAAGTAAAAAGTGACCTATGGCAGATGGCTGCTATTACTGAGCCAGGTTCTGTTCTGCTGGAAGTTTCTTCCTGTTAACAGGACGTTTTTTCTCCCTCCTGTTGCTACATGCAAGCTCAGTATAAGTTGTTTCTATAAAGTCATTGACAACACAATCTGCTGAGTTTCCTTAGAACAAATTTTAACTGATGTATGATTGGACTGAATGACTTTTTGTAAAGTGCTTTGAGGCGCTATATAAATAAACTCAATAGAGCAGTTAAAACTACATCTTGTTTGGGAAATGTTTCTACCATCTTTGCACATATGGATGCTGAAATCTGCTCCTAATTCTCTCCGATTTTATTCAAGCACAGAAACATTATATGTAGACAGTATTAGAAAAGTTTTCCAATTGAATTACATTTTAGAATTTGACTGGGCCTCTAATGGTTTGATTTGAACCATTCAGCTGTCCCACTGAAAGATAAACATCCATGGCCATTATCAGTTTTCTGCAGCCTCTAACAGGATTATTTCTAGGATTGCCCATTATTTGACTTCATTATTATGTGACTGTTTTGTGTTTTTGAGTTGCTTTAAAAATGGAAACAAAGTAGCTTTAATTTTAGCCAGTTTATTCTCATGATATGCAGATTTAATTCAACATCCAATGAAGCATCAGAAGAGAAACTGGACTAAAATGAGTTGCCCAAATTATGAGGTAATCAATAAGAAATCCACTTCAGTATTCCAAACCTGGGTCAAAAGCTATGGATAGAAAGCGAAAACAGTCTTACTTACTTGAACCTTTATACAGTTTGTAACTCTAGTTGGGACTTGGCTTTTTGCCTTGTTCTCTCTTAGGCCTGTCGTTATAAACGATAAATCAATTAATCAAACGAAGAATTAAAACTATCGACATCATTTTAATTATCCGCTTTATTGTCTCTTCCAGCCTTTTTTTCTTTCTGTTGATGACACTGAATGAAAAAAGACTCAACTCCGCTGCTCTCCACTGACCCTCCCTTCCTCATTTCCTTAGTGTGATGCCCAGCGCACACTACAAGATCTTAGAGCTGTTGGCCGATTGTCGGCCCATTTTCAAAACCTGAGAGATCACACATTAGCCGACAGAAATCCTAGGTATAACTGTTCCATCGGGTTCGATCGTGCCATGTGGTGTCCAACAAATAGCCATTATGTTTGGACACAACATAATGGCTATATGTCCAGTTAACTAATTTTAAAACCAGGCATTAATCAATGCTTTACTACAATCTACCTGCAATGCATGTGGCTAGTCTCAGTCCTGACTGAATGAAAATCATTATAAACTATTTATGTCACGTTAACAAAGAACAGCTGAAAAGTTACCGGGTTCATCAACTGCGTAGCAATTTGGCTCCAACTCCTCCCCTCGTCATTTCTATATTCTTTGCACGAAATGTTTTATAAACATTAATGTTGTTTCCCCATATCATCTTCAATGTCCGCTGGACTTCGGGTTGCGCCATGTGAGCTGTTTGGGATTCCCCTCTGTAATTTCCCCTCGACAAGCACGGAGGGGAATCCACACTTTTTGATTGGCTACCTGTCACATTCAACAGGCTGAGTTAAGCTCCCAGTCAGGGAAAACCCCTGATTTAGATCGGCCACAATGATCTACCTTAACACACACACACATTACAGGATGATCACAAGCGGCAATCTTAGAACGATAAACATTCTAAGATTGTCATAATGTAGGTGTGAACTAACGTGTAGTGTGAACTATTGCATCAGGTAGTCGATGTGCCCATCTTCTCTATTTAAATCTAATGATTACTGAAGGGCAATATGGTATACAGACTTCATAATCTGCACTCTTTTGGTTGAATGCAGGATTTATTTACACTTTGGTGTTTTTATTCAAGTACATTTTTGTTAGTGGAGACTGAGAATCCATTTTATTTTTGTTTTTGGTTGTTTTGTTTATTTGATCAGTTCCAGTGTTAAGTGTTCTTTTGACCACCAGAAGAGGACGAAAGTGAACTCAGATACGCCTTTACCTCCATTTGTACTACAAATGTGTGCAAAACTTTGTCAATATTTGGCTAATGTTGAAACAGTTTTGGATTTTTCCATTAACAAATAAATCTATTTAAAACCACATGTAAATAAGTTTGTTCACACATTAGTTACTAAAAGCATGCCAGGCCATCATCCTCCAAATACTTCCTGTCTTCTTTTTGGTTTGTGCAGTTGCAACGTCCGGTTGTTGATTATGTCACTTTTGTGAAGCAAATAATTTGTTTTCATAGCAGCTATAGGAAACAAACAAATTTTGATACAGCCAAAAACCCACATCATACTAGCGCCAAAACCTTTCCTTAACAAAAGAGTTTTTGAAATTGGCAAATAAATCTCAAATTGCGCAATTGTATGGTCAGTAGAAAAGCAGTTAGTGTGAGGACGTTTGAGGGAGAACAGCTGGTTTAAAGTAATGAAACCTAAACCTTTAAAAATTCCTCATAGTAATAATCCAACAAGGGAAGCCATCCCTGGCTGCTGTGTGGCTGGTGAAGACTATGATAGATGAGAACATGGAGCAGCTCAGCCCTACATTCAGATTCTGACATGATGCCATTGCATTGATTGTAGGTAATACCTGAACTTTCCCTGCATATCCAGCTGCTGCCTTCTGTTTGTCACTTCTCTCATTCAGTCAGCGCTCCAAACCACCTGCTGCCTGTCATCACCTTTGGTTCTAATGTGGGTGAAACTGCTGTTATAAAATCTGGTTTCTTTTTCAGGTTTCAAAGGAAATGAAGAACTTCTATGACTCTGTCTATGACATGGCCATGTCAGACACTATTAATGACCCAACTAAAAAGTCGACTGTTGGACAAGTGCTCAAGGTCTTCCATGAGACGGTACGACCATGTTAGATTGAGAACTAAACCAGCAGAAATGAACTGTGTAAAACTGCCTCTCGGAACAAAATCAAGTCAAACTTTGGTGCCTTGTAAAAACCTTTTAATTCTGTCATCTGTGTGATGTTTTTTATGTTTCAGCTTCAATGCTGCGGTAAGGACAAGACGACCTCGGTTATCTCAGTGTTAACAAGTAAAGTCGGCTTTCAGGACGTCTGCTCCAGCCAATGGACCTTAGTTGTAAGTGATGTCACCTACGTTAGCATTTTCCTTTTCACCCTCAGCCAGAGGGTGTCCATTTTCAAGGTTTCTCTAGACCGCTTTATGTTCATACACCCAGTGTAGAAATTTATATTAGGCTCATTTTGTAGTTAAGTACAAATTATTAAATGTAATTCCATGTCTACATGCTAATTCACCAATTTATAGATACATTTAGTGGTCATGTTTTTTTTGTTTTTGTTTTTTTTTTAACAGAAACAAACCTTTCTACACTAGTGAATTGAACCTTTTCATGTCAGTTTATCTCTTATTCTAGTGCACTATTGTTGAGAATTTTAGAGATAAATAGCCTTTACATAAAATTGACTTTTTCGAGCTTTACATTATGCTGTGATTACAACCCCACATTAGAAACATACACAGAGGGCCACCTTGATTGTATTATGCATGTTTGAGAAATCCTTAATCTCCATGGCAACCATTGAGGTGTGCCAAACACCTGGGTGTACCTAGGGGCAGCTCCTCCATGGAGCTCCAGTTTCTAAGCTTCTGACCTTCCACCTCAAAGATCAATCCTTCCCCATGACTCTCCCACTCAACTCCTTCAGACTAGCCAGCAGCAATTAACAAACACTTGAAAGAACTGTGCATCTACTGAGCTCATCATAAAAGCTACTTCTCAGTACAACACTTACTAGAGTTAATAGAGCAGCCATGTTGTGATGACTTCCTGAAGGTGGAGTTTTTGAAAGAGCGGGAGTTTTTAAAGAGACAGAGGTCCAATTTCAAAGCATTAAATTGAAATCTAATGCCTTGAAATTTCTTTAAAGTTGTATTTAATATTTAATATTTTTGTAACTATTGAAGGTAATGTAGTTACCTGATTGTGCTATAAAATGTCTCTATATGCCTGGAAAATACATAAGACTGCTCCTTTAAAGTATTCACAACATACATATAATGTTATTTATTAGTAAATTGTTTTCTTATTACACCATTTCTATTAAATGTGGTTCTAATCTTAGTTTGGGTCAATTTACTCCTTTAAAGTATCACTATTAAACCAAAGAAACTCTGAGCAACCTCCTGCTGGCAGATGTTATTTATTGGAGTCATAAAACCACATTTCCTTTCAGTGGACTATAACCACATTAAGAACATCATCTTAAATCACTGATCATCAAATTGGTATGACATGAACTGCTGGCAGTTGCAGACTGGAGGCACTGACTCTTGATCTGAATGTGGAGCGGTGGAGGACAGCTTTGATTAATGTTGGAAAGTAATTGGTAACAAAAAAGCAACCTGTTACTAACTTAATCACTGAAACATGACATCCATCCAACTCATCAGATGATGCCTAATTTTAAAGGTTTTTCTTTAGCTCATTTCACAGCCTGATCTTCATAATATCATGTCGCAGTGATTCCTTTTCTCAGTGAAATGCTGCCTTAAAATCAGAATTGAAATGGGGAGAAAACACATTTCAGTGTTATTCCACTTTTAAAGGAAGTGACTAATTCTCAGTTTAAAATAAATATTTTTGAATTTTTTAACATGTTGTCAAAATGATCCATGACCTGTTGAATCCATTGGGCTAATTTGTTGTAATTTCCTATTACCCTTAAAGTTTTTTGTTATATGTAAAACTCATGATTGCTTCAAAAATTGTGTATCTTTATGATATTTTTCACACATTAAGGTGACCATTTTCTAATCTTTGCAATGCATGCTGGGCTGATGGTGTGGGTGGTAGTGGAACTGAGCCTAAACATAGTTATAATAAACAGAAAGTAGATGTTGCTAATTAGCTTGGAACAAACATCTCAGCGATCCTCTCCTCCCATCCCAGCCTGCAGTGCCTCTCACCAGCCATCCTAAGCTTCATTCCTCCCTCTCAGCTGGAGGTTTGGGCTTTGAACATTTCTGAGTTCCATACCTCTGGTAAACAGTCATAATTACTGAAAAAAATATTTTTTTTTTCAATAAAAAATTAATTAGTGAGTCTGTGGCTTGTAAGACACGGACTCACTAGTAGATGGGAATGTTCACTGTGTTAGAACCTGGTCAGTGAATGTGTTTCCATATTCCCATTTTTGCACTGACTGTTTTTCAGAGTGCATACTGAAAAAGCGTCATTTGACATTCACCACCTCAAATGAGCATAAAAACTTTGCAAAACTGGCGATGTTATTTTCAATTTTGCTGTTACCACTAACCTTCCCTAATGCATTGCTTCAAAATGGACACATACAACATATGGCTGATGGAAACACTGCTTAAATTTTTTAACCCAGTATTCTCATATAGTTGGGTTAATGATTTGATCCTGATGCTAGCTGTAAACAGCTGCAGCTCTTGCAGCTGTGCTCTCTTTGGGGTTGGGATTGCCAAGCAGTGGCAGCACAAACACCAGCTTCATCTGATCCTCCTCCTCCTCCGTTTGGTCCTTCTCATCTTCATTTCTCGTTTGACATTTATGCGTATTGAATCAGGTGATCATTTTAGAATGATCACCTGATTCAATGCGTTGAAAGGGAAGAGCTCAAAGTTACTCATTACTCAGACATTGCTGTCCTGGGTGGATGGAGCTGGCATCTCGTCTACATTTTCTACCCAGGATGCATTGCAGCATAAACAACACAGTAGTCAAATTTCTAAGACTAAACACCCCATGATATTTTTACTGTTGTTTTTCCATCTGAAATAAATGTCTCTCAAAGTTTGAGTAAACCTTTTTAAAATACTGGAGGGTGCTTAATGCTTCACAATGTTCAGACCAATCAAAAACACTACATCTGAAAATGTTGTTTTGTTGGTAAGGCAAATATGTTACTTTATATGTTATTTTTGACTGTAAATAACATATTTCATCTAACAAATGAAGTTCATCAGAAACTAGGTTCTGGGCAAGCTGTGTCTGTACCTGATGCAGAGCAAGAAGAGATAAAAAAAAAAAAAAAGCTTTCTGAAAAACCACATGTTGAAAAAGAAATCGCAAATAAAAAGCGTCAACCACAAAATCTGTTATAGATTAAGTTTGATAATTGAAAACTACCATTTCCTCTTCTTGCACTGTGGTACACATAGCTCTGCATTGTTCATTTGTTCACTCCAGTTGTGAGTTAACATTTTTGAAAAGTTGCTTTTTCTCTTTTTAGTAATTATAATGCATCAGTTAATGTGTGACAGTGAAACAGGAAGTAGACAGGAAGTCACAGAATCAAAATGATTATCATGAGTGAAGCAGAGGACAGAGAGGAGCTTTGCCACATAACCCAGCAGAGCAGTGCGGTGGTTCTGTGGTTCATTTGAGGCCAGGCATTGGCCAAAGATACAACAGACAGACGTTGTACAGGGCTGCTGCTGAATACTTCTGAATGATGCTTACACTGTAAAGCACATGTCTACTGCTTTACTAAACATGGAAGTGACATTTTACTTGATATATTTTCTGGCCTGAATTCTCCCCTTCCCACTGAGTTTATCATAAAATTTGGTTATATTGTAATTATTCATTTTTCCCCTTAACTATAAAGAAAACTTTTCCTTAAAGTAATGTAGCATCTTGGATTTTTCTTAAGATCAAGTTGATTCGACTGTTATCCCAAATTGAGAGTTAAAAAAAATCATGTACTGTAAGTAAAAGCTTCGGTCTGAGTCCAGAACACAGGACTGGAATTCTAACTGTGTCTTTGTTTTCAGGACTGCCACGGGAAAATTGATGAACTCTTTTCAGATAAGATTTATCTGGTGGGAATTGCTGCGCTGGTGGTTGCTGTCATAATGGTGAGATCCTGAAGATGTTTCTGCTGAGCTGAGTTATTATGATTTTTTTACTGATTTAACATTCAACTAAAATACAAAACATAGATGTAGAATTTTTTATTATATAATTGCACAGGCTATTCAGTGTATAATAGAAGTCTGATTCTAATCATATTAAGGTCTAGCATTTTCTTGAAGAAATAAAGCACAGAACCAAATACATCACTCTGATGGTAGCATATCTCCATGGTAGCATGTTTATTCATACGCTACAAAACTAACAAACATGTTAGTTTGTTTTAAATCCAAACATCGCAAAGGATGGTTAGACTGACAATCTGGTAGGCTAAGATATTTCAGATGGAATATATATATTCAGTCACACTCGACTGCCTATTGTATCCCCAAAAATTGATGATTGAGAATTATTCTCTTTCTGTAATTCCTGTACATGATCTAATAAACACCATTTAGTAGAGTGAACTTTTAACTCTATTATTTGTGGCTCTTACACATAATTTACTGACTTATCAACTTGATTGTTGTTTTAATTGCTTTACACACTGATAACATCAATGTTAATTCATTCAGTTGACTATCATTGCTTACACACGTGCACTCATTAATATCCATTTTTTAACACAGTGCTTTGTTTTATTCTTTTTCACTAATGTGACGTACCGTTGCTATAATGTCTACTGTGATGTAAAGTAAATTAATACTTTGTTTAAAAACAAAAAGAGCGATGCTAAGTACTTGACTTAGCATCTCTCTTTTGGGATGGGTTAACTGCAACTGCATATTACCTTATAATATTCAAGAGCAATATTACAGTTGCATGTTTTTTTCTCATACTGTTAAATTATCAAGAGCCATTATTATTCAGGAAGGTTATTCTATTTATCTTAAATATTAAATCAGATTTTATGAAAAAATCTTGAAAATTGTATTATTATTTGTCAATTATTTCTAACTTTCATTATCTAGCACATTGTAACGTTTTACATTGCCTGTTGAGTTCTTATATTAGATATGAGCCAGGACAATTCCCACTGCTTAGTTTAGAATGATCACCTGAAAAACAGATGAGAGATGATAGAAAACATGTTGGTTTGTTGTCACTGAGTGTGACGTCTCTGTTTCTCCTGGCAGATCTTTGAGATGATCTTCAGCATGGTGTTGTGCTGCGGGATCCGCAACAGCCCCGTGTATTAAAGCAGCTGAGTGGATGGAAGAACCACATCAGTCACAGCCTGTTTTCCTTCTCTTTTTTACATCAAATTATTATCATATAATGCTTGCTGGATTTAGTCAGCTCTTTAAAATGCTGCCCTGAAAAAAAAATAAAAAAAAAAAAATATATATTACACTGTTCCATGTTTTTGTTTTTTTTTCACAGATGCTGTCGTATACAAGCAGCCCTATCCTTTTATGATTTGTAGTGTGTTTTAAGTAATCATTCATTGGTTCCAATCACCGGTCAAGGTGCTGTAGTTCTTTGGAGTTTTTTTTTTTTTAAGTTCGTTTTGTGTGTATTGGTTTTTACTTCAGTCCTGCCTATGAACATGCTCATACATTCTCTGTTTTATAGGTTTATTTGACTGTTTTCTGTATAAACTGTATATAAATATATGTTAATGGTGCTTTATGTCTGCCTGAGCATAGATATGGTATTACACAAGGTGTCTATCCAGTAGTTTCTCTTTACTAACCTCTGCTTGATTGTCTCGCTTTAGACTGTGTGTTACTAACACTTCAGCGGTCGGCCTTATCGACAGACGAAGCTCACCCCACATCCATGTTAATATGGTATGTCTGCATGAATCTAGTTCATCTCAAACGCTGTTGGGAACACCAGTCAACAGTGTTTGCTGCAAGTATTTACTAATCTTAGGAAGAAAAAAAGGTTTTCTTGCACTTAAACTAAACGTTTAGATCTTTATTTACCCTCACCAGCTGCCGCAACGAATTTAAAAGTGAGTACAACGACAAGACCGAGCCACTACAGAAGTTATGCTCGAAGGTTTATCAGAACTTCTGACTTCCTTTGTGGCTTTTGCAAATCGTTGACCACCGTATCCGTCTCCGTTTACATGGTGACGTCCTCCTCTGACCTCTGACCTTTGAACGTTGATGTTTACCATCCATGTACCAACACATTTTAGTAGAGGCCCAGATGGGGCAGGGGCAGCAGATCTGTTTGGGTCCAAATTTACTGTATAAGATGCAGCTGTTGCTCACACACACGCATACACACACACACACACACACACACACACACACATGCACATCAGCACTGCCTGGAAACACTTCACTGCATCTTTCTAACCCCTATGTAGTCTTAGCCTATATAAACCATGCCTTGTAAACTGAGAAACAGTGGAAGTGTGTAATACACCTTTAATGTATCCTAGTAGAGAAGGTTGTAGAGAACAATGTATGCCTTTTTTCTCTTTGTATTGCGATATCTTTGTCTGGTATGTCAAACAAAGTCTGGTGAGGGGGAGAGAGGTGTTCAGTGGCAGGGTCATCTTTTCCCCCAGATTATTCAAATAAACTAAAAAGAATAAAGTACCGCATTTATTTGGCTCTTAATGAGGACACACTGTGTTTCTCCAGGTCAATATACTTTCTATTTGACAAAGAACGCTCACTGCCAAAAGTCTGGCCCTCTTTTTGCCCTTGTGGACTTTGTTTTGCCCGGATTTAAAGGGATTAAATGTATTTTCCAAGTAAGTCATTTTCTGGTCTGGTCTTTGTTTTGAAGCATGCTGCACTGTGATATAGAGAGTCTTTATCAGTGAGTGATACATGAACCTGTAGATAGAATAGAACTCATTTGACAAAAAAAAATTTAATTATCAGTTATGATCACAGATTTAAAAAGTTTTACTGAATTAATGCTTATTTTTTTAACAAACTGATTTAAAAACCCATGTGTGTCACCCAACTTGTCCCAGGATTATATTTAACACCACAGTTCAAACCAGTTGGTCCATATCCAGATGAGTATTTTTGATGCATTACATGACAGTATGTGATGAGACACAGAATCTGTGAAAAGATTGATGTCCTCCATGAGCTACTATTGCCATCTGAAGAAATGCAGCAAAAACAACCAACTAGAGCCAAGAGGAGGGTTTTGACACTGTCAATCAACCTCTTGTACTCGATGCTCAATATACTAATGAAAGAGACACAACTTAGCGTTACAGGAAGACTGTTTATTCAGTTACCGGTGGTCATGCTAACAAGCGTTAGCATTCAGGACAGGTTATGTTAGATGCAGCATTGCAGAGAAAACGGGGGATGTGCAGGAGAGGGGAAAGCAGTGCCATATGGATGGTGATTGACAGCAGTAAGACCCTCCTCCTGGTTCTGATTGGTTTCTAGTTTCTTGATGTTTTTTGTTTCTTTTTTCACAGATTTGTTTCACACCGCACTCATGGTGACAGTTTAAACAAATGTAAAAAAAAAAAAATTGAGAGAGAATAAAAGTTACATACTGAAGCTTTACGTATCTTTTACTGTGTGAGATTATAAAACCTCTGGTTCACCACCGCCCCCAAGGTTTATTAAGTTTTTGAATAAATTTCAATTTAAAGTTTTCACTTTTCCTTGTTTTGATATTTGGGAATTTTTTTCTGTTTATTCGAGAAAAAAGTCTGGTCCTCCAGTGGCAGCAGCCTCTACATTCTCTGTTTCATCACACTTGAATCATGGGTCATCAGAGTTCTGCAGAACTTGACCTGCCAAGGAGCAAATCAGTCACTTGATTCAGGTGTGAACACAAACAGTTTCAAACATTGCCATTAGGGGGTGCAATACACAAAGAATTTATTTTTACAGCCAGTGTGTGTGAACACACAGCTTGTGTGTGCATGTTCCTCATTCTGTCTGGGTGCTTTCATTTGGGACAGCAGTCTGTGCTCCAGGTTATCTTTACAAACAGTCAGGAGTTCCTCAAAATATGATCACAAAAAGTCATGCCGGGCTTTTCATTTGTTCTGCAGTGCAGAATATAAGCAACACCAAAAAATGACAGCATGAGAGGCTTTGTCTGGTTTTTCACCATTTGGTTGACAGGAAATGCTAAGATTTCACAAACGGAGCCCTCCTACGTTCAGCAGGAAAACCTCCCTGCATTCCTTAGATGACCAGAAGCTGCAAGACAGATGAGGCTGAGTGAGGGCAACAGAAGAAAAAGTCACAGTTCAGTGAAACACAGTTCAATAAGAAAATCAAAAGAGAGGAATAAGTGTTGTATCACAAACAGAAAACTTTTCCCCGTTAGTGTTCTGACCTACGGGTCCATGATGAGTTCAGTGTTCAGCCATATCAGTGATGAATAATTACACATAGAGGAAAGTCTTCTCTGATTCATGTAAACCACATTTAGATTCTAGGTGGCTTAAAGAAAAGGTCAACCCTTCCATCTCATGACTCTCCTCTACATTGTCTGTCTAATGTGATATGTGACTAATATCACAGTCAATGCGCTGCAGCCCAACAGCAGTTGTAGTAAATATGTTTAACCAGATTTGACACTTTCTTTTCCCAGATTTGACACTTTACATTATAAGTGACAATATAATGTAAAGTGATTTTAGTTTGCATCTCAATCCAGGAGGGCACAGATGTCCAAGTCAAATCTGGTCCACCAGAACTATTTTTGTTTCCCTCTAAGCCTCAAAGGGCCACAGAAATGCAACTTCAAGATAACTGTCATGAACTTAAATATTATTTGATCAGTCAAAATAAATCGATTTTCATTAGTTTAGGCTGAAAGGGCCAAATTACATCAAAATGAAAAGATGTTAAATATTAAATAGTACAGATTGAATACAGAGAAAGCTAGGACACTAACAATTTGTTAATGGACAATTTTATTCATATATTCTGCCACAACAAGCCATTTGAGCACCTTTATGATCTTGATTTGGTCCAGAATGAAACCAAGTTTGAGACCCTGCAGTAGGCAGACAGTTTAGAACAGTTTTTAGATCAATTTTGGTACTGTTTAGGAAAGTTTTGGAGTTTTGGAACACTTTGGTACAGTTTTTGGACAGTTTAGGACTATTTGGAGCAGTCTGAGGATAATTTTGGGACTGTTTTGGAACAGTTGAGGACAGGGTGAAACAGTTTAAGACAGTTTTGGAACAGTTTAGGAGAGTTGGGGAAAATTATTGAATGGAACATAAATGGAGAGGATTTGAAGATGAATAGATTGAAACGCTTAGAATGATTCAAACAGTAAAGACAATGCAAAAACCTGTAGAAAATCCTAGAAGTTGCTTGCAAAGGGTCACAGAATGTCAGCCTACAATAGAAGGAAAGTGTGGATTCCTGTTTTGAACAGTGTTGGAAATGTACAATAAGGACCTGTATGCTGCTTTTAGTCCACATCACACCACCAGAGCTCCTGCCTACATCTCATACATAAACCTTTCTCTTTTTTTAAGTGAAGATCAAAAGATTCTGTGGAGCTTCAGTGTTGCATCCTGTGTCAGGAATGCCTTTGAAGCTGCACACCCTAAAAACCTTTTGAGGTAGACATGTTGCACACATAAACTCACATCAGAGAAGAACCAGAAGACAAGCAAGCTTTCAATGTTGAAATTTCATTCTTATTTAAATTCATTTCATAAGAAGCATAAAAATGGTCAGAAAACTATTTTTTTCCCATGTAGATTTCTGTATTATAAGAATTTACATGCTGGACGATGCTCAGAAACAATCAGAAATACACTGAGTCAAATTAAAATGAAGGTTGGCTACAGTCAGGGGATATTGTGACAGATACTGGATTAGTTTCAAACAAGGATCCCTCCAGAAAAAGCTGTTTTTCAGCTTGTTCTGCAGAGATCTTGTTTGAGATGCTACTAATAAGATATCAGACAATGAGTGGATTACACTGATCAGGTTTATGTAAACTTTATAAATATTTGATATTAAAAGAGTGAAAAGTACTTCTGTCAAACTTTGTTCTGTTCTTGTGTGAGTTTCTGAGTCAGATGTTTAACCTCGTTCTACCTGAGAACCAGATGATGGGCAATTTTACATAAAATGTTGCATCATTTTATGCAACATTTCCAAATCCCTAAATCCCAATGTGAAAACTGAAACAGCTTCTGAGGTTCATACCACAATGTGAAACTCTTATCACCAAAAACCGCAAGATAATGGTTCCACCATGTGGGGATGAGCGTCTGCCTTTACTGATAGAAACCAAAGTTCATTCTGCTGTTTTCAGCCACTTGACCCAACTCTGATAGAGTCAGCCGACGACAGCGTAAACATCCTTTAGGTCACCGACTTTGGATTCACCAGCCAAAAGCTGATTTGTTTGGATCCTGTCTCTCTCTCTCTCTCTCCATCTCTGTGCTGCTGCTTTATCTTGACACAGAGTTTCTTGCTGTCTGTTTGTGTGATTAACAGTCGACAGTATTGGACCCAGATGCTCTGAATTCCACTCCTCCTTCCTAATGAAAACCGTCCCTCCTCACTCAGTAGTGAAAAGGACAAACACGATGCTGTGCTACACTTTAATTAGTTTTTCCCATGCAAATGATTGTTGTTTGTTGAACCTGTGCAGTTATCAATCTCTAATTCATATGAATTATTAGAGTGTAAGACTGTCTGTGCTAATAATTCCACAGCTGTTTTCACACATGCACTTTACAGTTTTCTACTGATGTGCTTTATGAAGCACAACAGAGGAATGCAAAGTCTGTAGACTGACCACGAGAGCATTGACAGTGCAGCCAATACCTGGCCAAGCACCCAAACTGACAGCCAATCAGAGAGGCCGCTGAAAGATGTGCAGGGGTCCAGAGCTCAGGTTGACAGGACAACTGTTCGGTTGGCTGTCGCAGCGCCGATGTGGTCACATGAGCGCAAAGCAGAATTTTTGGTCCACATTTAGAAACGGGATCTGGAGCTTCCCTTCATCTAACTAACCATAAGAGATGTTCTGCCAAGTGCTTGTAATGCCTCACACCACATGGACACTTCTTTTATAACCATTACTGCCAGTTGGATACATGCCATCTTCTTGCAAATCCAAACATTTGTTTACCAGCCTTTGCCTGTTGGAGGATTTCCGCCACACTCTGTCACTGAGGCCATTCAGGTGGCCTCAGTGTTTACCACATTGATGCACATCGTCTGAGTTTCATTTGAAACAAACGGTCAGTTCCTCACTGGTCTGAAGCATCTGCTGTCATGTTGCTACAACATTTTGGTCTGCACTGTTATGTCGCCTTCTTTCCAGAAACTTTGCTCGTCTTCATTCCATTTCTCTCGCAATAAAAAGTCAAACCACACATCAAAATTTATGTGCAAATATTGAACATAAATCAGAATGTCTTCATGCTCCTGTCATGAGATTTTCAGTGATCCTCTGTTGCTCAAAAAATGAGTTAAAAACACACTTTTAATAAAGCTGTTTTTATTTATTCATTTATTTATTTATTTTGCTTGTGTACAAACCTGCTTTGAGTAAAATCTATTTTTTTGTTTTGTTTCTTGTGACCTCTGAGGTTTTTCTGGGTTTTTCTTCAGGTGTGAAAAGTATTTTTCCACCACATATTTCTACTGATTTTGCTTTTATGTAAAAACTATTTTTAAGTAAAGATAAATCAACCTTAGCTAATGTAGAACACAGCTTTTAAATGTTTTCATTCTGGCCTTGTGTAATATTGAGCTGAATGAATGTGATGATAATGAATCACGAAGAAACTGCCCTGAATGTGATGAGCTCATTTATTGAGTCAGTCTAACATGCCACACCCAGGGCTGATTATTGAGAGATCAGAAATTACTTCAGGTGAACTAGTCTGGCTACATGAAGTAGGTTACAAATCTCAAAAAGCAAAACATCTGGCACAAAATCAATAATATGTCTGAAAAAATAAACATCAAATCAAGTCAAGTTTACCTGTAGCACATTTCAGCAACAGGGCAATTCAGTGCTTTAAAAAACATAACACAGCAACCTATTATGAAATAAGCAAAAAACAATATGTTTTGTAATATTCCATTATCAAAATGATCAAATATACACCAAATATATTTTTCAATGTTCCACTTAATAGGAATCAAAGGTAACTCTAAGTGGCTAAGATTTTTTTCAGCTGTTTTACAGTTTTCTGGAAGTTTGTTTCAAATATGTGGTGCATAGAAGCTGAATGCTGAATGCATGTTTGGTTCTGGTTCTGGAACCAAACATGGAGAACCTGTCTCCAAACAGGAGACCTGTGTGGTGGACGTTTACACCACCCTGCTGCCCTCTGGGAGGCGCTACAGGGGCATCAAAACAAAAACGGACTCTAAATGAGTTAGCACCCTGAACACTCACGTACACTAATTATGGTTACACATGTATGTGTGTATATAAATCAAGTGGATTAATATTGTAAATAAAGTAAATATCACTTGTCTTTTCTTGCTTTATATTGTACATGTTTCATACATTGTTTGTACTGTTGGAGCTGACTTTTAATCTCATTGTACATGAGACAAACAATAAATTCAATTCAGAATATTGGTATCTGTATTGGAAGTGGAAGCAGTGGATCGGTGCATTCTCAGTTGCGGTGTAGACAGTTTTCACAGTGGACCAGATTGGTTCTGACAACTTTTCCCAATAAATGAAATTGTGTGTATTCACTCAGGCTGTTTTATTCTGATAGAAAACTCTATTAAATATTCTGAAACATTTAAGTGTGACAAAGAAACTAAAACAAACTGTCCACACACACATATGGGGGTGTGTGTAGAGGGAGGGGTGTACTGGAGTGCGGCCAGTAACTCTGCAGTGTGTGAACATACATGATCATTCCTGTTTTGTGTCATTGTGCCTGGGATAGGTCACTAACCTCTGGAGGGTGGAGTTATCTCTTTCCCAAAGCCCCCGCCCCTCCCCCCGCAGCCCTAAGGAGGATTAAAAGGGGACATAAATTAGTGAGCAAGAGAAGAAAATTATACGTATTCACAACAGAGTTTACAAAGAAGAAGAGGTTGTGACCTCTGGGAGGGAACATGACTGTAAATGAAACTCTCTCCTCATTACACCCAAACCCTGAGAGTGGGGTTTGTGTGTAAACCTCTTGGCTTTGGCTGCCGACTCAGAGACAGGCTGCAGAAATTCCTCCCAGAGGCCTCTCTGCTCCTGACATATTAGCTCTCCTCCAGCTCAGCTTCCCAGACCTCCCCTCCTCCTCTAATGTCAGCTTTGGGTGAAGTTATTTCCACATTCCTGGACCCTGTAACAATCGGTCAGCGAACAGGAAGAGTGTGCTGATTTCACAATCATCCGCCGCTCTCATTCATCATTATCTGACATGTAAGAAACAAAAAAAGAGGAAAAACAGTAGGATGAAGTTGATACAATGGGGAACGGCATTCGAATGTCTCCTCATATTTACGAGAACATGAAAAAGTGCTTCAGAAACATTGATGTACTCATCTTTTCTCATCACTCTGAGGAGTCAAGCACCTTTTTAACATGAGTAGAGCTGTGAGCTAAGCTGGTTTGCTAAATCACTCCTGATTTGACACTCCACCCAAGCTTCCTCTCTTGCCTCCAAATGCTGCTTAGAATTGGCCAGGAATCTCTCTTTTTCTTAATCTTCCAACCCCTTGCATCACATGCATTAGGGATCATAATGTTATGACTTACAGATGCATTGTGTAACCAGATAGAGCTGAAAATCAAGTGTGAAGCATTAATGGTATTCAGTCCCCATTGAGATTAACTGTTGACGTCTTCAAAACTACAGAAAACAGTTTTCCATGCAGGAGTCCAACCTGGCCAAAACAAACCAGCTGGAACCGCCATGCTGGTCTCCAAACGGGACGTTATTTATGGTTTACTAGTTAAGGGAAAGAAAAGAGCTGTATCATGAAAACTGGGCTTCCCTCTTCAGTGGGCCTGGAATGTAACACGATTTGAAGTGAATGTTGAGGGAGATAAAAATGGAGAGTCTGGGTTTTCTCTCCTCTGGATAAGCTTCACATGTTTCGTAAGATCACAAGCACCAATAAATCTGGCCCAGGTTTTGGGAGATCAGTGATACTTACATGTGAAGCCGATCTTATGCTCTAATCTTATCTTCCGTCAATGGTCTAAAAATCACCCCCAGCCCTCTTCTGCTCTGCTGTGTGAGAGTTTTGTCTGAGAGGCCGACACCACCAGGTCATGTCTAAAAGTACCTTGTTAACCCACCATTGCCAACTAAGCAACTTTCTTGCTGTATTTAGTAACATTTCAGACAAAAAACACCAGTATTGGCTGACCTCAGAGTTGGCAGGTCAGGCTACTTAAAGGTGATCGGCCAGACAGCTGCAATCTGTGCAAACCTCATTATTTATGTACAATTTGATTTCTTGCTTGTTTATCAGCGACATCAGACATTCAGATGCTTCAAGCCTTGCTTCTGATCATGAGACATGAGATACAAGCTGCTGGAATCTTGAGACGAGGTGAGTGTTCCCATCACCAGACCTCAGATCAGGGTAATATCTGTCAGACTGAAAGTAACCTGAAAAAATGAACAACCTTTATGTTGTGTTGGATGTTGAAGAAGGACTCAAGAACACTGGGCCGAGATATCAAGTGGATTTGGAGGTTTAATAAAAAGTAAAGAGCAAAAAAAGAAAATCACAGGGAACGCAGGGAGTCAGAGTAGAACAAAAAAAGGAACCAGGAACAGAAAACCAGCAGAGATCCAGGGACGCAACGGGTGATCACAGAAGGATCACAGCAAAGAGTGACTGAGAATGAGTAGTATGGGAGCTTGAATATGGAACAAGGAACAGATGATAATTAGAAACAAGTTGCAGGTGTGAGGAGGGAGAGACAGAGAATAACTTAGGAAAATAATAAAACTAAAGTCACTAAAGGACTGAGCTAAGGTAAAACTGAGACAAAGCTGATCTGATCAAAGTACAGAAAATAAGGAACAAAGAAATAATGTGGAACTAGACTCAATAAATCAAACCCTCAAACAACTAAAAACAACCCTGGACCTGACAAAGCAGGCATTAAACAAACTTTCCATTAAGGCTAAATTTTGATTTTATTTATTTTTCTATTGGTGCGATGTAATTTACTCTAAGTGGGAAATCATTATAATAAACACAAATAAAGGCTTTGAGGGCTATCTGTGTATAATTATCTACATAATGCGTTTCATTGAGTGAAAATGGTTCATGAAATAAATTGACATTTCAATATTATTCTTTCTTATTGAATAGGTCTGTATGTGCCCTCAGTCCTCGGTCGTGGCTCCTTTTGCCTGACAGCTGTAGTTCATACTGGATAGTGCAGACAGGGTGCTGAAATGCTTCAGTGAGCTTTTCCTTCACAATCCGGTAGCTTGTGTGCCTTTTTCTACCACACGTTTACCTTCTGCTCAACTTTCAAACGTATAGGGTTTACTATTTTATTTATCGAGAATATTGTATTTTACTGTTAAACAATAACACGAGTCATCAGTCAAGCATTCCATGTCGGGTTGTCCCTGACAGCAGGTGGATTTGTCCCGGACCTCCTCCCCGCAGCTCCCGCCTCCAGATGTTGGGGCTGCTGACTGCTCTGCTCTCCATTTCGCAGCGGGCGGACTCTCCCTCAGACGCTGAGCAGCTGACGGGACTCGGGACCGTTGGAATATTTACTCCCACTGCTTTTCTCAACACTCTGCCCGGGTTAGGTTGTTTAAGTCCACGTCGTGAGTTAGTATGACCGCTGTGATGGCGGACGGCTGTTTTCTGACGGCGCTGCAACCGAACTCCTCCTGTACCGCCTACGTGCTGCCCTCGGACGGGCAGTCCGCGGACCCGCTGGCCAAAGTCCGGAGGGTCCAGGAGCAGGTCCGCATGCGACTGGCCGAGAGGAAGTCCTCCTCGCTGCCCAGGCTGAGCAACTCACAGTTTGGGCCAGCAACAGGTGAGAGCAGGCTGCTGGAGAAGTTCCCGTCCCAGTGAGGGGAACCGGTCCGTTACTTGTGTAGAACTGGGGTTTGGTGTAACCTGCGAACATCAGCCGCTCAGACACTCTGGAGTCCTTCTTGAATGGAATGGAGAAATCACTTATTCAAACAATAAAAATGAAAATAAAACTCAGCAAAATGCAAGAAAAAACTGGAAAAGTATGGGAAAACCAAACCTTCATTTTTTATTATTGGTTCAGTATAATCTTTAAAAAGAGTTTTGATTTATTGTTGTTTCCATAAAATTCAGTTAATGTTAAAAAAAAAATAATAATACAGCTGGCATTATCTGAAAAGTTACTATTTCAAATATTTTCTCCTCTGTTCCACAAGAACAATAAGTATCAGTAAATTTGAAAATATGATCCAATATATTGTAACCTTGTGGAGTTCAGTGATATAAATCAGTAAGTCAGAGGCGTCCTGGAGAAGCCTGTTTCAGATGGGAATGTTTGTCCAGAGCAGAATTTAAATGCTGTGCCATACAGTCACAGTCAGACAGTTACATGAAAAGGACATAAAAAATACATTTTCCATCCTCACTTTTATTGTTATCGCAATAGTACAACAACATATCTTCTAAGTCAACACCGACCACTGTTCTATTCAGAATCCAGCTATAACTGAAAGTTAAGTAACCCAATTACTACTAAAAGGAATAGAATAGGGACATACACACACACAGAGTGTTTATATAGATATATATGCAACTATCAGATTTGGATCAGAGTTATTCTCTATTCTCTGGGGGACTGATCCAGTGCTGTGGTTGTGTTGGCCGCCGCTACATTTTATCTCCTGACACTGCATTGCAAACTGTTGATAATCTGCATTCAGGCCAGCAGTAGCTGGGGAATTTTATTTGGTCTAAATTGAAAACAGATTCTATCCTAACATTGTAGGGAAAAGTCCTGACTGAAACCTTTATAGGCTCCCACCCTTTGCTTTGTCGCTCTGCTCGTTTTTTTCCATTGCCACATTGTGTATTCTGCATTGACTGCTGATCCACACCACTTAAACCACTGAAATGTTCTTAAGCACAGCAGCACAAAATGTTAAGATTGAGACCCAGGAGAAAAGAGAAAGTAAAACTGCATGTCATTTATTTGTATCTTGCAGGAAAAATAAAATCTTCTGGTTTTCTTATTTTGGGAACAGTTTCAGGTGAACGTAAGACAGAATTAGAACGTTTCTTCAGTTCTACAAAACAGCCGAAAAGGACAGGATTCAGGAGTTGTTGAGTTTTCACTTGAGAACGTTTCTGCTCTGAGTTTCTCAAGGAGCATAAACACAAAGAAAACCCAAAGCTGAACTTGTCACCTGGGTTACATGGACTTGGAAACTTGACTTTTATTGGACAATCTGTATTTCACGTAACAATGCAGTCTTTGTAGAGTCCCAGTAACATCTCAACAAAGAGACTACACAGTGTTGGTTGGAGATTTGATTCAGCCAAGATCAGACATTAACATAAAATTGATGATGTGGAATCCTGCAGATTCCTCTGTTCAGTTCAGAGTTGAGTGTTTAGAAAATACCAAATATGTTCTGAGCTTTGAAATTCCAGTTCTATGCTTTCTATGTGACTTTTGTGTAAATGAGACCAAACTTATAAAAGTCACATCAGATGACGTTATATGTATTTGTTGACCTTTAGAAGACCAGGGGTTTTATTTCCTTTGTTTGTCTCTTCTTGTGGAAAGTCTAATAATGGCTGCATACATTTTCAAAGATCTTCTTTTTTCCATAAAGTTGTTGTGTCTTTGGTAGAGACACTTTGCCTGTTGGTGCCTGACAGCCCCTCTCCTATGTCAGTCTGCCCAGGGCAGCTCTGGCTGTGACACATCAGTGTGTGAGTGTGTGTGGGAGTGACTGGATGTAACATAAAGCGTTTGGGGTCATCTGGACTTGATAAAGAGCTTCACAACTACAGGCCACTTACTGTTGAACCTCATGACGGTCTTTTCTGAAGAAAACTAGAAATCAGGAAGGACAAAATGTCTCCACACTTTCCTGATTCTGATAAAGCAGATGCTGATAGAACTATGTGGCTGTTTTTTACTAAAATTCCTTCCTCTGATCACCAACAGTTACATTTATACAACATGAACTCATATCAAAATGAAATGCAGTGCCAGGGGAGAGAAGAACTAATCCTAGCTGAATGTTGTGCTGTCCCCCGTTACTTCCTGTCCCCATGTTACCTGTCTGTGCTGTTTGAAATTAACTAAGAAAAAGGATTATGTTTTATTCTAACTGTTTCATTGAGAATTGAACTGTTAAAGAGGTGAGAAGAGGCTTGTTTGAATAAACAAGGCTCTTCTCAAGGCAAAGTTAGGAACTAATCAGCTATTGGAAAATGTAAATTATGAATAATTGTCTTTTCAAGACAAACTATTTACAGATAAGAATGTCCTGTACCTTTAATCCTTGTCTTGTGCAAATAATTCGATTAAAATCAGGACAGCATAATATTCTGATAATCATCATCAGATTGAATAAAAAAATCAAAAAAAGGAAAATAAATGTAAAAATATATAATAAGAATCAATGAATTCATTCATAATTCAGCAAAAAAAAACTTTTATCGAAAATATTTTTATTCTAAATTCAACTTTGGATTGTGAACTGTTTGATGAACACAGACTGATTGTTGAATGTCTTTAAACATACCTAATCATATGTATATGTATGCATAAGAAGGTAGTGATACAGTAATATCACTGCCTGTAGGATGGTGATATTACTATGTGCCATTCTAAGTTATTTCAGGTTTATTTTTACATGTTTTGGTTCTGAGTTATTCACAACATCTTTATGGTGAAAACTTATATTAAAGCTAATTTGGCAACATTTCTCAAATTCCACAGAATAAACCTGATCTGTGACATCATCACATCATTTTTATTGATTATTGGTTCTATTCTTATTTGTTCAATTATACTTTTTGTTAGTTTTAATTAAATATTAAAGGCTATAAATAACTTCATAGCTTCCATTTTCTGCTAAAATGTAAATAAAAAACGAGAATTGTATTTTTGTCCAAAAGTGGCATCCTAAAACGTTGTCTTAAAATAATTTATTTGGAGACAACTGTGTCATTTCCTGTCAGAAATAGTTCGTATTTGAATAAAAGTAGATTTAGATCTAAATCTGCCAGTGGTATGAATAACTTTGGGCTTAATGGTTGCCATGGCACTAAAGCCAACAGAGTAAAGAGCTTGGATGGCAGTAACCCACAGCTACAGTGTAATAAATAATGTATTTGGAGGGATAATCCCATTTCAGCGTCAGCGCCCTGATTCCCAGACGCAGCCGTACCAGGCTGCATGCTGGCTTTGCTGACGGCTGCTTTCCCAGTCCAGACTGGGAGGTTGGGAAGGAAAAGGACCATCAAGTCCTGAACAAGTCTACAAACAAAAACTGGGTCATATTTGTTAGTACAAATGTTCTATTTTAACTGTAAACAGAAAATACACCCTGATTTTAAATCAGATGCATGGTCTGGTGTACGAGGTTCTGAAATTGTTCTAACTAACCTCAGATTCACAAGGTGACAGTGCTGCCAACTGCACCACTGTGCAGCTTCTGTAGAGTATCTTATGTTATTTTGCATGAAACAAAAATGAAGTCAAAATGAAAAACAAAGTGCAGTTGATGAAACTGTCAATAAGTATGTAAGACCATAAAATATTAAGGGTGTGTTCTTCATTCTGACTGTATTTGATCATATTTTGATGCTTCATCTGTTTAACTTGCAACAATTTGGCAATAACTTGTTTTGAGCAAGGCTGCTAAAGGAATAGCCCATAAGGCAGGGCTGCCCAAAGTCTGTCCTGGAGGGCCAGCATCCTGCATGTTTCAGTTCTCTCCCTGGTAATACCAACAACCTCTTCAGCATGTCAATGTTCTTTTTAGGCCTTCCAACGATCCATCATTGGATCCAGTTGTGTTAAATCAGGGAGAGAACTAAAACATGCAGGAGGCCGGCCCTCCAGGACCCACTTTGGGCACGCCTGCCATAAGGCATTGGAATATTCTAACCACTTTAGGTAACAGAATACAGGCTGCAGGTCAACTCAGATTCAAATTTCCGCGACTGATAAAGAAATAAGCCAGGATTAAAATTTTGGCATTTCATTGTGTGTGAAACATCCATGTACCTGTAGGCTAAAACAGTTTGTCTGATGAAGCAGCTTCCTTCTCCTTGGATGTCTCCAGAGATCTAGTAGATTGACAGTGTGATATTAGATCTTGAACCCCAGAGCAGCTGATCATGTCAGCTAAACTCACTGCTCAGGCTTCTACTGCACTTAAAAAAGCAAATATGATTATTTTGGATTGATAATATTGTTGCAGTCTTTACCAGTAATACTGCATCCTGTCCAGGTTGTCATGGGAATAAACAGTTCTTTCCTGCCCAGAACAATGCTGTCCTAACAGTGATGTTTACAGACCAAAAGGCTGCTGAGACCTTTAAAGGGACGTATAAAGATCAATAAAATCCAGTTTTGTTTTTTTAAACAGTTTCTTTTTTTATTTCCATTTCTTTTACATATTTGTTAAATTTATCACCATTTTGTGACTGTATGATAATATGGGGCAGATAACCTCCTGCAGCCCCTCCCTGAACTATTAATGCCATCTGAAGAAATGCAAAAACAACTAATCAGAGCCAGGATGCGGGTCTTAGTGCTGTCAGTGACTCTTGTGTATGCGCTGTTCACTGTGGTGAGGGCAGAGACACAACTTAACAGCTCCATGGAAACTGTTTATCTGCCAAAAACGGTGGCCATGGTGACAGCATTCAGCTGTCAGGAAGAAGCTGAAGCAGAGCAGAGATCAGTGGGTGGAGGGGTGAGCAGCATGTACACATGGAGGATTGACAGCAATGAAACCCTCCTCTTGGCTCTGATGGTTGTTTCTGACTTCGAGGTGTGTTTCTGTAGTCAGCACTGGGACAAGATTTGTTCACAGATCAATTTTTTAACATATTTTCTATCTCGTGCTATACCATGACAACATGGTGACAGTCTTAACAAAAATATAAAAAACATTTTAGGTTTGGATGCCTGCATGCTTCCATCAGTAATCAGAATATTTTATGGTCTGGAAAATTCGGTAGAGCATTTCTACCACCAGCTGGACTCTCACAGGACCAACCCTACTGCCTAATGTGGAATCACAGAAGTGTGATGACAAATATGATGCTAATGCTTGTTGCTAGCAGTGATGCTTTCCTGTCTCCTAATCAGTGGACTGTGTTGTGTGACTCAGTAGCTCCACCCTAACGTACCGTATCGTCAGAAGAGCTACAACTGAACAGGGCTCAGAAATGTTGCAGCACTGGTCAGTTTTCCAGGAGGACTCCAATTCTGGAGAGCAAATAAAGAACCTTGACATTAATCTGTGAAACCACAGGTCACTGAGGTGAGGCAGCTCCTTCACTGTGATTTCATCATAATTCACTGCTGACCAAAAGTCATTTTTACTTGTTTTTAAAGATAAATAACCCTTCAGTAACACCTCAGCAGACATCAATAATGCATTTTACTACATGTGTACTATAGGAGGAAAAAAGGCTTAGCAGAGGAATAGACAACGATGAAGCTCATTCTGAAGTGAGAACGCTGCCCTGCCTTAACTTTAGTGATCACCTTTGTTTGCTGAACATTCCTTTCCAATCTCCTCTTGACAACATGCTGTCAGAATCTATTTTAGACCTTCCTCTTGTTCCACCAGTAGTCTTAATTCATGCCTTAATCAGAATGGTAAAACATGACAGGACGACAGGGAGAATGTAAAATGTTATAGCAGTTATTTGAGTTTTCTTCTCATGCAAAAAGAAGCTGGTTTTACTTTATTGGTGGTTAAAAAGATTTAGATGTAAAACTCCAAGTTCCTTTAATTCTTAGGTATGAGAAATCCAAACTATCTGCACAGAACTACACCAGTACAACAGCTATTATAATAGAAACCAACACAGTTTATAAACTGTGGTGTTAGGAAAATCATGAGTGCCATTGGTTTTCAAAGTTCTGCTCTTGACACCATGATGACATGCTGGTTGGGTTAGACCAGTGCTTCTCAATTCCAGTCCTCAGGCCCCCCTGCTTTGCATGTTTTAGATGTGGCTCTATTCCAGAACAGGTGATTCTAATCATTGCATGATCATCAAGTGCTGCAGAACCCTGTTAATCACCCATAGATTCAATCCAGGTGTGTGACAGGAGGGAAAAACCTAAAACATGCAGAGCAGGGGGGCCTGAGGACCGGAATTGAGAAGCACTGGGTTAGACTGAATAAAACTTATAGTAAAACAACATTACTGTTTCACACACAAGCTATACAAGTTAAATAATACTCTATATAGACATCTATAAAGATATAAATATATGTATAAGCGGTGGTCTCGACATCTAAATTGCTTTAAAAGAGATTTTTAAGTAAATTAAGAGACCACACACACTCAAATAGTTAAAATCAAACACAAGCAAATAAAATTGAGAATAAATGATCAGATAATCATTACTGAGTAAATTAAAAGTCTGCCCTGCTTAACTCTCAGAGCGTTAGTTTGGTGAGCTCCTATCCGTTAGGATTTCAACAAAAGTTGAAATCAGCCATTCTACTGTAAGTTTCCTACAAGTGAAAATATTTCAAAATGGCAACCAACCTGCCCAGGTCTGGACATTCAACCTGGTTCAGTTCTAGTGCAGAACACAAGATGCTAAAAGAAATATCTAAAACCTTTGAGGTTCGTGTCAGAACCTACAGCTGGTTACCGCCTCTGCTGATGTGGAAGTTCATACTTGTACAATCACAAAGAGACAAGCACAAGTTTACATGTGAAAACAGACCAACGTTTGCCAGAGAGAAAAGCTGGACTTTGAGATAATGTTATTTGGACAGATAAGTGAAAAGTGGAATGATTTCTAGGCTGGAGCAGATGTTTGGCATAAACCAAACTCAGCATTCCAGAAAAAGATCTGCATACTAGCAGTGGATGTGTCACCATCATAAAATCCACCATAGATTCTACCCTGTATCAGAGAGATCATCTGTACAAAACTGGACAAAACTGGACCCTGAACATACCAGGACTAGCTGAGAATGTAAATGAAAGACCTGGAATGGAGTCAGTTCCCTCAGACATCTCTCAGGTGAAAAGGAGAAATATGACAAACCTTCTTCAGACCAACATAGGCTGGAATCTCTGAAGTTATTACAACCAAAGGTGAAAGCACTAGCTAATAGGCCTGGGTAACGTTTTCCTCAAGTAGAAAATACATTTATGTTTTCTGTCATTGGCTTAATAAATCAAACATGTTGAACCATATGTATTTGCCTGTAAATAATTCCCTCTACTTCCTAGATATAATTGGTACAAAACATTGGACATTGATATAAATTAGATATGTAATAGGTTGTACTAATTTAGTGTGCATTCAGTGTGAATTCATACTAAACAGGCTGGAATTCCAGTCCATAGGTCCAGGATGTTAGGTTTGTTTGGGGAGCACAGAAGTGAACTCTGGTCTGGGTTCAGTTGAAGTGAACTGTGGTGTGGTTTGAATGAATGTGAATGGCAAGTAGACTGGAGGACACACCAAAGTAGGAAGTGAACTAAAACAGAGTGAATTCTGGGTAATACAAGCAAAACAAGAGAGCTGGTTGATTAGTTTGTCTGGCGAGCTCAATTAAAGGAAATCTACTTAAGAAGGATGTTCCACATTATTAAGCAGGCCACATGTTTCAAGCAATATGGGAAAGAGAAAGGATCTCTCTGCTGATGAAAATCATTAAATGGTGTAGAGCCATATGACAAGGTATGAAAACATTACATATTTAACAAAAACTGAAGCGCTATCGTACTGTGGAGAGATTTGTGGCTGATTCAGAACAAAGATGGGTTTGTACAGATAAAGTTTAATGAGGAAGGTTTCTGTTAGACAAATTCATCAGATTAAGAGAGCAGCTGTTAAAATGCCCTTACAAACAGTTATTTGAAACTGCTGGAACCTCAAGGTGGAGGATTCTCCAGAGGCTTGCGGTGCATAAACCTATTATTCGGCCACCCTTAACCAGAACTCACAAGCAGAAACAGTCATAGTGGGCCCCACTAATCTTCATGTAGTCATACATGAAGATTAATTTTCAAACAGACTTGTTCATTGATGACTGCTGTGTAACCCTGGATGGTCCAGATAGACTCAGTAGTAGATTGGTGGTGGACGGCCACCACGTCCCAACACGACTGTGATGTAAGCAAGGAGGTGGTGGAGTCATGCTTTGGGCTGAAATCATGGGAAGAGAGCTGGTCGGCCCCTTCAGAGTCCCTGAAGGTGTGAAAATGACCTCAGCAAAGTATATGGAGTTTCTGACTGATCACTTTCTTTCATAGTTCAAAAAGTAGAGCTGTACCTTCTGTAGCAAAATCATCTTCATGCATGACAATTCACCATCTCATGCTGTAAGGAATACCACTGTGTCATTGGCTGCATAAAAGGGGAGAAACTCATGGTGTGGTCACCATCCTCCTCTGACCTCAACCCTATTGAGGACTTTTGGAGTTTCCTCTAGCAGAAGATCTGAGGGTGGAATCCAGTTCATATTAAAACAGCAGCTCTGGAAAGGTTTTCTGACATCCTGCAAAGAAATTCAAGCAGAAACTTTCCACAAACTCACAAGTTCAATGGATCAAGAATTGTGCCGTGATATTAAAGAAGGTTCGATGTTAACTTGGAACTTGGTCTGTTAAGATGTTTTTGATTGAAATAACTTTTGATTTTAGTACATGTGACCACTTAATGGTGCACATTCAAAGAATGACTGTTTGCAGTTCTTTATAATCTATAAAATGTTTAGAAAATCTGCTGTGTATAATAATTTGGAACAGTGCATTTTGAGTTTTTTATTTTTGAAAAAAAATACAGTATTGTTCTCATGGGGAGCTTTGTTTAGTAAAATTTGATTTATACTGTAATAGTTCATGACTTGAAAATTATACTGACCATCATTTGCATTGAACATTTAAGAAAATCTGAGAAAATATCACTTGCATAATAATTCGGAACACAGTATAGAGCTAGCTAGTGGGAGAGACGGTTTGTGGTCTTTCACCAAAGACTAAAGAGAAATCTTACAACCACTAATCTCTGACGCCACATGTTTATGTTTAGTAAAGAGGGAAGTTGGCCTCAGTGTTTTCTTCAGAGATTTTTGTGCTACTTCCTTCTGTGGTTCTCGGTGCAGCAGCACCACCACAGGCGAGGAGGGAACATGTTGCTTAACATATTAGTTTGGTTTGACAGTCCAGTGTGAAATCATACTGCAGCAGCTTGAAAAATGCTGCAACTTTTCCAGCTGTTGCAGTTGCAGCAACTGCACATGCTGCAGTTTTGGGTCCCTTTGTCACATTGTTGCAGAAAAAATCTTGATAGATGGAAAAGAGGTGAATGCTGTCCTTAAATGCTAATGACTGACATCCAAAAGTCAAACTTCATTATTTAAACATCACAAATAGGATGACAAGCTAGAAGAAAGTCAGATTATATTTTGCTGAACTTTTCTTAAAAATAGATCACAAGTTTTTTGTTTTTTTTCTTCATGTAAAATGATTTGACTACACTCTCCTGTTGAGTCCCTCAGAACCTGTGTGTGATTTGTGTCATTAACTTGTTTGTGTAGTTATTCATATTTCTGCTCATGCTGTATTTCTGTGTTGGTGGTATCAGCTAGTTGTGATGTGGTGATGCTGATGTTCAGGCATGCAGCCCAGGGCCTCACCCAGCAGTATTTCCTCCCTCCTTCCTTCCAGCCTGCAGTATTTGTATTCTCTGTGTGTGCGTGTGTGTGTGTGTGTGTGCGTGTGTGTGTGTGTGTGTGCGTGTGTGTGTGTGTGTGTGTGTGTGTGTGTGTCTTGTGGTCTTTCCACAATTAACTCTCTCCTTCGTGTTGTCCTTCATGTGGTTGCAGTGAGCTGTTTGGAAAAGCGTTATGCTTTCTGTGTCCAGGGTGACATTAAAATGGGACCTGCAATTGCTCCATGCACTTCTGTTTACATGATGTCATCTTCCACACACACCCATACACAGCCTGGTTTCACGCTGAAAATGCTGTCTGTGTGGCACAGTCGGTAACACTGACACGTTGAATCCTAAGAGCTTTTACTGGATGCTTCACCAATCCGAAGATGTTTTGTATGTAAAGATGGCTTACTTAGTTTGTTCTTCCATGGACATTCCTGTTATCCTTGAACGGTGAAGCTCAGGCATGCTGCTGATTGTCTTGTTGTGAAGTCATGCTCTTGTTCTCCTTCCTGTACCCAGTAGAGCTCCATGTTCATTATTCTTGAGTGAACTGGTGTCTGGCTGGGTTATTCTTAGTCAAAATCACTTCTCACTTCTCCAGAGCCTTGCTAATGACCTAATTATTGTATTCAGGTGTGGTGCAGCAGAGGCACATCTAAAAGTTGCAGGACACTGACCCTCCAGGACTGGAGTTTGACATCACTGCTCTAGTTGAATGATTCCTCTCTGGTTCTTTCTGATCCTCCTCTTGTTGTCCCCCTCATGTTTGCTGTTGTGTTTTGTGTCTTTCCCATTTTTCCTGTAGCATCTTCAGTTTTTGTATATATTTTTTTAATTTTATTAAATATGCATTCCTTCACCACACCAAATTCCTATGCTTGACAGAAACATATAAGTAACAGTAACAGTGACAGTTTTGGCCTGGACACATCTACTGGCTACCATGAGCATTTGAGGAGCAATATCTGTCATTTGCATTCAGTTTTTATTTCTGCAGCCTCTGCAGTCAGTGTTTAGTTTATGTTTTGTATTGAAAGCAAATAAAATATTGCTGTGCCATGTGTCTTGTGCTTATATTTCCTTTCAGCTTTAGTAAAGCCTGATGGAGGATTTGGACAGTTGCTAATTTTCTAGGTGCCCCTCCTTAGAAGCTGTGACAGAGCTCCAGATAGTTGCAGTTAACACTGAATGAAACATAATTAATTGTTCTGTGATAAGAATGTTAAATTATTAGAGGTACTTCTTTTCCTGATGTCTCACATCTCATATACGGCACATGTACGCCACTGCTACAAATCCTACAGGAGTTCTACATTTAAGAACTATGTCATGCTGTTGCAGCCGTACGTACACTCTTTATAAACAAATACTCCAATTAGTTTTGAAATAATAAAATAAACATTTTAGTGTTTAAAAGTCATTAACTGCATTCCTTTAGTGAACTCTTGACCATTTGTAAAAAAGGAAGCATCTGCAGCTGAGCAATCCTTCTGGCACCAATATGAAAAGCTCACGGTTTTCTGCTGGACTGGACATCAGTTTTCATTAACTAATTACAAATGCAGCAAGAGGTGCTGAGTAGGAGATTTATTTTTTTTTCCACATAATTTGAACCAGCTGAAGCTAAAACAGCCTCTTGAAGAGTTCTGGGTAGAACTTATCAACAAACAAAGTTTTTTTTTGTTTTTTTTTTAATCTGAACTGCAAAATGTATATACATTTTTGTTCACTTTTGGCTTAGGTACTGCTCTGAGTGTGTTGTTCTTTCAGCAAAAGAACTTTGCTAAAGTCTATATGCTCCAATTAATCAGTTATTAAATTATCTCAATAATCGATTTGCTACAATGAGTCCGATGAATCGCTTCAACCTTAAATGAATTTGAATAATAATTATTTGTGAGCGCTCAAAGTGCATTGAAAAAAGTGCAGTCATTTAATTCAGAAATGTAGGAAAAAGAAGCAAATAATCAGCACCGTTCTGTAGATGTGAGCAGATGCAGTTAAATGCAGTTCAGTACCAACCTGCTTTCTGACAAGATTGGCTGATGGGATCATTTTAAACAGTACCTCAGTTTTCCTAACGATGTATGATGCTATGTGACATATTTCAAATAAATAACATGTGTTTTGCTCTTTCCTTTCTGTAGACTACATTCTTCCTGAAGTAAGAAGTTTCCCCCAGGCTCACGGCTTCAGTTCCAGATCCATGATCACCACACCCACTCGTCCCATGGCTGTGAGTACGAAGCTTCACATACCACCATGCCAAAAGCTATAAGTCTACAGGAATATTTATTAATAAAATTTCTAAATGATGCATTTAACATTCAACTATTTTAAAATGCCTTGAAAGAAATCAAGGTATGACATTATGTCACAGTATGAATACAAATGTGAGTGAATTCTTCTGGGATTTTATGGGACACTCCAGCACAAAGTCATGTATCACTGGAAGTAGTTTTTAAAACGCCTCTTCATTATTCTGTTTGTACACTAAAACTAAAACTTTAGTTGTACCAGCTTCAACAACTAACACAGAGGAAGGTCAGAGGTTAAGTTGTCGAGACGTTTCAATCAAGATTTGGTTGGAATAACAATATCCACTCTTTGAACACCTCAGAGAATTGTTCAGTTCATCATTCCATAGTGGAAACTGGAACATTTGCAAACCCACCATGACAGGATTTTCTACCTAAACTGACAGGCTTGGAGAGAATTAACTAAAAACTAGAAGTAAGAAGGTCTTTGGTAACTCTGGAGCATCTGCAGAGTTCCATCGCTGTTAACTGCAAGAGAAAGAGCCATGTGCTGTTGGCCAGAAGCAAAAAATATATAACTATTTGACCTATATATGTATCAAAACACAGTGTTCCCCTCTGATCCCATGATCCATCCTCTATACTGGGCAGAGAGAGGGTCAGAGTTAACTTGGCCACCCTGGTGCAAAATCTGTTTAAACCCTGAAACTGGGCAGCAGATTGACCGTTCAGCAGAACAACAAACATCCAGCCTGAGCTGCAGCGGAATGGTTTTAGATCAAAACATATTCACTCGTTCTAACAGTCCAGTCAAAGTCCAGATGAAAAGCTGACTGAACATTGTGGTGATTTGGTTCAGAAGATAGACAGAAGATTCTGTGTGTGGGTTTGCTAAGGCAGTAAGACAGAGCCTTGAAAGACCTGCAGCTGTGACTGTAGCGAAATGTCGCATCATAACGACGGGCTGAATAACCCACAACCCACACTATTCAGATTTCTACTTGTAAAGGCAAAGAGTGTATCTTTTAATGATTTTTTAATGTATAAAAAGATTTAAATGGTTAAATGAAAAATTTGCAGAATGTTTTTTTGTCCAAATAATCAATTACTAAGAATAAGGATCCAGTCATCTTGTGGTTTATTCAGATGCAACTTTGCTAAACTAACTTGTTGCCATTTTCAGGAGGCTTTTCTCTATCAGCCCTCTCAGATAAATTATACTTGTCAGACACTCTGAGGTTTAACAGCTGACTGAGTGATGTGAAACAGTCAGCATAGTGATTAGGATTAGGACTGATGTTCAGACTGGAGCTGAATCACACACAGACATGCGGTCATTCCAGTGCAGTGATGCTGACCAACACAGATCCCTGCAAACCATCAAAAGATAGTACGTTCCCTCAAGCCATAGATTCCCACAGAGTTGTATCTTAACTGTTTTCATTTTCTGCACACACTTTTCCTCCCACACACTTAAAGAAAAAAGAACAATGAGCAGGTATTGCGTAAGAGTTTCCTGCTGTTTCCAACAGGGTCAGGAGAAGCATGGAAGCTGTACTCTGCACAGCTGGGAACAAAGACTAAATCTAAACAGGATGCCTGACTACGCCTTTAACTGACCCGTCTAACAATACAGATGCCACAGTCAGCTTCCTGCTGATCAGCAACCAGTCTGTAATAAAAACTAACCATGCTGGTGTGTAGTTCACTACTATTAAGACCTGCTGAGTTTTTATCAAAAATATCAATCAATCAAGTTGATTTGTGGAGCAGAAGCAGTTCAAAGGGCTTTACATCATGAAAACACACAAACAACATAAACACATCATGCAGTCAACAATTGTGAAGCTAGTAACAGACATCGCATCTTGTCCATTTTTTAAATCATCAATACACATGAAGTATGTTGATCAGTGCTCCAATAATTAATTAATTACGAAATGAAATGAGACATACAGCATTGTTCAACCCTGCAAGGGTTTTCTTTTACATGAAAAACACTTCTATGGTTCAAAAACAAATAAACAGCTGGGTTTTTATCAACGATTTAAAGGAACTCAGTGTTTCAGCAGTTTTGCAGTTTTGTGGAAGTTTGTTACAGTTTTGTGGAGTGTAGAGGCTGAATGCTGCTTCTCCATGTTTGGTTCTGGATGCAGAGCAAATCCAGAACCAGAAGTCCTGAGAGGTCTGGAAGGCTGATGCAACAGCAGCAGATCTATAATTTATTTAGGTTCTAAGTCATTCAGTGATGTCTGTTCTCTCAGTGGAAGGACTGTAGAACTGGGTGATGTTCTCTATCTTCCCTGGTTTTAGTCAGAACTCCAGCAGCAGCGTTCTGGATCTGCTGCAGTTGGAGGATTATGGGACACTCCAGCAGACCTGAGAAGATGCTGTTTCATAAATCAATGTGAATAAAGGCAAACACATGGATGGGTTTCTCTAGATCAGTACTTTAATCCTGGAAAAGTTCTTCAGGTGATAGAAGGCTGATTTTGTAAGTGTATTCATGTGTCTTTGAAGGTTCAGGTCAGAGTTCATCACTGCATCCAGGTTTCTGATCTGTTGTTTCCAACTGTAATAACTGAAGCTGTGTGTTGAGTCTAGATTGCTCCTCTTTAGGTCCAAAGATAATAACTTCAGTTTTATTTCTTTTCAGCAGGACAAAGTTATGACACATTCACACACTTATCTGTTCAGTGATTGGATGGTTCAGTCACCTGGTGGCATCGTAATATAGAGCAGTGTATCATCTGTGCAGTTTTGATAACAAATCTTATTCCCTGTTCCTGTGAGAAAAGTCTCTTAAGATCTGCTTTTCTCTGACCAACCACCTTGCAGGTGTCTGCAGTGTCGTCTCAGGCCTCTGGGATGTCCAGCAGCTCTCAGGTCAGGCATAAAGAAAGCGCCTCCATCCAGACCAGCTTTCACACCTCTCACAAGCAAAGTCGGAGCCAACGCTCCAAGTCCCTATGCCAGGACGACCACAGAGCGCCACCTCTGGCCCGTCCACTCCACCCAGAGTCTTCCTCTGTGCCCTTCAGCGTTCCTCCACCTGGAAGCCTGAGGCGGTCCCTGAGCGGGGTCCTGACCCAGGAGAGAGGGTCCTGGCAGGAGGAGGAGATGCCCTACCAGTACACCTATAAAGGTCCGTCTCATCGCATCATCAACAGAATCACCAACAGACAGCAGTACTACCAGCAGCACAGCTCTCCGTTGGGGCCGGAGGGCTGGCTGGGGAACGGCCGGGGCTTCACCAGTGCAGGGGACAGCATGACAGGGCAGTGGCAGCATCATGCCTCCAGGACCAACCACGCCACGGCCCAGTACGGCCAGCTGCACCGGGCCGCCTCGCTGCGCTCTCTGAGGAGCGTTGGCAAGGGAGCAGACATCATGGATGCTGCCTCCATACACAGCAACGATCCTCTGGCAGAGTGAGAACACTTAGTTCATTTTTTATCTGCCTGCTTCTGATTCATGGACAAATGTGTCTGGTTATGAAAACATTCCGCACAAGATTGTCTGTCAGAAGATCTTACTGATCGTATCAATCAGAATACTGATCGTATCTGACTGATCAGATACAGTCAGTCAGAACCAGGCACAATAACCAAGAGTTATACCACAATAACTCTGTCAGACTGAAGTGGCTGAAAAAGGAAACAAAATTGCTCTAAAACGTCTTAATGATTTGACATGTCCAACACTTGGTCAAAACATGTCGTCATGACAGCATTTAAATACAAATAAACAAGAATAAATTATAAATGTTGACATAATTTTATATTCAATCTTACATTCAGTCATGTAGTTTTTCAACACTTTACCATGAAGGTTGTTTAGATGATTATGTAGATAATTTAAAAAGGGGATGATAATAAAGACTGAGTCTGTGAGGGACTGACAGGGACAGAGGACAGGTCTCCTCTTTACCTATAGAAGAAAATCATTGACTGCAGAGGACATTTAGTACAAAGTGCAAAACATCACAGCCAAGTGAAATATTTACTGTCCCACATTTCTAACCAGATTAACTACATTAGGTCTGCAGAGATCCTCTCTAACTGTTTGAACTGCTGCTGGCTTATTAAAACAGTTTTATATGAAATGAATCTGCATTATTAAAGATTTTTTCTCTTGTGTGTAGGATGCAGAGCATTGACATGCTCACTGCTGTCAGATATCTTTCTGAATCAAATACTTCTCTGCAAGTTTTGGGAGCTGCTTATATACAACATCAATGTTACCATAGCAACGATGCCAAGAACCAGGTACTTTAAGTTTGATGGTTTGTGGTTATATTTGACAATATTTGTTGCCCTTGATTTTTATTTGTAAAAACATTTTCCAGACATGTAGAATTGTTCTTCTATTTCATTACTTTGTGTTGGACAAGCCTAATATTGTACGTTAGAGAGTTTAGTTTTAAAATTGGTCAGTGTTCCGATTCTTCTGACGTTTTCTTAGAAAATATTAAACATGATTTATATTCCAACAAGTATACACTGAATATATACACAGTTAGTAGTGTGGTTCCCTCAGCTAAAGCATTTCTTTGGTTCCCTGCACACATAGATCTTTTCCTCATGCAAATAATCTTAGACTGGCAGGTAGCTCTAATAATAAGTGAATATGAACTGATAGATGGTCAGATGTCTCTGTATTTTTCCCTAAAAGACACACACACACACATGCCCACACACACTGTATGTTTTGTTTTCTTGTTATTTCCAAGAGTCCAGTTTTTCGAAATATTGCTGCATGAATGTTAGATTACTCTGAGAGTGTTATTGTTACTCTGTGGATTTAATCAGAACAGAAGGTAAAATTATTTTTTCTGGTAGGTTTGTGTACAGGAGGGGATGTCAGTCATTCCCAAACTCAAAGCTTAGTTTTCATAGATTTGATAAAAGTGCAACGTGTGTAAGAGGTTCTCTGTGTGTGTCTGAGGTCCGTGCTCTGGGTGGTGTTCCGGCGCTGGTGCAGCTTTTCTCCAGTGACAATTTAGAGGTGCAGCGCTACGCTACAGCGGCTACACGTAATCTCATATATGAGAATGCTGACAACAAGGCTGCCTTGATAGAGGCAGGAGGACTGATGGCTCTGGTCAACGTCCTGAGCCAACACGACGAGGAGCTGTGGAAGACCATTACAGGTAGGAATGTAATGTCACAATATCGGAAGAAGCTTGTTATGTGAGCAAATATGCACAATGTATAAGTCTGTGTTAAAAAAAGAAATGTATGTGTGTGTGTGTGTCACTAGTCATTCCGGTCTTTTCTGTGTTAGGTGTCCTTTGGAATCTGTCCTCCAGAGACAACCTGAAAGACAGGCTGGCTGTTGAAGCGCTGCCACTTCTAACTGAGAAAATTCTGGTTCCACTTTGCAAGAGCATCCCTCTGAACCCGTCTGAGAAAGAGATCTTCAACAATACCACTGGCTGCCTCAGGTGAGAACCGGACCAAGACCCCTGGTTAAACTGGAGCCACATGACAGACAAACAAAGTGACTGACAGGAAGCTGGTGATGTTGCAGGTCCATCCAGACAGCAGGAGTCTGAAACACACAGTCTGCAGTCCAGTGTCAAAAACAACACAGCTGATATTAGCACATATTAATTCCAGAGCAAAACCTCCCCTTTTTAATCTCCTAAGTGATCAAAAAAAGTGTTGAGTGAAAATCTGAACCAGGATAAAATGAAGCTGTACAACAGATTAAGCAAATTAACAATACAAAATAATCCACTACTTTATTATCTCTCTGTTAGCTACCTTTGAGCTTTTTTGCTAAATCTTTTGTCTTTTGGACTTTAAACTGCATATCTAAACCATGAGATCATCTGGGGCCCAGCAGCCAGCAGGGCGAGTGTCTAATTCCAACTACTGTAGAAATCCTAAATAATTGTACTGTGTGTGTGTGTGTGTTTTTTTGTCACACTCACTATTTTTAGAGTTGATGGCTTTTTTTAGCTGTTGTGTTAAATAAGAAAAGGAGTAGAAATACCTAAACTGCTCTTATGTAAGTTATTTTTTTCTACTTCTTCATTTACTTCTGCACACTCCCTCAAACATGAAATAAGTCCTTGTTTGCTAATACCACTGGAAATTTTCACTAGAAATGTTGTTGCTCTGGAAACAATAAACCCCAGAGATTTGTTGAGGGTTTTTTTCTTTTTTTTTACTGGAACAAAATCATGTTAAAAACATTTTTATTCAAATTTCAGTTAGTCAATCACATTTGTCACAGCTCAGAGGTTGACAAGTAAAACATCGTCAACATAATTCAAGCAAAAATTACAATTTAAAAGAAACTCTCCAGTGTTCTTTTTATTATTTCTCTAACAATCTAAGTCATTCGTTATGGTCTGATTCAGATGTGATTAACGCCAACAAAGCGCCAGGCCTCTTAGTAATCACTTAAATTCTTGAAATTAACCAAAGGTATGTATGTATTATGGGCTGAATAATTACATCTCATTTGTGGGGCCACGATTGAATTTAAACAATTATCCAGAATGATTAGTGCATTTTAACCCAAAGGTACAGAAGGGATCCTTGTGATCCACTACTATCTGGTGTTCAAGGTAGAATGACAAATGAAGACATTAAAGCTGCAGTATGTAACTTTCATGATTTTTTTTTTCTTTTTTACATATTTGTTGAAACTGTTACTATGGTGTGAGAGTTTGATATGAGACAGATAATCTGTGAAAACATTGAGCTTCTCTGCCGGCTCCCAGTGCCAACTAGAAACATCAGAGACAGGAGGCGGGCCTTAGCGCTGCCAATCACAACTTGTGTAGCTCTGAACATTCTCTCTCTGTCTCCTCCTTGCTTTCTGCTGTGCTGCAGCTAGCATAGCATGTTGTGAATGCTAAGTCTAGGTAGCATCACCAAAGATGTTGGATAAACAGTTTTCCTGTGACTGTAAGTTGTTCCTCCTCCTCCTGCACATTCAGCAGAATTTGGCGGTTTTTATAATTATTTAGTAACTAACCGTACAAATGCACATAATTCATCACCTTGTCACATTCTTGCCGCCTGTGGATACAAAAAGCAGGTCATGGAAGAGGACTAGTTGAAGCTAAATGTCAATATTATCGTCTGAGCGCACTTCTGCATAAAACCCTCCCACTAACGTCTGACCAATCACACTGGCCTCTCAGAGCTCTGTACCAGAGGGAACAGTACCTCAGCCAGCCTGCAGCCTGTTTCTTATATCTGCTGCAAATCAATAACCTGATGGAATCTGCTGGGCTTCCTTAGACATCTTTTTTTTTTTTTTACTAATTAGAATAACTAATTGCGTACACTTTACTTTTTGATAACTAAGATCAATTAGAATGTATGGATGTGATTGAATTATAATGATTGTTTTTGTAAAGAGAGGGGTTTTGTTGTGAATTGGCGTCATATAAATAAACTGAATGGAATTACATTTAATATTTGTGGTATTCCCAAAGTGATCAATATTCATTTTACAAAGCTTGCACACGGTGAAGCTCCTGTCAGGCTCGTTCTTCCCAGGTATCGATAAAAACCAAAATGAGTTCAAATATTTGCAGTTTGAATCTCTCTTTGATTTTTGTAATTTCCTCTGATGTACGTCACCACAATCTGATGTCACTGCGCATTTTAAATCGAGAATAGATAATCTTATATGAAGTGATTTTTTTGGCCCACCTCTAGTGATTAGACATACCTTACTGCTAAAACTGGTTGAATTTTATAATAACCAGATCAAAGTCACCTCTGCAGTGGCACATCTCCTGCCGGGTATAAATGTGCCTGTTTGTGTGTTTACCTCGTGTCTGTATGTTTAGGAACTTGAGCTCAGTAAATGAGAGAACGAGACGGAAGATGAGAAGCATGCAGGGTCTGGTGGACTCTCTAGTGTGCTACATTCAGCTGGAGGAAAGAGGAGATGATAAGGTAACCCTGATCTCACCAACACGCTGTAAATAATGCAGTAGTACACACACAAAGAGGTCTGATTTCAGAACCATCGGACATCGTTACTGCAGACTGCCTAAAATACCAACAGTTCTGAGCAGATAAAAACCCAACAGACATAGAATGATGTCTGTTGATCTCATTATTTGAGATTCTACTGGTTTTCACTAACCCAGTGGTAGTAATTCTATGTGCTGCTGCCAGTCCTGGCCAGGTTTTTCTTGCCTAAGAGATTTTTCATCTTAATGGGATATTTCTGGCTAATAATAATAATACTATGGTTTATTAGAACTGGGCCACAGACCAGTGAACATAGCTGGGTAAATTATTTATTACAATGTTGGTCGGTTACCATGGAACCAGGATGCATGGCTCCTAACTCCACAAATTTTGCATTAAGGAAATGGAATAAAACAATGGAAGACATGTTAATATAACATACATTTAAAGGAAAATATTTATGAACCCTTGACAATTTATGTCTGTTTTTATCATGTGACTTCTAATTCATGGAAAGTATGTCCTCTTTAAGCATAGGGGGCGCTGCGCTCTCTGTGTCAAAGGTCAGAATCTTATAAACATCTTTTCACCTGCATTTCACTGAGAGCGACTGGTTTGATGGGTTTTTCAAAATATCACAACAGAAAACATTTGATTGTATTGCACTTTTTTACACTCGTTTCCCTTTGCAGGGCATACATTCTCCAGGCTGTGTGTTTGGGCTCAGCTCCCTCATGACTTTCCCATCTCATTACATTGAATGGGGAATGCACTAGTCCTTGTATGTTAAGGCTGACCATGACTTTTAATTGGTTCTGTGATGTTTGTAGGTGTTTTTTAACTGTTAAACCTAACCCTTGGCTCATTGGTTTTGCTCTAAATTGTGGGAAATTCGGTGCAACGACAATCCTGTCTCAGGTCATTTTGTCACTGCTAACATTTCACAAACTGTTCGAATGACTCTTCGTCCCCGTGGAGTATTTCATTACATTTGTATCTGGCAAAAATGGTGTTCATCTTTGGCATGAGAAAGTATTCAAATCTTTAAGACACATATTTAGCTTCTGTTTGCTGCAGCGAGGTCCTTCTCACCCACAAAAGCTAAACATTAGCTTTTTTACTTCCACTCTTGTTTCACTCAAGCTCAATATATGAGGCACTGCAGGTTCAACTTAGTGACACGAAAATCACATCATAAACACACACCTCCAAGTTATTTTTTTATTGATTTTTTGGTTACAATTATAGCAAGCACAAAATGACAATAAGCACAGAGAGCAGCCAATGTAAAGCAGCGTTTTTGAACCCTGATCCTACCCTGCATGTTTTAGATGTTTCCCTGCTTCAAGCACACATGATTTCAGTTTATTATAATTGTCAGGCTTTTGCTGAACTGCAGTCACCTGAAACAGGCTCTCAAATCAGGAAACATCTGAAAAATGCAGTGCAGTGTCTCTCACGGACCAGGGCTGGGAAACACTGATATAGAGCAACGCAACTCTTATCTGAAAGTGATTCAGAACAAATGGGGAAAAAAATAGAGACTCACACATGATAATAATAACCCACCTTTGATGTTGTTCTGCTCTGGAGGGTGAATGACAAAGATCTTGACAAAGAAAGTGTTGATATTTTTGCTTGTTTTTTGGGCTTTTTTTTATCGCAACATATTAGAGTTGAGTGGCAGTTATGCTTTGCAACTTTAAAGTTGATGTAGTGTTTTAAAAGCTGTGTTGAGCATTTATTTCCTTAGAGTCAATAAAAAATGTTGCTTTGCTTTCATTGAATCAGTGAATTTGACAATTAATGAAATATTTGTCTTGGTCTCTCAGTGCACGTCTCACTGAAGACTTGCTTTTCTAATGGATCTCATCTGACGTAAAGGGGCCAGAAAAGGGAGTAAAGACATGCAGCAAAGGAACCGGGGACGGGAGTTGAACTCAGGGCGACAGTCTCAGGGTTCTAGCCTCTGTCTATAGCCACTGCATCATGTGACGCCCCGTACTAAGTGTTTATTGTTGGTAAATTAGAAATTATGTGTTGTGTTTTTACTTCGCAGTGAGCCTGATGTAATTTCTGGAGTTTTTTCTATTTTCTCATCCTTTTCAGAAACTAGTGGCTCCTGTTTATGGAAAAGCTCTCTGTTATTCCAACACAACTCATGTCTGTGGTGTTTTACTTTCCTCATTTCTAGATGTGGTTCCAGATATCAGCTGAAACATCTGATGTCACTTTAAATATCAACCACTGTGTCACTTAGTGCTTGTTTGTTGCTCTAGAGCCTCTACTTAAAGATCCTTTAGTCTCAAAAAGCCATGTGCTCCACAGCTTCAAATAAAAAGAAGTTGTACATAAAATAATTCTGCTTTGAAATCAAAGCATTATGTGAACCATTACTATAAATTAAAAAAACAGTGGTCTAGTCTGAAGTTGAATCTTGTTTCCTTCCTGTTTAGGGTTTGGAAAACTCCTTGTGTGTGATGAGGAATCTGTCGTACCAGCTGTATGTGGAGCTTCCTCCGTCAGTCTGCCTCCACCTGGAGGGTCCATCCAGAGCTTCAGCCTCCAGAACTGATGAGATGATTGGCTGCTTCACTGTGCAGAGCAAAAAGAACAGTGAGGTGAGGTCTTTGTCACCGGATGCTAACGCTTCTAAGATTTTTACAGAATGGCATTTCTTGGCCACTCGGGGTGTGAGGACCAGGGCAGAGTGGTTCCAACTGGCAATCATGTGCTCTGTGGATGAAGATTGTCCAGAGGGACTTAATGAAACTTTCTTTACAGCTTCAACACAGGAATCTTCCAAAACTGTCACACCCCAAGGACTCTGAGTGGCTGTGGCACCCGAAGGGCGTGGCCCTCTACAAGCAGGTCCTTCAGAACAGTGAAAGCAGCCCAGCTGCCGTGGAAGCTGCTGTAGGAGCCCTGCAGAACATCACATCTGGAGAAGGACGGGTAGGCTCACAATGACAAACAACAATTCTGTTCACTTTATGGCTATAGTGCCAATTCACAGCAAATGTTGACTGAAGGAGCTTTAGAAAAAAATTCCATTTCAATTCAATCACACACAGATTCTGATTGATGCTGGTTATCAAACAGCACATTTGGCTCAGCTAATTATTTAATTAGTTTTCTAACAAGTCGTTGGTTGCTATTCCATTAGCTATAAAATTGTGCAAAATGGCATCACAAATATTCAGTAAATTCTCTTAATTGAAACAGCAACTTTGAAAGAAATGCAAAAGAATGAGGTGGTATTTCAGCCATATCCAAAAAAAATGTATTTTACAAAAATCTATTGACAACGCTTTGTTTGCATTACATGAGTCACATGATCAACAGCCGGATGTTACTGGTAAAAATGACGAAGAAGACGACAGGAAGTAGTATGAGGATGATTTATTGTTTTTGTTTTTTCAGACAATGTTCAGCTGGATCCACCAGAACTCTCACAGCATCACAATTCTTAAAAAGTTGTTATTCCAACATGTTGAATCCATAAAATCACTGACTACATTTTGCCAAAATGCCACATATGTAGCTGCTCCCAAGTAGGCGGGGCTTGTCACGCCAACATCTGGAAATTATTACTGAATTATGAATATATCTCATGTAACAGTTTACATCTGTTGTTGCCATGATTTATAATATCTTATTACGGGAAAAAGTTCAGTCATGTGGTTTTAATTAAATTTCTTACTTAGTGGAAACTCCACAGTTGTGAAATTGTGTTTTTTTGAGTTCAGCTGAATATAGACAAGATTTACACATTTGTAATGGAAACACTTTCAGCATTTGCTCCTCCTGGACGCAGCGGCAGCAGACAAGTCGTTGACTTTACAGCAGTTCCTCACATCAAGTGTCCAAATTAAGAACATATGAACATTTATATGTTCATATGCACTTAAATATTTACTTCTTGAACTGGTTTGATTCTTTTCATATAAAATGTCTTTGGAGGAGAAATGAAGCGTAAATGGAGCAGGTTGGAGGAATGAAGTGTTGTGTGTGTGTGTGTTGTCAGTGGCCAGCGGTGCTGAGCGGCGTGGTGAGTGAGCAGGAGAGGATGGTCCCCATGCTGCTGGATCTGCTGGACAGCAGCAGTGAGATGCTCCTCAGGCCGCTGACCGGCCTCCTCAGGAACCTGGCCAGGCACGCTGCAGACAAAGGCCACATGGGTGAGGAGAAATGAAACTCCATCAAAAAAATGCATCTTTATGTTGCTTATCATTTCTTGAAATAAACATAAAACTCTTTGACTGGCTCTTCTGTTGGCAGCTAAGATCATGGTGAGCGCTCTGGTGTCCAGGCTGCCTGCTGATGGCCTGGAGAAGACCCCGTCCAGTGAGGTGGTGGTCAACATGTGCGGGGCCCTGAACCACCTGGTCACCTGCAGTTCTTTAGCTGCCCGAGATATCGCCTACTTCAACGGTCTTCCTAAGCTGATGGGCATAAAAACGTCGCATGATAACAGGTAGAGCTGACAGCTGCTGCAGATCAAGGTCAAAGGTCAGCTGTAGTTAATTCCTCCAATTCTAATAGAGTCTTTCCTCATCGGCTGCGTCTGTTTCCTGTTTATAAACTGCTGCTCCTCGTACGGCCACTGACCCCACAGAGAGATCCTGTCATTTGTAAATGTTTACTGGTGACGGTCAGCTCTGTGTGTCCCCCTCCTCACTGCCTCACTCTGACCCGCCTGCCGTCTCTGTTTAGCTCCGGGAGTCTCCGGGCTGCCAGGGCCGCCTCCACCGTGCTCTGCAACATGTTCCAGTACAACAAGCTGCACAGAGATTACAAACTGGTGAGTCCAACATCAGCCCTGTTTGGTAGCAGAGTGTTGACTCTCAGTGATTGCAGAGCTCAGTTGTGAAAATGACTCCAGTTTTTCCTGTTTCAGTTATAAACAAAAGCAGCAGGAGTTTAATCTGGTCTACTAAAAGAGTTACTGTCTTGATGGTTTGGGTGGAGTGGCAGCCACAGATTTTACACCCCGTCATTAAGACACTCATTGGAGGTAGAAAGCACCAATAAAAGTTTCAGTTTTAAGCTGCAACAGTCCATCAGGTTTAGTTAGTTCACTGCTTTGTATTCCTGACTCACTACAATATAAATTGGTTTTGTGTTTTTCAGTTTTATCATAATTTTTTCTTAACTTTTTTATAGTGTATTTCTGATCTACAACTGATGTAATCTTATCAATTTATCAGTTTTATTTGTATATTAACTTTTTTTCAGACTGAAGTGAAACAGATTTTGGGAAAAATGTTTCAGTGTCTTTTTATGTCAGTGTTTGGTTTAAATTGTAACTATGAAGGTATATGGATGGTATATAATCCTATGCTTTTTATTCTTTTCTGATGGAATGGTTTGGGTGGGAATTAATTGAATTTAGTCAGTAAAGCACTTTGTTATCAGGCAGATGAGTTTGTGTTTCTCTGGTTTGACAGTTTTCCTCTGCTGTTGCATTGTTGGAGCTGAACTTCAGAACAAACTGAGCTGATGTGTGCGTGTATGTGTGTTTGTGTGTGTGTGTGTGGGCGTTGGCCAGTTGCTTCCACCAGATGGTTTTCTGCTTCATGACGGCTCATATCGGTTTCTCTTTTTTTCTGCTTGACCTCAGCCTCCCATTGGTCCATCTTTTTCCTCCCTTCTCTTGTCATGAAGGATTCTGGACACTGCAATGCACTAGCAAACATTTCTGTGGATTATTTGGTTACTAAATGGTTACCTTTGTTCTGGCAAACGTCTGATTGGACCAAGTTGGAGATCAGGATTGAGCCATCTCAGCTGAAAATAGGTCTTTCCCCGTTTTTTTTTTTTTTTTTCTAAAATCAGGAAATTTATGAACAAAATACAAATATCCTTTACAATCATCCCTAATTTCAACATTCCTGTTACAACGTCCCAGCAGTATTTGTGTGCTTTGGACTCAGCAGGAGTAGAGAATCCGTCTCAGGGTCTGTCTGTTTGTTTCTGAGTTGGCGTTGGCAGTCAGTAAGCTCTGATTTTCTCCTGTATAATCAGCCCACCAACAAACTAACACACAATCCCTCCAAACTGAACTTTACACAGCAAACAAAACCTACATGAGCCGAGCCGAATGCTCCCTCATGTGGCTTCTGACTCACATAAACAAAACCATTTACAGATATAAAAAAAGAGCTGGATGTAAAATGACTCTATTCCAACCATGATGTGGGATCTGCTGGATGACTGGTGGATTTTCTGGATGGTGTTTTTTTAGTTTTATCTTCTTTCATTGGTGTTGTTGTAAGAGCCTGAGTCTTCAGCAAATATTTGGTAACAGTAATCTCTGCAACATTTAGGAGGAACTCTGTGGCTCCATCAAATTTATTATTTTAAGCATTTGCTTTGTTTCTTTGTGTTCGACAGAGAGGATTTACCCGACAGAACTTCGTCGATGCCAGCTTCTAGTCTCTGCTTCCTCCCAGTGTGAATTCTGCAGTGAAGAGAAGGAGGCGAACGGACCGACCAGAACCAAACACAGGAGCTGTTATTCCTCTGTTTGGAACCGTTTGACTGATTTATGCCTGTATTGTGTTTTTGACAGTCATGTGAAGCTGGTTTATTTTAGACTGATTCTGACATGACATGGTTTATCCCTGACAGAATAGATTCAGACTTAATGTTGTTGGAACATACAGACTGCAGCGATCTGGTAGTGTGTATCAAGTTGCCCTTTTAACTGTTGCACACACACTATAATCCTAATTCTGATTCATCTCATTTCTGAAATGTTTCTTATTGTTGGGTCGACTGAAAGCTTTACACATCGTCACACTTCTCTTTGGAAGCTGAAGTTCTGCTCAAGCTCCCATCAGAGAAGAAGAAACCTGCTAGATGCAGTAGTTTTTAAAAGGTTTATCAAGACTATTTATGAATATTTTACCCCTTTTTTGAGGAGTGCATTTTTGTCTTTTTTGAAGTAAGATAAAGAAGATCTGCAGCTGAATTTGGCATGTACATGGTAGACATATTTAAATTGGATATTTAACATGGAATTGCTCCAGAACTCTGATGACTTGTATGTGTTAAACACTTTATTTAGTGTCTCTCAGTCCATCCTGCACATTCTGTTTTTACCGGTTTGGGTAAAAACACTCACCAATACACACACACACACACACACACATGCTGTTTTTCTACAAAGCAGCTCATGTAGTAATTCTAATATCAGAATGCAGTTGTGAGTTATAGACACAAATGTTCTTATGTAAAAGAAAATGTGCTTAAAATGTAAAATGCAGTAGTTATGTGATTCCAAAAGAAAACTATGTAAAACTTCATACTTGCACTGTTTCCTCATATCAGTGTGGAAAACTGAGGTAAGAACCAGTGAGGTTCCTCCCTTTGGGTTCCCGTCTCAAAATGAATACCGCCGAGCCCTCAGACCGTCGTGTCCTCCTCAGTTTCACCTCTGAGGGTCACGGTTTCATTTAGTTTGGGATTTTAGCTCCTGATGTCAATAACGGTTAGATAATATAAATGAATAACGTTTCTAATGAAACATATTGAAGTTAACAGTCCTGGCTGAACCATTGCTTCTCAAAGCTTTTAATAACAAGATGAAGTTCCACCAGGTTGACAGAAATTCTTAAACACAACAAGACTTGGACTATTTTCTGTTTTTGTGTGTTTTGTCATTACAAACTTAAACTACATGATTGGTTCATGGAGTCAGTGTATTTATGGATTCTGTTTTTCCTCAGAAGTGGAAGTTTTGAAGTTTTACAGTTGAAAAGTGCATTAACAGAATAGAGGTTTCTAATTCTGACCTCACGATCCAACATGGCTGCCTTGTATAAAACCTACTAATATCTGCAGCAAAAAGAAATGTTTACTTGTGTTATGATGCCCCCTTTTGTGAATATGTTGCTAAGGTTTGAAAGTACAAATCACATAGAAATGCTAGCTACTAATAAAACTGTTACTCAGCATTTTTAGAAAACTTGTTCCCCAGAAAGCCCTGGGCTTGTTGCTGATAAGGAAGTCTACAAAGTAACAATAACTGGTTTTCCATTTGGGTTTTGGACTCTGTGACGGTTGGTGTTTGTTAGCCCTACATTAGAGTTCACATGTTTGCATTTACTACACTTCCTCTGAGTCATGTAGTATTGCCCTGTGGGCTTAGATTACAGGGACAACTGATCAGTTCTGATCAATAGTTGCATTACAGACACAAATATTCCAGTAAAAACTCCTACTCCAGAGTAAGAACTAAAAAGTCAATCAACAAGCAGAAAAAAACAGCTGCAGGCTCTGATTTGAGACTGATAGTAAAACAAGTTTCACTTTTAAGTATTCAGTGTTTTTAGGTAGTTCTGTCTAACATTAAATGTGTTGAGCCCTCCAACTTCTATGTAACTTTGTCACAATTCAAACTTTTTGTGTTATCACTAATACATCAAAGAAACGTGTGAATATGTCGCTACCTGTACTATGAGTGAGTTGTTCGTTTTTAATACGACTCTCTCTGTGCTGAATAAACAAGCTGAAAAGTAGAATAACACAAAGTGCCTTTAAATAGTTGAAATATTAATCCTGTTTGACATCAACTCACCTGATATGATTGTAGCTGTTTTCTGTTTCCTGTTCAGGACGTCAGCTCTTCCTGTTAAACTGGTTTGATCATGTAGCAATTTCCAATGTAATGAAGTTTAGAAACAGTAATAAAAAAAAATTACATTTAATCTACATTTGAAATAATTAGAATAATAATTTTAATAAAGGTTGAGGAATTGTTTATGGGCTTTTTACTGTTTTTACCTGTGTTGTTTGAATAGAGGTGGCTTATTAATTTATCTGAGTTTTATTTTTGTTTGAAACCCATTTGATCTGCTTACCCTGAAACCTCTCCACATGCAAATTTTTGTTTTCAGTACCAGAAACTCACAGTAATGATGTTTTTTGTGAATATTAGGAAGAAAAAAAACGACAAGAATTTCCTTAAAATGGCAGAAACTTGTTCTTCTTTTCAAAAACAGACCAACGCTCTTCCAAGATAACATAAAAGGGAATCAAATGGAAATAGAGGAACAGAGGCTTTATGAGAAGTTTTTAAATCTTAATGCAGCCCTTAGTTGAATTCCTTTCCACTCTCATCATAGCATCATACTCCTGTTGTCCAGGAGGATCTGCTGACCCTTGGATGATCCACATGACGATCAGAGACTGACCTCAAGGAGGGACTGAATCATGAGCAGCATTCTGATCATCTACAGCATCTACAGTAAACTGGAGTAGAATGATTTGCCATATTCAATTTCCCTTTGATATTTTTAAAGTATCTTTAAATTGAACTGAATTGAAAAGCAACAATTAACAGCTTACTTCAGCAGAAACTGGATTTTGATCAATGAGCTGCTTATCTGTACGGAGGCTGTTACTATGGTGATGCATTCAGAATTGGATTCCATTCTCCCTCCGGAACAACAACCTCCACCCCACCCCCCAAGAAATTTCCTGAACACTGTTACTATTTTTAGAAACCTGTTTCCAAAGAGTCCTCATCTCACTGCAGGTGTTTTTCTCCAAAAAAAGGGAGAATTTATTTTAAAGTGAAGGAAGTGATGCAATATTGATTCAGTTTCTGAATTTCACTGCAGCCTTCTTCCAGCCTAACTACATGGAGATTCCTAACTTTAGTATAAACATCTCCCAATCATTTATTCATTCATTAGCATTTGAATATATTCACATATTGTCATTTATTTGTCAGCTGAAGACGGAGTGACTATACAGCTAACATGAGAAGCAGGGCTCAGTTATGAGGAGGACGTGTTTAATTGCTGGACACAGACAAAAGAAGAGATGACTTCTCATTTATCTTCTTGACTGCTTTATTTACTTGCTTGTTTAGACAGAAACCTTGACATGAAAATATGCAGCAGTTTGGTTCACTGCATGTCTATTCTACCAACAGCAAGCTTTTATCTGCTTTTTCCCACAATAAGAGCAACAAAGAAACTAGTTTAGGAATGAAGAAGCTAAATGTTTCACAGTGTATCATTCAGCAGTAAATAACTGACGTTCAATAACATTTAATTACATTTCAAAATAAAAGCAAACTTGCTGCTACTTTCAGCAATATTCTTGAACACATATCTCACATTATTTTGAGTTACAAGCAGGCACAGATTATTAAAAAGCATAAATTCATTTTTTTTCGTTTCAGCCCCTTTCAATGGGTGCAGATCAGAGGTCAGCTAAGGTCACACTACGGTTGATCTGGGACGTACAATTTTCCTGTCTCTGAAAAGAAAACAGAAAAAACATACAGAATCAAATTTAAACCTGGATTAACTGCTTTCATGCATGTGAAATATTGTATGAATTTGTTTTTTTCTTTATTTAAAACAGAACCTCGATTCACTGAAAAACAACACACATATCACAAATAAGAAGAAATAGTCATGGCAAATGAATTTTATCAAGTTTGCAGCTTTAGATTTTTGCTGTCAGGAAACACTGTGTTACAAGCATATTACAGTCAAGGTATAAATAATTAAATTTTTCAATTTTTAAAAGTTTCTAGCATTTGAAACTTTTCAACTTTGGCTTAAGGTTTGTGTTCTTTCTGTACCATAAAAACTGGAGCAGCTCATACAGAAACCCCAGCCATCCCATCATCACTCATGAACCAGACACCTTGATACCTGAACATCTTTACTCAAAGCAGAGACTGACCTCCAACCCACAGACAGCTGTCTCCTAGTTCCCTTTGGATTTGGGGTAGATCTCTCCAGATGATGCAAGTCACAAACTTTATGGCTTTTATTCAGGCCATTGAATGCCATCACTCATAAAACTTGAATTCAATGACCTGAATAAATGTTTTACCTTTGATATTCAGTAGGTAGTCTATAAAAACATGGTGTTGACAGGATTTGGTCATATTTTAAGCGTCCTAAGCCATAAACCAGTGTGTTTTGCGTGACTTATTAACCAAACACATGGTAAAAATGATGGCACTAGTGGCTTTGGATAGAATAGGTGTGGTTTTTATTCTCGATATGTAGGTTGGTGCAGTATTTTGTTAAAATCATATAAAAGCTTTTACAGGCAAACCTGCTCTGCAAGATCACCTTCCAATTCGTCCAGTTTGAGTGGAAGGTGGCGCCCAAGATCCCTGCATAAATTGTGAGGTGGACGACAAGGCAGCATAACACACATTGGTGCAGGCACACCCTCATTCCTCAATTCATTATCTACAAACTTAACTTAAGAGAGAACCGAAAGTAGAGATGGAAACAGCTCACAATGTGAACTGGCATTATTTAGATTGGCTCATTAAATGAATTGGATAACGGTAGGGAAACACTGGTGTCTATATTATAACAGTACTGCCTGTCTGGTAATGTGTCTTGAGAACATAATTATGAATTGACACCACAGCAATACAATGAACTGGAGCCAGCAGGTAGAAGTGAATTACATCACATTTTGATCGCAAAGGTACAACACAGGCTAGTGTGGCATCATGTCATCCGAGTTCACTGAACTCTAGTCAACCACACCAAACTCAAAGTCAAACAATGTGTGGTATAATGATGGAGCGGAAAAAACTACATTAACAACAACATGGGCTTTTCACAAGAGGGTGAGTTCAAAACGTGTTTTAGTGAGTTTTTCCTTTTAAGATGACTTATGTTTATTCCATTTGACTCACCGTAATTCACTCCTGAGTCGTTCCATTTTATCAATCAAGCGATTATTCTTAACCTTGACAGGGTTTTCTGGGACGAACCAGGCTGCGATAAACTTGCAGACCACCACTACGTGCTGCGGGCAGAAAACACATGCAAGATAAAATGAGGTAAGACAATCAAATTCAGTTCTTTTTCTAGTTTTAATTTTAAAAAATGTTTGCAATATTCCAGGAACAAACCTCAAAGAGAATGATGAACCCAAAGCGTATAGCCAGGATAAGCCAAAACTGAGAGGTCAGAGAGTAGTCTTGATTCCTGTAGTCTCTGTAACTGTAAACAACAGTTGGACCTGGTTGACCCATCTATGAAGGAACACTATGTGTGAACACAAACCAGTCATTTAGTTCTCTCACCTGCACTGAGTGACGTGAGCATAGTCATCTGTTTTCAGCATATATTCATCTTTGATGTTGGTCTTCATGAAGGCTACAGACAGAGTGTCATTAATGTAGCCTTGCATACAGCTGCAAAAACGAAAAACAACATGAGCACAGAACATAACCCAGCACTGACATGATGTCAGAGCTTTGAGCTGGAGACATGACTGACTGTGTCGAGTTGATGCCCTTGGCACATGGGCCGTAATGGTAACGGTAAACCAGACGAGGAATAAAGTCCGATGAGATGCCAATGACCAAACCATTAATGATCACAGCAAATACACCAACAACTTCCAACACTTTCGTCCATATTCCTGCAGACAGAAAAATAATCCGCAAATGCAACAGTTACATATAAACTCCTGTTTCTGTGTTGTTTCTATTGCACTAAGTGGCAAAAGTGTTCTTTTTGTGGCTATTTTCTAAAAATAGGCTTTCTGAGTTTAAAGCAACATAAAAGACCATGAAATGCTTGTTTTTCATGACTTACCAATGTCTCTGGTCTTCCTGGGAAGAAGGCGCCGCTCATAGCGGACCATTTTGATGGCATCCAGGCGGATCTCAATGATGTTATTCAGAAGAGCCAGAAGGGGCGCCAGAGGGAATGCAGCCACAAATGTGGTGGTGAAGCTGAACTGGATCACTGAGGAACATAGAGAGCAGTGGGCAACATGCAAACAAAACAGCTACCTCCAGTTGTAAAAGCTGAAAACAAAAACCACTTCACGTCAACTGTGGTTTATTTTGGTTTATTAATTAGCTCTTTCCTCCATGTATGACATTGAGCAGCATTTAATGTTATACTAATTTCTAACCGCATTAAACCGCAGCGTGAGAGAAACAAGTGAAAATCCCTCTAGTGATTCTTTCTCCCCTCATTTTGATTTTTATTTGTAGTTACAGTGACATAGACCTACCCATTTCCAGGAACTCATTAAACAGGCTGAAGGCGTCCGTGTTACCCAGGTGATAGTTTCTCAGCCAGTCTCGTTTTTTGCAAATTTCACATGCATCAATAAGACCCTGTTTATTACGACAAAACTTCCTGTAGCATTTGCCACACTGTCTCTTCAGCCGCCTTGCAGTTTTTCTTCTCAGAAAGTTCATGGCCCAGCTGCAAGAGAATTAGATCCACTAATAACCTGTACTGTAGGTTACCTGAATGCAACGTGTAAAGTCAAAACAAAATGTCCCACTTACGGCACAAGGAGCTCAAAGATGTTGTTGACAGTTTGTTTGAGCAGCATGATCACTGCCATTTGGATAAAGAGGTCTGTTAAACAACCACTCGGATGGCACTGCAGGACAAACAACACATCAGGGTTTACTATTTACCATGTTGTTGCAGTATGACAGCTCAACTGAAATCAGGAAGTGATCTCACCTCTTCCAGTCTAAACCCAGCTAGACGCACATAGTTTGTAGGATGGCCGTTTATCCTGACACAAAGCAAGAAAACGTTTATTATACCCACTTGCTGGTAAACCGGAACCATTTGGTTTATTCAAAACATATCACTGTGTTTTGATCAGAATCAAGTCATACAGTCAAGAAATAATTCTAAAAATATTTGCAGTATTCTAAAGCATGTATCATGTTACTATGTGCTGTGTTTTGGACTTGCATGGTATTCCAGCTGGTACATACCTGCCCAGGAAAAAAGCCACATAGAAGAGAGAGGAGAAGAGGGTGAAGAACTGAAAGGTAAACATTTTAACTGTGAAGCTTCTCTCTTTGGCAGCAAGTGAGTTCAGCTTCTCTGAGTAATGCAGACAGAAGAAAGCATTCAGAAACAGATGATCTGGTTTAAAACTCAATGAAAAAAATGCTCCATCCTGACCAGGACTCAAATGCTCTCACCCAGATCGCATAGTTTTAGGGACACCCATCTGTTCACCTGCAAACAAAATTACAAGTCCGATTAACATGAGAGATGGTAGAATGTTGAGTATGATCAGGACAATGCACAAGAACAAATAAATAATTTTTTAAGCTTTTAAAACAAATGTACTCCTGTTTTGTACATTTATTAAGAGACTTTTATGCTTGTTGCCTCCTGTCAATTTTAGAAAATAAAAACAATGGAAGGATTATAGTTTTCACCAGACACTTTTTTAAATACACCTGTCCAACTGCTCATTAACACAAATGTTGAATCAGCCAATCCGATGGCAGCAAGTCAATGCTTTTAGGCATGTAGACATGGTCAAGATCTGCTGCAGGTGAAACCGAGCATCAGAATGGAGAAGAAAGGTGATTGAAGTAACTTTGAACGTGGTGTGGTTGTTGGTGCCAGACGGGCTGGTCTGAGTATTTCAGAAATTGCTGCTCTACTGAGATTTTCACACACAACAATCTGTAGGGATTGAAGAGAACGGTCTGAAAAAGAGAAAATAGTGAGCGGCAGTTCTGTGGGCGCAAATGCCTTGTTGATGCCAGAGGTCAGAGGAGAATGGCCAGACTGGATCGATATGATAGAACGGCAACAGTAACTCAAATAACCTAAGTGGTATGCAGAAGAGCATCTCTGAATGCACAACACATCAAACCTTGAGGCGAATGGGTTGCAGCAGCAGTAAACCACAACAGGTGTCATTCTCATCAGCTAAGGACAGGAAACTGAGGATACAATTTACACAGGCTCACCAAAATGGGACAATAGAACATTGGACAAATGTTGCCTGGTCGGATGAGTCTTGATTTTTGCTGCAACATTCGGATGGTAGGGTCAGAATTTGGCGTCAACAACATGTAAGCATGGATCCATCCTGCCTTGGATAACGGTTCAGGTTGGTGGTGGTGCGGTAGTGTGGGAGATATTTTCCTGGCACATTTTGGGTCTATTAGTACCAACTGAGCATCGTGTCATGCAGCAGCTTGCGCCACAGCCTACCCGCCATGTCATAAAGCACAAATCATCTCAGACTGGTTTCTTGAACACGACAATGAGTTCACTGAACTTGAATGGCCTCCACAGTCACCAGATCTCAATCCATCAGAGAACCTTTGGGATGTAGTGTTATGGGAGATTCCCATCATGGATGTACAGCTGACAAATCTTCACCAACTGCGTGATGCTATCATGTCCATATGACCAGACTCTGAGGAATGTTTCCAGTACCTTGTTGAATCTATGCCACAAAGGACTAAGGCAGTTCTGAAGGTAAAAGGGATCCAACCTGGTACTAGCAAGGTGTACCTAATAAAGTGGTCAGTGAGTGTATGTAACTCAGTGGGAAATATTGAAGGCTATTTTCCCACTCATTTTATTAAAAGTGAGTGGTGAATTAATGCTAAAAGACATTAAAAGGGTGTATGCTGCACTAAAATTTAAAGTAGTTTTATGTTATTTGTGCTTTTTTGTTTATGCAATTCATTGTAGTGTGAAGTTGCCTATTTTAGTCACAAGATGGCAGTGTTAGAAGGCTGAAAAGCTTTTCTCAAGATTTGGTAACATTAACTTGCCTCAGGCTCTGTATGTGGCTACAAAAGCAAATCAGACAGGAAAAAAACATAAATAATCACCAATCTTAAAAAAGATCAGTTGCTTTTTTTCTTTTTTGGTAAAGTGCCTTGAAACAACTTATGCTATATTACGGAACCCCCTAAAACAGTGTTTCCCAAACACTGCCCTAAAAGACATGGAGGATTTTTTATTCTTTTGCATTACCTCACAAAACTTTCTGCTATTATATAAGGTCTTCATAAGGCTTTTCCACATGTTAATATCTCATTATGAAATATCTGAAGTCTGACATCTTTTTCTTTAGGATAGAAATGCACCACAAACCTAAGATACAAAGGGAAACTTTCCATAAGAAGGAAAGAAATAAGAAATACATCCAATCTATATGGACTATTTCTGAGTTGACAAGGTAATAAGTCATCTTTTGATTGTGTCTCGTTTGTGTTGGTAAACACTGAGTGGCTTAAAGGGTAATTTTCATGTACAGTTCCATCTCAGCCGCACACAAAAAGACATAAACATGCAGTGAATAAATTAATTTTTCCAATCAATATTTTGCACCAAACAGTTAATAATACACACCTTTTCACCAAGGCTCTTTAAATATGTACGGTATATATTTAAATTTTTAAAATGATATTTGTGACTGTACACAAAATAGACCAGCAAATATTGCAGTATGTATATTGCGAGTGAACACAAAACGTATTGCGAAGTAATACAAAAGTATTGTGAGGTAATACAAAAGGAAAAATGTTCTCCATGTCTCTGAGAGGATGCTGTACTATATAAATAAACTAAATTGAATCAAATTTTTTCTTGTCTGTTTCTTATTGCTGAGTCATGAACACTGACCAGCAGCGCTTTAGTTGTTGTTCTGGGGTTTTCTGTGACCTGGTGAGTCCAGTTCTGGTTAATTTTATAAAATTCTTTAGTCATCTATTTGTTAATAAAGGCTTTTTATTGTGTTTTTATTGAATCAGAAAGCCTTTGAAGTGACTTTGTAACCCTATCTAGACTGATCAAAGTCAATTACTGTTTTTTATCTGTTCCTGCATGTTTTTCAGTAAGGACATTTTGTGTTATTTTTAAAATCAGAATCTGAATAAACATACCCGGGTCATGATCTGAATGGTGAAATAGTGCAGCACTGCTCCCAGCAGCATAGCTAACATGCTGGCTTTTTCTTCTAGAAAATCTGACTCGGTTCTCGAAAACCAGGAGGCAGTCATCACTCGAAACACCACAAGAGCGTGAGTAATACCGATGATCACCATCAGCTGCAACACACACACACACAATTAATGGAAACACAATCACCTGTAGCTTTTTTCCTTCAAATAAGTATAACACTGTATCTCTCAAAACTGCTCTTTGAGTGTTGAAAAGAATGAAAATAAGGTAATTAAAAAATATAAATGATTCATCAGTATTAGCATTATTCATGCGCATCATTAATGTCGTCTCCCAAAATAAGAGATTTTTACCAAGAACTGTAAGTTAGAGATGACTAAGGATGAGTTAAACAGGCATATTTAACTCATATTCTCAATTGGTATAGTAAAGAAAGCTTTACAGCTTAATTTTTTTAAACTGTACTAACTTAAGTTCCTTTTTCTGTATATCTACAGATCTATCTGTCTTGTTAAGTGCTGTTTGTTATTAGCTGGAGCCACACAAAAAAGGTGACCAGAACTGAAATGAAACCTTCATTATAACCCAATAGTCACATGTAATGACTGGCTTTAAAGGAATTTACTGTCTTCAGTTAGAACAAAAACAGAAACCTGTGATATTAACATGTCAAGTTTAAACAGCTAACTGTACACTTATTTTGATTCATGCGTTGGAACATAAACAGAATAAACTAAATTTGATTTCAAATTGTTGATCTCAATCACTGCTCTGTTTGGTTCCACAGTTTCACTTCCTGAGGCCACAGAAGTGAAAGTTTGTGCAACTATTACAAAGCTCCACCCCAAGAATTCCAGAACAACCAGGACTGGTTCCTGGGAAAAAACTTTGAATTCTGACTAATGTGTTGTTCCAGGAATTGAAAGGTTTTTATTGGCCAGAAACATCCTGGCTGCCAAGAAAACTCTTCATTAACCATAAGATAAAAGAAATAAGCTATTTAGGGTTAAAAAGCAAATAAAGTTGTAAAATAGAGCTCAACAGAAAGAAGGTGAAAAACAGCAAGCAAAGAATCTAACCTTTTTCCAAACTATTTTATATAAATGTATATTTTTTTTAATGAATTTGGAAAGCCAGTATTTTAATTTTAAACTAAGCAATCAGTTGCTTTTTATTTTATTCCCAAAGAAGAAAATACCTAAAATTATTTTTAACTTGCTGTAAAACAGCTGTCAGTGATGCCTTGAATGAGCGGCAAACATGAACAGTAGCTGTGAAACTGAGCTGTCACTGTTCTGTGTCAATCTCCTCCCCGTGACATTTCAACCTTTAGACACATTTCTGACACCAACGCCTCCTACACCAGAATCACATGACAGATGTTTTGAGTTTCAGTGCTCTGTGACAACATTGCAGCATGGCAGTGTTGTCATCAGTCCAGGTGATACATTGACACATTGTAAAGACCATTCTCCTAATACATATTACGTTGTGGGAACCCACTGCTCTTTGTGGGAACCGCAACCTGGAGATGAGAAGTACTGTTTTTGTGATAGGTGTTAAGTTTAGGGCTAAAGTGTGGATTGAGTTCAGGTTAGAGTTAGGCTATAGAAAAGAATGGAAGTCAATGCATCTATAGATAGAGAAACATAACCTCTGTCTGTCTGTCTGTCTCTGTCTGTGTGTGTGTGTGTGTGTGTGTGTGGGTGTGTGTGCGTGTGTGTGTGTGTGTGTGTGTGCATGTGTGTGTCTTACCATGGCTGTAAATAAGATGAGGACCAGAGTGCTTTGAAAGTATGAATGTTTGAACTTTTTAACCTCACAATTCACATCATTGACTAATTCCATGATCAGTTCTTCCTGTTGATACATAGACAAAAACACACACACTTGAAACTTCATAGAAAATTTTGATTTGATTCAACACAAAAAGAGATGTCCACTGTAAAAACAGGTTCTGTAGTATGCTAATCATTTTCACATGACTTGAGAATTAGGTTAAGAAGTACCAGAGTTGTTTTTTTAGCCTAGTAAATGCAGCCCCTTTATTCCACAATATGCTTCGTCCAGAGGGTCTGGACTCTTGGCTGGACTTCAGTCATGGACTCTGTTGAAGTTTGAAATGTCTGGATCTGATTTTATCCAATCCCTAATGTTTGATGAACAACATCTTTGCTGACATGTTTTCAACATTCCTCTTGCTCCAACCAATTGCTCAATATATGGAAGCGTGGCAAAAACGGACTAAAAGGCTTGGTTCACCTCAGCCACTGCAACTGCTAAAACTACAGGCAGACTACAATTCTAAAACAATGCAGGAAATCAATTTCTTAGAAATCAACTTAGATTAAGGACAGACAGAGTATCAGTTGACTCCTGTGCGCTGATTGACTGTTGAAATTCTACCAGAAAAATAAAGCTCAACTGGAGAAACCCCAGACGGAGCACTGAAGGGAGATAAGAATCAAGAGGAATTGCATAGGGGCCAGTTGTTTTTGTAGAATAGAATAGAATAGAATAGACTTTATAGATCCCCAAAGGGAAATTGCTTATATGCTGACAGCTACTCCATCCAAAGTGTTAAATATTGGTAGATACAAATATAACCATATAATATATAAAATAAATATATACATAAATAAATTAATAAGAATGCACATTGAAATACATCAATCTATAAGTAAATTGGTCCAGAGAAAACATAGTATTAAGGTCAGTCAGAATATCAGTTTTCCAGTAAAATCTTGAGGTCATTTAATCCCAAATTTGACCCAACTGTGACAAAGGATTATTTGTTTTGCCTCTGAAGTCGTAGCTCAGATCTGTGAATGATTTCATAATTTAGCTGAGTGCATCCTAGTTGCATGTTAAAGAACTGCAACTAGTTCTCTCCATATTATACCTTCAAACACTACAAAGGGACATGTTCATTAACAGATACTCTACAGAATTATGTGGGCAATATCTAAAAGTTTATGTAACAGAAATGTACCACATATTTTACACCAGCAACTTGTAGTATTTTTAACAAGATATATTCAACTCTGACTTCCAAATATAAACAGAACACATCATGAGTTTCCAGCATTAAATACCAGCCAAGATGATGGAATTAAACTGGAGAAACGTAGCGCTTGAAGTAAATGAATCAGTGATCCCCATTATGATAGTTATCAAAGCCATCATCAGAATAACATAAGAGAATATAATAGAACAAATCTCAGTTCTGTTGTGTTCATGATTTAGGTTTATTCTATCTGAATGGTGTATTCAGATAGACGTCGCTCAGAGAATAGTCCTGTCAATTATTACCTAAAGACTAATATCAAACACACTAAAGGGCATCATATTGTTGGGACTGATGTTGTACCTCTTCTTCACACCAGTCATAGACCTTCCATTTTGAGGCATATCTGGCTCTGTGTCTCTGCCAAAATTCCAGGAAAGCTGTGGCTGAAACAAAGAAGGAAAGTGTCAAAATCACACAGAACACCAGTAAAGCAGCAACAGTGATTAAATCAGAGACTTACCCCAGATTGCCATGAACATAGCAAATGCAACAGTTCCCTCATTGTCAAACAAATGGCTGACCTGTGTAGGGAAGAAGAAGAAAAAAGGAGTTCAGTGTGATGCTCCTACAACCTGGAATCAGCTCCAGTCTGAACACAAGATGTCAGAATTGATTTTATTGGATTTATTTCGAGCGGTTCTTAAAAACAGGCAACCAGATTCTATTAAACAGTGTCACTGCTTTTAAATTGCTTTCTATTGTTTTACACTTGTGCATATGTATTAATTAGTTTTTATTTTGTAACCAGGTTGTTGTGTATTGCAGACTTCTGCCCAGGTCCCTCATGAAAATAAGATCTAGATCTCAACGGGGTTTACCTGGTTACATAAAGGAAATTAAAAAATACAGATATATTTTTTGGATTTTCCATAAAAATGCAAGACATTGTTATGTCTGCACACATTCACTGATTTATTATTTAGTTATTCCAAAATGAATTAGTTTCTCTGCTGGCATTTCTGCCATTTCTTAACTGATGACCAGTAGTTTGTCATGCTCACCTTAGCATAAGTGCATGTTTCTGAGAGCTGCCGAGGCTCACACACCCTGTCACAGCTAGGGCACATGGTGACATTAGAGTCACACACCTCCTTACTTTGGACAAGCACACACACAAAGATTGAAGCATTAATACAATAAACATTTATTAAATATTTTTTATGTAAAGTTTGTTTTAAGTGGAACTCTTCAAAAGCTGCTCTGTGAAATGTATATAGTTTAGAGCAGAAGTGTAATTCTATGCATATACCTGACTTACATTAGAGGGCTGGTGTTGAAAAAGGCCAGACCATAAAGGAAGATGACTGAACCTAGAATAGCAGCTGGAATCAGCAGTATGGTGTACCAGTTCAACCACAGGTAGTACAGCGCCACCTTCTCCCCAAAGTAACATCTGCATCAACAGAGCAAACATGACCAAGGCACATTGTACTGATCACATTGAGAGGCTCAGGAAACCAATCGAGGTTTTGCGTTAATAAGCTGATTAGGGGTTATACACCATGAGTTTACAAATATTAACTGTTTTCACAATAGTTCAGTTTTCTGAGTTCCTGCTATTGTCTTTTTCTTCCTTCATTTTTTTTAGTACTAACCTAAAAACTCTAGTTTATTCAGCTCTTGGGAGACATGACCAAATTAAGAAAAAGTTAACACAACTCACTACTGTAAGTTTATTTTACACAATCACACACATTTAGGTTCAAACTCTAAAAGTCACTAAATTTATTTGACTTAAAGAGTAGAACATAGTAGATATTACTAAATGTGTCTCAAATGTTTTACAGTGTAAGGTAATTTTTTGCCTGTTAGTACCACGCATGTTTAATAAAACAGATTTGATCAACAATAATTATTCTTGACTCAGTCTAAAACCAGATGTAGACATCTGAATACAAACAGATACTATTAACTGGCATTTCTAAAGCAAAAATGTAGATTGATTGAAATAAAGATGTTATTTTTAGTCGTATTTTACAGTTTGCTTTGATATGTGTATGCATGGATATAACAGGATGCTCTTGAACATGAGACCTCATTTCAGCAAGATTTACCTATACAAATAAAAAATAAGTAAAACAAAATCTGTTCAATGTTTCTAGACAATAAAATGTAAAATGTAATGTTACATGAATTAATGAACTCTTAATGAGAATGCAAAGCATCTCTTTAAAGATTTTTGTAAATTTTAGATAAAATAAAAATGTAATTTACAATTTAGAGATTGGTATCTAACATCATCTGTAGTTTTAGTAATGCCTGCAGCTTAGACCTTTAAAGCATCCAACATCCAATAGGAAGTGTCTGAGCCTCCTAAGGACAGACTTTGCTTTCAGTTGTCTGTGGAATAAATATTGTTAAAAGTTTCAAAATAATGGGCCACAAAAACATATGAAAAGTTCTGAATAGTTTCAGTCACATGGCACTTGTGAGAAAGAGCAAGAAACTGACTTGATTTCATCGAATGGTTGTGGTGTAAAGAGAGCCGACCATCGAGCCCACTTCGCTCGCAGATTCTTCTGCTCCTTTTTCTGAGAGACATGACATGTAAGAATAAATAAATTAAAAACATCAAGAAAGTCCTATTCACTACAGAAACACTACTTCAAAGAAAGAAGGATGAGTAAAATAGTAAGTGGATGAAAGTGGAAGGGTTTGCAGTCACTCCATTTCATCACATTGGTTTTACTAAACCAAATTGGAAAACAAGCAGTTAGTCAAAAGTTTGCTCACCTCATGAAGACAGAACATAGTTTCAAACACACCCTCCATTTTCAGCTTCTCCAGGTTCTCTGAAAACATTAACAATGTGAAACAATGTGAAAAAAGTTCCAATGTGTTGCTACACAAAACTCTGTATTATACATACGCATAAACTTCTACATCTCAATCCATTCATCCATAAACATAAAAAAGGGAAAAAAGATATAGCCAATTTTTAAAGCCACTAACCTTTTGTGCTGATGAGTGTGTTATTGAGAATGAAATGTACAATTCGGATTCTGGGCAACACAGGAAGGAAAAGAGCTCAGTATTAACAAAAGTAGGTTCTATGAGAATTACTAGCAGCAAGGAAATTTCTACAGCATTTATACACAAAATCATTTAGAGTGTTTTAAACAAATAAGAAAGGCGGGCAATAATAATAAGAAACAAAAAATGTAAAACACAGCAAAATTTAAGCATTATATAAAGCATAAGAAAAAATATACATGCTTAGGGAATAACTAAACCCCAAATCAACTATTTCTTGCAGATAAATTTTATAGGTCTGTAAGTGTGCTATGTTTATGTTTTTGTGCAAATTGTGACATTGTTGTGAAAGTTTTTTCAAATCTGTAATATTTTGGTCTGAAACGATCTTAGTGCTGCTGTCTTTGGGTTGACCGGCAGCTACTACAGTGGAATTCCTCTTGGTTGCTGCAGTCCAGCTTGGTTGATGTCTACATCATGGCCCCACGTTCAGGTACAAAACAGTCTCCCTCACTACAGTTATCCACTTTGTGTGCATTTATAACATAAAACCCTATCTATACACAATAAAATGGCTTCTATATTCCTGTCCACTGAAGTGACCACTATGCATGAAAGAATAAAGTTCAACAATCAGTTCCTTTGACTTGGAGGTTTTCAAGCAGAGATTGTTGGTGATGTACCAGAAAGACAGTCGCTCCACCTTCACTCTGTATGTGATATAATATCTGTAAATATTGATTACCAACCATTTTCAATGGATTCTTATTTTGGACCATCAAATAGTAAAAAGAAAAGAAAGTTATTAATAAGCAAGAGTCACAACTTCAAAGGTTCTTTATAGAAATTGATTTAGACAGAAATGTCTAAATTTTCTTCTTTTTTGCCACATGTTCAAAAATCTGCTGCTTTCAAAAGAGACACTTTCTTTTTCTAAGTTGTGTGGCAACCACAGCAGAGCACAAATTAAAGTTCCATTCAACCCATGGCATTGCTCACGTTTCTCAGATGTGAGACATTATTCCTGGAATTTGTCAATTCTTTCTGTTTCTTGAGATCCCTTTCAAATTTAGATTCGGCAAATAGGTATGTTTTCGGTTTCAGTTGTCTTGGGATGGGTTCAGGAGATAAACTGACCATTTGCCAAAAAAGACATAAGCAGAGAAAACAGAAATCTAATGTTATTCACAGCTATTCCTCAAACACAGCAAATGATGAGGAACAGTCTTTGTAAGAACAAATTATGATAGAGATGTGAGGTCTTCAGTAATATGCTAAAAAAATGCTAAATAACCTACATTTGTATAGCCTTTGATGAAGTTTGAAGATATCTACGCTGAGTAGCAATAAACATTTTCTGCTTTGACTTGTAGTTTTTTAGTGGCAATTATATCATGCTTAACTATAATCACAGGTATGGTACTTACTCAAAGCTGACAAAGCCGTTTCCTAGAACTACCAACACAAGTTTTATAAATAGGTGTGTTTGTATAAAAGTGGAAGCGTGTGAATGTGTGTTGAACACACCTGTTAGCCTGGGTAATTGTATTCTCATCTTTACACCAGTTGCAGGCGTCAGAGACTTTGATCAGGTACAGATAGTCATCAAATATCTCATTGGGAGCACGCAGGCCCAGAAATATTTTGTCTTCATGGTCAATGGGCTGCCAGACAACATAAAAAACGAATATTGGTGAATTTTTTTTCCCTTCATGACATCAAGATCAGAATCTTGATGTTCTAATAATAATAAACTCACTGTGATTGCAATGTTTTTCTTTTTTAGCTCTTCCAGAAACTCTTCTTGCTTTTTGGACTTCTCTGTGTGAGGCTCCTGCTTGTTGGCCACCAGTAAGAAGTCAAATGTAGTGTGGACAAACTGTTCAAAGACAAGCTATTACAACCCCCATATACAACACAGAGAAACATGACATTTACATTTTGAAACACTAATGACAAAGAGAATGGCAAAAACACAGCGTACAAGTATGTACAGAAAGAAAAATAGTTAAAATAGGAAAATATTTAATTATATTCATAGAAAAAATGCATTGTGAACAGAGTTCATATGAATATTAAAGCAGGAGCATGCAACTCAATTTATCTATATATATATAGATATATATATATATATATATATATATATATATATATATATATATATATATATATATATATATATATATATATATACTGTGTATATATATATTTGTTAAAACTGCTTCCAAATTTGTAATGACAATATGATAAAAATAGTCTGAAAAAAATGAGATACTTTGACTTCTCCCTATGGTCTTATTGCCATCCTAAGATAGACACTGATAGGTCAGAAACAACCAATCAGAGCCAAAAGGAGGGTCTTAGCGCTGTCAATAATTCTCATGTACATGCTGCTCTTTACGATCTTTGTAGTTCACCAATGTTTTCTAACAAGGCTAATTTTGGGATGACACACATGACAACTGAATTTACTCATTATGTGACTTCTGAAAGAAGTTGGTTGGACTAGATTTTATTGGTACTGAAGTAAAGGGGGCACAATGCTGATTTCATACTTTTTAGAATTTTATTTGTGAAAAACTTTCCAAACTGCATCACTTTCACTCTATTCCCCAATTGTGTGCATTTCTGTACATAAAATGTACAGATACCTGTATGTGATCCTGAGCTGATGCAGAAGAAGCTGTTCTGTCTGCTGAGCCCTGACCTGCTCAGCCAGCACCATGAATGAACCCAAAGATCAGAGCACACTCAACACCTTCCATGTATCAAACAGTAAAGTCAGATCAGAGTTAAGGTCTTAGAAAAGCAGCCGGTGAAGACTTTGACACTTCCTATCTAAATGATGATTGTTATCTGCTAGTGAACTCGTCCACTGAGTCATTTGGGATCTGTCCAAGTTAATCTGCTTTGGTTTTATTTAGAACCAAGCTGAAGAACATTAAACTGGTGTTATGAAGTTTGCTGCCTGGACAAATGCTTCACCTTAGTATCAATATCAGATCCAGTCAGAGTTTGTCAGCCAAATGGGAGCTGAGCAGCATAACCATGTTATCCTGCATGCTGACGGCAGATTAAGCTACCTCTGTTAATAAATGTTGTAATACAGGCTTATCAGTTCAGAACAGTAACAAAGTTTTTTATGTGAGCATTTATCTTCTGTGTTTGCATGTTGTACATGAGACTAATCTCCAGTTAGCCTGTTAGCTTAGGCAAAGTTCTGCTGAAGCTGAGTCTTACCAAAGAAGGAAGAAAAGGCTCATCGCTCTGGTCGTCATTCTCTCTCTCCTGCAGCTCCATCTTGTCCTTTATGAGAGACAAACAGCTTTAATTTTGACCTCATCAATAAAACAGCTAATGGAGCTATATTCTGGCTTTGTTGTACTACATCAATGGATCATAAAACATTAAAGCTAAATTGAAATTCTGCTTTTTCCCAGTTTTCTTAATTAAGGCTATTAAATTAATTTAATTCTGTTTAGTTCCACATGATCGATGACAGCATTTCTTACAGTTAAGCATAACTTGCAATACAAGTTTGGGGGTTTTAGAACATTTTGTGAAACTATGGAAAAACATGTGCATCATACAAATGTTAAAAACTACAAAAGACTAAACTTACAAATGGACAATAACTGTATATTGGCTGATAAAGTTTATGCTGGAATTGGGTTAATTGTGATTCAGTATGTAGAAAAGCCATTAAAAGGTGTAGGGTTCAATGTCTGCCATATGTCAATGTGCCCCAGACCAAAGCACTTAACTCTGTGAATTTATTAGTGCATCTCTGTTCTTAAAAAAAATGTTTATGTAAAAAAATGAAAATAAAGAGTGATTTTACAAACAATATACTTAAAGGTGCTGATTTTCTCTACACATTTTGTTATCTTTATTATAAAAATGCTTCAGATGAACATGATATAGGTTTTCTTATTTTCTTATCTAAACACATTGCGTGCAAAGTACTTATTATTATTATTATTATTATTATTATTATTATTATTATTATTATTATTATTATTATTATTATTATTATTATTAAATGGAATCTAACAAATTAGATGTCGCCATGGGGCAGCAAGACTGTGGTTGTGTGACAGAGCTGCAGCAGGGTGCATGTTCAGGCTCGTCTGAGATCTTCCCTCTGTGTTGACTAACTCCTGCTTTTCACTAAAGTTTTTGTTTTCAACCTGTTCACCGTCACATCGTTTCTACACCTTCACACCGTTCGTAGAGCCGGTATGGCAACAGAACATGGAAGTTTTTATACTGGATGAGTAACATTGGACCTTCAACATGGGTGGGACTCTGATCCAGAGCAGATTGTGAAGCCTCTGTCACAGCTGCAGACATCTCAGAATTGAAGCTTTTTTTTTTTTTTTTTTTTATAATTTTTGAGACTTCAAAACTAAATCAGTCTGCTTTAGGAAAAAGGGAAACAATAACAGTGACATTCTGAGTGCAGCTATTTTTAGCGAAAAAAAGTAAACTATAAACAAGCTGTATATCTCATATGTGTCTTCAGCAAAGACACATAAGAGATCATTTAAGAAAGATATCAAACATGGTGTGTTTATAGGACTGAGTGCTGATGGCGATATAATTTTAAAAGCAAAAATTATCACACAAGTACATCACAATTGTGCCTCTTTAAACAAAAAAAATCTGAAAATATTTATTTTTTTAACTTTACAGGGATAAGAGTATGTAATTAAAAAAGGTAATATTACAAGGGCTTCTTGAATTGAACACCTAGAGAACAGGACATTTTCTCAAATTCTATATTTGTTAAAATGTTAAACATAACTTTCTGATCTCTGGCTGGATAAAAACATTCTTTATTTAAATCCAACAATATAAAACCCACAAAACTTAAACAGGTATTTATTTCTAAACACTGCAAACTAAGTCTTAGTTAGTATTAAAAATTCAGTTGCAGAAAACCTGGACTGTAAACCATCTCGGTTACTTTAACATGAGTTACTTACTGCTCACTCTTTGGACAGGAGGCAGGGTGTGTGTGCCGTTGAACAAAAAAGAAAGGTTGAATCTCATGGAAATCTGTTTACCTCGGTATTCTTGAAGTACATGCTGTAACTTATTTAATTTAAAGCTCAGCAGGTGAAACCATTCTCCAGCATCAGCAGCAGCCGTAGTTTCCGTTCCATGAACGTCCTTCCATGACCAACACACATCCCGACAGCGGGGGAAAGAGTCTCTAGGCTGTTTCTCCCCCTCACTTCCGCATACCTATAGCCAGGTAACTGCAGCTCCCTGAGCGCGTGCGATGTGCGGAGGTAGGTTGTTTCTTACTTGCAAGAGAGATAAGGTCACTTTTAGCTGAAAGCGGAACTGTCATGTCGTGATGTTTTGATAGAGGCTGGGATTCAAAACAAATGACCTGAGAAGAATTTTAGGAGTTTCAGAAATAAGTTAGGCACAGTCATACCTGCGTGAACATAGTGACAAGTGGGTGAACCGGTTCTCTGATTTCGTTTCCTTCACGTTTGATTTTGACACATTGCATTGATACAGTTGTCACCTTAGTTGACAACAAATAAATAAAGTATGTTTTTCTGAAACCCGGTAATCTCTTTCATTTTTGATTTAATAATTGAGACAATTTCTGATGCTGGAATGCCTCACCAGTCCCTAGTGTCACTGCTGCTTAGTGGATTGTAAAACTGTACTTTCACTGAACTAAATTAAAAGCCTGAAACTGAAAGCTATGTTACTGTTTTTCAACAGTAGCGTTTTTGCTACAGTTTTATTGCTACATAAAAACGAGATATTACAAAAACCAACCCAATCCAGTTAAGTCTGTGAGGGTTCAGGAATTTGCCAAAGGGCAATTCCACTTAATTGAGCATATTTAATCTGTTCTAGTGTAATATCTTGGATACTTAGACTCTACAAACTAGAGTATTCCACACTAAAAGTTGAATATTTGAAATCCAGTTTGTAATTTGTGAAATCTTTATTTAACATTAATTATACTTCCAAGAAAATGTTGAACTTCAGTTTCTCAGTAATGTGTACATACAGTACAGACCAAAAGTGTGGACACACCTTTTAACTGAATTCAATTAGAAGGTGTGTCCAAACGTTTGGTCTGTACTGTATATTAATGCCTGATGTGAGGTTGGATTACAGTCAATTCTATCAGGGCAACACATGCATTGAACGTCTCTTCAATGCTAATGCAAGCTCATCCATGGTAATGAACAGCAGAGAAAGTAGGCAATCCAGTGGGTGACAGACCCCTTCATGCTAGACACTAGCATGTTCAAAGCTAACTCAAGTGAGGAGTCTCCTCATAATATACCAGTGCTGGCCCATCAGTTACTGGTGAAGTTTAACTTTGAGGTTTTTTTAAATCATAGCATAATTAATAACTATCCAAGTTGGTAATTTTCTATAATCAAAAAAAACTTACAAGGAAAAGATTTTAAAGGAACCATAAATTAAATAAGAAACCAGAAAGCCAGATCACTGCACTGTGTAAATAAGCTTAGGTTCTTTATCACAACACAGCAGGCTATATGCCTTTATGCAGACTAATATAGCTTTATGAATAGTTACAGTATAAAACAAATATGTGCCTTTAAAAGCTCTTTCAGCAAATGTTTACACTGAGGCAGATCCTGGACAGTCAAGAGCAGAATATCCCTCCCTTTTACAGCTTCTGCAATAAATTCAACAAATAAGGAAAAGGGAAGTGATATGAGTCCCACTGATATGCAAACAGACAGAAACTGATTATGGAACACAGCTTCTGACACTTAACTCCTCTTCACCCTATAGATGATGTAACTACTTTATTACTGAAACCTTTGTCTGGATTTTTACATGACAATGTTAACTTTTCTCATAGATATTAAAAAATGAACAGGGGCATTAAACACACAAGTAAGGAAAACTTGAACAAAGTTCCCCTTCTGTAGGAGATTATTTGTAACAGTAGAATAAAAATAAAAGTTTCTTACACACTATTTTTCTCAACTCTGTTGCCCAGATTGCAGATAGTAAATATTTATCCTCCTTTGTGGATTTTCTTCCAGCTGCCGTGAAAACTGCAGTGATCAAACCACTTTTGAAGAAACCTAATGTAGACTGATCAATAATTACAAGATCAAACCCATTCTAAAAGATCTGGCATAGAATATTTAAAGTTTTTGAAAAAAATGGCTTCTCTTGTGCCGTCCAGTCACCCTTTAGACTACATGAAGCACTGAGGTTTTACTTTAGAAAGGCTTTATTTCTTCTCATTTGGATGAATTAGACCAGAGCACTGAACTGTGTAAATAAGCTTTACACAGTGCAGTGTCCCTAATTGAAAATAATATAACATTACATAATGTTTAAATAAAAATGGATATTTTAAATAGAAATATCAGGCTGTCAGGCTATATTTGTTCAGTTTGTTGGGCCTGCAACAACCAAATTAGAGACACGTACATCACTCCTTTTTTTTTTTTTATATATATAAGTAGCTGTCATATTTATTAAACTAAAATAAAAAGAATTTCCATGAATCTTGTTTGAGTAAAGAACAACAAGTATTAAACATATTTTTAATTAAGCCAACATTTCTGTAATAAAATGTTTTTGGTCTAACTTTTAAATGTGTTTTCATTAGCCTTAAACAAAATAAAACATCATTAACAGGAATAAAGGCTGGAAAACAGTCTGTGAATACTTGATCTATCTAATGGTGTATTTACTGAATTGAATTAACTTTTCAATCTTATTGAAAAGTTAGTAACACAAAACTGACTCAATAATATCATGTTTCATGATATCAGCCACAGTGGGTGTCTGGTGGATGAAGAACTATGACACTGATGCCACCATCTTCTGCAAGTTCGTCTCCTGATCCATTTTAAAATTCATCTTCTATTCATCCTCACTGATGTTGTACAACCAGGAATCTCTGTCTTCACACTCACATCTGTATCTCTGCAAGCGTTTTTGGTGGAGTATCAGGTGGGCATTTAAAAGGCAGGTGTTGAGAGCAGCACACCCTGAGTGTGAGGTATCTGTCTGCCCCATGAGAGGGAGTCCATTTAACAAATGCCTTGTAACACTAGTAATAACCAAACCTGTTTTACCACCATTACTGCAGGAAGAATCAGAGAACTCACTTATGACGTTGCAATACTGAGATAACCTGTCTAAGAAGGACTGTTAGTGTAACATCATCTTGTAAAATTAAGACTTAAGACTCTAATTTTGAAGTTAAAAAATGAAGTAGTTCTTGAGTTGCCTAGTTACATTGATGATATTCTGATAACTCTCAGTTAACTGAGCATTGAAGAAGCCTCTCAAATATTTTCACTGGAAGCATTCTGGGCAATCTGCAGGAGAAAAGCTCAAACACTGACAGAAGAAGTGAATGATTTGTAAAACCTGTGAGACAACATGGCTGTAAACTACGTCTGGCGGCAGTTCTGGTGTTGATACCTGATTCCTAACATTCTATGTGATCTTAACTGCAGTGTTTTTACAATATTCTACTAAATCTGGGCTCCATTTGAGACACTTTTTTTATTCTCAAACGTAAACTGAGTTGTTGTACACTAAACAGATTTCTTTACAAAACACAGCTTGAGGAGTATGGAACTTTTATTCTACTTTGAAAAATAAAAAAATTTTTAAAAAAGAACATTTTTAATCTTTTTTTCTAAGTAGTAGGACACGTCAAATCTGGTTAGAATTACACTACGCCACTTACAGATGCTTAAAACAATGAAGTTTCTTAACGCTTTACTTCATTTGTAAAAACAAGAAAAGAGGATTCTTAGTTTTCCTCTAAATAATGTAAAATCATCTTATGAATCCATCATGCGTGCTCCACCCAAGAAATGATTGGATGAAATGGAAGCTCTGTGCCGAAGGAGTACTGCTGTCTGACAGGTCAGAAAACCTTTAGTGTTGCATCCATTCAGAAGTCAGTCCTCTTTTTCTCCAGAATTTCTTCTGTAGTTCTTTGCCGAAGTCTTCCTGAAGGAAGTGAAGTTAACTTTGGACTCACTTAACTCATTCTCCTCATCCAGAACAGGTTCACCCATGCTTTTCTCTTTATTTTTCTTTCCTTGTTTTGATTTTTCTGTTGTATCTCCAACCTCCGCTCTTTCTCTGCCTTCATTATCCTCATCCTCCTCAGCCAGGTGACTCAGCTGTAACGCCTTCTCCTTTTCCTGCAGATCAGGTGGCAGCTGCACAGCCACCTGCTCTTTCGAGAGCCGCTTTGGTCTGGAGAAGATCATCCTCTTCTGGACGTCACAGCGAGGATCACTTTTTGTCTCCTGATGCAGACCTGACAAAAACTGGTGAGCTGCTCTCCTGTTGTCTTGATCGCTGCTCTCTGCTACATCCTCCAGGCTGTAGCGTGTCCATCGCTCGGGGTGCACCAGATAGTCTGGGACTCCTCTCTTCTTCTGTGGTATGGGAGAAGTGGAAGGAGGGTGACTGGTCTTCCTGCTTTCTGCTGAGTTTCCTTGGTTCCGCGGAGTGACAGAGCGCTTTTCTACACTGTCCAGGCAGTCAAAGATGCTGCGGCTGCGGAATGAGAAGCCTGAACTTGCTCCGCTAAGACTGAAAGAACTCTGCGCTGCGGGAGCAGAAGGTGAAACAGAAGTCATCACCTCCCCGTCTTCATCACTGTGATCCAGCTCTGGGTCAAACGGAGCCTCTCTTGGTGCTTCTTCAGGCTCAGATTCATCGCTGGCTGAAAGCTCTAACACATCATCATCATCATCCTTGTGGTGTCTGATGTTTCTGTGATCAGACATCTTCATAACATCACTGAGACCTGACTGAACAAGAAACTGGATGGGGACAGGAGAGAGAGTTAAAACTGCTGAAAAATAAAAACATGTACTGTACTTTTTCATCAGTGGTCCATTTTATGTCAACAGCAAACTATTATGGGCCAAACATAGAACAAATATTAATTTCTAATCTCTCTAACATAGGTAGTTTCAAAACGTTAATTTTTAAATAGATTCTTTTTTTAATCGTCCACAAATTAAAAGCAGTTTAGTTCTAACATATTTGTGTAAATGAAACGCTAAGAGGCAAAGAGATTAATTAGCAGAACATACAGGCTATGTTTTTCTTTCAACTCTGAAATGTCAGATTGTTCCTTACAGTTAATACACAGTTGGCCCCACACATATCATTGCTACACTGTTTAATAATCACAGAGTCCATATGCTGGACCAAAATAAACAACCGCTGTGTATACAGCTACAGCTTCAATTCAAGGCATTGTGCGGGGAGTACAGCTAGCATAAAAATGCTAACACATTTAGCGTCTTATTCCACCGTTTGGACTCACAGAATCCAAAATCCAGAATCCATCCCTTGATTCTTACAAGACCATAAAATGATTTTGCAACATTTTACCTGACTGCTGGCTGTAAGATCAGTAGTCAGAGAAGTAGCTAACATTCATAGTCAGTGGCTACATCGAACCAGGAAGAAAAATTGATCCACCGGAAACACGTGACTTCAAACCTTCGCCACCGTTGGAGATCAACTTCCGGGTGTATTTTTAATGTTATAAAACATTTTAATAGTATTATGTTCTTCTTAGTGTAACCAAGAAAACTTATATATATATATATATATATATATACATATATATATATATATATATATATATATATATATATATATATATATATATATATATATATATATATATATATATATATAAAAATATATATATATATATATATATATATATATATATATATATATATATATAAATATTTTTTTATTTTTTTATTTTTTTTTGGGGGGGGGGTCCGTTTTTTTAAATGGAGAAGAAATGTTTATTCAAAAGAGAACATTGTGCGCATGCTCAGTGGTAGGAGTTACGATTGGCTAAGGCTCCGGATTGGCAGAGAGAACTCTGACCGGGATATTTTGAAAACAGCAGGGTGGATGCTACTGGTAGTCTAGTGTTTGTAAATCAGGAAAGATTCGAGCACCTTTAAGAACTGTATTAGACGGGGTTTAGCGCATCCATGGAGCAGGAAATCCAGGAAACGGCGTGTATAGTCAGTGACATGTCGGACATGGTGGTGATTGATTTGCACTCTGCCGTTAAAGCGGAAGAAACAGAGGAAGGTCTTCCCGGAGCGGGGCGCAGCCTCTTGCATATAACCAAAGGTCTGTGGAAAGCTTTCACTGTTTCTTTTAGACACTAAAGTGGTTAAAATCACTTAGGTACAACCCTCTGCTGTAAAAATGACTATAGGAGTGCCAAGCTAATGGCAGCTAAATAGATTCGGTCATGTTACCTGGTGTGTCTTGACGTAACTTATAGTGTCTTGACGGTTAAATTAGTATTTGTGTGTTTATATGTTTGTATCTTTGAGACTTTACCTGATTTACTTGGCATTATACTGACTGACTATAAGGACGTTACACTCAAAGTGTCTCTGTCACCAGAACAAACTGTACTTCTCCCTGTGGCCCTGGTACTTTATGTTATACTCAGAATCTGTCTCCATTAAGAGTCAGAAAACAGCTGTCCACCCGTTTAAGAAAATAGTCTTAGTATTAGTAAAAGTAATACAATTAGTATTAGTATTGTCATAGAGAGCAGAGGAATTATTTTTCACTCATTGAATTTTCATTGGAGGAAATTGGATTAATAGTAAAACTAGAGTGACTCATAGTGTTGCTTTTGTACCATGTCCTACAGGGAGTTCATTAGGTGTTTTTTTGTTTGTTTGTTTGTTTTTGTTTTTTTTTGGGGGGGGAGGGGGCGTTGTCTTCTGTAGGAAGACAACGGGGTACTGATATTCCCATCCTTATTTTAACTCTGTCTACATTGAAATTGCAGTATTTATTAGCTCCTGGTTATGCTTTCCTCCACATTAAAGGTTAGAGATTAGATTAGATAGAGCTTTTTTAATCCCTCATTAAGGTTCTTATGGGGAGTTCAGTTTCCAACAGCACGAAACTGATATAAAAATATGTATGAAACACAATGTATGAAAATTAAAAAGTACAATAAAAATATAGATAAGTAAGATAAATAAAACAAAGGGAAAATATGAAATCTAGCAGTAGCATTTGCTACCTCTTCTGCCCCTCCAGATCCCACCCCCACGCCATTTAGGACTAAGGAGTTTCTGAGTCTGTTCTGGATTTGGGGAGGAGCAACCTGTCCAGGCTGCTCTGGTTGTTTGTGATGACAAGTAGTTCAGCTGTCCTCTCCCCTAACACTGTAGGGGATTGTAAAAGTGACTATATTTGAGCTTTTTATAATGTTATTCCTTCATCAAAAACAAACTTGGATTGCCGCCTATATTCTTTCATGCATGTTTGAGAAATGCTCTGATTTCCCCTGGTAGCCATTTAGAGGTGCCTAATCGTTTGCCCTCACAAGGCACCGCCTGTTTCCACAAAGCTCCTCCATGGAGCTGCAGTCTCCAAGCTCAGTTTCCGCCCCACAGAGCGCCCACCCCCCACACTTTCCCCACTCTGCTCCTCCAGACTAGCAGCAGCAGCAATTAGCAAACACTTGGTGGAACTGCACATCTTCTGGGCTCATTATATTAGCTACAAAGCTCCTAAAAACAGCTGTAAATATCTTATTTGAGGAGCAGTGTTGTAATGATGAGCTGAAGGGCAGTGTTGGAAAGAGTAGGAGTTTCTTAAAGAGATGGAGGTCAATTTCAAGCCAGCAAATTACAAAGTCTAATATGGGTGGGAAATATAGACTTAGAATCTTATCGCAATATTTTGTGGTAGCATAGTGATGATCATAAAGATTAAAAATCTATCAATATGGATGGTTGATTGATGTTTAGTATGACTTCTGAGAGAAGGGGTAGACTAAATATATTTTTTCTTCAAACTACTCTTCATTCAAAACTTTTACATGTGACATGCTCATTTTAAGTTATAAATAAATTAAATAAACAAATGGATCAAATAAAAATGAAATGAATGTGATTCCCCGTCCACAGCCCTGAGTCTAAACGAGGACAGTGATGACGACAGTGGCACAGATCATTTCAGCAGTGAGAAGTTGGGGACCCAGCTGCAGAGATGTGAGCAGCATGGAGGAGGAAGCTCCAGTCTGCCCGACACCTTCCAGACCGGCAGCCTGCTGTTCTACGAGAGGTTTAAGGCATATCAAGACTACATGCTCGGTAACTCTGCCACCACTACATTGTAGCCGCCATGTTTCTGGGAATATTTACATGTTTGTTGGTGTCCAGGGGACTGTAAGCCCTCAGAGGTGAAAGCCTTCACAGCAGACTACCTGGACAAGGCGCTGGAGCCGTGTGACTGGATGGCTTTGTGGAGCACTGACGTCTTTGATGTGGTGGTGGAGGTAGGAGCAGCTCATTTAGACGGCTTCACCTCCATCACATTTGTTGCTAGCAGTCTTGTTGATGGGATTCTGTTGGGGAGCTCAGGTGCAAGATCTGGACCTGAATGACCTCAAGGCGTGTGTGAAGCTGGTGCTGCCTCTGCAGTGTGAAATCAGAAGCTGTGAGATCACAGAGGAATCCTTTAATTCTCTGCTGGAGGCGACTCAGCACAAAGTCCCCCTGCTGGAGCTGCAGGTGCTCTACAACGAGTCGGGAGACTTTGACCAGACGGCGCTCACTCTTGAGCACTTGAGGTAGGGTGCTCTGAATTGGACCTGGCTGATGTATTACAGAACAATACTAAGAGTCTTCTCGTGTCTGCAGGTTTTTCTACAAACACATCTGGAGGCAGTGGGATGAAGAAGATGAGAACGATGACTTTGACTACTTTGTTCGTTGTGTGGAGCCTCGTCTCAGACTGTAAGCAGAACTTGAACTTCTTGAATGTGAAGGTTGATGCTCAAACTGGGCAAATTGACCGGAAAACATATCACAATATAAGCATTCCGTATCAGTCAAAATGGATAATTAGTTTTTTGTTTTAAATATCTGAAATATTCGACCAAACTGGTGATGAGACCTTTCCTGTTTTAGCCACAGTTTTCAGTTTTATGAGGCATCATGGCAAAACAAGAAACTGCTACTGTGTATGTTGATCAACAGGTTGTTGCTAGGTGACTGAGTGAGTTAGTTAGTTGATGCCACCGACTTTGCTTAGCTGATCATTCCTAGCCTTTCTTCTGCCCAGAGTGCTATGTGGTTTTGGATTGGAGTTCAGTGAAATTATGAAAAATTCTATCTGACATATTATCTATTGATATTGATCACATGTATATGTTGTTATTGATTTATTGTCCAGCTCTAGTTGATGCTGATGTCCTCTTGCAGCTACTACGACATCTTGGAAGACAGAGTCCCAGCTGGCCTGGTTGCAGAGTACCAGTCCCTGCTGCAGAGCTGCTCCCAGTGCTTCCAGCAGTTTTCAGAGCTGCGTGGCGGACTGAGCGCCGACTCAGACTCAGAGATAGACAATGTGTCCATGGTGGAGGGCCTGAAGCTCTACGACCAGCTGGAAACATTTAAACGCAAGCTGCAGATCATCGAGAACCCTCTGTTGAGGTGTGTCCCTCGCTGTCCCCGTCTGTCCCTCTCTCTCGTTGAACACAACAAACCCCTGACCTCCCTCTGCACCTGTCCAGGTATGTGCTGGCCTACAAAGGCAGCTCCAGACGGCAGTGTGTGCAGAGTCGTGGACTTAGAGAGTCTGGTGTGAAGGTGGTTCACGTGGTAACGGCCTGCTGCAACACCATCCAGCTGCAGTCTCTCCTTACTGCACGCCTCCTGCCGCTCAGCTCCTCTGACGACACAGAGATCCAGGTGAGAGCACACACATGCTGACCGCAGCAGGGTCAGCTGCTGTGGCTGAAACACAGGAAGTTTAGAAAGATTGACCCAGCTCACTTCTGATTAGACCATTTAAATCAACTTCTTCACTCATTCTGCTGTAGATTAGCTGTGGTTGGGACCAGGGCTGCAGCTAACAATTATTCTAGTAGTTGATGATTTTAATGATTAATCAGATAAAAAGAAATTCTCATTCTGAAGATTTTTTTAATTTAACCACTCAAGTATTTTTTATACAATATTAGGAATATAGTAACCCCTTTAATCTCACTCGAAAACACTTACCTGCAAGTCAATAGGTCCAAGAAGACAGTAGTGTCCTTATGACATGTAAGGAATTTTAAAAGTTGCAGTTAAATAACCAGTTGAATTAGTTTTAAATAAGATGAGAAACATTTTGTTTCCTAAAATGTCATAACAGCTTTTCTTTAGAGAACACTGGATCATTTGCAGTAAAGGAAGCATCTGCAGCTAAAAAACTTTCTAACATCAACATGAGAAAAGCTCAGTCCGTTCTGCTGGGCTGAACATCAGTACAGGGTGGCTGATCTGGTGAGAGTTTTTGCATTAACGGGTTAATAATTATATTGAAAAAGATGCTTAACAGATATTTTTTCAGATGCTAAAACCGACACTTAATGAGTTCTGGCTTAAGGTTTGAAGAAGATTTGGCTTAATTACAGAATCTTAATTAAAATCTTAAGTACTCTTTCTCTAGCTAATGGTTTTTTTAAGATTATAATTTCAGTAGTAAATTCATCACCACTAATCTGATAAATCATTATAGCCCTATCTGAGGTCATTATATTGATGAGTTGAGCAGATCAGCCCACTTTTGAATGTAGAATGCTTTGTTTACAGATTAGTTTTTGGCTAATAGAAAGGTCAAAGCAAAGCCCATATCATCAACCCTCCATCTCTGTGCTAAACAGTTTCTGCTGATATCCTCACACACACACATACACGCATGCCCACACACACGAGGGCAGTCTATTCGCTTTGGGAGGATGAATCATATGATGTCTGCAGTTCCATAGAGATCCAGTATCAGCCGTGGATTCCTGTCATCAGGGTGACATGGTCATCATTCTTCCAGGAACTTACAGAGTCAGCAGCTCCATCTTCATACCAGACTCCATCACTGTTGAAGGTAAGAAAACACACTGTGTGGTTGGAAACACTTTTTGGGACAATTGTACCCTTTAGAGGAAGCAGGTCCATGTTGGTGTGAACACTGACGTTCTGAGAAATGCTGTTAGGAATTCTAAATATAATGTCAAATAATTAATAAAGCTTGATGTTGCTTAGAATACAGTTAGACTGAATAGATCTGTCCTTATGGATTGAGTACATTTTTAACAATACCTGATTTAGAATTTTTCAATATTGGGATTGATACAGATAATGATATTGGATCGATTAATTTCTACTTGGTATATTGTTTTAAAACCTACAGCGTTCTTCCTGACCTGCTGCTGTGTTTGCTGGTCTTCATGTTGCTGTCTGTTTAATAATGTTCTGTATCAACACACTTGTGTTTGTTAGACACATGTGGGCGTTAAAATTAGAGGTGATTTCTGATGACAATTTGTTTCACAGGATATTATTTATTGACATCAGTATAAAAGGATTGGAGGATGTATCTTTCACTTTGCTTCCACTGTATTGGAATGTGGCCAGATGTGAAGAGGTTCCAGTGGTTGACAGTAGATGTGTTGGTGAACTTGCTGCAGGAAGACCGCTGCTAGTGTCTCCTGAGACATGTTCAACATTCGGAGGACTGTTGGGTGTTAACAGATCTCTTGGTTTGTGTGCCAGGCTTTGGATTCCCTGATGAAGTTGTGATTGAAAACCAACACAAAGGCGACTCGTTTGTGGAGTCCGCAGGAGCCGACGTCAGAGTGTCCAACATCAAGTTCATCCAGCATGATGCTGTTGAAGGCATTCTGTGTGAGTTGGTCATATTCAAGCTGCTACTTCATTCAGTCCAGTTTGTTTAAGATTATAGACAGTCTTGGAACTTCAGTGCAAAATTTGTCAATACAGTTTTCATGAAAATTGCTTCAACGCAAACAATGACCACAATGTGATTGGAACAATGTTTGTTTTAGAAGTACAACTAAATTGGTGTAAATCTCTTCATTTATTGTACAACAGTACAAATTGTTGTTTGAAAACATTCAAATGCAGAAATCAGAACAGGATTAAACTCCTCACCAGTTTGAAGTTCTTTCTGAAGAAACTGGGTTTCCTCAGCCATTACCTCACACTACCAGTCTAACCAGTCTACTGAAAGGCAAATACCACACTTTTCCTTTGCTTACAAGTAAAACATGATATAGCATGTTTCAGTAACGTTTATAAAGTTGATGCTGTTTTAAAGCTATAGTGGATGAACAATGAGCTATATAAGTTCAAACAGATGAGCTGCTACTCCAGCAGATGGCCTGATTAATTTACCAGCTAATAAATATTAGCTAATCCACCTAACATTAGTTGGTTATTCTTCCAGTGTAAATGGTAGCACTGAAAATTAAAAATAATATTTTTAATTTTCAGTGCTTTTCTTAAAAATTATGTAATATCCTGCATATTAGTATTGTTCTTCAATTAACCTGATTGATCATTTTCTGCAGAACAAACATCAAAACTGAAACAGTGGCTTTTCCATCAGCAGTAATCTGACGTGTCATGTACCTGGACCCCTGTGTTGTTTAAAATGCTGAATCTTCTTGTCGATTGATGACCAGGTGTACGTCAGGGCACTCTGAACATGGAGAACTGTGTGCTGCAGTGCGACACTACCGGCGTGATTGTGCAGACATCTGCCCGCTTCACCATGAACATGTGTGACCTGTATGGCTCCAAGGTTTGGACATCACACACCGATCACACAGGAAGCCCCCCTTCTCCTGCTCCTGCTCTTGCTCTTGCTCCTGCTCCTGCTCCTGCTCCTGCTCCGGCTCCGGCTTGTCTTTGTTAAACAGACGGCTTCCATATCACAGACTCTGTCTTTTGCTGTTTGATGATTGGCTGGTCTTGATGATGTCAGTCATATGTCTGTGCAGGGGGCAGGTGTGGAGATTTATCCTGGCAGCATTTCCAGTCTGGTCAGTAATAGCATCCATCACTGTAAGGACGGAGTCCTGATCAAGGTGAGGCGTCACGATTCCCTCCGACTTTCAGCCTAAAAGAAAAAAACTTTCTTATACAAACAAAATTCTGCAATCCGTTGAAATGTGCTGTGAATAGTTTTTACAGATGGTGTTGACCAAAGTGTGTGTGTGTGTGTCTGTGTTTATCCATAAATTAATCATTTAAACTAGAACACACACTTTCTGTAACACCGAATCTCTGCTTTCTAATATAAATTTTTCTTTTCAGAAGTATGATCCATATAATGTGTGTGTGTGTGGACATGCAGGACTTTGCCAATGAGCTGGATGGGATGCCATCCATCACCATGGAAAACAATATCATCCACAACAATGAGGACTACGGTGTGATTCTGGTTAAACCGGGTACTGGAGAGGAGCAGAGGGTCCAGTCCTGTGAGGGTGAAGGTCAGCAGGTCTCATTGTGCTTGACGCTCTGATGGTTGTCTTGGTAGAATCAGTAGTTAGCTCATCTGTAGTTCTTCTGTTTGTCTCCAGAAGACCCAGCGGTGCAAAGCGCTGACGACCAGCAGCAGGAGGCTCTTCCAGATCCGTCAGCAGCAAAGTCAGAGTCTGCTGCCTCCCAGCTGGAGTCAGCGGGAACCAACAGCAGCGACGGTGATGCTGCTGCTGCCGCCGCTGCCGGCAGGAAGTGGCAGTTTGGTCGTCAGCTGAGTAGAAGCAAGGAAGTGTCCTGCAGCCGAGCGGTTCAGGATTTGATGGAGCACCAGATCTTTGTTTCTGTTCAGGGGAATCAGTTCAAATGGAATGGAAAGGGCGACTTTGGAATCTTTTTCTACTGACTTTCACTCTGGCTAATTAATTCTAGGAAGTTCATCTGCTTTTTAGTTCTCATTCCCATTTTTTGGCGTTACTGTCTTGATTACAGATTTGAAAAGAACACTGACAAAATGTTTTCTTGGAGGTATTGCATTCTGTTTGTAACACTACAGTGTGTTCTCAGTACTAATCTAGTTTGACTTTGCACAAATCTTTTTATCTAAATTATTCCTTTCAGGCTCCTCATGCTGCTTTTATCAGCATGAGGATAAAGCTGATAAAGCTTGACGGATTAATATTTTCAAATCAACTTGTCATGTTGATGGTAGTTATGGTGTTCTGACCTTTAATAAAAAATCTATTTATAAATTGAACTTTTTCTAGTAAGGATCTATGTACTGATGGCTTCTGAAACCTTTATGGTGAAACTGATTTTTATGATTTTAGAAGTTTCAGAATTAAGGGTGACAAGGGTTAGGGTTAGGGTTATTGGATGAAGAGCTGATTTACACTGAAGATTTATCCTCATATGTGTGAATGGACTTAACTTATATAGGGCTTTTCCAGTCCTACTGACTACTCAAAACGCTTTACACTAGAGACACATTCACCCATTCGCGCACTCAAACACACACATTTATACATCGCTACACAGATCGGTAGGCAATTTGGGGTTCAGTGCCTTGCCCAGGGGCACATCGACATGTGGAAGCTGGAATCGAACCTACAACCTTCCGATTGCAAGACGACTACTCTACCATACAGCCAGAGTTGCCCATTGAAAACTAATTCTTAAAAAAACAGCATATTGAAGAATGTCAAGAAAGAAAAAGGTCTTAGAATTTTTTTTGTTTTGTTTTAAAGTTCAAAAGTATTCATATTGTTTGAACATATTTACAACACCTTAAGCCCACAAAGGTCAGTGTATTTTTTTGGGATTTTATGTTCAGTTTAAGTAAATAATACACTGGAATGATGTTGGAAGGTGAGGAAGAGAGTGTGAACACATTGGCTTGAAGGTTCATTTTCCTGTCCATTCTGAGCAACAGCATAATGCTGTCATCACTATTTATTTTTTTTAGTGGTGCAGGTTTCACAATGATGTACAGCGTAATGATTGGCATGTGGGCCAGAAAAATATTTAGGACTATAGTGCATGTCAAATATTTTCTGGGTAAAATAAACCTGGATTATAGAAATTTTACTTTAAGAGACATACTATTTTCTAGCTTACATATACCTGCAGGGCAACAATGCTACCAGCTGCACCACTGTGCAGCCTGAGATGGAGTTTACATTAAGAAATATCAGATGTAGTTGATGTTCATTTCATGGAGCTATCATAAATATTCTCACTCTTCCCATAAAAAAAGAAAATGTACTAGAATTGTAAAAGACTGAAAAATAGAATTAGGTTTTGGTTACACAAATTTAGACCAATACATAAACAAATATGTATTTTTAGAAAAAGAAGAAAGACAAGATTACAGGTAGCAAATAGTTGTTAGCTGAAGCTATTAGTAAATTAAAAAAAAAAAGAAAACTGGATTTCAAAATACTTTTAATTTTTTCATACACATTGCCATGCAGCTTTACTGAGATTCACAATCATGATGAAAACATGTTTTCATGCTCCAGTCAGAGCATGAGACGGTCTGTTGTTCTGAACAAGCAATTTAAATACTAAGTAAAATGTATTTGATTATGCTAAACATTACTTAAGCTTAAACTATATGCATTAAGTAATTTGTACATTTTAAGATAAAATCACTTACTTGAATTGTGTGTAATGCAGGTATAGTTCAGGGTTACAGCAGCATTAGCAAAGAAACATCTTCACTGTCACAGAACATCATTTTATATAATCCTTACGATAAAGTTTGGGTTTTAGTTCCATCTCGTATTTTTATAGCACCAATATTTAGACCCAAAACTACCACACAATCCCATGCATTAAACACAGTACATAAAATCAACCAGGACCTCTTGGTCAGGTGGATCAAGTATTTCTGTTCCCGTTTAAATTAAACATAAATGCAGTTTGGAGCAAAAGCACCTAAAGTTACAGTTTCCAAAGTTTTGATTTCCAAATTTCTTAAATTCCAAGATTTCTTTGTCCATAACAATGTACATTGTAGTTTAATGTTGGAAACTCAAACATTAATCTATAATCCAAAAAAGAATCAAAGATATGATCAAATATAACGTGCAATTCATCTTAAAGAAAAGCTTCTCTCCTGATGCAGTGGGAAGGTTTGACATCTGCACAGATCCTCTTCACTCCACAACTGTAAGAACCCAGTTTGACTTGAAGATATCCACTGAACCAGCTGCTGTGGAGGTGATGTATTCTCCCTCGTCCCCCCGTCAGCGGGGGGCTTCAGAGCAGAGGAGCTATCCAATCAGCACGAGGGATAATTCTTCAGGAATCGGCTGGTTTTGCTGTAAAAATACAACAAAATTAACAAAGATGATCTGTACTCCAAACTGAACTAACTGAAGGAATTGAAAATTTAAATTTGCCACATCTCTTTGGTCCATAACAGAACCAGAGTTTACATCACCTCTGTTAAAGCAGGGTTCACGGTAACAGGATCGGTAAATTGGTGGTCTCAGTATTTGTGGGCAGTTGTCGCCATGACGACCGGTGTCTTTATGCATGCACTGGACCACTCGTGACTGTAGACCCTTTCCACACGTGGATGAGCACTGAAGTAGCCAGAGAGTCATCCATTATGTTACGTTCATTTTATGGTCATCTGTTGTTGAAATGAGAAGCTTACATACAACAAATTAAAATTAGATGTTGCTTCAACATTTCTACACAATCTTCTTTTCTCATGATGCATCTGTTTTATGAAATGCAACAGACCCATAACATGATGCAGCCACCCCCATGCATTTCAGTTCAGATGTTGTACTCAGGCTTACTTGCGCTCCCAGTTTTCCTCAGTTCCACTTTAGTTCTATCAAACAAAACATGTCTCCAAATATGAAGGTTTCTGTGGACATTTGCAACCTGCAATCTGTCTTTCTTGTGCTTCATTTGCAGTAATGGCCTCCTGCTCTCTGTGACCTTTCAGCCCATGTCGCTACAGAACACGTTTCTATCTGGATATCGTCTCTGTCTCACAGGCTTCAGCAGCATCTTCACAAGGTCTTTGGCTTCTGTTCTGGGGTCAGGTATGAATCCCACACCAAAGCAGGTTTATCACTGGGACACAGAATTCTACTCCTTCCTGAACACTACGATGGCTGGACTTTCCCATCACGACTAGAACTGAACAGGTGAACTCCACACCTGTGAGCAGCTGGATGACCACGCCATGTTTAAACTTTTACTCCACCACAGATAGATAAATATCTAACAGCCATAAAAACAAAGTGGTTCAGTGTAAAAATGATGCAAGTTCAGACATTTAGCTTGGAAAATCTGCTTAAGAAAATTTAAGGCAAAGCAAGGAATAAAGATTGGTTTTAAATTTCCAGCATTCTCCCAGACAAATCAACAAGGATACCACAGAACTTTCACGAGAAGTGATTAATACCAGTGTTTGCTGATCCAGTTGCTTATCATTATCTCAACTTTAACCATACCCTAAATATGTTTACTGGCATTCATACCTTGGACCAGTCTCCAAACCTCCATTCAAAGCATTCTACATCTTCCTCACAGGGTTCTTGTTGACTGGGCTTGGAATCAGGCTCACATCCTCTGTCTGGGCTTCTACAGCGCACAGTCCGTGTGCGAACACCTCGACCGCAGGCTGATGAACACTGAAAACGGCAAGGAAAATATTATCAAAGCATAAAGGACATACACCATTTTTATATTCATGAAGTTCCAACAGCAATATACTAAACTCTGTGACACTCGACCAGCCTTCAGCCTTCAGGAGGCGTTTCTACTCAGAGACATAGTGACCTTCCTCTAATAGGTTCACAGTTAGTCTGCTCAGGCCTTCCAAATCCACCCTGGACGGCTATGAACTGTTTAAACATAGATTATTTAGCATTTTTAACAAATAATGAACTTAGCACATTAAACCTACTGTAACAATCTAATGTAAATTCTGCACTAAGTAGCACCAAAGAGTTCCTCCTGTCCCCCGTAGAGTGTTGGACTACCTGTGACCAGTCTGAGGCCTCCCATTCTGGAAGGCAGGAGTTGCCCTCACAATCCTGTTGCCCCACAGGTTTGCCCCCATGGCAGTCCCGGTCCTTGGTGTGGATGAGTGAGCCGTTTAGTGAGGGGTAAACACAAGACACCTGTCTCTGCTGGAGACCATTACCACAGGAGACGGAGCAGGGCCCCCACTCACCTGCCACCCACCTGTGGAGAATATCTCAGCTTTTATTCTTTCACTTCACATTTTGACTAACTGAGTCTATAACACATATGATGTAACTTCCCATCACATTCTATCTCAAGTTTTCTATGCAATCTCACTGATCTTGTAAATGCAGGAAAACATCAGTGATTCAAGTTTAAAACTGAATGATGTTCCTGTTATTACTAACTGAACAAAGCAAACTGGATTCTATCTTTGGTTTAAAGAAACTCAGTGTTTTCTAGAAGTTTGCTCCAGATTAGAGGAGCAGAAAAACTGAATTCAACTCAATTTATTTCTACAGCATCACTTCAAACACCGTCTCAACTCAAAGCACTTAAAAAAATTTTCAATTCATTCAGACATACATTCAGTTAACCCTATTTATCATCAAGCGCAGTTTATTGTTTATTGTTTCTATGGAAACCCAGCTGTTTGAGTCAACCCCTGACTTCCAATAATTTCATTAATAATAAATTATTAATTAGAATTATTAATAATTGCATCAAATGTCAAACATTGATTTTCCATACAGTTGAAAAGATTAGTAAATGTAGAAAACAGAATCACTTCAGAATGTAAATATCTCTACTGTAAATGTTTGGCTGCAGATGTTTAAAACTTAGTCCAGGGGTGTCCAAAGTGGGTCCTGGAGGGCCAACATCCTGCATGTTTCAGTTTTCTACCTACTGGTAGAAACAACCTCCTCAGCATGTCAGAGTTCTTCTAATGAGCCAACATTTGATCAGATGGTTAAACCAGGGAGAGAACTAAAACATGCAGGATGTTGGCCCTCCAGGACCCACTTTGGGCACCACTGGTCTAGGATGTCTTGATGTGCATGTGTGTGTTTGTGTGTGGTAGGCTGACCTGTACTGGCAGGGCAGAGTGTTGCAGTGCTGCACCTTGGCCTGGGGCCGGGTCTCAGGGTGACAGTAGTTATCACTGACAACCTCCATGCTGTTATTGACTGTTCTCATACAGGAGACCGCTGTGCTCCTCTCACCTGTATGAAACACAACCATGGGTCAGTCCTCCACTGGTTCTGTAGTCTACAAAGTACCAGGGAAGGTTTGTCTGGCCCAAAAGGTTAATACTGAGTATAGGACTGAATCACTAACAAATTATGACAAACGAAATGAAACACTGAAAAACAACTTTAGACTATTTGACATATTAATAAAAACAAAAACAAATGGATATGGATAACAATAACATCCCCACTCAGTACAGCATCTGATTCCTGATGTCAGGTCTGAAGATGATGACCAGACCCAGACAAACCCCCACTTAAACAAAGAGACATTAACAAAACTATAGATGTGTCTAAGCCTCATTTCAAGCTAGACAAAGGATAATGTGATTTCAGGATCTTCACTGTATGACAATGAAGGGAGAATGTGTGAGAAAAAAGAAAATTGAGAAAGTGAGACAGAATGAGGAAAACTAAGAGAGCAGATATGAACAGTAGTTTGGTTTCAGCTCCTTGTTTGAATTCTGCTTTGGATGCAGTAACTGCAAACATACGGCAGTAGTAGGGCTGCGGTGTGTAACTTATAAAAAAATGTTTTTTACATATTTGTTCATTATGTCGTGACAGACAGATAATTTATGGGGAAAAAAATTAGCTCCTCTGTCTTCTCCCAGTGTTCCCAGTACAACCAGTCAGAGCCAGGATGTGGATCTTAGCGCTGTCAATCACTCTCGTGTTCACCATCTGCCCCTTGTTTTCTTCTACAGCTGGTTCACCACAACATAGCCTGCCACAAATGCTAAGGCTAGTTAGCATAACCACCTAAGACAGTGGATAAACTTTCCTGGAACAGTAAGTTGTTTCTCCTCCATTGGCACAGTGAGCAGCATCGCCTGACAGCTCTAAGCCCCGCCTCCTGGCTCTGATTGGTTGTTTTAGGTCGGCATTTATTCAGACCTCAATAGTAGTTCAGGGGGGAGGAGGTGCAGAGGACTGATTGCATAGAATAATCAGATAATAGACTGATTATCTGTCTCATATTACACAGTCACAACATACTTACAGTTTTAACATATATGTAAAAAAATAAATAAATTCTGTAAAGAACAATAAGAACAATAATAATCACACAGACCAACCTTTCAGTGAGAAGCATTTTTCAATCAATTATTTAACTGATCTATCTCAGCCCAGACAATTTGCTGAGGGCCTTATCTACAAAGAGTCAAATAAGGAGTGCTAAATTAAATTAAAAATTAAAAAAAGAAAAAAATACCAAAGAAAACATGAGTATTGCAACTGTGAAAGAACCTAAAAGGGAATGAATACCTTGGCATGGTGGCATGAATAGTGTTGAACTCTTACCTCCTCCACACTGAACTGAACAGTTCTGCCAGCTACTGTGAGCCCAGACATAGAGGTACTCTGGTTCTGCCTGTTTCTCACTGCTCCGGTCCTGGCTCGTGTTCACAGGTATGGTGTACTCATAGTGGATCCCATAGCTCTGATCGTGAAAGAGCAGGACCTACGATCACAACAAAAGTACCTGAAGAAAGCTCAGCAAGCCTTAAAGGGCCAGTGACATTGATTCTCCTCACATTGTCTTTTTATCTTTATAATACTGATTCATCTCTTGTCAATTTATTACAGCCAGCTGTTGATCAATAGTAAGTTACATCCATTGATCGTCTATACCTGCTTATCCCCAGAGTTATGGGGGATGAGGAGAATCACCTGTCCATCATAGGACAACACAGGAAAAACAAGTGTATACACCCATACCTAATGCTCAGCTCACCTACATGACTCCCTCTATCAGTCATGTTTTTTCACTCAGTGAGAGAGAACCCATTCTTACCCACCTTTAAACTGTAGTTTCATATTTAGTGAGAGGCTATTTCTTCCACAAATCTTTTTTGACTAAATATAAACACAGAGAGTACATTTTTGTCTCTAGGCATATGTAACCCACCCGCTCACTGGCCCACCTTACCATTAGGTGTAAGGGAGTTTTAGTGGGCCCTTTGGCAGAAATCTTCTCCCACAGTCCTCTTCTAACATATCGCACCATGGTCCCAGCCAGCTCAAAGTCTCCTGGAAGTTCAATTTTCCAGTCGCTGTTGATGGATTTCTTGCTGGAGTCCTTAAGAGCTATAGGAAAATTACAGACTGAGTTTTCTGAATAACATATATTTCATATTTACACACAAAGAAATCGGTATTAGTCATTCGTTCCATCCATAAGACAAGGGAAAAGATGTTTTACCAATCTGTTTAAGTACAGATTTACAAGATATATTTGTGGTGAGTGAACCAAGACATGATTACCCAGAAAGCTCTGTAAAGGCTTGTCCTCCATGACTTTGATCCTCCACGCTCCTGCAGGAATCACCACAGCCTCAACGTAGCCTGACAGAAACACATAAGCAAAAGGAGAAAATTAAATTAGCTGAAGTGAATTATTATGTAGTTTAAACACAGATATTAATTTGTTACGGTAGTTTTATGAAAGGAAGAAAATGGTCATCTCTGCACTTTTGCCACATGCTGGTCAGTATAAGGGACTCCTGCAAAGTCTGCAGCTGCATTTCCATTAACCATAAAATAGTGAGAATTAAAATTACAAAAATAATTTACTTCATGGAAACACACCAATTAAAAAAAATCACGTTTTTAATAAAAAGTTTTTGTGATAGTATGAGATGGTTTTTCAGCCATATCAAAATAGATGTCAGGTGTGTGAAATGTAATTTGTCAAAATGAGAGCTGGCTTTTCAGACTGGAAAAAAAAAGGTCAAAGATGGAAAGTATTGTGTGAAGTTCACCCTGCTCTAAACGCATGATAGGAGTCTGATACTAAAACTGACACACCCACCCATTCCCTTGGTGTAGTTGAAGTCTCCTTTCACAATTTTACAGGAGTCCCCATGTCCATTGCAAACACCACATGCATCCTCCTTTGCTGAGGAGCCGATGATGCCGTCACAGCCAATTTTCTGTTCATAGAAGCAAAAAACAACAGTCAAAAAGGAGAAGTTAGAGGCTCTTCTAGTTCATGTGTGAATAACCAGAGACAATGTTTGTGGCTAAACCGTAATCACACAGTCCTCGCAAAGAATTAACAGTTGTCATAATTTAGGGTTAATTTAAGACATAATTACTTAAGTTAGAATTATCTCTGTTTTTCCTGAACTGTACCAAGGCCTCCTCTCCCCCAACATGTTTTGGGCTCTGACCCGACTGGGTTTAGTTTTAGTCACATCTGTTAGTTCAAGACCTAAACATTCCACTGAACACTGCCACTAAAAGTTGGTTTATTCCAGGTACAGGTGGCTATGACTGACTGAGTGCAGCTTCAGGGAAGATAGTGAAATCTCCAGTAGAACAATTCTAGTGCCTGACTGTTGTATTTCTGATGTAGCTGGTTTGCAATTTAGCTAAAAATCGGTTTGTGATCTCACTTATAATCACAGAAAGTTTAATTTGTGGCTTCAAGTAGTGTGGCTTGAACATGCATGGACAATGACACTGGATAATTACTCCAACCGTTTGAAACTCTGGCACATTATTCATCATGGGATATGAGAATACAACTTACACATGTCCTCATCAGCAGCACAAACCGTCATGTTGATGCGTACCTTACAGCTCCCTTTAATGCAGAGATCTGACTCATAAGGTCCACAGGAAGTGCCATCAATAACTCTGTCAGCCATCAGGGCCGGGACATCATAACCCACCGGGCTGCAGAACAACATACATGGCTTATCTGCTCATCCACACACACAGAAACACACACAGCTCGATTTTAGCAGGAGAAATAAAAGATGAACATACAAATAAAAATGTTAAGCTACATTACTGTGAAGAGCTATAAGAAGATAACCACAGTAGATGAAACTTGACAGTCTCTGTTATGCTACGTATTCTTGTTTTTTCTTTTTTTGGTCTAAGCTTAAACTTCAGTAGATCAGGACTTTATAAAAAAGATTTAAATACATTTTTAAACCCTTTAACAGAAAAAGCCTTAAACTATAAACCCTTTCTTCCCACAGTGCACAGCATCCATGATGTGGCTGATTACCTGATGAGGTGTTTGTTTGTTTGTTTGTATGTTTGTTTCTCACCATCATTAATGAACGCAGTCAGCAGTCTGCCCTTTCTTTTACTGGCATGTTGGTCATAGGAAAGACACTGCAGGTCTCTGAAACTCGGAGCCCCTTTGGGACATGGCTGGCCTTGACACGCCTTGTGCTCCACACTGGCTTCTGGACAGTGCCGTCCATCTGGACCGGGCCTAAAGACAGAAGGAGTCAAAGTGGTCAGTAATAGTTAGTTGCTGTCTCCATCCTTTTAATCTCCTGCTGTATGGGTTTTTAATACTGGGAATAACACCAGGTTTTAGTTTGTTTGTCTCTTGTCAGTTGGTGACTGCAATATAATGTATAGAAGAAAATAAACGCGTGTGCACACAGAAACATACGGCGGGTTGTCACACTTCCTCTGTCTGAACTGGACCCCAGTACCACAGGTCCGACTGCACATGCTCCACTGGCTCCAGGGACTCCAGTCTCCATCCACATGTTGGGGGATGGGAGCCTTACTGACACATTGTCCCCCTCTGCACCACTATCAAGGAAACATCATATTTCACAACTGTACTGAAGTCTGAAATCTGAGAACATTGCACGTCCTTTGAGAAAAGGTTCTGTGTTTGAAAAAAAAGAAGAAATGATGAGAGGAACATTTTGTTAATTTCTGAGGATCTTACCTTGTCTGTTCCACACTCTGTTCCTTCCAGAGGAAGATCGAGTTTTGTTTTACATGAAGGATCTCCATCTACTAAACACCACAGGCCTGCACACATAAGATGCTGAAAAACCATCAGAGACAGAGGAGACAGCGGGGATGTTGTGTTAGAGCCAGGGGAGTCACAAATTGGCAGACATTGCTTCCGATTCATTTTTATTTCATTCTCAATGTCATTTTTTTAGAGGCAACATTATGTTTTCCAGGCGCATAGTGACATTTTCCAAAACAATGAAGTAACTACCTTCAGTTGATATAAAAACGCTGCATATATCAAACATGATTTAAAAAACAAATAATATGATGCCTTAAAATTGGACCCCTGTCTCTTTAAAAAACTCCTCTTTCCAACACTCTGCCTTCAAAATGTCATTATGTTGTTTACAACCGTCCAGCAGACTCTCAGTTCCAGCAGGTGTTTGCTAATTGCTGCTGCCACTAGTCTGGAGGAGCTGTGGGTGGAGGTGGGAGCTCGGATGGGGAGTGAAGCTCCAAGGCAGAGCTTTGAGCGTAGGCAGGGCTTTGTGAGAGCAAACGCTAAGGCACCCTCAATGGTTGCCATGGGAGATTCAAGGATTCCTCCGACATTCTTGAATGAATCAAAACAACACTACATGAATGTGTTTGATAAGGTAATAATGTTATATATAAAGCTCAAAAAGTCCATTTGAACCTAAACCACCCCATCTGGGTCACACAAAAATGGGTTGGGGGAGTGGCTGGCTCTTGCTGCAAGGCATTAGTGTTACTAAGAGACCACCACACAGACCACCCCCCTCACACACACATTTTTATTGCTAAATAGCAACTGACATACAGTTGCGAATGATGGAGGAATCAGTTGCATGTTGTACCTCCATGTCAGGACAGGAAGTGGAATTGATTCCGAACAGGATCTGGCATTGCTGGTCTGGACTGTAGTGCATCCCTGGAAGCTTGGAAGACAGGCGCATCCTGTAGCGGCTCCTAGGGTCTGTGTAGTGTAAGCACATGCTGGCTCCAGATCTGTTTCAGTGAAAACAATACTCATATGAGGAATAGAGTTAACAAATATGTTTGCAAATCTATCCTTGTTTTATTTTGAGTGGTGGTTGTAAGTAAGGTCCTGACGCAAACAATCACTAGTGAGAGACACTTTCTGACCTGAGGAAGTTCTGCAGGTCGCTGCGGCTGCAGGAGGACCATGACAGGTTGTTTGGGTTTCTGCCTTTCACCCATTCACCAGACATGATATGGGAGTGGCTGGTGCAGTTAGCATGGTCGTCATCATGGCTCATCCCCATGCTGAGGGGAATCATCAATGCATCACCAAGTGGTTATAGAGGAACAATCCCAAATACCTGAAATTCTCTTTTTATGAGACAGAACTTTAATACAATAAACCCCCCAACTTACCTTTCTATCTATTTACTTCAGACTAAATTTTTACCATTCATATGACCCCCAATATTATTCAGTTTTATTTCTTCACAATTGTTTTCTTTTTCTGTTTTTATCCAGTTTGCCTTTTTCTTAAAAGCTCAGCAGTTTTCTTTCTAATTTCCCTCTAATTGAATGTATTCACTGTGACACTTCAGAATGTGTCAGCATCACTTTAACAGATGCTGTTTTATAGTGAAAGCAGCTTTTGTGTCTGTTTGTAAAACATACATTTGAACCACATAACAAAATAACTTTGACTTTCTCCTAAACCCCACAGAGGCAGTGAAACCAGGCTCAGTTTTTCTATGTTGATGTTTTTCTTCATAAATAAGGATCTTGTGGACAATCTTGAGGGTTCTCCCTTCATGCATTACTTCAATTTTATTTTTAAAATAACCTGGAAGGAGGTCTACTTTTTTACTGACTGGGTGAGCTTGTAAAATATTGAAATGTTTATAAAATATACAACAAATACAAACATCATGATTTGTCTTGTAACACGTGAACAAAATGTGTGAAACTGAAAGCTGTTTCCCTGACTGGCCTTTCCTTCTGATGTCTCCATGCAGAAACACGCTTCACACAGATTACATACTATCACACATTGATTTCAACTTTGCCATGTTCAGAAAGAGACTTTGAAAAAGTATTTTAGTCTTTACTTCCAACATACTGAGCTCATCCGTTTCTCCTGAGGTTCATCTTTTATTACGCTATAGCAGTATCACATTTTGTCAGCTGTGTCTAAACAAATAACAAAGAAACGTTTCATTCGAAAAGCATGACATGAATCTGAGCACCACCTACTTGTGACCGAGCTCATGAGCAATGGTGAAGGCCAAATTAAGTCCATTGTCCTCTGCTAATACACATTTCCTCTTTGCACTACAAGCACCACCCAGGTAAGCCATACCTGAAACACAAAGGAATTATCAAGTGAGAAAGCATCTTAGTCAACATGTTGCAGGGTCATAACGTCGGGTCATCTATAATAAACATTTTTATTGAGCAGATCGCAAAATGATCAAACATAGAAAGAATGCAAATGATTCAACCGCATTCTGGAAAGCTATTCTTACTTTGTGAAATAGTTAGGACACCCTATGAGAGTCTGTGTACTTTTCTGACATATATGGCTCTATAAGTATTTAACATTGATTCGTACAATATTCACAAATTCAAGAAATATAAATAACAAAAACAGAAGAAAATTGCTGCTGCTGCCTCCTTTGGGTGGCTTCAGCCACACAATAATAATAATAATAATAATAATAATAATAATAATAATAAATAATAATAATAATAATAATAATAATAATAATAATAATAATAATAATAATAATAATAATAATAATAATAATAAATAAATAAATAAAATAACACTTAGTGAATATGTGATTAATATTTCTCTTGTAAGTTCTTACTGAAGAGACATAACTTTGCTTCAGTGCCTTTTTTTTACTGGGAATGGTGTTGGAATTTTCTTTATTTTAAGAATCCCATATGAGAAGTGACCTTGAGAGAAGAGGAGGTAAAACATACTCACCAACTGTATCACAGGGTTCATCTTTATGAACACAGAAATCAGTCCTGAGAGACCAAACAAAGAAATTACAACACCGAGTTATTAAAAACAACGAGGCAGGATTTCAGACAAAGTAAACAGGGATTTGTGAAAAGTTGTAAATTGCTTTATACTAATAGTGTTGATAAATGTTAGTACTCAACTTCTGCTAGAGGCAGAATGGTTCAGGAACAAGATCATCAAAATGGCCTTCAAAAATGCCTGAATATATTTAGCTGAGCTGTTGTGCAATTTTAATTAAACAAAAATTATTTTTCTAAACAAACTGATAAAATGACATCCTGCTTTTCTTCAAAATTACCTTCTTGCCCCATAACATTATAAGTCACCAGCACAGAGAACCAGTTTCTTCCATCAGTTTATCTAACATTTTTCAGTCGGTGTCACATGTTGCTGGCTCACCAGACGATTGCAAAAAAATAAAATAAAATAAATAAAAATTTTAAAAAATGCATGTTTTGAGAACATTTGTAAATTGTACTATGATTCATTTAGTGTTACTGTTTTGGTTGATTATCAAATTGAAATCACTATTCATCATACTTCCTGTATCAACACTAATTGCCACCATTGGTCTTTACCAGAATCAACAACACCAGCAAGTTTTTGAAAAGCTGCAGTTTCAAAACCTCAAACATTTCCCATGATTCCTAGAGCTTGATCATTTGAACAAATTTCCAGTGTGCTGCCACTCCACTATGTTGCTGAGCACTGGCAGTCAGCTGGCTGAAAAAGAGCTACCACTCTTCTCCCCAAAATGATGATTTTTTTATTATTACAATCAAAGCCATCCATTGCATAAGAAATAAAGAGTTCATCATCATCATCATCATCATCATCATCATCATCATCATCATCATCATCCCTTTTAAGATAGCACTGACTGAAAAACAACAGCTGGTAAGTTCAAACTATCTGGAGGTTTGATCTTCAGTTTGTGACAATCTACCAGATGTGTTGAACAAATGGAAACATTGCCAACAGTTGGTGTCTGTCTCTGTTTCTGGCTGCTGCATCAAGACTTAATACAACAGAGAGGAGACTTCTAATACGCAATAGTGTCAGGATTTGGATTAAATTTAGTGAAGTAAGATCTTTTGGAGTAGGTGTAAACTGCATACCTGGTGACCAGAACAGCCGTGTCGTACAGTCCACCTGTGATGTGGTTGGTACCGAGGTACCGAGGGACTGAGAACTCCTGATACTGCCATTGACAAAAGCTCTCCAGAGACCTCTGTCCATGGTGGCTTATCTTTAGTTTTTCCTGATGACATGACAGGTACAGTGATGCAATCTTATTTATTCCTGACATAGTCGTAGTACATAGCTTCAAAGAAAAGCTGAAAACTGGAAGCAATAAAATTAGAAGCTAAAATTATTATTAGCACGTACCCCCTTGTAGTGTTTTTCTACAAATGTCCACAACCATAATCACACACCAAAGTACTACAGATGTTAAAGTTGTAAAAGGAGATGGAAGCGAAACTTACTGGTCTGGTGTGAAGCAACACCAGTTTATTGACTCTTATGTTGACTGTAACTCCCAGACTCTTGTGCTGGAACATGTTGTCAACCTGATGACAGTGAGGGAGAAAGCTGAATGTTTTACTTCTTTAGCAGCTGAACATGTTAGAACATTATTTGATGTCATTTCCATCATCAGGAAAGCTGACTTTCTAGTAGGAGGATAAACCACTTTTCTCAGTTTATAGTAAAAATCACTGTGTTTTCTGTCTAACCTGAGCTTAAATATGTATTGGATCAACCTTTTGACTGAAGTGACGTAACTTTCCTTTAAGAATTCTGATTTGACTCAAAGTCCTTCCTGGAATTCTTACCATATTCATGATGGTAAGCAGGAATCTTTGTGCCACTTCAGCACCATGGTACTGCACCATGTTGAAGTCTGCCACTACCACGGTCTCCAAAGTGTATGTTTTGTGTAAGTTCATGGTGTTCCTCTTGGTGCGATCTTCTTCGCACCGAGGTTTCTTCTTCTTTTTCAGCCCTGCAGCAAGCAGGAAGAAAAACAAAGAATAGACACAATATCTGAGACAAAAACTGCTCACCAAAACATTTGAAGCACTGAGTCTGGGATATGTCTTCAATCAATGACAAACTTTTAGGTTGTAATCATGTTGAGATTTCTTCAGATGCAGACAACCCCGTCCTGATTCTTGGTCATCCACATGTGTATGGACCTTATTTATGGAATGGTTTACAGTCATTCCTCACTATGTGGGGAGCATCAAACTGTTGAAAATGTTTTGACATGCTGAAGAATCTAGAGTTCCTTTCACTGGAAGTAAGGAGCCGAGCCCAAGTCATGAAGTCAGCCAGACACCATGATTCCCTCTGGACCAAACGTCACATTTAGTAAAATGCCTTCTTGGAAAATCCAGACGTGTCCTTTGGAAAACTCGATGGAGAAGCTTGACTCCCTAATCCAGATCAAATGTCCCAGCGGCTTTAAGTCTCAGTGGTGACATGCTTTACACCACGTCGATGCTTTGTATTGAACTTGGTGATGCAAGGCTTGGATGCAGATAGAAACCATGGAAACCAGCTTCATAAGGCTCCCTATACTGTTGTGTAGGCCACACACTGCAAAAACACAAAATCTTACCAAGTATTTTTGGTCTAATTTCTAGTGCAAATATCTTAGTAAACTTCAAATAAGACAAATTAACGTACAAGTAACTTTTTAGCAAGACAGAGGCTTGTTTTAAGTAAACTTTCTTTACACCCTTCTTCCCTAATGGGGTTGGGAGGGTTGCTGGTGCCTATCTCCAGCTGCGTCCCAGGCGAGAGGCGGGGTACACCCTGGACAGGTCGCCAGTCTGTCGCAGGGCAACACAAAGACATACAAGACAAACAACCATGCACACACACACTCACACCTAGGGAGAATTTAGAGAAACCAATTAACCTGACAGTCATGTTTTTGGACTGTGGGAGGAAGCCGGAGAACCCGGAGAGAACCCACGCATGCACAGGGAGAACATGCAAACTCCATGCAGAAGGATCCCCGGCCGGGAATCGAACCCGGGACCTTCTTGCTGCAAGGCAACTGCGCCACTGTGCAGCCCGTTTTAAGTAAACAATTTCTTAATATTAATGAAAATGTACTTGTTCCATTGGCAGATTATTTCACTTATAATAAGACATTTTTCCCATGTTAAAAGTTAATTTATGTGTCAATGTAAATAGAACTTATCCATCAATATTTACTTAAAACAAGCCTCTGCCACACCAGATCTGAACCTAATGAAAGTGAGGTGACTCCCATTGTTGCTTAGCTACTCTGTTCAGTTTAGACCATTTGTTTTATGGTTCGAAAAAGTTATTCCGATGTGATATTGGTTTGTTCATTCTTTTTCCTCCCCATTCTTCTGAGAGGAATTGAGGTGGAGGATGAGGAAAGAAGGAAAACATGGAACACTAATATAGCTGTGTAGATCAACATAAACTGAATAGGTGATTGTATAAGTCTAAACCACCTTTTGTGAACAGACGAGATGCACATTCTTCATCTTGTTCCTAAATAAAAATTTGAATGGAAAAAAACCAAGCCTCTGCATCTTCCTGAAAAGTTATTTTTTAATTTAGTTGGTCTTATTTGAAGTTTCCTGAGATATTTGCACTAGAAAATAGACTAAAAATACTTGGCAAGATTTTGTCTTTTTGCAGTGTATTTTGAAGGTCTGCAGCCACTAATTCTGTAAAAAGTCATTAACCTCTAACCTCACATCTACTTAACCCATGAGTGATTTTATGTGAACTCTTACTAACCGGCTGAGTTAATACGACCAACAGTTGCCTGAGAAAATCTTAGTTGTTATAAAATTTCACAACTGGACCTGTTGCCAAGGTAGACTCATGTCAACGCATCATTCAATGAGATGGAAAGTTTGGAGGAGACATTTGGCATGCCTTGGGACTTGGGACAAAAAAATTAGGATTTGAATGGGTAAGCAAGCACTTTTGGTGATATGCTGTATGTTGAAAATCAGATCAAGCATACCATAATCCTAATAGCTCTCCATTTGGTGGTTCTTCTTGTAAGTAATCATTGGAAAGAAAGAAGGCAGACAAAAAGAAAACATGTTAGAAGAGAGTTTGTTCACAGTTAAAAAGAAGATACAGCCTGTGTGTCTCGTTGTCCTGCTGTTTTTCCATTAATATACAGCTCTGTAACAGCTCAAGAAAAATACAGATGAAAATAATTCACTTCCTGAATTTTAAGTTGATTTCTATTTGTATTCTAGCACTACAACATTCTTTTGTTATTGTTGCAAAAATGCTATAAAGATTATTATTGTTGCTGTTACGTAACAGATAAGTACATTTCAGCCAGCATCATGGAGATGTAAGACAGAGACAGGAGGAAAAAGAAATGAAAACGGAGAGATGAGAGAAGGAGGACACACAGGAGAGTAGAGCAGGACCCAGTAAAACAGTGCCAGGTGAAAGTGCAGTGTGTGGGACTGGGTTAGCGCGGCGCTTTTCAGGATTTCATCATCCTCTTAAAATCATAGGTGTGTGGTCCAAACCTTTGCTTTCTGACATCTGAAAACAATCTAAAGCAGTTGGTCTCAAACTCCAGTCCTTGGTGACCTTTAAACGTCTCTGCTTCAACAAACCTGGCTCCAGTATGAACTCATTAGCAGAGCTCTCTGTAGAGCCTGACTGCATGCTAGTGAGGCAGTTTTTCCATTTATTTCCAGTGTGCAGGACAATGGTCATGCATAAAAGTTGCAGGATTCTGGCTCTCCAGGGATGCAGCTGATCTAAAAAATTATTAATGTCCCTTCCTGATGTAATAGGATGATGTATTCCTAATATTTGATTAGATTTTATAAGCTGCTTATTTGATACATTTTTGACTGCTTGTTGGTGGCTGTGGAGTCAGATTAAAGGCTTGTGCGAACCCAGCTCCTGGGCTGACTGTCAGCCCCAGTCGGCTCCTGCAGCGTTTGGGTGTCTCTTACCTTCTGCAGTCCCACAGTGGATGGGCTGGCCGGCACACTGACCAGGGGAGCTCTTCGGTGAGCACCGGTGTCGGACCAACTGGTGCTTGATTCCGGAGAAAGACTGCAATGGATCATATTCACCCACAGGCTGGATGAACAGGCTGTCCTCCCCAATCTGAATTAGCCCAGTCTGTGCAGAAACATGCATCAAATGAAAGGTCTGCAATGACGAGATGCTTCTGAGGAAAAATGCCCTGGAGCTGTCGGTGCATCTTCTTGTTTCTGTCCTTTAATGTAGAAATATTTGAATATATATATATATATATTCTTTTTTAAAATAAAATGGAGAAGTTGTTAGCACATTTGCCTCACAGCAAGGAGGTCCTGGATTCAGATCCCAGAGAGGTTCTCCTCTGGGTGCTCCAGCTTCCTCCCACCATCACAACACATGCATGTTAGTTTAAATGACCGTTCTAAATCCCCCCTGGGTGTCAGGGTATGCTGGTCTGGTCCTGTGATGCCCTGATGGAGTGGACACTTGTTAACGGTGTATCCCACCTGGCCTCTCAGCGACCCAGGAAGGGTTAACTGTACAGTTTGTTTAACGGGTAGGAAAAAAAATGACACGTATTCATAGATTGTGCATTTAGATCTCAAAAAAACTGTAAGATGAGCTTTAAAAAGCAAAATGAAGAAAAAAACGAAACAGGAGCAAGAAACGGGTTGGGTGTTTAGCATTTACACTCTAATGGGCTTTTCATCAGCTGATTAAAAGTTTAAGATCACTACCAATGAAAAAAAAAAACCCAGAGCTAAAATATCTTTAGTGGGACCTCCATGTCATTGAAAGTGATTTTGAAAATTAAAACTTTTTTTTATTTGACAAATTTCCCATCACTCTTCTTCCTGTACAAAATTTGTAGCTCATAAAAAGCAGAGACATGATCCTGATTCAACCAAAACGCTTCTCCACAACACATTGACTGCAACTAGAAATCATGTTCATAAATGTTATACTGCAAAAATTACTGTTTTCCCACCTCAGCAGGAATAAATTGTTGCAGAAAGCCTCATTTCAATAATTCTGCTATGCTCAAAGATAGAAAGTCTTTCTACATTTGCCATCAGGGGGGCGTCATGACAATGTGAATGACCAACACAACATGACCTGAGACAGATTTCTCGATTGATTTGACCTTTTTAAGAATGTATTCTTAAACTTTTAATCAACTGATGAACACTGAGTTTTCCAGTGAAGACTGGAAATCCACAATTAAATTGAAATAATCAGTCTAGATATGAACGACTCCTCCAGATTTACAGGAAACAGCAGCTTTTCTATTTTGACTCCATCGTTGTTAAATGAAGACATTGAGGAGTTCTCTGTGAGGTCCTGCTCACTTTAGGTTAGATTTATGACAAATTAACCCTACAGTTCTCCAAACCCAGAGTTTTAGATTCATAGTTAGACTTTTTTATGAAATGAGACAGACAATCTTAAAAGATAGTAAAACTTAGCTGGGATGCTCCAAATGTTAATATTTCATCCAGTCAGAGGAAACATGTTGGTCAAATTAAAGATTACTTTAAACCCAAACCAGACAGAGGTCTGAAAAATTTGATATTTAACTACCGTATATGTATATATAGAGAGAGAGACATATACTCATTACAGGTTAGCCTGAAAACACATCATCTGATTTAAGATGGAATTCATTGATTAATTTGAACATCATAACACCTTATCAGCTATCTGAAAAGAAAAGATAGATTTACCAAACCGCCACAGGTGCTTAGTGATGCCAGAGAGTCTGTATGGTTGATGATAAAGCCAGAGTAAAAGCAAAGCTGCTTCATGGACAGATGTCTGACTACTACACTTTGGTTCCTGAGCCTCTCCTCTATTACAAAATCTCTTGAAAGAATTTTGCGCTCTCGTCTTAAATTAAGATACAGACTCCTTCCAAAAGCCGACAGCGACACAATAATGTTCTCTGCCTCAGAATGTTCTTTACTCGAGAAATCCAAGGGCCACTGATGATGGCGCCGCAGCCTGTAGGCGGGATCCTCAGACAGATGCGTCTCCTGGCTGGACAGCAGCCTGGGAATCACCTCAGCTGTTTCCACATCAGTTTGAGCTGTGGGCAGAAACAATGTCCAGTTAAACACTGCAGCTACATGTAAGCCAGCTGGCAGCTTTGCCTCAGAATGCCCAGCTGAGGATTATCTCAGATAGGATTTATGTAACAAGTAGACATTAACTTTACATTTAGCATTTAGATACATAAAAGTCTTCTCCTTTTCTCTTCTCTTTAACCCTCCACGCCCTCACCTGCTTCATGCGTTGATTTCTAAACTGTCCTCCTTAGATCAGGTTCTAAATGACCTTTCAGCCATTTGCAGCAAACAGTGATATGTGATAAATTCAATAATTTTAAAAAAAAATATATATAAACCCTTTCTTTAAAAACAAAAATTGTGGTGATGTCAAAGTTAATGTGTTAATTGAATGTAAACTCAAATTCCTTTTAAAGTGGTACATTTTTTTGTGTAATTAACGTCCTTTATATAAGTCCTAGTTTTCTTTGTTACATTTTATGCATTATACTTTGTTTCCTTTCTGCAGTCTGTCTTTGTCAATTTTACTCCATGACAGGAAAAACTCTATTATCTTGTGTGAGAACTTATGTACAGGAGTTCTTCTGGCAATTATTTTTTACAGAATCTTGATAATATTTTTCAGATTCAGTGATCTTTCACAATCAGCAACAGAGCAATATTCACGGTATTTTTGGGTGGGTCTCCAGCAATGTGAATGTGTCAAATTAATCCACGATGATCTGCAACACGGTCGTCATTCAAATCATTCAATTCAATGAGGTTATGTCCAAACCTTCGACAGGTTATGTACAATGGCTTCCTTTTACACAAACATCTGACTTTTCTGTTTTATTTTTAAAATGTGCTAAATTTATTGAGCAGAGAAAATAATAAATAAAAAAAAACAGTCCAACAGTTTAAAAAAAAAATGTTTTTAATATAGAAGAAGATGTGCTGCGTGGCAAAAAAGAAAAAAGAAAAAGAAATTATTGTCCCTTCCCCCTTCATATTCATACCACAGTCTAGGGGACAGAACCCCCTGAGTCTTCAAGGCTATTGACGTCCCTGTCTGACAGTGGGGGTCGTGGAGGGGGGCTCTCTCGGATCCCAATGACGTTCAGGCCGGCATCTTCAGAAACTTGTACAGCTTAAACACACACGCGCGCGCCCGCGTACACACACAAACACACACACCGGTATCCGATCAACGAATAAGAACGATTTGTTGAGCCATACAAACCACCGGGCCGACGGTAGAGAGCTCTGTGTGTTCTCAAAGAAAAACCGGTGCGTCGCAAAAAAAAAAAAAAAAAAAAAAAAGAAAGAAAAAAAAATCTTCAGCTCGATATTTCCAGTAAAACTAAAGACTTCTGTAAAGTGTAGCTTTTTGTTAGACTGCTGATCAGATCAGCGTTTGGACAAACGAGACAACCGAGAGATAATCACTTTGTTTTATAGCAGATTGACTTTTTCACACACAGAAAAACGGGTCAAAACTTACCCGTCAGTCCGATGCAGAGCAGACAGAGGAGCAGAGGGGGGACATGGCTGTAGCGCATGATAACTACTCACAAAACGGGACTGATAGGTTTTTACTGTCCAGTACGTGTTTAACCGCTCACCGTAACCATCCAACGGGATAAGTTTTCCTGCTCTGAGGAAAACGGTTTAGTAAGCAGACTGGACCCGCCTCCAGCCAGGGAGCAGCCCCGGTGCTGCCTCCTCTCCAATCACTGCTCACTTTAAACCTACAGTAGCATTGCAAATTAATGTGCTAAACTGCTAAATTAAATCTCAGCATACTTGATGCTGGAGTAATCATCAGTAATCTGAAGCTGCCTAATGATTATTTAAAGGTAATGTGTTTTCCAGGCACATTGTGTCATTTTATAGTACAATCCAATAAGCATGTTACCTTCAGTTGTTGTAACAATGCTATATTATAAAATATGACTTAAAAGAAAATTGACTTTGTAATTTAATGCCTTGACATTGGACCTCTAAAACCCCTATTTTTTCTGAAACTCCACCTTCAGGAAGTCATTACAACATGGGTCCTCTATTAAGCATTTAACAACATTTTTTTAGCATTTAACTGAGAAGTAGCATATGTAGGTGTCTGCTAATTGCTGCTGGCTAGTCTGAAGGAGCGGAGTGGGGGTTTGCAGGGTGGGGCTGGCTGCTCTGTGAGGATGAAGCCTGGAAACTGCAGCTCTGAGGACAAGCTGTGTCTTAAAGGCCGCACTCTGTCTACCCAGGCATTTTACACAGCTGAATGGTTGCCATGGAGATTAAAAGATTTCTCAAACATGCATAAGAAATATCAAGGCAACACTCTGGGTATGTTTATGATGAGGGAATGACATTATAACATGATGTAAAGTTCCAAAAAGTTGGTTTTACATAATACTGTCCCATTAACGGGAACCTGCTGGTTAGGAACAACTAGTTCCAGTCGCTCCAGTTTGATGCTCTGAAGCTGACAGAGCTGTTAACTGTCTTCCAGACTGAGCTTATGAGCTTCCTTCTCCTTCTTCCTATATTTCTGTTTCTTGCCCTCCTCCTTCAGCCCCTCTGATGACCCTAATTAGGACGTATTTCCTTTGTATTTTTTTTCAATTATAAAAAAAAATATGTTTTTTCCCCTGAAATTTGTCATTCATGCTTTATTCCTTTAATGGTGTTTGAAAGTACTTTTACTAGATACTTATTCTTTTTGCCCATATGGTGGCACTGTTGTCATTTCTATAAGAAACTGATTATACTTTTTAGTTTGACATCAAACTAAAGTGATGAAGCAAAACTGTGAAATAATGTATAAAGTTAAATGAATTATTAATTATGTGATTGCTTATTTCATCCGTTTTAGTTCCACATAACATGAGGAATAATGCCAGTAAAAGATTTAGCCTGAAAGTATGTCAATGTCATAAAGGCTGCTTAAAATATTGTCTGATGATTTGTCATTTTAAAAATGAATTATTTTTAGTAGTTTATTTCCTTGTTTCACTTTAAAAAACAGTATAATAGATGAGACTATAATGGACTGGTGACCTATCCAGGGTGACCCCGCCTCTCACCTGTTGACCTCTGGAGATAGGCACCACTCACCACACCATCAGGGATAAGCATGTAAGATGATGGATGGATGGATGGATGAATGAATGGATGGATGGATGACAGAGGAGAGAAAATCCCAGCTGTTACTCCACATGAACCACCGAAGCAACCTGTTATACAGGCACTTTTTGATTGTAGGTTTGAAAAAGTAATTATTTCATTTTTAAACAGTCACTGTAAAATGTGAATACGTCCTCCTGGATATTTTGCTCTTTGCCGTTTTGTACATTTGCAGTTTTGGTGGTTTCATATCCAATTTTATGTTCTGACAATCCAGAACCCACTGGCTTAACCAGGGTTCAGAACCACAGTCAGTAGAAATGAGATATAAAGTCTTCATGAGATCATAGTGTTAAATTCATTAACATATTTGACACCCAGAAAAACAAACTGATGCACAATGATGAAGCACATGTGCACTAGACAGAATTAGGAAGACCAAATGGGACATAAACAGGCAAACTGACCTGCTCCACATTATCTCAGCATCACAAAACTCATGGAAATGTTCCAGTTATATTGCAGGTCAGCTGGTTATGTATTCATAAGTTATGAAACTTAACCAAAATAAAAACAAACAACAGAACACAAGGGAAAAAAGTCTCTGTTTCCCACATTGCTCATTATGCCACTTGAGAAGTAAGGCTTTTTTATTTTACTTCAGTATCTATAAAAATGACAAACATACAATCAATTGTGATTTGTTTTTCCATCAGCTCTACTCTTATTGTCACATCTCCATGTTTACTGGTTACACTGAGCCAGTTCATGACATAGTCTTGATAAACAGGTCTTCTCTGGCGGAGACAAACAGAAGCATCCATTCTTCTCACTGGCTGCATCTCTTGACAGTCCATTGAAAGGCTTGTGTTGTTGAACATCTCCATCCTCTGTTAAGCTGCTCTCTTGTTCTTCCTCCTCCTCATTGTCACTTCTCTCATCTCTTGTAAGCTTTGACACAGAAAAGTTTAAGGAAACAAATAATTAAACTTTCAAAGTTAGAAATACTGTTCCTCAAGGTGTGAGACCAACAGCTACAGTTAAATAAGGGAAACAGTTCACCTGAAGAAAACATGGCCCCAGATTTACTGAAGGGAAGTACAACGATTCTATCGGTATGTTTTTTTAAACAAATAGGGAAAACCTACACTTATAATGAACTTATGATACACGATGGGTAAGTATAGGTTCAAAGTCAGTCAACAACACGCCTGAAAAAACATAGTGTAGAACTACATTTAGGAATCTCCTGGCACTTCAGGACTGCGTTCTGTAAGGATTCACAAAGACACTATTATATCATAAATAGATTACTTCTAATCTATTTATAACTAGACACAGAAAACCCATCCATTGAGTTTTATTATTGCACCAATAATAAAAAAAGATTTAACTTTAAAAATTAAATAAATGAATAACAAAGTTAATAAATTCTGTACCACAGGCTCATAAATAAACCATCTTTGGTGAACAGATGAAACCCTGCAGTATTGTTCTTCTGCTACACAACCTCTATATGATGTGGCTCTTGTCCAAATCCTTTAGGTTTTAGGTGCTGTGCAGTAGGTTTTGATAAATGTTGACTTATAGAGTCCAAAGCTGCATTTATGCACTTCTGTGTTCCATCAACCATATCAGCAGAGATAACTTTTGAGTTGACGCAACGCACTAACACACACACACACACACACACACACACACACACACACACACACGCATACACACGCAGTCTCACAGAAACTGTGAACAACAACTTACTGTGCCAAACAGAAACTTCCTGATCATGCGGAAGATGAGGTAGGCCCAAAATATGTGGAGGAAGAGAAGAACCAGAAGCATCACATTGAAGAAGTAGTAACCAAAAAAGGTTGGGTAGTGATGAACCGGGTAGACCCAGGTACAGTGGATCAACCTGAAGAACAGCAACAACTGGCATGAATGTTTTCCCCCAGTGTGAACAGTTAAAAAACAGAATACATGAACCGGATCAGCATTACTCACTTATTCATCCTCTATTATTGTTAACTTCTTAACATTCTTATGATATTTTTGGCGAGTCTGTAAGTCTGGAAGGTCTATAAGGCCTGACATGAGCTCCACATTTTATTCATCTAGTTTTGGTTTGACCTGTTTTTGTATGGGCCTTTGAGTTGGGTTGTCATGTTTATGTGTAAAGAATAAAATACTTTAAAGTTAACTTTTAAACATACAAAGCATAAAATAATACCAATCACAATATACGTTCTGCACATGAACATATATTTTGGTTTGAGCAAATGAAAATGAACATGAAATATCTGTTATTCTATTAACATATTCATGTTTTGTAGTTGTACATTGGAACACTTGGAAAAGCTTACCAAAACGGAAAGATGATCAGTCGTGTTACCATAAACACAATGGCAAACGCAACAAAAAGACCATGGCTGGTTTTCTCCCATTTTGCATAGTTGAATAATTTGGCAGACTGAAAAAAAAACAACAAAAAAAAACATGAGTTTTTAAGCAATTAATACCAATACAGGTCTCATGTGTAGTATAATGAACAGCAATGAAACTATTCATTGTCTAGAGCAGTCTTTCTCAAACTATGGGTTCAGACCACCGGTGGTCTGCGGCTGTCCCTTAGTGGTCACAAGCTACTGCATGTAAACAATTGTTTACTTGCTGTGATGTGGGCTCAACGTGTGACGCTACAGCTAGCTTACCAAACCACTGTGTTAAAAGTAATAATGGAAAACTGACTTAAAACTATTTTGCAGTTTCAAACATCTTGTTTGAACATAAGATGTTCAAAACTTACGATTTTGAACATCTTATGTTGAATGTCTTATGATAAAGATGTTCTTATATTGAACATCTTCAACATTTTATGTTGAAGCAATAAAATGGTTCAAATTTTATTGCTTCAACATAAAAGCAATAAAATGCTTCTATAGGTGTTGAATATACTCAACACCTATGTTGAATATAAAACGTTTAACATGTTGTTCTTATGATTTTCTTCAACGCAAGAACAAAATTGTCCACAAAATTAAGCACATTTTGTGTTCTGAGTGAAGTATTTTTATAATTCACTCCTTAAAAGATATAAAAGAATGAACTGCTGACAAAAAAGTTACAAATTGTTGACTTTTTCCCTTTTAGTAGAATTAATTCAGAAGTATTTACTTCACATTCATATAATTACAATAATAAACCTTTACTGTGTGAAAAAAAATTGACAGTTATGAAAAGTGTAATACTGTTGATGGTCTTTTTGTATTGAATAACAAAAAAATACATGATAAAAAAATTACCTAAATTGACTTGATTTGATAAATTGTTTCATAATGCAAAATAGATTTTAGATTTCAAATTCAAGTAAGTTGCTTTATTGTGGGGCTTTTGTTAGGGTGGGTTATTTTTGATCCACAGGACCAGAGGAGTAAACAGAATGCTAAGATCTTGCCAGGGTTAAGAGATTAATATTTCCATTTCAGGTTGCATCATATTTTAAGTTTTATCGGGGGGCAGTTTCGGGTTAGGTGGTCCTTGACTGTTTGTTAAATGGATTAAATGGACCTCGGCCTGAAAAAATTTGAGAATCACTGATCTAAAGGAACCATTATTGAAAGACTGGCATGCAATACTGACATCATGAGATGGTGAGCGTGGTGTTATGTGCTTCTTCCTCTGATGCATTCATTTTGTGTGGTGGTTTTTAATTAGTTTCTCATTTTGGCTGGTATATAATTTGAAAATTCTGATTCCTTCTTTCTGTTTCGGTGCTGTTTTTCTAAAGCCCCTCTCAGACCATCTTTTGGTCCTCTAACCTAGTACATTCACCTTCGTTTACCAAGTATATGCACACAAACAAGGGATTTGATTTCAGTTTGTTCTGAATATACAAACATGTAAATATAAATATATACATTTTGTAAGACACACAAAAAATTATTAGCTTTTTTCAAACAATTAAGAGAAGGAGGTCAAATTGGTGTAACTGTTTGATCTCCAGCCATGAAGAATTGAAACTACAAAAAGCTGGTTTGGGAACTATTCATCCCACACTGCATTGCATAAACCCACTTTAGCTTGAGCTCCAGCACCAGAATGGGGAGGGGTTTCAGGAAGTAAACTCTGTGATGTCATGAAAGCTCAGATTAGGGTCCAAGACAAACTATATCCCTCAACAGCCAAGATACATAGGATACTGTTATTGAATCCAGGACCTATGCCCAAGTAATTGGTACTGTGCAAAGATTTCAAAGTGCTTGAATACAGCATGTTATGACTAAAATCTCTGGCTTAATAATAATTGTGTCTGAACTTATGATTTATATTTCTCACTGACCTCCAGTAAAATATCAGAAGCATCATGGACCAGCATGACCAGGGTTCCTACACGGATGAAATTTGCACACCAGGAAAATGACAGAAGAACCAGGGTGGCCAAATGGTGGATGATCTGCTCCTTGAAGTCCTGAATTATAAACAACAAAATGATATCCTTCATTTAACACAAACATACACAGAGGAAAGGATATCAACCGATAATAAAAATAAAGGTTCTCAGCAGAGTGCAGAGAACATTTTTAATTTTCTGCCTACGGAAGCTTTCGTTTCAACCAGTACAGTATTTTCATGTCTACATTTTAAAGCTTTCGAACTTTCAGAAAAATTTTAACTTTCAATATTTAACATGCGGCACAATTTACATAGAACTCTGAAACGGAGAAATACAATTGATGTTTTGATCTTTCAGGTGCATGACTCGCCTTTCTCTTGACATCAAAAGCAACGCTGCAGAGAAGACAGCCATAAAAGCTCATCTCCAGGATGTAATACCAGTACTGAGAATCCAGCATGGACTGTGGGCAGACATGGACAAAATGAAACAACAGGACACACTTACACATACAAAAGAATTATTCCTTATAACTGTGCTCTCCATTTCAACTCCATTCAGTATAACTTCTCATCTTCCAGGGGTGGGGTTTGGGGAGAGTTGCCTGACTGCAGCAGACAGTGTGTGAAAGGTCGCCATCAGAGGGAAACACAGAGACACAGAACAACTAACAGACACTCAAACCAAGAGACCATTTAACCCAACAGTCATGTTTGTAGAAGTGAGAGAACCCAGAGAGAACCCGCTCCAAGGATTGTTAGAACAGATAAGCCACATGCAGAAAGAGCACAGGCTGGGATTCAAACCTGCAACCTTGCTGCTGCTACCAACATTTTATAAATTGTTCACTATATATGAAAGAATTACAGCTGCTAACACAGATAACATCAATCTGGGTTTTATATTTGCTTAATTAAATTGTTTTGGGCATGTCAAAGTTTTGGTTGTTATCTGTAAAGAAAAATTTAATTAAATAAACAAACCTGCTTTGGATAACCTGACCATACTTGTCTAGAGTCATACAGCCACTCTTTCTGTAAAAGATCAACACAAAGAAAGTCATAATTGGTCAATTAATGAAAATCTAATTGACAGAAGCTACTGAAACTGAGATATCTTTTAAAAGGCTAGGATTGTGTATTTTTTGCAGCCACATAGTGCAAGACTGACAAACTACGTTACCTTCAGTTTATATATATATATATATATATATATATATATATATATATATATATATTTTATTATTATTTATTTTTTTTAGCAAATATGACTAAGAAGAAATTTAACTGCATAATTTAACACTTTGAAATTGGGCCTCTGTCTCTTTAAAAACTCTGCCTTCAGAAAGTTATCACCACATTTCTCGTCTGTTAATTCTTTACCTACATTTTTACCAGCTGAGAAGTAATTTGTATGATGAGCTCAGCAGATGTGCAGTTCCACCAGGTGTTTGCTAATTGCTGCTGGCTAGTCTGAAGGAGCTGAGAGGGGGAGAAGCAGGAAGGTCTGTTCTGTAGAGGCGTAAGCTCAAAATCTTGGAAGCTGCAGCTCTGAGGAGGAGCTGCGCCTCGAAGGCGGCATTAAGGCCAAATGGGCGTTTTCCACAACTGAGTGGTTGCCATGGAGATTAAAGTATTTATGCATGCATTAAAGAGTCAAAGCAACACTCTAGGTATATTTACAATGAAGGGTGTTAGGGTTGCTCAAAAAAGTCATTTTACATAATACTGCCCCTTTAATGCGTTTCATACTTACATCATAAAGTGCTGCGATTCCTCCTATAAACGCAGACAGGTAAAAGACAAACCTCCAACTGCAGCAGCAGAAGAAACATTGTATGCACACAAATTACATAGCACATTTACGAGTATTTAAGGAAATGACATCATCACAAACACAACTGCACACTTACACAATCAAAGATGACACCACAGCCATTAAGTAACTCCTATGTGGCTATTTGAACTCTGTTTTCTTGCTAACAGACATATAATTTTGGTACAATCAGCTTAGACAGAACACCCAAATGTGTGTATCTCATAAATTTGACAAGTTCATTTATTTCAGAAACAGACAGCAAAGTGTTTCTATTAAATAAATCCAGGTGGTATGAGATGAAGAACATTAATTTCTCTTCATTTTGGTGATTATTTCAAAACCCAAGATACATTCAGTAATTAGAATATTCCATCAGAACAACAAAAAAGTATTTTTTTAAATTGCAGAGTTGTGGGCCTTCTGAAAAGTAGGGCCATGTATAGTTGCAGAGTGTCTGCACTCAGTGCTAGGTCTGGGCTCCTTCTGCTAAATCAATGCAATGTGGATGAAATCCTCCTGAGGTTCTGCTGAGGAATTCATTGTTTTGCTCGTGGCCTTCAGCTTGCTGCATTGTTGTTTCTAGTGTCCCTCATCTTCCTCTTGTCCTGGTTGACTGCTGCTCTCACACAGTGAATCAGCAGATTACATTTCCCCTCTTCCTCCAAACCCTGGGAGCTTGATTTCAAAATGAACTAACGCAGAAATATAATAATAAACACCGATTTCTGAGAAAATAATGATTTTCATAAAGTTTTGTGGTTGAAAAGTACATCATACATTTTTTCAGTAACTTGCATTTTAGGTTGTTGCAGCAGATTTTATTGTATTAAATCTCCAGACAACATCCAATTTCAGCTTATAGACCGAATTTTTAATATTTCATCAAAAGTGCTCAGTCTGTGTGATTCTCAAAAAGGAAAAAGTGCAAATGATGTGGACCTTATGAAATTATCAGTTAAGTTTAAAGTTTAGACAACTTTTAGACCAGGCAATATAGTTTGGTCTAAACATTGATGAAATATTATAAATATAAACTCTAGCTACATGTGGCGTTTACTTTATGGTCATCAACAACTTTAACATGGGAATCAGACATTTTGCTCACTGGGCAAAAAACAAACTAAAAAAACTAGTTTTATTTAGTCACTAACATTTATTTATATTTATTTAGCTGACTAATATTACCTCATAAACAAGCATTCAGAAATCCTCACACACACGTACACCCACCCCCACACACACACAGAGAAACTGAGTAGTGACCTGGCCTCTCTGAATTTCTTTAGGACTCCAGGGTGGTCCTGCCTCCGTCTTCTCCTGAACCAGCGTTCAATTTGCCTGACAGGCAAACTGCTTTTCTTAGACAGGCCATTAATATCAACCTGGAATTGAACACACACACGCTGAATAAATATGTTTAAAGGTAACATGTTCTCAATCATTTTTGTGTTAACATCTTGTATTTGGGAATCTGAAATATCACAAAAATAGTTTAGTTTGAGTCTACCGGAGTCTGGACCCATTTTAAGGGATTTTCTGTGACATAATTTATCTTTTTCACAAATGTGTATTTGCATAGCTGCACCACAGCTCTTAAAAAATCTGTGGAAGCCCAGGGGCCTTAAGGACCCAGCTAGAAGGAAGCTGTTGTACTGTAAATCTCCAGTGTTTTGAACGAAGCAACAAGGTTTCATTAGAACACCAGTTGCCAGACTGGTCTTCTTCCGGTTCAAAGTAAGGAATTCAGTCACCAACCCCACAGCCACAATGTTTATAGACAAAACAATGACATGAGAGGGACTGCATCTCCATAGACAACACTGGATCTATTCCATGCAACCAGTAGGTATGAGGTGGGTGTTTCTGTGAAGGACTCAATCATTCACAAGTAGCATTGCAAGCTAACCTAATTTGTAAGAGAAAACTGGAGTACCCAGAAAAAACCAACACATTCACAACGACATTATGCAAACTCACCAAGCCCTTCATCCTCACAGAGTTAGTCAAAATGAATTTTCATGTTAACGTTTTATTGGTCTTAAACGTTAACAAAATTGCTGCTCTTCTATTTTAAACATAACTCTTTCTGTTGCTGGCTGGTACATTTTTAATTTACTGTTTTACCTGAAGTGGATTTCTACTATGAGTGCTGTAGTAGTTCTCCAGGATGGGGTTGTGTTCTGCTTTCAGATGGACTCGATGTCTGATTCCTGCAGAGACTGCAAGTGGTGTTGCTATCCACCTGCATCACATGAAACACACATTCAGAAAGAGCCATGAAAGTGGAGAAGGATTTCAGCGTGCCGTTGTAACAGTGGCTCCCACAAGAGTGGAGAACTGTGGAAATACTCCTGGTTCAGTGTTTCAGTTTTTAACTGTGTCTCTCCTGAGAGAGACGGAGCGGTTGCTGTTAATGCACTTGATTTCCTTTCCATTGAAAATACTTTCTGGATCTGGATGTATTTCTGTTGTATTGTTTCTGTCAGTTGAAGCCTGAGCCAATGCGCTCAGATGGCTTTTGTTAAAAGGAGACATTCCTTTTCACCGTCCCAACACGCTTGATCAGTAGAGCGTCTGCTTCAGAGACAATAACTTAGCATAACTAGTCTTCTTTAGATAGGCAACTCTTCCATTGATTGGTATTGTAATTAAACTAGATGGGTTGAATCGTACCGTAAAATGTTTTTTCGAAACCTGACTACAATAAATTGAAATGATAATTGTGGTCATAACATGCAAAAGTGCAAAAAGATAAATAGGAATGAATTTCTTGGCTAAGTGTACTTTATTTACACATGCATGCTTATTTTCTAAGAACCTACAGTAAGTTCTGAGATTTCAGCCCTGATCAACATTCCGCACAGCATCAATGGCGACTCTCAGCATTTTTATTTTCTTTTTGATCTAGATCACCATGATCACTGTGAAAATTAAGAACATACAAACATTAAAATACGAAACATGAACTTACAATACAAACACCAAAACAAAACGCACCTCGCTGCTTTCACTGGAGGAATGCAAATCACTTGCTTTTGGTAACACAAACATTTGAATCTCATTGACATTTGTTTTCCAGCCATTCACAGTAAAACTGATTGGTGCCAGATTTTATAAGGCCAACACTGATTGGCTCCGGCACCCGATAAGGCCCAAAAAAACCAAAGAAAACTACATGCGCCACTAAATCAAAACTAAATATAAACAACCAGCAGTGTCAATCAAAGCAGACAAACATCTATAAACAATCTGCAGTGTTGGAAATACACTTTCAATAATTTACACAATTCACTGAATTATTTACACAATGTAAAATAATTTACAAAATTTATTTTAAACAATTTACAATTTGTTACACTTTACTTTATACAGCTGAACTATTTTTTTTAAAGGCCAACACCAGATGCTGAAGAACACCGAGATAGTGTCTGTTCTTTACTCAAGGTGGGAAAAACGAGGACAAAGTTCTTTTTGGCCACTGTACAAGAACTTAAGTAAATTAGCTCTTTGGAAGTTTATATCCCTCCCACTGTACCACACCTCATACCCACATTTTATATTTCTCAGAAACCACACAAGAAAAAAGTTCTGGCCACATAATATGTCAAAAACAGTTGAATGAAAAGATTGTTATGGCAAACTTTGTTCTTAAGACTGTGCACTGTTGTTAATAAATGCAGAGTCCTTTTGTTAGTCTTTTAAAACTATATTTAATTCTTGTTCATTATTTGTAGAAAAAATGCATACCATACGTAACACATATTGTAATTGCATGTGAACTCTTACCTTTCAAACAGGTATCTGACCAGTAAAAAGCTGAAGGCGTAGGGGACAGTGACATAGAGATGTGAGGCTTTGGCATAGACTCGACCGTCCTTGTCTTCCAAGTCGGCCCAGGACAGCTCAGCAGGCAGCCACAGTTTGTCCCACCAGAACCACTGATACAGAGTGTCCAACATCTCCTTTCTAAGCAAACAAAGCAAACAGGGTGTGAAGATGAGACAACAAACAAAAGAACAGTTTGACTAGAAAATGTTATCAGTTGTATCCAAGTTCCCCATGTACACACTATCTCACTCCTGAGGTGAACGTAGACTCTGCTAAGCTAACGTGGCGTTTTTGGATGGAAACCTGGAGAAAACACACGTGCACAGGGTCCAGTCATTTCTTTTTGTGTTTTATTTATTCTTGTGGTCTAAGTGGAATAGTAAAAATAAAGTTCCAGAGAGAACCTCCACCAAGCAGTGTGCATTTAAAGATGTGACAATTTCCCTGTACAAACAGCCATATTTCCTAAACAAATATTGACCTATTCATCGTTCCCTTGGTTTCAAAATCCACGCCTTTTTTAACAATCGTCCCTCCCTGTCATAGACTCATTCACCCACAGAGAGAAAGAGCAGACGGGCAAAATAAACAAGGCAAATGCTGACAAAGCCCGGGTTGAAAGTAACCTGAAACAGGTGCAGATGATAAGGGCGAGCTGATGCTAACCTAATACCTGTAGCATTTAGCCTGTTACTAAGGAGCGGAAACTATTATTTATTTCTAGGATCCCAACAAAAATATCAGGAATGTCAGTTTTCCCTTGCTGCTATTTTTTGATTAACACTTAATGTAGCATGTGCATGGATAATAATTAAACTCCCTGCATTTTCTTCATCAGTGTCGCACCGTGTAGGGATGTCAACAGGATTTCACTAAGACACTAAGACATTACTAAAACAAATAAGTAATCAACCCAACATATTAGGAAGTAGGGGTTATTTCTGTGGGTTGCTGGTTTGTCTCTATCATTGTGTCCTTGGGCAAGACGCTTCACCTGCTGATGGTGGTCAGAGGGGCTGGTGGCGCTGAATCAGTGGCAGAGTGAATATCAGCCATTGACCATAATTTATTAGTTTTTCTGCTAGGTCTAGTAAACCATAAACCTCTGTGTTTTATTTTTTCTTAAAAATGTCAAATGTTTATGGATTAAGAGCCTACTGATTTTTGTCCAAGTTATGGTTTATGAGCTGCTCCAATTCTTTGAGCTTCCTGGCCTCCTTGTCATCACGCTAATCTTTTGTTCCCTTCACAGAAAGATACAAGTCCAAAACAGTAATATTACTTTGAGCAAGAGAAAACACATTGGTGAAGCAAACTTCAATATAAATCTGCCAGGAGTGCGAAGGAATTTGGACTTAAAATGTCAGGTTTGAAGGCAACTGATTGCAATGGAGTTTATTTAGGGTACCGGAATACAGGGGGCTAAACATAGATGCAGACCACACCCTTCGGATTTTCCTGTCCGAGAGGTGATAATAATAATAATAATAAATAAATAAGAATAAGAAAAATAAACTTTATTTAAGTAACAGACAGTGCACTGCTCAAATGTAAATGTCAGAATCCGATGTGCTGTACCATGTTATAGCAAAAGCTAATTCTCACCTGCAGTACCTGCAGGTAAAAAATTGAAATATAATACAACAATCCAACAAAGTTGAACACAGCAGCTTATGTTCTACTCTCACCACACACACCCACATATATAAAAACACACACACTCATAAATGTATAAATTACTGCAATGTTAATGGAGACCAGAGCCAGGTAACCCATATTACTGATTTTCCTTTGAGCCGACAAACAAAACTGAGCACACAGTGAGGGAGTGTGTCACCGCTCTGACTGATTCAGAACAAACCACTGACCCTGAAACTGAACAAGAAGAAGCTGAAGCTTGCTTCATGCCATTCATTTGTGACTCCTTTTATTTTTCACTTGGTTCAAACTGAAGTTCTTACACAAATAAAGCATAAGATATTTTTATTATATGATAGTATTATTGTGTATTTCAGTTTAAACCACACTTGTTATGAATGAAGCCAAAAATAATGAAGCGCAATAATTCCACTGTACCACAGCCGATATTATCTCCAATGAACCAGGAGGAACTCCTGTCAGGAGTGATTTCAGCTCTGAGCTCACAGGACAAACCCAGACGTGAACATCCTATTTGTCTCAAACAAAAAAGTTTTATTCATCCAAGGTGATTAATGACAGGTTTTTTACAGCATTAGGACAAACTTCACAAACCTTTGGGACAGATAAATGAGTCCTCCAGCAACCTTCAGGGCTCAATGTTTCTACGCCCAGAGCTACACATACTTAAAAAGTGAAAAAAAGCCGAAACAGTGAGTGACGGTCAGATTAAATATCACATATCAAGGTCAAAGTAAAACAGACTTACCTGTCCACTAACTGCCATCAAACACAGAAGGTAAGGGCAGTTGTTTCCACTCCAGGTGGCTGTCTGTGTTTGCTGTGAGAAATGAAGGCTGGCAGGACAGCCCTTTATACCACCCCTCCAAACACACACACACACACCCGCAGATTCCCAGCAACTAGTCTCTGTATAACATTTTTTAGGTAACGCCCAACACAGCTAACATTACCTGGAAGGTCTTTTTCTCCCCTCCAGGAAGTAAAGGCAGGCTGACAAACAGCATCAGGTGTTTTACTGCCCTGAGGAGATCTTAATGTTCCTTTATCAAGTTTCTGATATCGCACAAAATAACAGGTTCCCTCAGAGGAGAGCCATGTAAAGAATAGAAGCAAACAAGATCTGTATTAAATTAGATTTTACTTTAGATACAGACATTTACAGGATTGCATTCTTTGATTTTTTATTTCTAAAATGACACAAATTGATAGGCTGTTTGCTAATTGTGTTCATAATATTGAAAAGCCCAGAACCGAGGCAGGATCCTCCAGACATGGCCGTTAAAGCATCTTGCATTCAGACAGAGCTCTTTTTCCCCAGTTTCTCTAACTTTATCTACACTTTGTTCAGACATGTTCTTATGCAAAACACCTAAAAAAGGGTGTTGTGCTTACAAAGGTGTTCAGATAGTAAATGTACTTTAATATTCAAAACAGGGATAAATCTCTTTATCCAGTCTATTTTGCGCATCAGTCACTGAGATAGTGATAGGTAGGCATGTTCTTGTTAAAATGCGCAAAATAACTCTATTTGAGCCTACAAAGGCAGTTAGACAGTAAATAACCTGGAATATTCAAGCTAGGTATATTATTATTATTTTGAGTATTTCTCACTGAGATAAGGTAAGGTAAGGTAATTTTATTTATTTTGTACATTATCAGCAGCAAGGCAATACAAAGTGCTTTACATTAATTAAAAATGAAATACAAATAAAATAAGCAACTAAAGCAAAAGGCAAAAGAAGAAAAAAATCTAATAATGTTGATCAAAAGTATATAAACTAGATACTCCTATTCAGGGCTGCTAGATAAGTATAAGTAATTATCCTCTGGTCTAATTCATTTTTCTGGGTTAGATGCTTAGTACTCCACAGTTTCTAACAAATAATGAATAAATTAGACAGACAAGGGCAAGGACTGACACATCCAGGGAAGATAGCACAAGTAGCAATATTCAAGACATGGTCAGCAAAGGCAGGCAGTGACCTCAGGGTAATGTATCTGTAAACAATGAGAAGAGTCTGCGGTTGGACAATGGATCTCGTACAGCCTGCTCTCCCATGCAAAAAGTTTCTGAGAGGTGGTATTATCTCAGAGCATGTCCTTGAGCCCTGCCATACGGTCATTTGGAAGGAGGGAGGAGATAGGAAGGAGCGACTTGTTTTCATAAACTCCAGGAGATTTGAGATAGCCAGCCAGTCAGCCAAGGCTGGCAGACACAGGGAGCCAGATTCAGAATAAACTAACTGTCTGTAGAATGGGCAGACTTAAAATTTTCATCAGTCTATCGGGCCCAAAAAAAACTTCTCAGAGATTGATTCCATCAAGCCAGTGAGTTTTAGCGTCCAAAGTTTGCCTTCGAAAGAATCGCATCCAACTCGCGCTTTTGTCTCACAGCATCAGTCTGAGTGTTCGGCTCAGTCCATCATAAATTTGTCGATATGTCAAGCATTGTTCCAAACAGCAGAAACCCTATTATGAGGGTTATGAGGGCGATGAATCTCAATGTGTATGTCCAGTCAGTACCCTGCTCCAACCTTTCCAAACAAGCCTTACTTGTTCAGTGTTTTTCTAAATGTGCCATTATTTTTGTTCAGTAAAACATGAGCTGGATTCTGCTGTGTGTAAATCTGCCTTACATTTAGACCAGATTGTTTCTACGTTCTCATGCCTGTAATGAAATGACTTCAGTCTTATACACTGCTGTGTGAGGACACTCACAGACGCTTCACATGAAATCAGTCATTTTCCAATCACACACTGATCGTAGGAAGTTACTGGACAGTAGACACAGCCGCAGCCCATCGTTGTGACCCTGCATTGACAGGGTGGTCCTTTCTTTCTCATGACTCTCAAATTAAAATCAAAGAAGTGACACGCCTCAAGTCAAAAACATCTTACTCTGGAAGGCCAATTAAGTTTTCAAAAATAGTTTATTTTTCATTCAAACAGCTTATGAAAGTGGTGACCTCTGATGACAGTTCTTTACTTGTGCTAGAAGCTTCAGGAGCGATGAAGGGTTGTAAGGGAAGAGTTGTTTGGTCTGCAGCCTCGTCACCACCTGTCTGAGTTCTGACAGGCAGGAGACGGCTCTGTCCAACACGTCACATGTCTCTTCCTCCAACACGCCTGCTGCAGTTGGACACACTTTCTCACTTTGTATCAGTAATAAACTGGGTTTGGTTTTCAGCTTGGTTTCAGATCGTTTGTGCCCATCAGGGATTTCTTCACTGGACTCGTCAGAACTGTCATACTCTACAAGACGAAGCCCAACGCCCAAACTGGAACCTTCCAGTGGTGGGACAGAACCTGCAGGCTGCAGGCCTTCACCATGCTCACACCCACAAGCGTCAGCAAGACGCTTCACATTTCTGTGTCCGCACGCCGCAGCAAAGCCTTGCCAGTCTCCTCTGAGGTACTTCAGGTAGCGAACAAAGTATTCCAGGAAGCAGGTTTCCGAGGAGATGAGGAAGTCGAGGAAGATGCTGTGGTCAAAGGAGAGGCTCTGCAGCAGGAGCACGAAGTGGCAGTGAGGGTTGCATCCAGATGCACAGGCTGCCTCCAGCACTGAATAGCTGTCCCAGCCTGAACACCGTCTGGAAGGCAAGAGTCCCCGTGGTAGTTAGTCCTCCCTGCCTGAAGGAGCACTCACGTGTAAAGAATCAGCACTTTCTTTACAGTTTTCTTTACAGTTACTTATTATTAACTGATAATGTCACAAAAATATGATCAATTTAGTCAGAAGATCAGATTTCTCTAAATCAAATTAGAATAAAAACTTGACCTGACTGAGAAATATGGATGTCATTTTTGGATTCAGTGGTTGTAAATAGTCCTAATTCAGTTGATAAAACAACTTCCAAAAAAATAATTTTTATAGCCCAGAGTTAAGAACATAATTTTTGACAAGCCTTTGTTTAAATAAACTGAATCTATAAGTTACTCTTTTACATTTGTAGGTATAAAATATACATTGTTTCTCTGAATTCTGAGGGATGCCCAACTCATTTCCTGTCAGAAACAAACTTCTTGATTGAGTGAAAGTAGTTGGAAATCAAACTCGACCAGGACTGTGAATAATTCTGGACTTCAATCTGCATCATATAGTCAGAAAGCAATTAAACAAGTAAATGACACACTCAGCTAGTATCTGTTTTACCTGTAGCTGAGGAATATGGACAGAGATGAACTGGCTGCTTCCATTAGGTCATCATCCTGTTCTCCAAACAGCAGGCTGATCCAGCTGCAAGAGTGACTGACTTCAGTCTGAGATAAGTCCAGCCTCCTCAACCAGGACCACAGACTCTGTAGATATGAGTCAACCTCTGAGGGTCTGTCCTTACCTGCATGGAGCACAGATATACCATTATGCTTCCCAAAGTGTACACAGGATTTCAGACTCCACTTCTTACATCTCTGAAATTCACCAAGATCTTGAGAAGTACAGATCAGACTTTTCCTGACTAAAACTGATTTATGGTCTTCTTAAAAAGGCCTGAACTTCCAATTCCAACATTTTATTCTAAGGTCTATATACCAAATTAAAAAACAAAAAATCTGCAGTAGGTTCTGAGTTACAGTTACAGTCTCTAAATACAAAAGGAATTCAAGGGATTAAAAGACTATCCTCAATTGAAAGAATAACTTAAACTCAATAAAAAATACTTTATTAATCCCAGAGGGAAATTAAATGTAATAAAAAAAGAGCTCCTCTTCATCCTCCTCCCGGTGTTCCTAATGTCATCTGCAGGAATACTCCACTCAGTCAGAAACAACCAATCAGAGCCAGGAGGAGGGTCTTAGTGCTGTGAATCAAACCTGTGTACATGCTGATCACCACTGTCCAGACCCACAACATGAAGTCACACAGCTGAACTCTGACCTGCAGCAGCAGCTGTCTGGAGGTGAAGCTCCACAGACTTAAGAAGAACCAGACTGACTGCCCTCAGCATGGTGCCGTCTGGTTTCAGGCCTTCCTTTTCTCGCCCTCCAAAGAACATGGCCCGTTCCACCTGCAGGCTCTGCAGCCAGTCAGCAGCCACTGCCTGTAAGACGCACTGAGCCAGCCCACAGCGGTCAGCATGCAAATCTCTGTGCTCCTGTACGGACAGAGCCACTCCCTCCAGGGACCAGTCCTCTCCCAGCTTCTGAAGCAGAACTCTCTTGAGCAGAAGTAGGATTCGCTTTTTCACAAAGTAGTCAGAGCAGCAGCTGACGGTCAGCAGGAGTGCTGCAGACTGGACTGCAGGTATCCTCTGGCTTCTCAGGTTGAGCCCAGCTCCACAAACCAAACCCGATGCAGTCAGAACCTCCAGCAGGTCCAACAGCAGACAGAACGTCGTCCTCCATGAGCCGCCGAAGCCAACGTCCGTCCTCTCTTCAGGAAGCAGCTTAGAACACAAAGCAGTCAGGCTGCAGTCAAACGCCGCCACGACCTCTGCAAGGAGCACTGATGGAGGAACAGACAGACACGCAACGTTAGACCCAAAAACAGAGAGTCAGTGGTAAGCAGAGGGTGAGCAATGTGCAGCACAGATTAAATACTGCAGGATTTATTCGGAGATATCCACAAGGGAACTAAGTGATCCTGAACACTGAAGCAGGATGTACAGAAACCAACAGGAAGTACCGTGATTCGACTGTTTGAGAAGCTTTTTGACAACTTCAGTGAGAGACCAAAGGCAGGCGTCAAGTTCAGGAGCAGGAGGAGAGCTGCTGAAAGCCTGCACACACTGCTTCTGCCAAACAGGACTCACTGCACCCTGGAGAGGTCACATATAGAGGGTTTTATGAAAAAAAAATAATAATAAAAAATCATCACTGAGCAGAATGTACCAGTATTAACTGTTTGTGCAGCTGGATCACAAACCAGGTTGGAGGTTTAGGAGAAGAAATAGGAACAGGATACAAAGTGGAGGAATCAATTTATTGAAAACTCAATTAAACTCAATTCAATCTAAATTACATATAGTTTATTTATTCCAAAAGAAAATGAAAATCTGTGATGAAGAACTGCGGGAGATAATGCAGCTCAGCAGTCCGGCCACATTCAGAGGCAGAACGTCTCTGTGGGAGTCACAGCCATATTTTTTTTTTTTTAATTTTAAATATAGATTTATGCACAAATTTAACAAATGGTCTTTAATAACTGTCCAGCCTAAGTTTGAATGCAGCTCTCATTTCTTTCTCTGTGTTTCAAGGCTCTGCTTACACAAAATGAAAATACGTCATTTTTCCGACAGTCTTAAGATTTTCATGATCTGAACTATATTTGAATTTAAAATGAACAGATTACAATGTGTAATGGTCTTTGAGTCCAGACAATGTGGCAGTTTTAGTTTTTAACCTTTACATTTATGAACTTGTTAGATTATTACTATTATGCTCCACAGACCAGCAGAAGAGTATGACAGCATGCGGGCGTTGTAGTAGTTAGAAAAATAAGTAAATTTCCACTAAAAGAAAAAAAAAAAGTGAGTTTAATCTCAGACAATTTCTAAAACAAGAACAATTTACTCCCTCATACACTGGCCCATTTACAGCGAGGTGGAAGAGAGACCGGCACCTACATTCAGAAGTCTGTTACAATGTTCCACCAGAACATAGATAGTTTCATTATTTGACAAGAATCAGCTCAGCACTGCAGGAGTCCTGAAGGTAAGAATGTTCTGGAAACGTCGTTTTTTCTTTTCTTTGAACTACTCACTGATGTGCTGATGAGGTAGAGAACACACACAGATGCAGACTTTGCAGCCAGATGTGAGATCACCTGATCCTCAGACTGGAAGTGGAGCACCTGAGGAGCAAAGCGGGTTCTTCATGTGACGTCTTCTAATGTTTGTCTGTGGTTTCACCCAGTAGGTTACTTACAAGCTGAGACATGAGGTCCATGCGGTCAAACAGCAGGCTGAGGATGTCCCCCCAGGGACCCCGGACAGCTCCATGCAGGCTGTGAGCGGACACCCCGCAGCAGATCTTCCTCAGCAGAGTCAGACTGAAGACAATCAGCTCCCACGCGGCTTCAGCGCCTTCCTGCGTGTCCCTTTCCGGCACCTGTCCACAAACGCCAGAAAAAAGCAGCCTCGCAACCTCAGCGTCGCTTAGTTTAGGACATGCTCCTCCGAGAAGAGCCCGGTAGCAGTGAGACAGCTCTCTGATGGAGGACGGCCCGGGACTCTGCGGGACATCCATCCTTCCGCTCAGAGAAAAATAGGATCATAGCTACATCTGATCAAGTTCATTTTGTTTTTCTTGTTCCCCACTGATGGGTTTCTTCTTCTTCTTGTTGTTGTTGTTTGTTCTTCTTTGATGTTTATTGGCGGTTGGCAAACAACGAAATTGTTGCACTACCGCCACCGGCTGGTAGTAATCAGCTGTGTTCATTTGAGATCAAATATTATAACTTCAACTTTTTTGAGTTATTTCTAAATAGATCAACTAAATCTAGTAGAGCTTAAATTGTATTTAAATTTGAATCAAGTATTGTCTTTCTCGTTAGTAGTTTTTATATTGTTTCATCACAGTATTCAAACTTTCCCCTGCAATGTTTCCCCAAAATAAAGAGTACTATTCAGGCTAGTACTTAGCCCAAATCTTTCTTCCATTGCTTTTGCCTTTTCTCATTAATTTCCTGTTTTATTAAAACCAATAATTCCACGTGGTTCCAGTGGCCCCCTTTGCATTAGTGTTTTTGTTGTTGTTATCTCAAATGAAGCATTTTTTTAAATTGCGGTTTGCAAACAACTGGGTGAATTACAGCAATTTTGAGAATTTTAATATGGGTCAGAATCTATTTTCTCCCACTGTAATCTTTAAAAAAAATTTAAATAAACCCCCTGACAATCTCCTGCCCCATTATACTCACTCTCCTCCAAAAATTCCTTAATTATTTTGAACTAAGTCCTCTCATTTTCTCTTCTTATTTAGACTCCACATTAATAAATCTCTCATCTATTTAATTGGTGGAAAAACATTCTGTGCTGTTTCTTGTTGTCTAAAATAATCACAATCTCTTTTGTCACATTTATTGGAGATATTAGTTGTAGCTACTATTCAGCGCAGAACTACCAAATCTAATTTTATCACTTTTTCTAAACTCTTCCACTCTCTTTTGAATATTACAACAGCGAACCTTGATTTCTTCATTCTAATTGATCTTGCTTTTTTAGTTTACGTACAGCTTAACTACTTTTTACTTCTCTTTTGCTCATTTTTACATTCATATCAACAATTGTTGCAGGATTCTAGCAGGTTTTTTTACCTAACTTGTGTCCTTTTATTCAATTATGTGCAGGGAACCATGACAACTGAGTCCTACAGAACCTACTGTATCTTAATCATGAACACTGATTGAATTATTCAATGCCCAGTCTAGATCCTACATTGTTGATAACAATGTATTCCTGCATCAAGAAGGTCCTTGGTTCAAATCCCTGCCTCACCTGATTTTAGGAGACAGGCACCAGTTTGAATACTTATTAATGTGCAGCTCGAAGATGTTTTACCTGTTGTAATGTTATCAATATTGGCATTTGTTCTCCCCTCTGTACTGCTAAATTATTTCTTGTAGTATTTAAATCTGATTATATAAGATATACATACTCTAATTCCTAACATTTTAAAACTTTTCAGTGTTACTATACTTTCTAGCTCTTCCTTTTCCAAGCAAACTTTGGTCAGGCTTAATCAGTTCCAATAACTAAAAGGACTAAAAATTGTGTTATTTATAGCAGTTTCTTCTGACTTATTTTGACTTATTCAACCAAACTATTGATTTGCTTTGTTGTTGTTTGTTTTGGACAGTTTATTGTGTAATTCCTAATCAGTAACATGAAATGGGAGGAAGAGAAGTCATTTACATGTTCAAGTTATATTGTTTCTCATTCTTCATTCCAAAGAATTCCACTCTAATTTATGTGTCAAAGAAAGATTTGTGTGCAACAGTTTAAAATGGTCATATTTGAATTATAGTTAAGAGTAATTATCTCATCATTGGAGAGTTTTGTCAATTTCACCTTCCTTTCTCTCCACATGTATGTGTGTGAGGATTTAAGCAACTACAATGTCAACAGAACCAACTTCTGGCTGCATTCAAACGCAATCAGCAAAGTATTTTACTTTTAAAATGTCAGCACTGCCACTTGTTCCTCTGAGGACAAGTATATGAGAAAAAACAAGATAGAAAAACAACAAGAGATGCATTGAATTTCCTCTTTCTCTTTCTGGTCCTGCTCTGCATCCATGAAGCCTCCTTTTCAACGCCTCTGGGATTTAGGGTTGTAGTTTTGGTTATTTGAGTTTTTTTCATGGTAACCAGTCGCTCCCAGTAAAAAACAATACCTTGTTGCCACAGTAACATATCATAATTGTCCAAACGTAAAAGCAAAAGTGAGAGCAAAAATCCTTCCAGCTGAAGAGCGTCCAGAACAAGAAGAAGAATTGCTCAAATGTGCAATGATTCAATCACAAACATAATTAACAAAATAATTTTTCTTTATATTGTTCTGCGCTCTATCTTATTTGTTGTATTGGGAGCATTTTACCTTTTACAAACCACTTTCCTGTAAGGATAACCTTTTATATCCCATCACCTTTTGTTCATTTTAATCAAATTGAGAGGCATATGCTCTTATTGTGAAGAAGAGGAAGAAGACGGAAGTTGGGTTGTTTTTCCTGGTGAGGTCACACTGTTGTCACAGAGACTTAGTAGTTGAAGCGATTTTGACAGCAAAATGAACTCTGACGGAACTTCCAGGTGTTGTTGGTGAAGTTTTCCTGAACCCTGAGTTTTGCTGTTTGCTGTGGAATCTGAGCGGAAGGGAGCAGAAATATGCAGCTTTGACAACTCCAGTTTTCCCTGGAGCTGATTGATTGGCTAAACGGCTGCTTATCGTTTGCACAGTAAGTCTTTGTTTTATCGAAGCAGAGGTCCAGTTTTTGATTGTAAATGTTCAGCATTAGCTTTATTATCGACAAATCCACTACACTGCTGCGTATTAGTCCCAGGCTCGGTTCCTGAAGGTATAGAAAAGCTAACGAGCTAACGCTGGGGAGTTAGTTAGCCTGCTGGCTAACTAGCATCAGCTAGCAACCTGGTAAAAATAACATCCCTAAATTGAGCTTTTTTTCGAGGATTTTGGAAAATACTACTTTTCTAAAGTTCAGACTGAATAACCTTTACATTTGGATTTTTATTAGTTGGTTTTTCATGCTACAATTATGTACAGTTTAATGTTAATTCTGTTTAAAAACAATGCTACTTTGTTGTTCTCATTGTTAATTTCACAGTCTGTTCCATTAACCATTTAAGTTGCTAAACATTTGTTGTTCCAAAACTAAGCCACACCGTTTTTAAACTGAAAAACAAATAATCAGTTTAAATAGAAGATTTAGTTTGAAATGTAACTGTTCTGCTTCATTTTTTATTCTAAAGGCTTATTTGATCATTTATATATGAACATTTCTTAATTTATCCGGATATTTGTCCTTCATAATTCACTTTATTTATTTTATTTTGTTTTAGTTTTGTGTGTTGTCAGTACCCTACAGGATGAGTATTCATCATGTGCTGTGCAGTCTTTTCACATTGCAGCCTGTTCAACTCAAAGTCACAAGGTTTAAAGGTTAAAACGCTACACTGGAGAATGCAGTGGATTAGGGCCACTGGAAATAAAAAAAAATATTTTAACCTTTTTTTTTTTTTTTTTTTTGCCAGAATTGGGTTTAATTCTGGCTCTAATCCTAGAAACAGGGCAACTCTTCAAGAAGGCGATTTCTTTTACATCGTCCAATGTGAAGTCAACAGACCAATAAAATGCACTTATATGTCTTGTTTTCTTGCAAGATATTTAAGACATTCAGCATGTTATTTTAATTTTAAATTAATGCTAGGAAGACAGAAAAAAAAACCACAAATGTAAAAGTACCATGGAATAAATTATACTCTGCATTATTACGGCTGTGAGGATAAAATAAAAAATATTGTGGAGAACAGAAGTGAGTCGGTGAGTGTGTAAAATTCAGGGCTGCTCAATTATGAAGAAAATAAAGTCACAATTAAAACTGGCATAGTTACTTAAGTTTGGAAACACACTACTTACTGGTATTAATTCTAATTATTAACATTACATTTTTTATTTCTAACTTTGTACAATGTGGCTTTTCATTTCTACATAATGTCTAACTATATACAATAGCAAATTGTCAGGTTTAGATTGATATTTAATCAGTCTAATTAATTAAACAGAGGAAAAGGTGTTTTGGTATCTTTGATACCGATGCCTGGTCACACCGTCCTGTTCGGTCTTCATTCAGTCATTTTAAAGGTTGGAAAACCTTTCATGTTGAAGTTCTACTCTGGAGTTTCTTCTAGTTTCTTTATCAAGAGAGATTTAGTGTGGTTAAGGTTAATAATAACTTTTTGTCATTTAAATAGTTTTTGGCATACAAATCAGAATTGAAACAAAAAATTGGGAGCACAGCTTTAGAAGTTTGCACCTTTTTGTGGGTTTATCCTAGAAAATGGGTTGGAAAAGCCAGGGAGTTTTACTTAGTCATGTTGTTCTACATATAAAACTAAATCTGAATACTTCCAGTGCTAATGTGAAGACATTGGTGGTTAGAAGAAGAGGTGAAATAAAATTCGCTCTTCGTGTTGTGATTTGTCTGTCTGGATTTTGCAGCAGAACATCTGCAGGTGCAGCAGCAATATGACTAAGAGAAGCCCATCTCTTCAGCTGGTTAAAAGGTACATTTTGATTTTAATCATGTTGTTGTGTTAAGTAAACCCTTCGAAATATGAGATGAAATTGATTAAACCTGTTTTAAAAATTAACTTTATTAATTCTCTGTTCCTTAGAAACAGTTTGTGAATTTGTCTTCTATAATGGAAACTGAGATATTGTCGCTTTCCTAAAATAATGGTCAAAAAATGACTTAAGCCAATTATTTTAGGAATATAACAATATTGTGTATATACATACAGGTTTGACCATAGTGTAATGGATTAAATTGGACTCGAAATTTATTGTAAGGTCAATGCAGTTGAAAATTTGGATGAATTTAGCAAATGGTGATTATTATTATTTCATTTTAAAAAACTAAAAAGTAATTTTAAAAAAAAGGCTATGGGTAAATACTTATTTCAATTAAATAAAAAATCATTTAATAATACTTATCCTGTAACAAAATCTAACGTTGTCATAATTCATATTGTCTACGTATCTTCTAAGGGTTGTTGTGGATGATGATGGGGTGGGAAGTCAGTGTAAGATTAGTTTTACATTTAGGACCTAAAATGAAACCAAAATGCAAAGCAGTTGATGAAAAACTAAGTACACTATTGATACTTTTGAATTAAAAGTGAAAGTAGCTTCCAGTCACTGCTACTTCTGCTGTACTTCTGCTTACTGAGTGTGTGAGCAACTCAGTAAAAGTTACAGACTACTTCTCTGGTCAGTCCAGGTGTTTAAACTCAGTAAGGGAGGCAAGACATCATGTATCTTAGAGAAGATTTTGTTCCTGCAAGTCAGTCTGGCCACTTCCAAGTTTTATGAATTTCATTATTTGATAGCAAGAAAGTTGGTTGACAAGTCTAAAACAATCCAGACAAATATCCATCCAGCATTATGTCACAGATCTGCCGACAGCTACAAAAACAGGTGGTCAGGGTGCATCTTACTGAGGGACATTAAAAAGTTCAAATGTCTCCTAGCTAGACAAAAACCTCAAGTTCACTTCAGATAATAACCCCAGTCCCTTTGAGAGCCACAATGTGTTTCATAGTCTTTCCAAAGTGAACAAGTAAAAATTCCTGTTGTGAAATGCGACAGGATGCTGAACCATCACTGCAGAGGGAACCCTGACCTCCATGAGGAGCTGCAGATCCAGGCTGCAGTGGCAGCGGGAGACATATGCACCGTCAGGAGGATGCTGGAGCAGGGCTACTCGCCTAAGATACGGGACGCCAACGGGTGGACGCTGCTGCACTTCTCTGCTGCCAAAGGAAAGGAGCGATGCGTCCGAGTCTTTCTGGAGCATGGAGGTCAGAAGCTGACACTCTTGTTTTTATTAGTTTTCATTATCTTGATCGCTCCCAGAACAGCTCCTTGAAATTTTAATAGAAACATGAATTTTATATTTATCCGTTAAAACAAAACAAATGGTTTAAATCACCAGAGAAAATGCAACCATTCAGTAACATCATCATTCCAGACACACAAATCACTGCAGGTCTACACACATGAATAATTGAGAGACGGGGATGATGAAAAGTCATTAGAATGCCTAGACATAAGTAGTTCGTATAGACTGTGTAACCATTGGATTCCAGGAGGATGCGACCAGTCAGGAGCTGGAACAATGAAGGCGAATATCTATTAGAATATGTATTATGTAAATCACTTTTTCTGATCGTTGTGAAATACAAAGATATCATGCACAATACTAAACATCCTTAACTGTAGTTTAGACCTTCAATCAAAGCCAAAATTATGTTCTTCGTGGTAGAGCTTAGGCTTCTGTGGTGTGTTTCAAAAAGCCTACAATACAACCTCATCTACAAAGGAGAATACATGAAATAAAGTTGTGTTAATCTACTTATTATAGTCTAAATGGAAGAGGAGATGGTTCACCCTGGTGAGGAAAGACCGTAAGATGCAGAAGTTAATTAGACTAACTTATTCACACCTGGCCCCAAACTGCTTCGCTCCTATCAATCACACATCCCAGAAGAACTGTGCTTGATTCAGCCTGCGGTAACAACAAATGACAAAATGGAGCTGGAAGATGTTAAAATCTACACTTCCATGAACCTCCACTGCTGACACTGCTAAACTACAGGCAGACTACAATTCTGAAACAATGCAGAACATCAACATCATTGTTCACTACTTCACCTTCTGTTTGCTGGTTGGCCTGAGAGAAATTCTGCTGGAGGACTCCAAGTTAATGGGAGAAAGTCCAGACTGTCTATGGAGTGAGATTTGAATTAAGCAGCATTGCTTAGGAAATTAATGGCTAGGCAACCTTGGAGGGTGAACTGGCAACAAGAAACCTGTGGTATTAGACCCAAAATAGTTAGTTAATAGAAAATAATGGAAGTGTATATTCTAACATGTTTGATACAACCAGCAGTGACCTATTATGGCAAATAATTAGTAATGGGGCTCTAGGAAATCCTATTTCTTTCACCTCACAGCTAAAAGCAGGTAATGATGCAGTTCATTTGTTTCCATTCTGCTTTTTACAGCGGACCCCACAGTGAAGGACTTCATTGGTGGCTTCACAGCACTTCACTATGCAGCCATGCATGGCAGGGCTCGCATTGCCCGACTGATGCTGGAGTCCGAGTATCGCGGCGACATCATCAACGCTAAAAGCAACGATGGCTGGACACCGCTCCACGTGGCAGCCCATTACGGCCGTGACTCGTTCGTTCGCCTCCTGCTGGAGTTCAGGGCCGAGGTGGATCCACTTAGTGACAAAGGCACCACGCCGCTGCAGCTGGCCATCATCCGCGAGCGCTCCAGCTGCGTACGGATCCTGCTGGACCACAGCGCCAACATCGATATTCAGAACGGTTTCCTGTTGCGCTACGCCGTCATCAAAGGAAACCATTCCTACTGCCGTATGTTCCTGCAGAGGGGGGCGGACACAAACCTTGGTCGCCTTGAAGATGGACAGACCCCCCTGCATCTGTCAGCCCTTAGGGACGATGCGCTGTGTGCTCAGATGCTCTACACATACGGGGCTAACACCAACACCAGGAACTACGAAGGCCAGACCCCCGTAGCTGTGTCTGTTAGCATGTCTGGAATTAGCCGGCCTTGTCTGGATTTCCTGCAGGAGGTCACCAGTAAGTGTCACACTAACACTCTAACACTTGGCATCTTTATAGGAAACTGGATAGAGTCTCATTGCTGCCCTGCTCTTAAGTATTTGCAGGGAAATTCAATATAATTTGTTGGTTTGAAAAACCTTTGGGTTTTACCATCATGTTTCTTCTGACTGGAAATTATTTTAACATTTTGGAGTCCTGACCTGACTTTTGTAGAGAATCTGTGGAGGGATTTACAGATTAGGGTGATGGCAGTGAGACATTCCAACCTCGGATACTTGGATCTTGGGCGTGCTGTGGGGGTGTAGGGGATAGCGCGACCCACGTTTGGAGGCCTTGAGTCCTCGACATGGCCATCACAGATTTGACTCCCGGATCCGATGATATTTGCTGCATGTCTTCCCTCCTCTCTTTCCCCCTTTCCTGTCAGCCTACTTTCATCTAAGGGACACTAGAGCCCACAAAAGACCCCCTGGAGTGGTTAAAAATAAATAGATAAATAAATAAATACTTGGAGCTCATCACCAAAGATAAGTAGTTAAGACACCAGAGGAAAAGTACAAAGGGTTGGTCAGCAATTATAAGAAGAGTTTGTCAATCGGTTATGCTAATAAAGATTTGTATTGTTGACAAAGATAGACATAATTTTTATGTCTATCTTTTTTTTATTATTAATTTGAAATTGAGACTTCATATGCATCAACATTTACATTTTACTCAAACTAAGGGAAAAATAGATCAGGAGCGGCATGGACTATATGGACGTATTAACATGTTTTTACTCCTTTTTAAAAACAAAATGGAAGAGGTACCTACTGTATAAATAAAATTTTGGTATTTAAGGATTCAAGTTTATAATGTGAATTTTATGAACAGTTAGTGTCTTACCTACACTAAACAACTCTGAACATCTGTGTTTTAGATGAGTGCAGATTTGTAAAATTTATTTCTAAGGCTGAAGTGAACAGCCAATCAGAGCCCTGCATCAGGAAGTCTGATTGTGTGTAGTAGCCGTCAGTTGGACGGAAACAGCCTCTACACAACAGGATGAGTTTAGAGATAGGTCTTTATGATTATAGAAACAATCAAATCTTGATCATTTTGGTTCATTTTATAATCAGTTATTAAAATGATTCAATGTGGTTAGAAGAGCAAAGTTTTTAGAGAACAGTTTTAAACCTTGAATCCAGTTTCCTTCACACCTTCTCATTAATTATTCCTTTAAAATTTAGCAAAATCTAATAAAAAAATGAACCCAAATAAATGTAGCAATGTTGTCATTCAGCGGTCTCTAGAACAAATGAACCAAAAACAAATGGGAAAAAAACATTGGAAATAAAAAACTAATTACAAGACATTTGATGAATACTTGTTGGATCTGATTCCCCCCTTATAGTGTAACTAGTGAAAGACTCTCCACATTTCTCTAAAATCCTAGTTGCATTCAATAAAATAGTTATTTTCTGTATGTAGATTTTCTCTGGTTGCACAGATTTCTTGTGTTGCTGGATGGTGTAATGTTTTTGTATATTTAGAAGCTGAAGATTAATATTGAATAATTAATTGCACAGCCTGATTAAGTACATATGGTCAAAGAAACTCTTTAAAGGAAACATCTGGTTTGTGTAAAAATCCATAAAGCAGTGTTTGCCTAGACAACATTTGTTCTTGAATACTAATATTTTAGAGATGCTAAAACTTGGGGTCAGCCTTTGATTGCTGGTATTTCGTAATAATGCAGGTAAAATCCATCTTCAGATCATCTATACTGTCCATTTTTAGTGTAAAAAAAAGCTATGGAGGTGTTCAGTGGCAGTGGAGGGAGATGTTTGAAAAAGCATTGAGGGACTTTCTGTTCTAGAGCAGCAGATCACCTGCAGCGTTATGACTGAGACGTAACAATGCCTGCATTCCTTTGCTGCTGCCTCAACTTTGATATCAAAGATAACAAAGAGCTGTGTGCTGTTTGAGACTGGACTGGGCCTTTGATGGACTCTGAACGTTCAGCTGGATCACATATCTACAGGCTTACTGATTACACCTCAGCTTCTGACATGAAAGGGACCATGCACCATCCAGTAACAGGCGTTCTGTTCTCCTCAGCCACTGCACATGCCAGCTTCTCTCCCACGTTAGTTTTTTTTGTCCAGAAAAAACTTGTACTGTATTTTTACATTTATTTATACAGTTAAACTCATAATTATTCATACACGTGAAAGATCAACCAAGAATTTTGTCTGATTGGACATAAGATACACAATTCTCAAAAGATATCAAATCAAATCAAATCAAATTTTATTTGTATAGCACATTTCAGCAGCAAGGCATTTCAAAGTGCTTTACATCAAATGAAACACAGAAACACAATGCAGCATAGAATCAACAATCAAAACACAACATTAAGTTGGGTTCCGTCAATAAATTTGTAATAGATTACGTTTAAATACAACTCTAAACAAGTGGGTTTTGAGTCGAGATTTAAAGGAAGTCAGTGTTTCAGCTGTTTTACAGTTTTCTGGAAGTTTGTTCCAGATTTGTGGTGCATAGATGCTAAATGCTGCTTCTCCTCGTTTGGTTCTGGTTCTGGGGATGCAGATAATAAAACTATGGAAGATGATACTCGTTTAACATTTTATTAGAAACTGGCTTGTCAACTAAATTTATACCCTTCTCAATATTTTTGAAGTATGTTTAGTGATGAGCATCAAGTGTGAGGGTTGAAGGCCTCCTTACCATCACCCTAATCTTTAGCTTCTTTACAGATTCTGTTAGACTGAAATCAGGACAGGTCGAACCACTTCAAAATGTGTCATGAAGAAGCATTTCATGACACGTTTTGTCATGAAGCAGACAAAAGTTGCCTGCTCAGAAGACAACTTGTTGGTAAAATGAAAACTTTAAAGCTGAAATCTGCCATTGGTATGAATACTTTTGAGCTCAACTGTATATATAGATTTTCTGTGTCTATATTTGAAGCATGATCTATTTTTCTGTGGTGACGTCTGACATTTAAACTGCCGTTTGCTACATAGTTGAATCCACTGGCAGGTCTCCCAGATGGACCAGCATCAGTCTACCAGCTCACATCCACTTGATCGGTCTCTGAATTCCTCTGAGGTGTCATTAGCGGCAGGTTAAGTGGAATTTGAAAAGCTCGGAATGTATTCAGTGAATTCATTTTAGGAAATGATTTGATGGGGTCTTTAAGTTCATTAAGTACTGAACTAAATTAGGTAGTATTTTAAATGTAAATGGGTTTTGAAAGAGACGTTTCTGTCTTCCCACTCTGGAACCTGCTTCCAGAGTGTCACCAGAAGGTGGTGGTACAGCTCATGTTGCTCAGAAAAAACAGTGGTGCTCTGTAGAAACACCCACCAAAAAAAAAAAGACCTACAGACAGACATCTAAGCAGTCCCTCCTACAGGCATGTCTGATATCCAGGACTACATCAAATATCTGTGAAAATGAGTGAAAACTACTGCAAATGTCTGCAGATTAGTCAAACTGTGTGTTTTGGGAAGGGGAGTGGAGGGCTCACAGTGTGAAACATTACAAGCTTTACAATTGTTTCCATTTATGTGTTTAAGTAACTAACTCTAACAAGTTCACTTATTGCGCCAGTGCAGCTTTGGGCTCTTTGGTAATTGTTTCTTTTCCATTTTCAGGGCAACCTCGGAGTCTCCAGGACCTGTGTCGAATAAAAATCCGTCACTGTATTGGCCTTCAAAGTTTGAAATTCTTGGAGGATCTTCCAATTGCAAAAGTTATGAAAGACTATTTAAAACATAAGTTTGACAGTTTGTGAAGGAGCATGGAACAAACAGGCAGATGGTGACGGGCTCTCTGTCAGACTATGCAAGAATTATGGTCCTGCTCTAGCAGAAGGATCCTCTGCTTTGTTCTGTACGTTCTGAAGATTTAGTCCAATCAGATTTGTTTTTCTTTATCAACACTCTATTAAGCCTTATTTAAACTTCTTGCAGTTGCTGACAATTTTTAGTAGGCACTTTTTTTTAGGAGACTGAAACTTACTTGACTGCATATGGCATTATTCCCATAGTAATAACATTTACCTTTTATACATATGTTATCCCATTGGTGAGAGTTTTGAAAAATTAAAGCATGGGCATGTGGATTTTGTATTTTTTTTTTTTTTAATAAAAATATGGAAGGTAGCTTTTTGTATTCAACTGAGACATTGACAGAAGATACTCAGTCAGAATGGCCAAAACTCTGAACTGGAACCAGTATTGACACGGTGCAGCAGGAGTAAAATCTGAAACCTGCTTAGAGTGTGTGGAGGACTCTGCAGCAGGAGCAGCAAGCTTCATATCCACCACAAAAGGCTACAAGGCTATGTAGTAATTATCAGTTAAAGGGGTGAATGATCCTGACAGTAATTTTTACAATCCAAAACATTTAAATGCTTGCAGTTTAAATCGGTACTACCACATCTTTTCTAGCAGATTTGTGGGGGGTTTTTTTGTTTTGTTTTTATCATCCTGAATCTCATTTGAAGAACAGTTAGAGGAAACCATGTAGTCTAAAGTTTCCTCAGGATATAGATTCTTTTTTTTTTTTTTTTTTTGTGGTGTTATGCGTGGAGGTAAGTCATGATTATATCTTACCTCTAGTAGATAACTCCCTTTATGACTTCCATATGGATCAGGAGAATTAAGTTTGGCTCAAAATATCTGGTTGGGGTTTTAAATGAAGACTAACTTATTTTTTTTTGACATTGTAACATTTGGACAGTTACTCTGGACACACAGACTTCACAAGTAGCTTTTGTGTCTATTTTTCTTCAAGTGTTTCACATCAGAAGCCTGTTGTTCCAGACCTTTCATGGTCTGTGGTAAATAATTATGCTGCTGCAGACATGACTGGTTTAAACAGATCTTAGAAACCAGACTTGTTTTAAAATAGCAGAGGTCATCTTCAATCCAGATCCTGTCAGCTGAACACTCATCCAGACAGAAACGGTAAAAGAAAATAATTTTAGATAGTAAACCATTTATAACCACTGCAAATAATTCAAAGTCTGCCTTTTAGAGCTCAGTTGAAGTCATTTTGAGCTGAAACATTTATGACTGGATGTGAGGATGTTTTTTTTTTTTTTTTCCATTTGCTTATAAAATGTACTTCATTTTTATTTTTTAGGTGAGTTCAAACAGAAATGTGGATATTACATTGAAATGTTTGCAGTAAAACAGAATACTGAACCCTGATGATCAAAAGGTATTGATCCATTTGATGGGTCTCTGAATTCCTCTCGTCATTAGCGGCAGGTTAAGTGGAATTTGAAAAGTTCTGAATGTATTCAGTGAATTGACATATTTAGCTGAAGACATTTCATCTACCTTTTTTATAAACTACAATACAAATCAGTTTTATTTTCAGACATTTGTGAAAGAGTGTAATGTGGTATTAATTTTTTAATTTTTTAAACTTGCCATATGACAGCTCCAGTGAACCTACTATGTCCATTTCAGTGCTACGGTGGAAGCACTGTGGAGCCTTTACCGTTACTCTCTAAAGCAGTCGTGTTTTCAGGAAAACTGGCCTTCACAGCTATCGTCAGTGTAAATATGTTACGGCCTATTTATGTAAAATCTGTTCAAGCAATAATCTGGTGTTCCCGACATTTACATTTTGGAAAGTCTTGTAACTTCTTTGGTGTGAATTAAGTATTTTATGTGTGTGAGTTCATTAAAGTTTCATTTTGAATATGTTGTCTGTAATATGTTTACTTTTTTTGCCTGTTAAGTTTTGTGCTTTCTTCACCCTCTTTTGCATTAGCTTATTAAGCAATTAAAAAAATAACTCTGGGTGTGTTTTCTATCTTTGCCGTCATAATGCCTAAATATTTTTATGTTCTGCATTGCATGATGTTATAGGTTTTACATGAGGCTGTATCTCTGTTGTTTCTGATAAAACTTCCCATAGAGCTGACCAGCAGTACTGTAAGATGCGACTTTAATTACGTACATTTTTCAGATGCAGATACGGCCTTCTTCTCTTGTCTATAAATGTCTTTTACTTTTCTTTGCAAGTAAAAGAAATGACAATATTACCAAAAAGTTAATTTAAGTTGTTTGGTTAGTGAAGCTAACGTTTATTATAGCACATTTCAGCAACAAGGCAAGCAAAGTGCGTTACACATAAAACTTAATAGTACCCAATTATGAAACAAGCAATAAATATTACTGGTTCTGGTTCTGGGGATGCATAGCAGAACCAGCATAGATATTAAATAGGAGGGACCCTTTCAACCTTGGGGTTCCCCACATGTGACAGTCCGATGAGGCATTATATGTCAAAGTCTCTGTTCTTTAGGTAAGATTTAAACCATTCAAGTACTGTACCAGAGAGACCGACCCAGTTCTCTTTAGAAACATGTCCTGGTTCACACTGTCAAATACTGTGCAGAGGTCCAACAGAACCAGCACTGTGGTATATTAGGTGTCACACCAGGTAGAGAAAGACACTGGACCTGCTAAATGCTAATGCCAAATGCACACAACCTCCACTCTGTCCCCCTGCCTGGCCACTTTGATCACAGCCTCTCACAATTGCTTCCTGAATACACACCCAGAGTGTGTGAGCCTCCAGTGAGAGTCTACAAGACTACTTCGAGATCACAGACTGGGCACCATGGAGATGACAATGACAGACTGACTCTGCTAATTACATTAACTTGTATCTAGAACACTATACCTTTAAACTCCATCCCAGTTTGATGAACTCATAGTTCCATGTTTTTTCCAAAAAAGCACTTTGTTCCCTTTAGTAAAGTAACTAGAATCATATGTTCCAGTTATAAACTTGTGTTATTGTGTGTTACAAAATGAGACCAGGATACAGTGGTTGAGCTGAATGTTAGTTACAGAAACACTGATTACAACCACCAGAAAGAGCTTCTTTGTTCATTTTCCTACAACCTGACTGTCTTAGTGTTCATAACAGAGGGGTTTGTTTTCTATGTCCCCTTCCTTTGTATCCTGCTGCATTTAAAGTACAGACAGTGTGTTTTGAACATAAAACAGGGAAAAAAGAAAGTGGTTCTTTGTTTAATCAAAATTCAACTCAAGGCAGCTGAATGTCACACCGCTGACCCTGGTCAATGTCTCCTGGTCTCAGTGAAAACATAAAGAGTCCCTTGAGAAAGGCGAATGGAAACGAGCCAGCAGCTTCCCTGGAATGCCATCTCATTTCCTGGAGGACAAACGTGTTTCATTTACCTCAAATTAATAATATACAGGTCTGCGAAGTGAGGTACAGCATAGTAACCATGGTGAGCCTGGAGACGATCAACAATATGACTAAGGTGAATATTATGGAATTTTATGTCACCCATCAACACAAAGTTAAAGGAAAATATTAAGAATTATTATTAGAAAAGTTCAGAAAAATGTCCTAATTCTTGGGGTGGCTATGTGCTTTCTCTATATTTTCAGTGCAGCAGTTTACTTTAATGTGGCTGCATTCTTCAAATTGAACTCATATTTATGGCAACTCAGATGGTGAAGAGAAATCACTTCGATACCCATCATAAACTTTTTTTTCCCCTCTGAGGTAAACAACCTGCTCTGCAGAAGATCATTAATGTCCTTCAGCTTTGTTTGATAAGCCTTGGAAACATCTCAACCTCTTATTTTTGTTTCCTGCCAGACAGTCTTTAATAAGGTTAACAAGCTTGTTAAGCAACAATTAGCAAGACAAGTGTGTTAGAGTAGCGCTATTAGCAGTGGAGCACAGGCCTCATATAACAAGACCAAAGTAACAGAGCGAGAAAAATATCATCAGCGGTTCTCTTGGACGCACACCCACGCACGGACACTCAGAGCACAAGTATTTCTTCTCTTGGTTCATTTCTGAGAAAAGTGGCCAAATTATTTTAACAGATAATCCAAAGGCATCAAGAACTATCTGGACTGGAGACGTGGGATAGAGAAACCTCACCATGTCCAATCAATCATAGTAAATTTGTTTCCATGTCACTGAACTTGTTTTCACTGTAATCATCTCCCTTCTCAGCCTGATGGCTGAGTGTCATGTCTCAGAGAGGGACCTGGTTTAAACAAAACACTATAACTTTAAACTCCATCCCAGTTTAAACAAAAAGCTGAATAAATCGATAGAGAGAAGCAGCTTTGTGACCTGATCTCTTGCTCACACCAAATGATTGTGCACTTAATCATCATTCGTTCTGTCCATTTTCAATTGACCACCAAAAGGGAAAATAATGTGATTAGGTTTTTTTTTTTTTTAACTTGTTTTTGAATTGGATATGAAGAAAAGACAAACATGCTTCTGAAGGGAAAGAAAGCACACACACACACACACACGCGCCCACATACGTACAGAAACACCAAGACAATTTCAAGTGGCTAATGCTCAAGTCCTCCTGGGCTTTCAGATTCAAATGGGCTGAGTAACCAGCTATTTAAAGGTCATGTGAAGCAGCAATGTCCCAAATGTGGATCCAGTTAGAAAGGCAGACACTTTAGTTTCCTTTTCCGTTCTGGTCTTTGTTCACATTGAGAGCTCTTGGTGCTCTATTTCTTCCTCTCTTTTACTGAAATGTAATTGCTGTTATCACCAGTCAGATTAAATGGTTATGTCATGAAGAGACCACTCAGGCTTTTCTGATGGAATTCACGTAAGAGAAATGTTTTATTTCTGTAACTGACTTGTTGAGGCTAAGACATAGAACAACAGTTCTCATTTCTGCCACTTCAGCCAATGGAAATTCATTCATTTTGATTTGAATAAAACAAAATGAAGGCAGTTTGCTTCTCATGGTGCAATAGTTTAGTCACAGTAAATTTATTTATTTATTGTTCTTGTGGTTTTTTGTGGGAGGAGGAGAAGGGAGACAGTCAGAGGAATGGTGACCAATATAGTGGACAAAGGAAAGGTTACGAAGTTGTTATGGTCTTACGGTTGCTGAGGCAGGTCAGGATCCTGGAGGAGGTAAGAATCACAACTCACCTGTGATTATTAGATGTTTGAGTTCATGGAAGGATATTCTTTTCTGTTTTTAAATGGTAATCACTTGGTGATCACTTGGAGGGTGAACAGGTGGGTGAGCAGCTGCTAGGAGAAGCAACCAGGAAGGAGGAAACAGAGCAGTGTGAGCTCCAAGCAGACGACTGGAGGAAGAACTAACCATCTGGCATCACTCTGCTGGAGTCCACTCCCTTTGAAGGTCCCTCTGTCAGTCACATCCTGGAGAAAAGAAGACAACAAACAGCCTGACAGTCTGTTGACTGTTGTGGTAAAGATGAAAGAATGTTCACATTAACTGAGAATCTGAGGCAGAACTTCATGTTGACTCAAACTCTATCCAGTCTGACTGAGTCTGAGTTTTTGAGTCATGCCATCAAAGACTTGAACCTGTAACTGCAGTCAAAAGTGACTCTTCAGAGTATCGGCTTTGTGTGTGTGCGTGTGTCTTTGTTTCTGTTTCGTATAGAGGACCACTTTCCCCATTTTAACCAACAAAGGGAGGTTATTTGTAGAGCCTGTGGAACTTTCCTGGTCCTCACTGTTTTTGCTCTTCACCTATGCTCTACTAGTTAGAATTAGATGGAGTGAGTTAATTTGGTTAAAGTTAGGCCTAGGGTAAGAATTGAGGTTATAATGTGACAAAAGAAGGTTAAAGAAATCTGAGCATGTGAATACTTTTGCAAGGTACTTACCGCAAACTGCATGGTGCATGTCCAGAAGAATCAATTACTTTACTGTTACTTAAAAGTTTGAAACACTTTGTTCATAGTTTCTTTGTGTTTGTTTTTCTCTCAACCATATTTTTGCTAAAGAGCAGGATCCAATATTCTGCCTAACTTTGTTCTTTTGTTTGTTGGGGTTCATTCTGTAACAAGTGGAGGAGAAACGTGTTCTCATCAGGGCCTGAAAGGAGGCTTTGTCTCCCTCTGAACACCTGGACAGGGTTATCTTAGTGGTTCCCTCCCTCTCCTCCTCTCATACTGCCTCAGTCTGCTCATCTTTTTCAATCTGAACCACTCCCTCCACCCCCAGGCAGATCTCCTTAAACTTTAACTGCAGACAAGCACTTTAATGTACAACTCTGTGATTCCTATGGTGCTTAATTGGTTCTAAACTTTCTGTTTTACTTCATCGCAATTGATTAAATGAATGACACTTTTGTAGGTTCTCGTGACCTTTATGGAACAGTACATGGACAGGAAACAGGATAAGACATGCAATGAAGGCCAGAGACTGGGAACAGACCCCGGGTTGAGAACCCCAACCTGAGCACATGGTGCTTCCAAGTGAGCACTGAAACATATGTTTAATATATTTCACTTTCTTCTAAGTTTTATCTTTCAGAGAAAACCATGGACAATAGTATTTACAAAAGTTGTAAATAGCTAGCTTAGAAACCGACTTCCTCCCTCTGGTTGTATTGATCAAATTGCCGACTTTGCCTGAATCACAAAACATTTTTTACGTCACTGTCATAAACAGAGTTTCCCCTTCAATGGAGCAGCATTACAAACTAGTTCCCTACTAGTCCTTTGTAGACCAGATGGGAACCAGTGTTTTCCATACATTCAGCCATGATGGTGAGACATTTCTCCATGGTTACTAATGGTTAGATCAGGGGTGGGCATTCCTGGTCCTCGAGTGCCGGTGTCCTGCAACTCTTAGATGTCTGCCTGGTCCAACACACCTGAATCCAATAGCTGAATCACCTCCGAAGTGCAGTCAGGTTCTCCAGAGTCCTGCTAATGACCTCATTATTTGACTCAGGTGTGTTGAAGTAGAGATACATCTAAAAGTTGCAGGACACCAGCCCTCGAGGACCAGGAGTGCCCACCCCTGGGTTAGAATAGATGATACCTTCTCCATAATGCAATATTTGAAAAAATTTTTCTCATCATATTTACTTATGAAGTACATGAGTCTTAATCATTTTACGTATATGAACGTTAATCTTGCCTTGTAAAAAGTGTTAGTTGCAAATTTGTGATTACCTCAAGGGCTGACAGTCATTATGACTGTCGACTGCTATCCATCGCTACTGTATCTTTTGGGTTTGGTTGTTTTGATGTCCATCATGGCGGAGTGGGTGGAGCTCTGAACAGTGTGGGGTCATGTGCAAAAGATCAACACAGGCTAGCTGAATATGGGGGTTCTGAGATAGCTCATGTGATTTGAGATGTCTTGACTTGACTTTATTGACTTGACTCAATAAAGTCACATTTGTTGAAATTTTTTATGCAAAACATGATGTATGCTTTATATCATAAAAACATCACACAGTAACCAATTGCGAAACAAGCAAGAAACATTACATTTTGTAAATGCAATTATTCAAATAATAAATGCACATCAAATATGTTGATCAATCTTCCATTGACTACTAATCAAAGACGACTCCAAACAGGATTTTTACCCTTTAAATAAACTCAGTGTTTCAGCTGTTTGGCAGTTGTTTTATTTTTTCTTGGAAGTTTGTTCCAGATGCACCACAAATGTAGATGGGTTGATGGGTTGATGAGGAGTCATGAAGTGTTTCAACACATTGCTGAACTGATACTGTGTTGGTGCTGTGTCACTGAATACTGACATCTGCTGGACCTTAAAAATCCCTACAAGCAATATAGTTGACATTATCAACTGACACTGACACTAACTACTCTATACAATATTATTGTATTGTATTATTTCATGGCTTCATTGAAATTTAAAATATTTTTAGATACAGTCAATAAATAATGTGAACGTATCATAACGTGATATGATACACATCACGGGTGAACGGGATGTGAATGAGGATGCTTGTGGACTAAATTTATTTTTTATTCTGTTACAAATTTTTATTTTAAAAAGATATGCTTTTTCAATGTTCTGAAATTGAGTTTTGACACAGCTGTAGAAACACTAGCTCACACGGCACAGATGAGGCTGAAGTGAAAAGAAATTGTAAGGACTGCAATTTCTGAACTATATTATTTTTATTTGGCAATATTATTCCACAAATTCATAATGTCTCATCAGTTTGTATGACTTCTCAAACTGAATAAAATGAAAACATATTGTCTAAATTGCTCAATAATTTCTTTTCAGAGACTTAAATACACATTCTTTTATGTACATTTTGCTTGTATTAATTATTTCAAGTATCACAATAGTAAAAATAATTAAGCAATTTTACTTGCTTTTGTGTTTACTGTCTGAGCATAATGCATTGGTTTCATTGCTTATAAAAAAACTAGTAGAGGGCATTCTTTCTTTTAATCTTTTAGATATAATTATTTCACTCACTCCTCCATACTCATATGCATGAGTCTAAGATTTTGCTCACCAATGTTCTCACACACAAACCTGAATTTATTTCTCTGTCCTTTGTCCTCTGTCTTTTTGTTGGCTTGTCCAATCAGTTAGGTCAATTTGTGTGCCTCATTATGGAGTTGCTGAGGTGAAAAATGGGCTTGCAAAACCTTGTTGTTCAAATTAAACACCGACAAAAAGGAGAGGCGATGAAGAGGAAACAATGGCCGACTGTATGTGAGTGCAAGTATTTACTGGCCTTTGTTGAAGCAGAGTTCTGGAGTTCTGGCTACTTTTGCTTTGTTGTTAATAACTGCAGATTGAGTTAATGTCATATTTTAAACAGTATTGGACTTTTCTCTCAGTATTCTCTGATTTGACAAGAAAACAGTCAGCAGTGAATTTCTTGATCTAGGCTTCTGAATAAAAAATGAAAGCCCACCATCACCGTTTCACTCTCAGATCAAACAAACAAAAATAGATTCCAAAAACAATGTTTTACCTTATTGTTTGAAGTGACCATATATAACTCTGCCTGGTTGTTGTCAGTGTACAGAAGTATCAGAGGGACAGGAAGTAGCTGCTGTGTTTCGATTTAGATTCTCTTCATTTCTTCATATGGTTTATACAAGGGGCCCTCAACTCTAAGCCTCAAGGGCTAGAGGGCCAGTGTCCTGTAACCTTTAGGTGTGTCCCTTCCTGGTCCAACACAGCTGAATCAAATGGCTGATTTTCCTCCTCAGTGAGCAGTCCAATTCTCCACAGTTGTGCTCATGACACGAGTGTTTTAACTCAGGTGCGTTGAAGCAGAGACACATTTCAAACCTGCAGGACTCGAACCCAAAAGTCCTGGACTGGAGGATCCCTGGTTCATATTGATGCATCAGAAAGTAGATATTTAAGTTAAAACATTAATAGTCTGCAAAACTGGGGCAACAGTGGTGACGGTAAGGAGTTTGTTCCGCAACTGACGGGTTGCCAGTTCCAACCCCCACTCTGTGTGTCTTTGTTGTGCCTTTAATCAAAATACTTCACCTGCCTGGTCTGCTGGTGGCGCCGGAGCCTGGCAGCCTCAGCTTCCCTCTGTCCAGCAGTGTCTGAATGACTGAATGTCATGTGAAGCGCTTTGTCATCCGGATTAGATAAAGTGTTGTACAAGTACAGGCCATTTACCAAAACAAACAAACAACATCATATTTATCACTGCAATGTGTTACTTTGAGAAGGACCTTGAGGTTTGGCTGATAAAAACAATTGCTGAACTCTGCCTGCTAATTTTAGATGAATATTCTAAGCCTATCCTAAATAGTTGGGACAAACTCTTTTTCACACTACTGTATGCAAGTCCATAATTTAACCAGTATTGCTATAGTTCAGGTTTTATTTGAATTATGAACAAAAAGCCTAAAAATAACAGAAGAGGCCTGGCTCTACCCCAGACTTTGCAGGAACAAGGTTCCTACTTAATTTGCAGGGGCGGAGTTGAGCTGCCAGGAGCTCGTCTGTGAGGAGGGGGGACACTTTAAAGGCAGTGAACTGAAGAACGAGCAGCCAGACTCCAGCCTGCACCGCACTGGGACCTAAGCATGGCACAGAGGGGGACAACAAGGAACGGAGTGGCAGACAAGATCCCAGCTTCAGATCTACCTCAGCCTGTCAAAATCCAGCGAGTCAGATACACCAAGGTACGCAGCTGCACACACACACATTTAAACCTGGGAAGAATCATCTCAAGCACATGTGGCTTCTCTACAGATTTTCATCAACAATGAGTGGCACACATCCGTTAGTGGGAGGACGTTCCCAACTCTGAACCCGGCAACTGGGGACACAATCTGTGAGGTCCAAGAAGCAGACAAAGTAAGAACTCTGAAGAATCACTGAAAAGCCCAAAATTATCCAATTCAAATTCAAAAACACCCCTGGCAGATTTAGATTTAAAATTGTTTTAATTCAATCAGGAAGTTTGTTTCTCATAGAAAATGAGACAGACATCACTGAAAAGAAACCATCTAAAGTCAAGTGAAGTTTATTTGTACAGCACCTTTCAGAAACAAGGTAGTCCAAAGAGCTTTGTATTATAAAAATGTCATACAGTAACCAATTGTGAAACAAGCAATAAACATGTTTTATATAGGAAATCACCAAAATAATCAATACCCATCAAATATGTTGATCAATATTTCACTTTCTACAAATCAAAGGCAACTCTAAAGCACTGATTTAAAGCAGTGATTTGTTTCACTTGTTTTGCAATTTTCTGGAAATTTCTTTCAGATTAGAGGAGAATAAAAACTGAATTCTGCTTCTCCATGTTTGGTTCTGGTTCAACCAATGAAGTCTATTCTGTATCAGCCTTCCAGACATTCATGGTCTGGATGGTTGATACAACAGTAGATCTTTAATGGTGATTTATAAACTTAACAGTAGTTCAAGTAGTTCAATAGTTCATTCTCAGAAGAACTGGGTGATGTTCTCTATCTTCCTGGTTTTAGTTAGAACTTACTGAGACATTAGTCCTTTAATCCTAGAAATGTTCTTGAGATAATGGAACAAAAAGCCATTATCTCTTTGATAATGGCCATTGTAACTGTCTTCATGTGTGTTTTATGGTTCACGTCTGAGTATCTCAGTATATCCAGGTTTCAGTCCTGAGCTTTAGTTTCTAACTGTAATAACTGAATCTGTGTGTTGAGTCTAGATCATTCCTCTTTAGGTCCAAAGCTAATAACTTCAGTTTTGTTTCAGTTCAGATGAAAACAGTTATGACACATCCACACATTTATCTGTTCCAAGCATCTGTTCAATGATTGGATGGGTCAGAGTCACCTTGTGACAGTTGACTTAGTTCAAACAGTTAGTTTAGAACTAATGTGTGAAGTGAGTTTTGGTTGGTTAGATTATAAGCATCTATGGTTAAAGTCACAACTCTGACACTAAAACCTTCTGAAAAAGTGAGGAACAGCTTGCAACCTGAGTGGATCCTGACTGATGTGCATATTCCTCCCGACCCAACCAAATGCAGGAGGATGTTGATAAGGCGGTTGCAGCAGCCAAAGCGGCCATCCAGTTGGACTCTGCTTGGCGGAAGATGGAGCCCCCCCGCAGGGGGAGGTTGCTGCACAAACTGGCAGACCTGGTGGAGAGAGACCAGAAACTGCTGGCGGTAAAACACCATCACAAAGATACATGTGACAGCAGACAAGAATATCTGAGGCATACATGATATTTTTATGTTAGCCCTGTAAACATCTTGTTTAAACATGTCTAAGCAAGCTACCATTTCAGGAGGGGTGGTTTCAGTACTTTCATTAATGTATAATGAAAGTACTAATGTACTAATGATACTAATGTCAGAACATTAGTATCTGACAATAGATACTATATTAGATATATCTATAGATAGATATATCGATAGATAGAGAGATAGATAGATAGATAGATAGATAGATAGATAGATAGATAGATAGATAGATAGATAGATAGATAGATAGATAGATAGATAGATAGATAGATAGATAGATAGATAGATAGATAGATAGATAGATAGATAGATAGATAGATAGATAGATAGATAGATAGATAGATAGATAGATAGATAGATAGATAGATAGATAGATAGATAGATAGATAGATAGATAGATAGATAGATAGATAGATAGATAATGAAAACAAATCTGTTGGGCTTCTTCTTTGCAATCAGACGACAGTTCTGAGTACCACACTGCCTGTCAGTACATGGAATTAAAAAAGCACTATAAAGTACTGATTACTGTTTAAAAAAATATTACAATAAAATTAAATGTAATAATTGCAACTGCATCTTTTCTTCATTCCTCAGACCTTGGAGTCACTGGACACAGGGAAGCCATTTCTCCAAGCTTTCTTCACTGATCTGGAAGGTAGCATCAAAACGCTGCATTACTATGCAGGCTGGGCTGATAAGATTCATGGCAAAAGTGTACCTGTGGGTGAGTGTGTGTGGATTCTTTCCTCTAATTGTCAGCTTGTAGTTCCAAAGCTTTAAAGATAACAACAATATCAATTTGTCCAAACAAGCAAACTGTACGTAAACAAATCCCCACAAAAGGCAGCAGTGGATAAGTGGGGAGGATATTCTTCCTGCAATTGGTAAATCAGTGAGTTCGATTCCAGTTTCCCATGTCAGTGTCCTCTTGGTCAAGGCCTTTAACCCCTTGTTCCCTACCAGTATGTGTATGAAGGTGCTTAGAGAGGTCAAAATGAATAGAAACCCACAATATAATGTAAGCTCAGTCAATAAATTATTCTTCACAGTCTCAGTAAGCCTTCCATCACTATAGATGGTGGGACATGCAGTCCAACACAGCTGAGGAAAACAAATGGGATGAATGGCTTAATGAGAATTAACACAGTAACCAGAAATCTAACAGATCACTTTATATAACCCAATTCAAGAATTAGTCAAAGTAGAAAGCCTGTATGTGGCTGTGAAACTCAATACCATGGTAACAGAAAAACTGGAAGTAAATGTACTATAAGTAAACATTTGTGTACTACAAATGTTTAAAACATTTGTAACACTGACTTGGTTTCAGAGACTTTATGAACGGCGATATCTGAGTTTTATGTGTACAGACCTATAGATCACAGCATGCTGATTTCCCTGACAACCACTACAGCTTAAATGTGAAATATGATTTTGGTCAAACAAGAGTCAAGAGTATTCATGAAATGACAATAACTTTTTCATTATTTCAGATGAAACCTTTGTGTGCTTAACCAGACATGAACCGATTGGCATTTGTGGAGCCATTATTCCAGTAAGTATTTTTAAAAAAGGTAAAAACATAGTCATTATAGGTCAGAAACAACGAGTCATGGTGTGTTTTAAAGTGAACCCGATTGCTGCAGATGAGAGACGTAAAGTTCAGTTGTAGAATTAGTGAAGGAAAAATAAAGAAAGAGTACATCAAAGAAATTAAAAACAGAATTCACAGGAGACTAGGAAATGAATCCAACATAAAAAAATAACTAAACTACAGAAACATAAACTACAGAGACTAAACAAAAATAACTAAAAACAAGAAATAAACTAGACTCTCTAAGGAAGAACAAAAGTGGAAATGGAAACAAGGCAGAACTAGTAGAAAAAAACATGTGAGAAAACTGAACAAAACCCAAAACCAAACAACCCCAAATCCTAACAGTTTGATGGACAATTCATAGAGAGTTTTATGTTATGGAACCTCAAAATTTAGGAACATGTAACTTTGGTGATGAGTCCAAGTCTTTGTGGTTGAAGGGCCTCTATACCATCAAAGAATGAAATGCAGCTCCTAAGATAGTGTAGAAGATCACATTTCAATCATCCAGTTAGAAACGTATGGATGGAATGAAGATCAGAACGGGTAGGACAGAACATTGAAGGAGGTGAAAGAACGAATCAAAATCACCACATAACAATAAACATGACAAATGGATTCATTTAGAAAATGTGTTTTAAAAAATTCTCATTACCAACCAAAACAACAAATGTATTCCAGAGTTCAACACGCGTTCCATTTTCTTATACATGGCTCAATTTATGGATTCATTTAACTTATGTTCATGATTTTGTGTCAGTGAATCACTTCAGTTATTACAGCATCTGGTAAGAATTTCATGTCCATAAGTGCATTAAACACAGAGAGGAACGTTGACATGTCTGCTACATATTTTCACTACTGTAAATTCTCTCACTGTCTTTTTTTGTTTGTTTTTTGGTCTCCACTAGTGGAACTTCCCTCTCCTGATGCTCATGTGGAAGTTAGCGCCGGCCCTGAGTTGTGGAAACACTGTGGTGATCAAACCGGCAGAGCAGACCCCACTCACTGCGCTGCACATTGGATCACTGATCAAAGAGGTTTGATTCCAAAACTGAGAGAATATTATCTTCTGTTTTAACAAAAATGTTTAAGGAAACTAATAGTTGGTGCCCAGATTCTCATGGAAAATGCCTGCAGCTTTATTAGGTTTCTTTTATAGCAAAGCGAGCACCTTGCTCTCACCTCACGGCTTCTGGAGAAGTCCTGTGAAACTCCCAAGTGTTTTTAACCTGAAATTATTGATGTGCTTGAAACATTAAGACAAGATCATATTAACTGAATGACTTCTTGAACAGAATTTTTTAAATCTTTTATTCTTAACATATAGTTCTGGACAGGCATTTACATACAGACATGGACAGAAATAAACCTGACCCAAGGTTATCTGGGGCCTGAAGCAGAATATGATACGGGTTCCTTCAGGACGGTCAGACATTGATTAGAAGTTGAGTCTCTTTCTCTGGCAATATTGTGAAAATGCATTAAACAGAAAATAAAGATAGAACCCTAATTAACTTGATCAGACAACTTACCAAAAAAAAAAAAAAAAAAAGTTGATTGGGGGTGAGTTTTACTTTGATCTTCTTAGTCGGGCTCTTCTGGGATTTGAACCCAAGACCTCTCACACCCTAAAGAGAATCATACCCATAGACCAATGAGCCTCCCTCTCAATGATCTAGGGTGAGACAGTATCTGTGTTAGTTACTGTGGGAGAGTAGGACAAACTTTTTCATCTAGCCTACTAGTCTAAGAGCTCCTCCTACTGGCTGGGTTCAAATTCCAGTTGAGCCCCGTTGAACCCTTCTGAGCCAGGCACACAATTGCAAATTGAATCCATAAAAGCCTTTTTAGCCACAATAGAATAGAATAGAATAGAATAGAATAGAATAGAATAGAATAGAATAGAATAGAATAGAATAGAATAGAATCTTGCAAATACAGAAACCCAGTTTTTAAAGAAAAATCCTTTTCGCATAACCGTAATTAGCCAATGTTTGCTTTCTGGTCCAAGAGCATTTTTACCTCGTCTCTCCCTGGCTTGAATATTCTGAATGTGAGATGATGATTAAAATTTTTTAGTAGCGTGTTTGGTTTAGGGGCAGATAGGATCTGGTTTCCTACATTAGCATGCTCTCTGGATCTCCATTTCAGGCAGGCTTCCCTGCTGGAGTGGTGAACATCGTTCCAGGGTTTGGATCTACAGCTGGAGCAGCGATTGCCAGCCATGAAGGCATTGATAAAGTGGCCTTCACTGGCTCCACAGAGGTCTGTGACTGCATGACAAAATGTTTCTGCTGCACACAGTAATTACCCTTTTGTGAATTTGATGAACTGATCAAACTGAAAAATGTGACGTCCATTTGTACTAATCTCCCTTATATTCGTACTATATAGACCTACATCTACAGCCACGTCTCCACCAGCTTTACTCATTTAAAGACTTGAAATTTTGCCAATTACTCTGCACAAAAGTTTACATTTAGTGAACTTGCCTGGGCAATCTCTATTAAAATACATTTTCAATTCGTCACAGATTTTCAGTAATATTTAGTTCACGGATTAGAGCCTAAACACAGAACTAATCCGTGTTTAGGGTTGTTGTTCTTCTGGAAGTTGAACCGCCACCTCAGTCTTTTATTGCCTCTAACTGATTTTTTCCACAATTGTTCCTCAGTTAAGCATAATCCATTTTTCCAACCACTTTTACCTGCTTCCTTGTTCTGCTGAAGGAAAGTATGCCCACAACATGATGCTGCCACTGCCAATGGCAGCATTGTGGTGGTTGCCTGTGTAAGCTAATAGGATTTGGTCTCACCTGACTCGAGTGTCTTCTTTCATATGACCACTGTGTCCAGGCTTGTGGTAAAATGAATACAGAGAACTTTTCTTCTTTTATGGTTTTCTTTGCCACTTATGGATAACCAGATTTGAACATCTTTTGAATACAACTGATTACACTGGATACTGTTTAGCTGTTTCCAAATCTAGGGGGGGACATACAGTATGCACACCACACTTTTTAAAGTGTTTTATCAATAAAACACTAGCAGAATACCAAAGAACTACTCAGAAGTACAGGAGGTATGAATACTTTTGCATTGCAGTGATCTGCATTCGTTGATATAAAACTTTCTACAGTAATTGAATGCTGTTTTTTTATCTTTATTATATAAAAACTGTTTACACATGGATTCATATTATTTCTACCGATATATGTGTTTACAATCTCAAGGTCCATTTTCTTCCAGGTGGGCCAACTGATCAAAGAGGCTGCAGCCAAAAGTAATCTGAAGAGAGTCACTTTGGAGCTGGGAGGGAAGAACCCTTGTATTGTATTTGCTGACTGTGACTGTAAGTAAAATGATCCTTGTTTTTTTAGGCTGCTTGTCATGCCCCATGGTATGCAGGCGTGTGTGTGTGTGGGCGTATGGATGTGCGTGTGTATACTTAAACCATTAAGGATCATTTCTGGTAAAGTTACTAACCTTCTGAAGATGGCGGGCCCTTTCTTGTTGGAAGTTGTTGCCACCAAGTTATTAGCTTAGGTGGGTAATTATTTTTTTTCACATATAGCCATGATGATTTGTATCTTTTTTTTTTCTTTTTGAATGAAATAATCATTTTAAAATTACACTTGTATTTTCTCAGGACATTTTTGTCCGATTTGGGGTCTTAGACTTTATGAAATAACTGCCTGACAGCTCTGAGATGAACATATTTTGATTTGTAGAAGATTTTTTGTGTTTGTAGAACCACACAGATCATTGAACGACTGAACTCTGACCTAAAGATGGTGCCATTTCTTCTTAAATTTGCATTTATTTCTGTCTGCGTCTGCATGTGTGTGATGTGTGTGCATGGGTGTGCGGGTGTGTGTGTGTGTGTGCAGTGCAGCTGGCTGTGGAGGAAATTCAAAAAGGAGCTTTTTACAACCAAGGCCAGTGCTGCACAGCTGCATCACGTGTCTTTGTGCAGGACAGGATTTATGAGGAGTTTGTGCGCCGTAGCATAGAAAATGCCAAGAAGATTGTCATAGGAGACCCGCTGGACCCCCAGACGACACACGGGCCACAGGTGTCAGAGCTTCAGATTTTAAAAGTTTCATTCAAAAAAATCATGAAAACACATTTATGAATTGGCACTGTAAAATACATGCCTGACTTTCACTGTGTGATTACTAAGATAGAATGAGAATCCATCCATCCATCCTTCCTTCCTTCCTTCCTTCCTTCCTTCCTTCCTTCCTTCTTTCCTTCCTTCCTTCCATCCATTCATTCATTTCTACCTTTCTGTTCATTTTTTAAACTCTCCACCTGGTCAGTCCTACATTTTTATTTTCATATTGTTAAATATATGTATGTTATTAAATAAGGAATTTTGTGTAATTACTTGCAAATACAAAATAAAAAACATTTTTATTCATTTCTTGTTTGTTTATGTTCTCTATTATTACTAGATTGACCAACAACAGTTTGAAAAAATAATTGACCTGATAGAAAGTGGGAAAAAAGAAGGTGCCAAGCTGGAATACGGAGGAGGAGCTGTGGGAGAAAAAAGTCTCTTTATTCAACCCACCATCTTCTCCGAGGTCAAAGACAGCATGAGGATCGCCAAGGAAGAGGTAACATCACGATGCAGTGTTATGGATGAAAAGTGTGAAAAGGAAAAGCCACATGAGACACGCTGTAATAAAACAGCCAGAAGACAGGCTGATTGATAGTTTGCAGTGAAACAAGCCAAACTACCTAAGACACAAACATATGACTTACAGAGTGTCAGCCATCCCAGGTCTAGTGGTACCCAAAAAAAATCCTTTGTCAAAATGTTGACCTTATAAAGAAGTTCCATTTAGCATTGTACAATGCAGATTTTTTTTCTCTTTATTTAAAAAGCTTCATTTATATATCTGTGCTTTCAGATCTTTGGGCCTGTGCTCTGTATATTCAGCTTTAAGAGCAAACAGGAAGTCATAGAGCGGGCCAACAACTCTCAGTATGGCCTGGTGTCTGCTGTGTTCACAACAAGTATGGACAGAGCTCTGTCTGTGTCTGGAGCCCTGGAGACTGGGACTGTCTGGTAACCTTCTTTTCTTCTAGTGGACAATTACAGGCTTCTGAATTCCTGTGTATTAACTGAAGCCCATTTTGAACAAAAGACTCAAAAGATTTTATTGAAGGCAGTTAGACATTCACTCAGTTTTCCCTGAAGATGTTTCAACACCTATCCAGGAGTCTTTTTCAGTTCTGGAGGAAACTTCACCAAGTTATGAAAAACCAGACAATCAATATCTGCTTCCATGAGAGCTGCAAACTGAAACACACATTCTGTCACATCACCCACTCAAAAAATAATCAAGTCACTTGTTACAATGTTGTTGTTTTTTTTGTTTTTAAATAAAGTTGCTAACCTTCAGCTCACTGATAAGCTAATGATTTGTTGCGTATCTACTCCATAATGCAACATTTGGTTGCATCTTACTAATCATGCTTTTCGTGTGGATGATGTGGCAGAATGTGTGTTTTCAGTTGGGTCATATATTTATTTCTGCCTTTATTTTCCCATTCTGTCGATTTCAGTTCTCTTGCAGCTATTGTGTAACACAAAGAAATTTTGAAATACTACTACTACTACTACTACTACTACTACTACGTCTACTACTACTACTAATACTACTACTACTACTACTACTACTACTACTACTACTACTACTACTGCTACTACTACTACTACTACTACTACTACTACTAATAATAATAATAATAATAATAATAATAATAATAATAATAATAATAATAATAATAATAATAATAATAATATCATTGAGGCTTATCCTTTTCTGTCCGTTTCAAGGATAAACTGCTATAACGCCATGCATGTCCAGACTCCATTTGGAGGATACAAGATGTCAGGAAATGGAAGAGAGCTGTAAGAAGCATCAGCATTTCATCAAAAAGGAAATAAAATTATTTCCTTTTTCCCACACCGCCTGAACATCTTTCTCTGCTCTGTCTGATCTCTCCAGAGGGGAATATGCCCTTGCAGAGTACTCTGAGGTAAAAACTGTAACCTTCAAGATGAATGACTCCATGTGAGCGGAGCTGGGAAAGTCCATGCCACCCTGCACTGTCCTGATCCTTATGTCATCCTGTTTTAAATCTCTAGAACATCAGAATGCTTGATTTAGACTGTTAAATCTGTGAACACTAATAGAAAATATTTGGGTAAGAAATTATATGCCTTCAGAAAGCATTAATCTCTTTTAGCATTTTTTTTCACATCTTTACACTTTGTATAATTTAATTAACATATATTAACATGTTTGTAGACAATAGCAAAAAAGATTTATTCACAATAAGAATTTTAAAGTTGAAGATTAAATAAATGTGTACAGGGGATATTATGTTACTCTCCTGAATTTCCTGAAAGTATTTCAGAACATTTTACTCTTGTGGATCAATTTTCTACATGACTGCCGCATGCTGCCACCTCCGGGCTTTGCTGGGGAGATGCTGTTGTGAAATTACTCTGGAAGTGAGTAAATGTAACAGCGCATGTGTGCACAGGGACACGAAGTGGCCCGGCAGGTGGTAGATGTTTCTTTAACAGTTGGCATTCACTAAGATAAATATACATGAATAAAAATTATGTGATGATTTTTATTCATGTATGGACGTATGGACGTTAGATTTCTGATACCAGTTACTCAGAAACTGGTCTCAGTGGTCTCCTTCCTTTCAGCGTGCTGTGTGTGAACGCCAGGACCAACAGAAACGGTTAATTATCCAGCAGTCACAGCTGATTTCAGCTGTTAATGAAATAAACTGCGTTTTAATGTAAACTGACCAGGATAAAATAATTCAGTATTTGTTATAACTCACTAAAAAATTCTGAGAGAATAACCGTAAACAATGAAATAGGGTTTATGTATTTATGTGCTGGTTTATTATTATTGCTCCTTTTGAAGATGTCTCCGGGTCTGCTGTTTGTAGCTGTGGGCGTGGTGTTATTTTAGGAATGAATAGCGGAACTACATGTTGTTTTGAAGCCCAACTGCTCCTCCGTACGCATGTGTAACAGCGGCGTGTGTCCGGGTTGGAGAGTTCGGATCTGAGATTTAGGAAGTGGACTGGAAGTTTAGAGCCGGGGCAGGAAAGGTCCAGGTTACCGCCTGACGCTGCGCAGCACTGCGGGAATAATGCTGTCCTGTCGGGAGGAAAGCTGGACGTGTCAGCCTGGAGGTAAGCCGGGTGTTTCTGACTGAGGAAATGCGCTGAGGTCTGGGACTGCAGCCAAGAAGAGGTGGCTGCTGGGTCTCCGCCGAGAGTTCCAGACTTTGAAGCTGGATTTAGTTGACGCGTCATGGAAATACATGGAAATACTTAGAGATTTATACAAAATAAAAACAAATAACAGATCCAAACTTCCGGAATTACTGACCCAGAAACTGAGTTATTCAGATTTCCTTCAGTATTCGAGACAACTATCTTGATAAGATGGCGTAGTAACCATTTATAGAGCTGGAAAAGTGTCGCAGTTAATTTGCGCATCAACACGAACGCGTCAGGCAGACATCCCCTCCTGTAAATACATCAAGAGAAGTGGAAAGATATTTTTAAACCTGTAATAACAGAGCAGTGGAATTACTCTCTGCCTGTTTGTAGTTTGGAGCTGTTTTTAAAAATTCAAAATGTGATACAAAATATTTACGTGACTGCTATTAATTGGTGTTGATATTTACTGTGCTATAGTAATAGTCTGGTCCCAGTACAGAGAAATGGTATAATTAACCGCATGGTCCGGGTCAGGTGGAACATACACGAGTGAGCTGTAACATAGTAGTCTACTGACGATATCTTCTCAATGAAATTTTTTTTTTATTAAACTCTTAAAGCTGCAGTGCATAACTTTTATTAAAAAATATGTTCTTTACACATTTGTTAAACCTGTCACTATGTCTTGACAGAATGGTTTAAGAGACAGATACTCTGTGAAAAAAAATTTACCTCTTTCTTCTCCCAATGTTTCTACTGCCACCTGCAGAAATAGCTTCTGGTCAGAAACAATCGATCAGAGCCAAGTGGCTCTTGGCACTAATCATGATTAACAGCATGATTAGTGCTGTTAATCATGCTGCTCACCCTCGGCTAGTAAGAAACTATTACTTGCTGAAGGCGTAGACTCTGTTGAAGTTTTGAACAATTGGATCTGATTTTACCCAGTGCTAATGTTTGGCCGTGACATAAATAATGCATCAGCTCAATGAAGCTTACCGGAAATTGTGTGAACTGTAAACAACCCAGTGGGATGTAGGGTTGTTTAATATCTGCTACAACTAGGTACAGTTTTGGTGAATAATTTAAAGTGAGGTTTCACAGAAAAATCTTTTTATTGTTAAATCTGGAAATGTTGATGCATTATAGGTGGGGGTCCTCTGTACACTCTTTGAGGAAGAACTTTGTAGAAGCTGTAGCAGAAATATTTTTGAAGTCGTCAATTGTCTTTTAAAGTCTCTCACGTCCTGGTAAGAATCAGTTTATAGCTGTTCTCCAAGCTGACCACCATTTACACATTTGCTTCAGTTTGTTGAAGTCTGCTGGTATCTGTTTCTAAACAGCTGTCTTAAGATCAAACCAATTATTTCAGTCATGTTGCAATTTTGGCTTTAACTAGGCCACATTCTTCTGTTTTTCAGTCAATTTGATGTACATCAACCACTGTGTTTGCTTTGTCACTGTTCTGCTCCCAAGCCTTATCTATCAGAAAGGTTCCCACCCTTCAGCTGGGTTACTACATGATTACCAAACACTGTCAGCCTGTTATTATACAGTTTAAAGATTATTCATAATTATTGAACTTAACCCTTTCTGCACTGATGGATCACAAGGGCACACTGACAGACCCACCCGACGGACCCACCGGTGGTCGGGTTCTAGAGGTTAAATTGCTTGCTATGTTTTCCTGATTAGAAATAAATGTTTTTCAGATCAGAATTTCAGCTGAAATCTGATCCAGATACTTGTACTACCAGGAACTGGTAGAGTCTTACCCCAGAGACCAGCAGCTGTAACTGCAATGAAATGTTGTTCTACAATGTTCTGATTCAGAAAGGCTGAATATAAATACACACTACAGCTTTTAGATTCTAATTTAAAAAAATTGAAAACCATATATCCTCTTTCAGCCACATAGCTGTTGTGCACTACTTTGTGTATGGCTTTGACATGAAATACTAAGAATATAAACAGATGGTTGTGGTTGCAACATGACAAAATGTGATTTTTCTTTTTTTCAGAGCAACTGTTTGCATCCTAAGCAGAAGCTGCTAAAGTTTGTTCCTGTTGACTGTTGCATGTCAGGAACTATCAAGTACTTGAAATAAATAAATAAAAATATAAAGATTGCTTATAATAAAAAGAGACAGTTGAGCTAATCTCCACATTCATGTAACACTTCGCTTTCAACAATAAAAATGTGTTTCATAAATTTCAGTATGAAATTGTCCTCAACTTCAGGTTGTCTTTGTAAAGTACTTGTGTCCAGGTGCTCCTCCCACATTCAATTAAATTAAATTTAAAAAATCCATATTAATCACAGAGGGAAATTAGACGTTGTAACTTATATAAGTTTCTTCAAAGAGACACTTTAGAGGCTGATGGCTGTGGAAGCATCACCTGTAGCTGTCAGTATTACAGTAAATCTGAAGAAGCCTCTGACTGAAGACATTCAGGTTTTCTAAGACAGTCTGATGTAGAGGATGATCAGGGTTGTCCATATATATGTTGATTTTTATGTAAAATCCTTCTTTGCATCATCATCTACAAAGTCATCCCCAATCGTACTGATCTTAATGACTGATCTGAACGTCAACACAACACACACGAGATCAGAACCAGATCAGCAGAACCAGAACAGGATCAGCCTTCTCTATCAGGTTGTTAAGCCTTTTTATGTCTCTGGTTCTGATTCTGCTGCTGCAACAGACGACAGCAGAATAGACAAAACTCTCAACAACAGACTGATAGAAGATCTGTAGCATTTTGCTGCAAACCTTGAAGGGTCTTAGCTTTTTCTAGTAGCACAGTCTGTTCTGTCCTTTCTTGTAGAGAGCTTCACTATTTAGTCTCCAGTCCAGTCAGTTCTCCAGATAAACACTAATATTATTCTCAACAACCTCCATTTCCTCTTCCATGAAGGAAATAGGGTTTGGCCTAACCCTCTTTCTCTTGACATCTGTTGTCTTTTGCTCTGCATCAGTCTGTCTCTTAATGCTGCTTTCTTCATGCAGGTCTCTGAAGGACCTGAGCTCTAGTTGTGGTTAGCTTTGCCACTGACTCCAGTAGGAATGTCCTACTGGTCTGTTGGCGTTTCCCGAGAAACTGGAGGGCCTCCCAGCAATATGGAGCAAAGAAACAGTGAGTCATTTTCCATCTTTTCATTATTCTCACAAAGTTCTTACTCTTGGCTACAGGATAAAAACCATAGACCTAGCTTTAATACTACAGTACCAGATTAATGAGGGACATGAGAAAACAAACTCCTCTAAACTGAAACGTGTCTGTGTGTGGATCGACTGTATGCTCAAATTTCGCATAAGCAGAAGTGAAACCATTAGAGTGAGAATCCTGAACTGTTGCAGAGTGCCTGTTTCATGGCCTACACTGCACTCACTGAACTCTGACAGAACCGGCTGGTTCTAACTGATCGGAGATCGGGCCATTTGAAGTATTTGCATATAAGTTACAACTCTGTAAATAATTATTAAATGTGCATTATAGTAATTTTGTCATTTACTCTGTGTTCAGCCTAACCTTGGTGCACCAGGTGACCAGGACAATTCCATTGGTTGTGTAATCATGAAATAAATCTGATTTTAATTGGAAAAGTTTAAATTTGAGTTTTATTTTACTAGAAGAGGATAATGCATATTAAGGAACACACAATTTAACAAAATGCTAATTTCCATTTGCAGTTCCATAAAACAAACCACACAAAATACACCAAAATAACAACATTAGTATAGTGTCTTGAAAATAAAGAAAAATAGAATACAAGAATACAATAAGTAAAAAGCAACTTAAGGATAAGCTACCAATTTTACAATACCTACTTCAAAGTTCTAGCATGCTTTAAGTATCTACAAGACAATTTCTGTCATAAAATACAAACTGAAGCAGGAAGCTTCCAATTGGGGCCAAAAGTTGAATGATCACAGTGCTTATTTTTGACCAATCCCCTTTCATTTGCTTTTTAAAGGAGAATAAATGGAGCTATAGCTAATGGAGAAAGACAACATGTTTCTTTGTGTTTCCTCTGCATTGGCTGCTTTAGAGACATTAACTCAATCCCAATAAATATTCTGCAAGAACAGAGAATTTTCTTTTCTCTGCACTACCTGCAAAATTGAAATCTAACCTATTCTGCACCTGAATTCTTGTCATTATGAAACAAGTCAACCAGAAATAATTATTTTTTGCTTTTGCCACCTTGATTTAAAGAACAAACATCTCAGTGCTTGCAGAGTATATTCAGGCCTTTGTAGCCCTTTCTATTCTTCTCTGCTGACGTTCATCTCTTACAGGTGTGGTCTTAGAGACACAACCTGCATCTTTGTATAAACCCTTCATTATACACTCTATCATATAGCAACTAAGGTTCTTCTAGCTTGTATGCTAACAAGCTAGAAGAACCTTAGTTCTTCTAGCTTATTAGTTAGAAGATCTAAGGGCAACAATTTGATGGCAACAATTTGATGGGACTGATCACAAATTATGTCAGACTACCAAATTTGGAACAGCGCACTGCGACCATTTTAGTTTCAAACAAACAAGAGCAGTAAGCCTGTGTAGTGAACGAGTACTACAAGTCGAATCAACTCAACAGCAATTAAAATTGGAAACAACAAACACAAATCACTAAGGATTCTATTTCAGAGACGCTGTTCTTGTATGGACTAGTGCATGAGCTGTTTAATGGTGTTATTGCTTAGTGTGCTTTGGGGCAAACATCTGTGCATCTGAACAGCTGATTTTGTTTGTGATCGGCTGATTTAGGTTTGTCTTTTGCATTGATGAATCAATATTTGAGTTCTAGCTATCACACTGTGTGTAGCCAGAAAAAAAACAACTGTCTTTCAGCCAACGCTACCTTCTTTGTGCTCACTTTGAGTCCTCTGCATTTCAGTCATGGTATAAGTTGCTCCAAACTGTGTTTCTGAAGAATGTTGAAACAAAGCTCCCATCTTCCCATCTCATCTTCCAACATTGAAAACTCTTCTGATATTGCCATTCTGTTTGTGCTTTGTTTGTTCAAATATCCAGGCAATAGTGACGACATTTGCGATCGGTACCATAAATGGTTACCATGTTAACTGGAAATCCTAGGGCAGATTCTAAATAAATGTTGATTCTAAATAAATGTTGTCCAAAGGTATATTTTCTATCAAAATGGCTATTGTAGATGTCTACTTGGATTGTTTTCAGACATCAAAAACTTTGAAGTTAAGAAAGTTGGATTGTGCTCAAGTAATCGCTTCACTGTCAGCTAAAACAACACACACAATACGACCTCAGCTGTGTGTAGGTTGTATGACCCTGGAGGTTGTTGTGAGTGGGTTGTGTTGCTTTCTGGTTCTGAGTTGCTTATGAAAGTTTGGATGCATCTGGTCTACCATAAGCTTTGTATTTATTTCCTTTTTTTCACAGAGTAAATTTGTGGTGGAGTTCACACATACAGACACCATTTTACCATCAATGTTGTGTTGTCAAGTGAGACACTCCCACAGATCTATTAGCAGTAGTGGGTTGATCAGAGAAGTTGAGTGGAGTGGGGGCAGGGGAACATTTTATTCTTTAGCATCAACGTCTCTTCCAGCTTTCCCATGAAGAGAAGAGTGATGCTACATTAGAAATATGAGCCTCTAATGTGAGTCAAATGGTTTCACTCCCTCAGGGTTTCTCAAATAGCATCAGCACAGCAGTTTGACTTCACATCTTTCTGTATTATTCCTTTAAGAGCCACTGTTGTTAAATTTGATCCACTTGCTCATTTGAGCCAATAGAAATAAAATAATATACAGATGTGCTCTAAGGACTTCCAACACACTCAGCAAACTCATTTGTACAAACTTTGTTTCATTTCTGCAATTCAATGTTGAAGAAGGTGAACTACAAGACAAAGTGCTGCATCTTCCATGTCTTTATTTCACCAATAATATTGTATTTGTTGGGGGTATCAGGCTCTTGCATCACATTCTTCTACAAAAGGACCTCCTCTTCTGTTCTCAATCAGCCGGTTATCAAAAAAGATGATAGAATGAGCTGTGACAACTAATCTTATGTCGTATTTTATTTTATTGTTCTACGTCTTAAAACAGTTTCCAAGTTCAATTTACCAACTCAGTTTCTAACATTTTATCAAAACATTTTATCTGTGTGATTCTCAAAAGAAAAAAAGTGCAAGTAATTCAGTAGTAATTCAAATACTCTTTTCCCTACGGGGTCACCAGGGCTGCTGGTGCCTATGTCCAGTAGTCAGCGGGCGAAAGGCAGGGTCACTCTGGTCGCCAGTCCATCTCAGGCAGTAACTATCGATTGGAATGTGTGTGTGATTGAAATGATTTTTTTTAATGTGCCTCAGTCATTCAGTCAAGTTTATTTCAATGCACATTTCAGCAACAAGCCAGTTGAAAGTGCATTACATAATAAAAACAGAAAAATATGAAGTCACAAAAAAAACACCATGTAACTGGTTTTCCAACAATTGGGAAAACCAGTTACAAGCTTTAGATTTTGATAAGTGCCAACATCAAAATCATTGATACACATTAAATAAGTTGGTCAATGTTTTATTTTTTATGGTTCAAAAGCAACTCTAATTAGCTGAGGTTTTAATCTTGATTTAAAGGAACTCAGTGTTCAGCTGTTTTGCAGAGTTCTGTAGCCAGCATTCTGGAAAAATGCTGAATCCTGTGACAGTAATCACTGGATCACATTGATCACTGTTACAGTGATCAATGCAACTAAAGATAAACACATGGATGAGTTTCTATAGATCTTGCCGGGACATTAATCCTTTAATCCTGGAAATATTCTTCAGTTGACAGGAGCCGATTTTGTAACTGGTTCTGAAGGTTCAGGTCAAAGTCCATCACCACACCCAGGGTTGTACCTGATTGCAAGCATTATATTTCTAGCTGTATAGTTGCTAGATGTAATAACTGAAGCTGTGTACCAATCTTTGGGTGAAAGGATGACTTCAGTTATGTTTTTTTCAGCTGGAGAAAGTTATGGCACATCCACACATAAATCTATTTTAAGCATCTGTTCAGTGATTGGATGGTTTGGAGTCACCTGGGAATATTGTACTGTAGAAATGTGTGTCATCTGTGTAGTTATGAAAGCTAACCTTCACTTCCTGAGCTAGTGGGAGCATATAGATATTCCAGAAGTGAACCTTGGGGTGCCCCACATGTGACTTCTGTCCGTGTTGATGAGAAGTTACTTACTGAAACAAAGAAATCCCTGTTCCTTATCTAAGACATTGAGACATTTGTTGTGAATTGGGTCTATATAAATAAACTGAATTGAATTGAAGTTAACATTAAAAACTTTTGAAAAAAAAACCCTTCTTTGTTAAATGTTTGGGGAGAACAAAAACATTTTGTCTCAATCACGGTTATGTAAGATGGTAAATGGCATTTGTGTAGTATCCAATTAAGTCTGAGGACTTCAAAGCATTTTACTCTCATTCAGTCATTCACTAATTCATACACATATTCACACACTGGTGAAGGTGAGGCACATTATAGCCAAGGCTGCCCTGAGGCAGACTGATAGAAGTGAGGGGGCTGTTTTATTGGTGTCACCCTCTTGGCACCACTAGTAGGCAAAGCTGGTGAAGCACCCAAGGACCCAACGGCGAATCGACTCAGAGCGGGGATTGCACCAGCAACCCACTGGTTACAGGATGAACCCCAAACACAGTGGCTTTACTTTGGAAATCATTTGGTAAAAACCTTTAGACTGAAAAGGTTTTCTGAGTGAACGTTGTTTTCGGTGATCCTAATCCTCTTTACACATTCCAGTAAACTGTTTTTGAGCTGAAGTCTGGAGTTTGGTCAGAGCTGAAGAAACCTTCATCATCTCACAGCCACGTCAGCAGAGGAAGAGTTCTGTGCCTTCCAGAAAATGCCATGAAGCCTTTTTGAGATTTTGCATTTCATATATTGTTTGATTTCTTTTAGTTCTGAATGTGAACAATGCTTTAATGTGGAGTTTCTACTGAGTGTAAGATCAACATCATACAGTTCCAGGTTTATAGATTATTTGATCTAGTTTTTAACTTTTCTTTGTTTTGCGTTCTTTCAGGCAGGGGGGAGGAAATGGGAGCCAAGGCTTCTCTGGTGGAGGCCACTGGTCCCAACTCCAGGATGACTCCTCCTTCAACCCTGGAGAACATCAAGGCAGCATATGAAGATGGGGATGAGGAGACTGCCAGGGAGCTGATTCAACAGGCCTGTTGTGTGGAGTGTTCTGGGGGGATCCATCCTGACGGAGTGAGTCATTACCATTACAACGTTAAGAGTATGTGGAGGGCTTCATATAAAACATTGTTGTTGAAGTCCTAATTGTTTATAATCTAAATAGCATTGGTAGCATGATATGCTTACAGAAAATGTTGTTCCATGTCTTGGGGATTGTCTTTTTTTTTTTTGTTTCTCTTTTTCACAGGTAATAACAAATCTGAAAACAATAGGAAAGAATATTGATTTCCCCATTTTTTGCCCTTTAGATCTGATCATTTCAAGCCTTTCAGATCTAAAAGATGAAAGAGTAGGTAGAGTTGGTAGTGATTGCAGGCATAAATGTACTCAGAAAAATTAAAAGTTTTTGTCAGGTTTGCCCTTTTATGAAAATGTCTAAGAAGTCTTGCTTATGGTGCTGCTAACACCTTCCACAATGAGCCCAACAGAGAGCAGGAAGCTCTCACACAGGTGAGCTTTTCTTCCTTACTTGTGACTGAGAAAATCAAATGATTGACAAGCAAGATAGAAGTGCTAACAAAGACAAATAGTGAATATAAAAACTTCAACACAATCACTTCACAATGATTAAATCTTGAGCGTGCAGCCAGCGTGTGGAGCAGAGAATGAGGAAGCACAGGGCTTCTTGGCAGCAGACGCTGTAATGGTGGGGGTGTTGGTGTAAAGGGGTGTCTCTGTTACAGCGGAAATGCTAATATCTGTTATTTTGGTAGTTGAGAGTGACATTACAAGCTCAGTTGCTGGCAGGAAGCAAACACAACATGATCTACAACTGAGAGATTACTCACAAACCTATGAACTGCAAATTTCCATTGTAGGAGCTGTATTTCTGTAGGAAGTGGTGTGTCTGACTACATGAAACAGCTTCAGAATCCATGTGTGAATATGTCTAAAGATGCTAATGTAACACTGTTTTTGCTAAAGCCAACAAATTAGCATGAGATTTACTGTTTATGTGGCCCTTTTTGTTTCCAATAATTTTGGCAAACTGCTGTCAGCCTGTGATGTTGGGTGACATAAGTGCACTATGCAGCAACACTACATTGGAGATGCAGAATTTTTAAAATTGTTTTAGTACAGGTAGCCTTTATTGACAGTCACCAGACAGAAAGTGGGCAGAGAAGGGGGGAAAACATGCAGTAAACATGCAGGTAATTCTACACGGTATCTATAGGTTTCAGCAAGTTAAACTTAAGAATGCTTTAGTGTCACTTTGAATGAAATTTAAGATAGTAAGATGTCTGAAGAATCCTGGTGTATTACAATGAAACATAGAAAAAAGTGTGAAATTTCTGAGGTCTGTTTGTGACTCTTAACAACAGTCTTGTGTTTTTCTCACTGCACACTCTACAGCCTTAATGCACACAGTGCTAAGATTGGAAGTGGTTTTAGGAGAGAATATGTCCGACCTCGTATGGGTCGTCAACAGTAGTTAGCCTGTGGCGATAATAAATGCTGTCAAGCCAACTGGCGATAAATTTGCACTTACACATGATAAATGCAACAAAATTCATAAATAACAACTATAAATATTGGGGATGGTTGTTGTATCTTGCTGCATTACAATCAAGGAAGAAAAAGCTATGAAATTTCTGTAGTCTGTGGGTCATGGCAGCAGCTTTGTGTTTTTCGCAATACACATGGCCCTCTGCAGCCATTTAACCCTGGCACTCCACAGAGTGCCAGGGTTAAATGTGTTTTTGGCAGAGAATACGCCTGACCTCATATGTGTTTACAACAGAAGAGAACTTGTGGCAACAATGAATGTCGTCTAGCAGACTGCCGATAAATTTGCACTTACCCATAATAGAGGTAAAAAAGCTAGCTAGCTAGCAAAGGTCTCAAAGGTATATTAGCAGCTAGTCACCGGTAGCCTCAACCAACTCGAGACACTGAACACAGGGAAGATGTCTGCACGCCACTCAAACGTTTGCCCGATAGAAAAGTCTCAAATGATTAAACAAAATTTAAGAGCAGTAATAAACATATTTAAAGCCAACTTAAATTTTCAAGTGATTTTAAGACATTTTAAGGCCTTGATTTTAGACACATGAATTTAAGACTTTTTAAGGTTGTGTGGACACCTTGTTAATACCTCTATATGAGGAACTCCCATTCTACTGCTGCAACACACATTACACTGTTTTTTTTACAGTAATTATACAGTTGTTGATAAGGAAATTCAGCTCAGGTCATTTACTTCATAGTAATAAGGGTTTACCTTCTGCTGCTTACCTAAACCAGATAACTTTTTTCTAAAGTTTCAATATTATGATTCAGTGAACCTGACCTAGTGGCAGTGTTTCCCAGCCTTTTCTCATGGCAGCCTCATTCCCAGCCTTTTCTCATGGCAGTCTAGCTTCTTTATATAAAGACGCCACTGAAAATCAGCTTGACATTATTATAGTTTGATGTAGACAGTTTTTCTGCTTTTTAAAAAAATTCTAGTTAAGCCCTCTACCCAAATATTACATGGACTAAATCAGACGCTTAAAATGTTTATATGTTATAATTCTATACCAAAACATATATTGAATTAATAAAGTGCTCATATTTAAATGTACCTTAGCAAAATAAATAAATAATAAAAATATAAAAAATTCCCTCCTTTGGTGTGAAATGGGAAATTTTCTGAATTTTATTAGTGATGTCATTGAAACTGTAAAAATATTTCTATAAATACCTATTGGGCAAACTGGGATGTTGTATGGGATATGCAGAAATCATAGGTGAGAATTTTCTGCATTGTCAGAATCCAATTATTGTTGGATGTTTTTCAGGTCCGCCTCTTGTCTGTGGCCACTCAGCACTGTGATCTAGTGAGTGTGTGTTACCTTCTGAAGGAAGCCCGTATCACTGTGCCCCAGGAGCTGACGCTGTCCAATCCAGCCGTCCTGGCAGCACATGGTGGCTACACCAACCTGCTCAAGGAACTGCTGGATTCAATACCTGGTACGGAGAAGAAACAGTTCAACAATCACATATTTTATATTTTACTCCTCTCATTTTGAATGGCAAAATTCAGCTAATGTTACCCAGATGTTGGTGTATCTAAAACTGCATGGGTGTTAGCAAACAAAATGGATTTGGACATGAAGTCCTCTCATGTGTTTGACTGATCTGTTCTGATTTGCTGCCGTTTGTAAAGGACCAAAAATATACTCAAGTAAGAGTAATTACTTCAAGATATTTTCACTCAAGTAAAAAGTAAAACGTAGCCATCAAAGAAATTACTCAAGTGAGAAAGTACTCTGTGAAAACACTACTTAAGTAATGAGTAACTGGACAAACAGTAGATGATGTACATTATCGATGGGAATTTCAGCTCCAAAGCAGTTCTTCATTTATTACCATCTGCAGCTCCATATATTATCATAACCTGACAAATAGGAATGTTTTTGATGATGCATGCTGTTAATTGTATATTCATCTGACCTCCAAATGGCGCAAAAGACTTAATGGATAGAAAATAACATTACAACAACAAAGCTTGTGTATAAACAAGAGGTCTCATTTTGACATAAACTGCTGGTGTGTGTCTGTGTCCGATACGAAGCATGTTTGTTCTTTGTTCAATGAAGTTACTCACAGTAACTTCACTCTAGTATACAGCTACTTGTATGTTTATGTAGCTGTAAAGCCCATCTGAGGTCCGCGTTTGGTATTCACATTAACATTGTGCTTCTTTGCACAAAAATCAATGTATGTTAATTTAATTATTTGTGATATTTGCATGTATTTATTGTTACTGACTTTGTTTGAGGTATTGTCCTGTATTTCTAGAGCCTCATCCACTCTTCTAAGACAAATTTCTGCCATGGGTGACAAATAAATGACCTAATCTAATCTTATCTTCTCTCATCTCATCTTAACTTTACTAAAGTAGCAGTAGACATACTTCCTAATAATGTTACTCGTGTAAAAGTGAAAAGTACAGTGCATTGGAACTACTCCTAAAAGTATGGTTTTGTTTCCAAAAAGATATTCTAGTAAATGTAAGTAGTCACTATCCTCCTTTGCCTTTGTGTAGAACATGTGTATTGAAATGCAAGGTGTAGAGTACAATATTCTATACACAAGCACAAGTATGTTACTTTGGATTAGAAGTGGGGACCTTGTGTTGATTATCATTATAAATTTTCTATCATAAGAGGTTTGATTTATCATTGTCATTATAAGTTCAAGTTAATGGTGTAAAACAATGCCCCCCAAAAAAGCTTTGTCAAGATTGTTAGTTTTCTTATTTGCTCGAATATTTATTCACTGTTCATTGAATACCAACAAATTTTGAAATCTGATTAAATACAGTTACTGTGTAGTTTAGTGATACAAATCACACTTTGTTATGTGACCGGTGTGGTAAAGACTGATGTCTCATGCAGTCACAGCCAGACAGTTACCTAAAAAAGAGGTTATAAATAGTTCTTATTGTCATTTTTACCACTAAATATAGTGATTGTCCAATATAATGCTAAGTCCATGTTGTCCACACCTGCTCTGTAGCATGATGTCTACTTTCATTTTTTAGGACAGTATGGTTTAAAGACTGCTCTCTAAAACTACCAGGATATGTGTAACTGCAGGAATTTTGATGAGAATGGTCTGATTTGAAGAAACATTTTAAACCAGCAAATCGCCTGCAGAGATCTCATCTGTACCAAAAAGTATAACATCCTTAAATTTGTTATACTTTTTAATTTGTACTATTTTTAGTACAAATTTTAAACCTTTATTCCTCTAGCAAGTGTATAAAGCCTGGAAAGGCATGTTTTCTCTGCTCTAAATTCAGCTGTGTGGTGGATCTTATTTGAGCTGTGTAGTCCAACTTTATGTTTAAAGTTAATATTAGAATGATCAGCTGAAACCTCCACACCAGGTGGCAGCCTCTTGGTTCAGACTGTGATTACAAAGCACAACATAGAGAACAGATATGATTGGTCAGCTTTACTTCATTCTTGACGAAATCTCCTGAAGCGTTTACATTACAAGGCCTGCTGTAAAACTCCACAGGCATATCACGCTCTGAGCTAATATAGCTCTTTTTCTGCCTAGAAACAGAGCTGAATGAGTTTTGGTTGGATGAAAATTTGCTGTGTTGCCACCATAATTGAGTTAACAGTTATGTTGCTTTTTTTAAAAATATGTATATAAGTGATTAGTAACTATAATATTTATTGTTGTCCACCAATTAGGTGTGAGTCTGAAGAGAGATCTGGTGAACTGCCTGCTGGCCACAGCCTGTCAGCAGGGTCATCTGGATGTGGTGCGTCTGCTGGTCCACAGCTACGATGCAGATGTGAAGGACTTTGCGATCCACAGCGATGAGTTCGCTCTCCTCTGTGGACTGCCGCTGTATGCAGCTGCACAAGCCAGTAAGAAGACAGAACTATTCCAGGACCAATTCTGCTCTGATAGCAAAACACGAAGAGAGTGATTTTCAGTTCCTGCTTTGTTTTGTGCGTAATTGCATTTGACATCCCAATCACAGTTAAAAAAGCATCCTACTGCTTCAGCTATGGCATTAAGAAACCAACAGATGTTCATTTTTCCAGCTGTCCCTGGTTGTGCTTTATCTGTATGCTTTCAGAAAATAGTATGTAAGAAAAACTGTTTTCTTCCTGGAGAGATAATAATAATGATAATAATCCAGCAAACTTTTTAGGACACTCAAAGATGATTTACAAGGAGAGAAAAACATAGACAATATGAACAGCTTCAAATTGAGATTGTTATTGTGGGGCCTAGGCCAGTTTACCCTGAAAAGTTTAGCTCTGGCTTTTCTTGTAGCTAGGATAACGGAATGTTTTGTTTTTTAGGTAACGAGGAAATCGCTCACTTCCTGCTAGAAAATGGTGCTGAATTTTCATCCTACACTCTGATGGACTATCCAGATTTCAGCAAACACCTCCTGAGACAGAAACTTGACGAAACATCTGGTGCAAATGGAGTGGAGGTCTGAGTCTTATATAGTACATGTGAGGTCTTCACAGGATAGACCTGTCTTTAATAAGAAAACATAAATAATGTTAGTTTAAATGTATAATCTGGGTTTTTAGATAATCACACCTTCCCATAGGCAGTGTTTCAGAATGAATGAATGGCTAATAAATGAAAGGTGTCCATGTAAAGCAGGGGTCTCAAACTCCAGTCCTCGAGGGCCGCAGTCCTGCAACTTTTAGATGTGCCTCTGCTGCACCACACCTGAATAGAATAATTAAGACTCTGGAGAACTGGTCTACACAAGGTGGAGGTAATTAAGCCATTTCATTCCAGTGTTTTGTACCTGTGGCACATTTAAAAACTGCCGGACTGTGGCCCTCGAGGACTGGAGTTTGAGACCCCTGATGTAGAGAGTAGATTCACCTAAAATCATTCTAATGTATATTTAGATTATGAGTTAGTGTTATTCATGTATTCTGAAAACACTTCTGATTTAATTTTAAACCTAAGAAAATCATCACAACTTTATTTATTGACCCAAAGATTCCATTACAATCCTGCAAATTCCAATTAAATTCAAAAATACTTTAGCATGTTTGCTGCAGTCCATGAAGCCAATGCAAGTGGTGTTGTTGTTTAAAATACTTCCAAACCTTTGACTTTGCCCTCTGCAGGGTTAGCAGTGCAATTTTTGTGTTATTAGCTTTTGCTTAACACCTTCCAGCTCCATTATGGCGCTTGTAGCAGGAGGTAACAAGTGGAAATCACCTGGGATGTGTTGTTGATAGGAGCAAAGCAGTTCTGAGTCACATATACATTAGTTGTGCACTTGTTAGAGTTTATTAAATGTCTGCAGCTTATTTCTTTCTTACATCATCAGGGTAAACTATGTACTCCTCTATTTAGACTATATTAAGTAGAAGAACATAACTTTATATTGTACATTCCCATTTAGAATGTAGATATGTGCAGTATAGGCTTATTAAAAATACACCACAGAAGCCTGAGCCCAACCGACCATTAAGTATTAAACTTGTCCGCCTCTTTAAATGTCTGTATATCTGTATGGTGAGAGATGAGCAGACAGACGTTGGAGTTTGGGATATGATCCTTTCTTACTCTTGGTGGATGGAAGAGATGGTTTGAACAAACTCGTTCTCTCTCTTCATGAAACTTCTTTTTCATCTCCTCTGGGATTTGGGGTCGTAGTTAAGGATTCATTTGAGATTTTGGGGTGCTAATGAGCTGGCCCCAGTTGTAAAAACATATCTTGTTGCCATAGTTACACATGATACCAACTCTTTAAAAGTGGTATGCATCCCTTCATCCTAAAACAATAATATAAAGTTATGAACCAAAGACTAGAAAAAAACTAAACAGAGCTGCACCAACATGTTGCCACCAGGAGGGGCAGCATGTTGGTGCGCCAACATCAGGTCCTAGAATCTGATGTTTATTTAATGTTAGCAGGACATTTTTTATGCTAACCAGTTCTAAGATGTCTTATCACTGGCCATATCTCTGAAATCATTCTTGGGGATGAGTGTGTCTGTCTGTTGGTGTCTACAGAGTGTCCGTGTGTACTGGAGTGGCTTGCAGTTACCATATTTGGAGCTGGACTGGTTCATGGATGTCTGCTCCCAAATCACCCACCTGGACTTGTCCTCCAACAGTCTGGTTGCTCTGCCCTCGGTGGTCCCCTGGGGCCTTATCCATCTCAGAACTCTGGATCTGTCTAACAACGCTCTTAAAGAGCTGCCGTTTGCTCAGAACTCCCAGGATGTCATCTGCTCCAGGTATGGGACCAGATACGTCAAGACAGACAGAAATGTGTAGTTTAAAGATTTACCTTTGTCTTTCTATTATTTAGTTAATTAGTAGATCAGACATCAAGTTGTTTCATATGAGCAGATAAGAACATTTCTCATGAGATTGTTGATATTTGGTTTTGCCGTAACACAAAGATTAGAAGCTACTTTTCTATAGAAATATTCTATATCAATATCTCAAACGGAATTTTTTCTATGGTTCAGGTTACAGATGGTGAATATTTCTCAGAACCAGCTGAAGAGTTTACCAACTGGACTTCTCCATCTGGTCCACCTGCAGAAACTCTGTGCTGCCGATAACCAGCTCAGCACTCTGTTTGACATCCCTGACAGTATGTTCCATATCTGATTATGTGGCACACTTTGATTTCTCAATGCACATTATGAATGTTGCCATGTCTAAAACTGTAGTAGGTAACTTTTATAATCAGTAGTTTTTTTTTTTTTTTTACGTTTCTTCACATTGTCATTATGTTGTGATGGCATAAAAGGAGACAAATAATCTGTGGAAAAACAAGTTCCTCTGTACATATTTAATATTGATATAAACTATTTCCACTGGCATATTATTTCACTTGCAACATGTTAAAGAAATAAATAGGTCTGGGCGTGCTGTGGTGGTGTAGGGGATAGCGTGACCCACGTTTGGAAGCCTTGAGTCCTGGATGTGGCTGTCGCAGGTTCGATTCCCTGACCCGTTGACATTTACTGCATGTCTTCCCCCTTTCCTGTCAGCCTACCTTCAAATAAGGGACACTAGAGCCCACAAAAGACCCCCTGGAGGGAAGAAAACAAAAAAAAAGGAAATAAGTCTTACGTGAGGTGAAACACTGAATTAATCAAAATGTATTTTGATTATTATTTTATTGAGAAATTAAGCAAAGAAAATGAGCAATGAGTCCCCTGACTAGTCCAGGAAAGTAAAGAAAAGATGAAAGTGCATCACTTTTAATATCCACCAGCCCTCTTACAAAAGGGAGTATCCCACCAGTTTCAGTTTGCTTCACCACTCTGGTATTTGCACCTGCAGACTGTGACCCTTGATGCTTCAAAGCCAGGACAGAAATACCATTTATTATGTTTCCAGGAAGGATTATGTTTATTATGTTTCCTCCAACATGAAGGATGCTTTATCGAGAAGATTCATTGATTGCTTGGTTGATTGAAATAAAACAAAATTTTGTCATAACAAACAATAAATTTTTCCAATGTTAGAAGTGAAATAATCTGTCAGTGGAGCCAGTATGTTTTCATCAATATTAAGAAATTAATGGCATAAAACAAGATCCTATAATTTGCTGAAAAGCTGGTATATTTGTTTTTTAAATTAACATGTCATTTTAATATTTTCTGAGAGCAGCTTTACTAGAATCTGGGCTTATAGACATAGAGAATTTGAAGGAAATAACAAGAAAGATCAAGTTTATCCAAATACTTTACATTTATCATGATTCATATTCTACTGGCCATATAATGTTCCCTCCCAGCTTTTAATATTTTTGAAGAAAAAAAAACTGCTTCATTTTGTTTGTGACAATTTTGATCTGCTGACAATTTTGATCTGCTTTCAAGTATTGAACTGCAGAAATCACAACCCAAACTTACCAACCATAACACCATTCAGTAAATTAGTCAAGTATCATTCAGCTATATATCAGCAATGCATTACAATTTATAAACTAGAAAATTCCTGAAGAAATTTAACTGGGGCCTGCCAAAGTGTGCCCGTCGGTTTGGACCCAGCGTTCTGATGCTAAGAATTTGCATCAATGCTAAGCTTAAAAACTTCCAAAGAACCATGTGGAGAATCACAAGAATGTTGACTAACATGGACATGCACGATTCAGCATGATAATCAGCTCACTAGCATGTTGTCTATACTTGACTTACACCATTAAGTATACTAAACATGGCTAAAAAGACAAAAAAATACCCAATAGCTTATTTAAGATAAAATGCTAATGCTAATGAACTGCCTTGCTGCGCAAGGCAGTTCCCTAACCTGAGAGAAGAATATAAAGCATTCTAATATTATTGCATCGCCTTACGGCGATGCATTAACCTGAGGGTCATATTCAGGCTTTTATTTTGAAATTTGCAGTAAGCTTCATATTAAATGCCCACACTAATCCATTGTCTAAGAGTGCTTTGGATAAACCAATCACGTCAAGCAAAAATGAGCAAATATATGATGTAAAAATTGCCAAGGCTTTTATTTTGAAATTTTCAGTAAGCATCATAAGAAATGGTCAAACTCATCCCATGTGTAACAGTGAATGTGTTAAATCGTTTCTATAATGCTCAAAACACAAGTAGTTCTAAAGGCCAGCTCAGTCCTCCTCTGTAGTAACTGACAGTTCCACCATGTTGTAGTTCTAACCTTCAGTCTTTGTAGTTCTAAAGAGCAGCTCAACTGTCATGAGAATGAAACACACAGGGAGAGATGGAATCCTAATAGTTTTAAGCAGTTAGTTTTTCTGATCAAAGCAGGCCAAACATCTCCTTACCTAAATGCTGCCAATAGCATGTGGGGTATCATTTGAATGTTGTCTGTAACTGACTTACTCAATTCAGTATATTTAAAATGACTAATAAGTAAGAAAAATAGCTAATAGTTTATTTAAGGTAAAAGTCTTATCTTAATTGACTGCCTTGCTGCGCAAGGCAGATCCCTAACCTGAGAGAAGAATATAAAGCATTCTAATATTATTGCATCGCCTTACGGCGATGCATTAACCTGAGGGCAATATGAAGGCTTTTTTTAAAAAAAATAAACATAAGCATCATATTAAATGCCCACACTATGGCGTTTTGGTGGTCCTATTTATTATCATTAGGTCAAAGGTTAATGCCATTGCATCATTAGAATGTTTTCTGTAATTGATTTACTCCATTCAGTACATTTAAAATGACTAATAAGTAAGAAAAATAGCTAATAGTTTATTTAAGATAAGACTAATAAAGCATTCTAATATTATTGCATCGCCTTACGGCGATGCATTATTGTTCTGATTGTCCTATTTAATATCATTAGGTCAAAGGTTAATGCCATTGCACTGGCTTGCTGCGCAAGCCAGTGCCATAACCTGAGAGGAAAAGATAATATAGGTCAAGATAATATAGGCAATATCTCACCTGACAGAGATATTGGGGTTTTTATTGGGAAATTTCCATTAATCTTTATTTAAAATTTACACACTAATCCTTTGTGTAACAATGGTTTGTTAAAATCAGTTATAAAATGCCCAAAACACAAGTAGTTCTAAAGGCCAGCTCATTCCAGAGTGTCCTCCCATGAATCAGCTGCTCTGGCCTCATGTGTTCCGTTGCTATGGTAATGGATCAGCTGCTAACTGTCATGTCTGTGTGAGAGACAGAAAGAGGGGAAAAAAATTCTATCTTTGTGAGACACCCAGCCAATTAATATGGAAAAAGCACTCCGAACAAACCTTTGCTGTTCAGGAACCGTAATACATATTTGAAAACCGTTTGAAGCGTATGAGAGAGCTATTTGTCTTCTCCGATAGTACCGCAATTCATATTTTTACCTCATTCACAGTAATTGCAGTGATGAGACAAAAAATTGTGCAGAAACTTTTCAGAAATACATGGAAGTGAATCAGGGAGAGCGTCAGTTACCCTGTCCCATGATTTCACTCTGAAGCACCTTGACAGAAAACCGTAAATGCTAGAGAAATATCGAACACATTTTACCGGAGCAGGCACGCGTATCAATGTCATGACCGAGTTTGATACCAATCGGGCGATATTTGTGGGCGTGACGGCGATTTCAAAATCGCTTTGGGGTCAGAAATCTGCTTAAATTCTCACTCTAAAAAAGCGGCAGTTGGTTTCAGTTATGCTCTGCGTTTCGGCAGTTGGAAATTTTGCTAGTTTTTCGCTTTTTACGTCGCCATCGTAAGTCCGATTCCTTATAAAAATAATAGCTCCAATGCCGGGACCGAGCCGCACGTTTTGATACCACTTTTGTGGCTGGGCTCGCAGCGGTACGAGCCGCATTAACGGTAACGGAAGAAGTAATTATAACTAGAAAATTCCTGAAGAAATTTAACTGGGGCCTGCCAAAGTGTGCCCGTCGGTTTGGACCCAGCGTTCTGATGCTAAGAATTACCATCGATGCTAAAGAAAGCTGCAATGTAATCAATAGCATGTGGAGAATCACAAGAATGTTAAGTAAGCTGGACATGCAACATTCAGTATGATAAAGCAAGTGCATTAGCTAAAATGAGCAAATATGCTAATGTAAGCATAAATACTTTCAGTAGCATGTGGGGTATCATTAGAATGTTTACTGTCATTTACTTACTCCATTAAGTATACTAAACATGGCTAATAAGTCTGAAAAATAGAAAATAGCTTATTTAAGCTAAAAGGCTAATGCTAATGAACTGCCTTGCTGCGCAAGGCAGTTCCCTAACCTTCGATAAACAGATAATGCAGAATGATATCACTGCACCGCCTCTGGCGGTGCACTGTCCAGAGGGGCATATTGAGGCTTTTATTTTGAAATTTGCAGTAAGCTTCATATTAAATGCCCACACTAATCCAATGTGTAAGAGTGCTTTGGATAAACCAGTCACATAAAGCCAAAAAGAGCAATTACATGATGTAAAAATTCCCAAGGCGTTTATTTTGAAATTTTTGTTAAGCTTCATTTGAAAGGGTCAAAGTCATCCCATGTGTAACAGTCATTGGATTAAATCAGTCATATAACGCTCAAAAAAGCAATGACCTGATGTAAAAAAATTTCAAGGGCTTTTATTTTGAAATTTTCAGTAAGCTTCATTTCAAAGGGCCAAACTCATCCCATGTGTAACAGTGACAGGGTTAAATGAGTTATATACAGCCCATAGCAGCAAGTTGTTCTAAAGGCCAGCTCAGTCCTCCTCTGTTTTAACTGAACTAGTAGTTCGAACTACAGTGATGCGTATTTGTAGTCCTCAGCAGCTCTCCCTGCTCTGGGTTCCGTTGCCATGGTAAATAATCCTCTCTGCCAGCTGTGAGTGAGACATCCAGGGGAGACAATTCTCTGTTTGAGCCAGCCAGTTTGACTAAAAAAGCATTGCAAAAACAGTTTCCGTTCGGGAACCGTAATACATATTCGAAAACCGTTTGAAGCATATGAGAGGGCTATTTTGTCTCACATAGTCCCGCCATTCATATCTCTACCTCACTCACAGTATTAACAGCGATGAGATAAAAAAAGTGTGTGCCAAGGTCTGAAATTTTTCAGAAATACATGGAAGTGAATCAGTGAGATCTGTCTGCTACCCTGGCGCATGACTTTGCTCTGAAGCACCTGGAGAGAAAACCGTAAGCGCTAGATAATTTTTTAAAACATTTGACCGGAGCAGGCACGCGTATCAATGTCAGGACCAAGTTTGATACCAATCATGCAATATTTGTGAGCGTGAGGGCGAGTTAAAAAATGATTTGGGGTCAAAATGTCGCTCTGACTCTCACTCTAGCGGAGCGGCCTTCACACTCTGATTTTTCCAAAAATCCAAAACTTTGGGTCGCTTAGAAAGAAGTTGTGGACAAACCATAATACATATTGACGTGCTGTCTTCACTTTAAAAGAGATCACGGACGTATCTACAAAATGAAGTTTGAATGGCGTTTCTACATAAAGTTATGACGACACAGAAAATCCTCAAAAATAGGGTATTTTCAGGATTTACTGGTTGCCTCGCCCCTTGATACGAGACTTGCACCTGGTGAGCTCGTTAGTGATTTTGGGGTCGTTTTTTGCTCTTTACGTCGCCATGGTAACTCCAAATCCCACCAAAAGTAATAGCTCCAATGCCGGGTTCGAGCCGCACGCTTTGATACCACTTTTGTGGGTGGGCTCGCAGCGGTACGAGCCGCATTAACGGAGACGGAAGAAAAATAAATAATAAAGAGGCATTCTATTGGGTGTAGAACAATAGGTGCCTGCCATGCAATGCATGGAGGCAGTGACTGACTTGCTTCGCAAGTCAGCCACTGCTCTCCTTATGCATTGCTATGGGCAGGCCCCAATAATAATAATAAAGAGACATTCTATTAGGTGTAGAACAATAGGTTCCTGCCCATGCAATGCATGGAGGCAGTGACTGACTTGCTTCGCAAGTCAGTCACTGCTCTCCTTATGCATTGCTATGGGGCAGGCCCCAATAATATGACTCTTTAATTTAGTTTAAATAGTTTTCTTCCCCTATTTGGTTAAATCTTGTTTTTGCTCTTCCAGCTGTGAACTGGATCGGTCTGCGTAAGCTGGAGGGACTGGATGTGTCTGGTAACTGTCTAACCAGCCTGCTCACTTCAGTCATGCACTGTTTAAAGTCCCTGCGCTGCCTTGATGTGAGCAGAAACAAACTCAACGCTTTCCCTGACCCCTGGGCCTGCCCACTGGTAAGAGGTCATGCTGCTTAAGAACAACTGTCTGATTAAGAACAACTGTCTGATTCATTCTATTAAGAGTTTGGATAAACATTCATTATTACTGGTTGTGGTTTGTTGTGATCTATTATCATGACTAAAAGGAAAATGTCAGATTTTTCATTTCAACACTTACGCCTACACAGTATTAGATATACATAAGAATATGTGAATAAATTCGTTTTTGTTAAATAAACATTTTATAGCTTGAAATGCAATAACATCATTCCTTTAGTGAATGCAAGATCATTTGTAGCAATGTATGCTTCTGCAGTTCTTCCAACATTAACAGCAAAGGGTGCTGAATAGGTGTTTTTTTACTATAGAATTTGAACTAAGTGAAGATGAAACTGTCCCACTTGACAAGCTTTAGGCAATAAAATATAATTTTTTAAGGTTTTATGGCTTTAGTGGTTTTTATTTGATAGTGAATTGACAAGAAAGTGGGTAATGAGAGAAGAAGGAAGACATGCAGCTAAGGTCACCAGGCCAGGAATCGAACCTGCAACAGCTGTGTTGAGGACTAAGGCCTCCATATGTGGGTTGTGCTTAACCCCTGCGCCACCACAGCACCTCTGATGTGCAGAGTGTGCCAAGGTTTTATTCAATTAAAATCAATTATCAGAGTCGTCGGTAAAATCAAAATCAACTTATATTCGTAAATTTTATGGATTGAAACAATTCATTTGACTTTAATTTCCATTGCTCACGCTGTAATCAAAGTACAGTCACAGACAGAAAAACTACAATACACAGTTTTTCTGTTATGCTAATAGTAACAGCCTGTCCACTTATCTGTCCCTTTCATGTAGAATCAATGCAAAGCTTCTTCCAATCAGATTGAGAATCTTCCAAACACCATATCCATCTTCTGGAGGACTCAGCTGCAGGAGGTTGACTTCTCTGACAACTGCCTCAAAGATCTTCCTTCCTACATCTTTGAACTGGAGGTATTGACCATCATGTGGATTGTTACTGGACATTTCTGTGCATTTAAGATTAATTACAAATCTAAAGTGAATTTTCTATGACAAACATGACTATGTATATTCTCAGTCATCTGAGTCATGACTACTGCAACCTGAACAACCAGAGCGTCTATCTACCCACATTAAAATGAGCCATTTTCATTTCACTTCTATTAGAATAGAATAGAATAGAAGTACTTTATTCATCAAGGAAATTACTTCGCAGTTGCAGCATAAAGACAATTAATCCAATATTAATCCTAAAAGGACATGAAATGTTGTAAATCATATTTTCCAAGTGACTTCAGAGTTGTTGTGGATGCTGATGAGTGGACTGGGAGGGTCTCACGTAGCAGTCTGTATCGCAGCGGTACTGAAGAAGGTTCTGACAGAAAGTCTTCAGTTGCTATGTGACAGTCTCATGAAGAGGATGTTACGGGTTCTCTGTAACGTTCTTTATGAATTTTAATTCCTAGGTTTATGCTGAATGTCTGTAAGAAGAGTCTTCATGAGAGAAACTGATCCTCATGTGACCTGAAGCACAATCTGATTGTGGTGCAGTTTGTTCCTGTTAATTGGTGAAAAATTAGGAACTAGTTAATTCCTTTATTTTATTTAAATATCACTGAATTGTGACAAATTTTCTTGATACTTGTTTTGATATCAGATGAGGCTGTATTCTGATCTGTCTCTTACTGTCTGTACATTCATAATCAGATCCACATTCACCTAGAAATGATTTAAAAATGACTCAAATCATAAATCAGCTTTAACCAATAATTTTATAGCTTGTTATGGTTCGTGGAATGGTCAGATGGCAGGGGAACCGTGGAGGTGCAGGGAGGAAGGGGGCTTGTCCTGTCAGACCGTCAGACTACTTCCTTTCTTTTATCCACCTTACTTTACACATTATTCTTTATTTAACAAAAAGGAATGAAGAAATATGAAGTAAAACAACAAATAAACTCTTTTGAGTCCGATGTTTTGGGTTGACTTACTGACCTTACAACCAGATGGGTGGATCTCTAACTTTGATATGCTATATAAAATCTTAGTTTGTTATTGCTACCTTTACCTGAAATACACTACAGAACATGAGGTGGTTTCAGTTTGTTTGCATTCAGAAACTTTATGTGTAGCAGGAAGTCTGTCAGCATCAATGTCCTAATGCAGAGGTGCCCAAAGTGGGTCCTGGAGGGCCGGCATCCTGCATGTTTTATTTCTCTCCCTGGTGGTAGTAACAACCTTTTCAGTATGTCAATGTTCTTCTTAGGCCTTCTAATGAGCCATCATTGGTTCCAGTTGCGTTAAACCAGGGAGAGAACTAAAACATGCAGGATGCCAGGCGGCCCTCCAGGACCCACTTTGGGCACCACTGTCCTAATGCCTCCTGCCTCCATCTGCTCTTCCCTTCAGGCCATCGTCTCATTAAAGCTGTGTGGGAATCTGATAGAAACACTCCCTTCTGCTAATAAATGGAAGTGCTCGAAGCTCAAGACTCTGGATCTGTCCAGGAACCAGCTTGGCAGGTAGATCCACACGCTCACCTGGAAACACTTCCTGGTTCACAGGCAGGTGGCTAAAATTAGTCTGGCGGGAATAACTGTAGATGTCAGCTGATGTGAAACCAAAACTCAATGCCTCTGTGGGTTTGTTTTGCTCCATCTGGATAGTAAGGCTGTATAAAATTTTATGTTGCGATGAGTTTAGTTATAATAATGACACTTTAAAAAAACATTTTCTTCAGCCCTCCTTTTAGTACGTACACAAGCCCGATTCAGCTGCCAGGTTTACTGTGCAGCTTCGAGAAGAAGAGGGGATATGTGGCAAATTAACTGAGGATGAGACCTGAAATCTGAACTCCTCCTCCTCTCTGTCACCACACCACATCTACATTATTATTTTTTAAATTGACAAAATAGAGCTATTTTCTTGTATTTCTTTCTCTTCTTTTCCTCTCCAGACATTCCACTTTGTAGTCACCATTTCCTGGTAACCTGGACTGTTTCGCAGCCTCTTCTATAACCATTGAATGGCCTCGGAAGCTTTCAGTGGTTCAGTGGTTCACAACAACTGTTACTATGAGTTGTATAATTTCTGCAACGGGTCATTATAACACCTAAAAACAGACAAGTTCCACTTTTCTATGGAACAAGAGTGATCACTTCTTCTTTGCACGGTGACATTTTCCATTCCATGGAGTTCTTGGTTAACTCAGCGATGACAGTGATTGTTCTAAAGGTTCTGTGTGGTTTTGTTTGGAGGCAATTTTGCTCATCTAGGTGAGCTTGTGATTTTATATTTTATGTTAGATTTATTCAGCCTTCATTCTAACTGTACTATCATCAAAAGATGTGAGGGCCTTATAAATAAAATCTACTATAACATTGACATAACATAATATTTAACATGCTAAATGTCTGAGATAAAGCTCGAAATCATTATTTTTAAATATATTATCCATTAAAAAATGTTAAATGATGTGCAGAATAATAGTTCATTGCAGTTGTTTTTAAAATAAAGGTGATTGAATGCAAACAATTTCTTCTGTGGAAAAAAATACAAATTTATTTAAAAATATTTTATTTATCTGAATGGAAATTAAATTATGTTGTAAATATTAAGAGGCAAATATCAAAGAATGGTTGTGGATGGTGAGACTGTTGTTAGGAAGGATGTCCAATAGCAGTCAGTGTTGCAACTAATCTGAAGAGACCTCTCACTGAAGACTGTTGCTGTACCTTAGTCTCATGACCTTCATGCTATGCTAACAGCTCAACATCCAGGGAGCAGATGATGTTCCACAGTATCATCTCCTGCCTGATAACATCAGTTGTTGGCAGGTTTTCTAATCCATCAGTTTTGCTTTTGCTGTCTGGCCATAGGGTTAGAGAGCATTAGTCTGGATATGATTCTTTCCTATTACAATAGCTGGAAGAGATGCCTTAAGCTTCCTCCTTCTCTTTGCTCTCTGTCCAAACTCCTGGAGTTTGGAATCATAGTTCAGATATTATCTCAGCTTTCAAGATGCTAATAAGTTGCTACCAGTTGTAAAAAAAGCACCTTGTTGCCACAGTTATGCAAACATAACATCTGTCCAAAAGTAAGAGCAAAAATCCTTCCAGCTGCCCGGCATCCAGAACCAGAGGAAATAATTTTCCAAATATGCAATGATTTAACCAGAAACATGACAAACAAAAGTCTGGAAAACCAATCAGAAGCAACGTAACAGAGCTGCTCCAACCTGCTGCCACAAAGGGGGTGACACTCTGGAACATTACTGTCTTTTAAAAATATTTCCTGACTTATACATGCTATTTGACATTATTGTTAAATGTGAAAATGTCTGTCTTTTTTAAATTTCTTTTTGCTGATTATCATCTACCTTGTTACATTCGGTGAAAAATCTGTCATCTTTTGAGTCAGCTGAGCTAATATTTTGAGCTAAGAGACATGTGTGAATAATTAGGATGTTATGTAATGCTGCTGAAGTTGAAGTGTACTTCTGACTTCATTGCAAATTCTGTCTTTTAGAACCGAAGAGGGGCCCAAGTCCAGGAGGCTAGCTTTCCTGACAACATGGAACAGAAGAGATCCAGACCCAGGTAATGGTCGCTCAGTCGGTCAGTCAGTTTCATAAGACTGCAAATATCTTTAGGTCACTGTGTGTTACAAACAGCGTCGTCTTTGAGAGTCATTTTAAGCATTTTATCCTGGCTTTAATCTATGTAAATATGGCTGGATTTAGTCTTAAATCTCTGCATAGTTTCTAAAATTGCAGAACTAGAGAAAGACTTTCTTGGCAGCAACATTTTACAGCAAAACTGCCTTTGAAAAAATTTTGAAAATGAAATAGACACACAAAATAATGTTGGTGTGCATTTCTTTTGTCCAACCAAAAAGTGCCAGAATATTCCCCAGATGTTTCCTTTCAATTTTTATATACATTTTTATTTAGTTGATCAAAATTTGTCTCTCAAATTCCAATTTGATCTGCATGTGTTGTAAACATCCCTTTGAAATAAACATACAAATTTATGTGTGAGCTATTTTTCTTTATTTAGGAAAACAGCCTGAAAAGAGATATTATTAAAATTCAAGGTCACATTTGTTTATTATGAAGTTATTCAATCTTACCTTCAGGCATCTGTGATCACACACCTCCTATTGTCCATTTTTTGTCTGTAAAGTTAATTTACTCAAAAGCTTTTGAATGCCACCCTGTGCTTTAAACACTTACAGTCTCATTATAAAATGTTTCACTCCAACATATTTATCCATTCATATGTAGCAGAGATGTGTATTGTCCAGTGTGTCTGAGCTGTGAGCTCTGACTCTTTGTGTTCTCTGTTTCACAGTGTGTCCCATTGAGTTCCCCAGTGTTCTGCGAGATTCCCTGGAAGTGTTGATCCTGAATGATAACCAACTGGAGTGTGTTCCCCAGTCACTGTGTGCTCTACGCAACCTTACTGAGCTGTATCTCTCTAAGTGAGTCTCTCTGTGTGTCTTTTGCATCTGTCACAGTGAAAGTCATATTTAGAGTTAAAAACAAATGCAGTAATTTCCTTTAGTAAAGGTTTGGTATTATGTATTTTCCAGGCACATTTTGAAATCTTATAGCACAATCAAGTAACTATGTAACCTTCAGTTATAAAAAGGATGTATATATCAAATATGACTGTGAATTTGACTTCACGTCATAGCTGTATCTGATGCCTTTAAATAGGCTTCCAGCTCTTCAATAAGCTCCTTTCCTTTCCAACACTCTGCCTTCAGCACATTATCACAACACTGGTTTATAGTTATGTTGTTTAGAACTGCTCTTATGAGCATTATAGTTTGTATTATGAGCTCAGCAGATGGACAGGTCCACCAGGTGCTTACTAATTGTTGCTGCTGCTAGTCTGAAGGAGCTGAGTAAAGCAGACTTTCTGCTCTGTGAGGCAGAATCTCACTTTGGAAACTGCAGCTCCAAGGTAGAGCTTTGGGTCAATAGGCGTCACTTTGTATGAACATGCATTTGGCACCCATGAATAGTTGCCACGGGAGATTCAAAGATTCCTCAAACTTGCATTTAAGAATCAAAGTAACACACCAAGTATGTTTTTTTGAGAGAATAACATTATAACATCAGATAAAGCTAAAAACAAATGGATTGTGTGTAATACCCACCCTTTAACTAAGATTGGTCTTATTTAATATATTATTCTAAAAAGAAGACACTCATCCAAGTATCACAGTTTGGACATCCAGACAGTGTGATAGCTGTGAATTCCCCTTGCTCTCTGATTGATGTTACGTTTCCTGCTGATAGCAATCCTGGAATCCGAGAACTTCCAGCAGAACTGGGACAGCTTTCCAACCTGTGGCAGCTGGACATTGAAAACCTCAACATCAACAATATTCCACAGGCAGTAAAAGATGAAGGTACTTCTTCACCACAAAAACACTCTGATTCTTCTCACAGATAGATCTAACTGATCAGGTTTTAACCTGATCAGTTAGATCACACAAGTCACACAACTGTGTGGTTGTGTGACTGACAAACTATAACTTCCATTTTTAAGGAATGTTTTATAAAAACAATATCTTACTACCAGCTCAGTGATCCTGTGAACAATATCGTAAAGTACTGATGAATCCAATAAAACATGGTAAGCACTTGTGCTACAGATTCAGGAATGAAATATGTGTGCTGTGTGCTGTGTTGGGAAACAGGCACCAACTCTGTCCTGGCGTTCCTCCGGGCGCAGCTTCGAAAAGCAGAGCCCTGCAGACTTCTGAAGATGCTGGTGGTCGGTCCTCCCAGGCAGGGGAAGTCGGCCCTGGTGGAGGCTCTACTGACGGGCAAGGCATCTCCCTTCACCCCCTCAGAAGGCAGTATCTCCACCTTCAGCTGGGAGCTGGAAAAACCCAATGCAGGCAAAAATAATGTGAGGAAAATGCAGAGAACCCATAACATATGCTTACTGTCAACTCAGCATGCACACAGACTCAGAGCTGGAACATTTCTCCATGCGTCCATCACAGAAGGAGTCAGTCGTGTTCCATGTGTGGGATATTGGTGGTCCGGCCAGCATGACCACAGTCAACCAGTGTTTCTTCACTGATAAGTCCCTGTACGTGGTTATCTGGAACCTGGCTCTGGGAGAGGAGGCTGTGGCCAACCTGCAGACATGGCTTCTCAACATAGAGGTGACTTTTCTCTTTCACACTTTTATATATACACAGGCACACACACACATTTTTATTTCTCCCTATATTGGCACTTTTCATTGCCTTTCATTCATTTTTCATTCATTTACTATAAGGGTAACCCTGACACTATAGTAACCCTAACCATTACCAGTATATACCTAATCCTAAACCTAAACCTAACATAAACTCCACTCACACTTTAGTCCTAAACCTGACCCATAACCCTAACACAGCACCTCTTCCGATTCCCCAAACTCTGACCTTACTCATTACCATGATACTCATAATCCTAGCCTTAACCAAAACTTAAATCACACCATACCTCTAAATCAAACCTTCACCTTAAAAAGGGCTTCCCCTGCATTATAACTGCACTGTAAAAAATGTCTCTAACTTAGTGAAAAATACCAGCAGACAGTGTTTTCCACAGCATTTCTATGTCTTGACTTTCATCTACATGTATAATAACTTCCAGTGTTTTGTGTCCTTTAGGCACGAGCGCCCAACTCTTCTGTGGTAGTTGTAGGAACCCATTTGGACCTCATTGATACTAAGTTCCGCACAGAGAGGCTGGCAACACTGCGAGCTTATGTTCTTGCACTGTGCCGATCGCCATCTGGATATCGGGCCGCTGGTTACCCCGACGTCACCGTCAAACAGCTGCAGTAAGACGCAGTTTATCTGTAATCACAATTATTAATAGCTGCATAAGCCTAACGTTGATGAAATCCTTGTGGCACAACACTGTTGAGTCACATTTCAAAAGGAAGGTCTGATTTTAATTAATTAATTTCTAAGAAATTTTTATCCATTTTTACTTTAATCAGTTTTATGTTATGTCAGTGAGAATTGTGGGCTTTTTGGTCAGTAACAGAGGGAGGCCATCAGTTCTATCCGACACCTACAAGTTAAGAAATGCTTCCTGATAAAAGTTATAGCAGTTCTTACATGAAGACCTTTTGACACCCAAACACAACCAAGCACACACTGACTCCCTGATTATCAGGTGTATACATGTGTTGATGTGTCCTTTGACTAGACCGTGAACATCTAGTTGTTGCCTACCAGTCATGTCTGGTGGTGAATGGATGTGGTTGCCTGAGAGTGTGGATGAGGTTAAGGTGACAAGAAGTCTGAAAGTACTTTGAGAAGTTAGGATGAGTAAAAACATACTTTTTCACTTCCTTATTGACAGGTCTCATAAGTAAACAAAAGAACTGTGTTTTTGGACACAGAAGTTTCTGTTTTCCTTTTTCTTGTGTTGCCTCACAGGCAATTTTGATCAAATTCAAAGATGACTGTAACTTGTAAATATGCCAGATGTTTGAATGACTATGTTGCTGTTTTTTATCTTATCTTATCTTATCTTATCTTATCTTATCTTATCTTATCTTATCTTATCTTATCTTATCTTATCTTATCTTATCTTATCTTATCTTATCTTATCTTATCTTATCTTATCTTATCTTATCTTACATGATAAATGTACCTACAATTATAGAATATTTTATGTTGGCTTTGCATTACAGTAATCCCTCGTTTATCGCGGGGGTTACGTTCCGAAAACGACCCGCGATAAGTGAAATCCGCGAAATAGAAAACTTTTTTTTTTACAATTAGCAACTATTACATGTACTGTATACAAATACAGTGACTCACGTGTAGGCCGTTTCACTGCTCTTCAGACTGCTGCATCCTGACTGCGCTCTGCAGTGTTCTCTTCTTCGAAATTACAAGATAATTTGGCCAACTTAATGTTAATTTGCCAAGCTGTTTTATGTACGTACACATAACTGCACGAGACGACAAAATGATAGCACAAACGTAGCATGTTTTGATACAAGAAGCGGGAGTGAGTTTTTAGCGAATCAGAATGCAGAGCACAATGCACCAAAAAAAAAAAAAAAAAAAAGCATTATGAAAATCCGCGAAATAGCGAATCCGCGATAAGTGAACCGCGAAGTGGCGAGGGATCACTGTATTTCCCTGCTGTTTCTCTGTAATCTACCAGAGGAATTTGTGATTCATCAGACATCCAAAGTGTTTCCAGAACATCAATGAAACCTGCTCCACTCATCTGTTTGTGTTTCTCCTGGCGCTCAGTGAGGTGTCATGTAAGACACTGGAGGGTTTCGATGGTCTGAAGATGCTGCTCTACCATGTGGCTCTCTCTATGAAGGACAGCAGCAGCAGCTCAGGCTGTTGGAACAAGCTGCTGGCCAGACTGGTGAGTTCTGCTCTGATCTGATCATGTGGACTCTCCCTTTACTGGATTTTTTCTTTATATCGCCTGTCCCACACAAACCCGTTCTGAGTGTGAGAGGATGTTTTGCTTGATCATCTGAAAATCAAAGTCATGTTCTCTGATTGGTCCCATTTTCTGCTGCTCATCTGGAGATTTTTTTAGGCTCTTGCTTGTCCTAAGCAAGAGCCTAAAACTGTGTCCCATGTTCTTCTGATGATGTTTGCTATGTATGTATATGTAAACTTGTGGCTTCAACTATATTTTTGTCTCATCAAATAATCAAAGATCATGTTGCTTATGTGAAATGGAGAAGTGCTGCATTTTTTACATGTTTGTTTGTATGTTGTCTGTTAGATTCCCAGGAGCTATTTGATCCTACAGGAGGCAGTGATAGCAGAGAAGAAGAGGAGACATGCTGAGGGAGAGGTCCAGTACCTGACTGAAGCTCAGTTACTCAGCATCATTGAACAGAACCCAGAGAGTGACATCAGAGATTATGAGGACCTGCAAACTGGTACGCAGACTGGAATGGAAACCCATTTCATGTTCTAACACTTTAATAATGGCTTAACTCAGAAATGTTTTCAGGAGACCAGAGTATTTATCCCACTTTACAGGGAAAAGACCTGGCTATGACTCTCTGCTTTTCTCTTCTTTGTACTTCATCTAGCCATCAGTTTCCTGATTGAAACTGGAACCTTGCTGCACTTCCCTGACACCAGCCATGGCCTGTGTACTCTGTACTTCCTGTGTCCTGTGTGGCTGTCGGACTGCTTAGAGAGGATAGTACATCTGAACTCTTGTCATCCTGTCCCCAGGAATGGAGTGATCAAAGTGGAAGACCTTAGGGTGAGCCTTCAGTGTTCTCTGTTATGTTTAATGGTGATCTGAAGCTTCTGCAGACTCTCCTGTTGTGATCTCTGCTGTGCAGAAGCTGCTATCTGGAACAGGATTCACCCAGGAGACAGAGGAGCAATACTTCCAGTTTCTGGCAAAGTTTGAGATAGCTCTGCCTGTTGCCAATGACAGGTAAAACTGAGCAAATTTATTGGAAAAACTATTGTGTTCTTATATTTTACATGACAATATAAAAAGTAGTGATGGGACCTTTATTCCAGAGTTTGTAATTTATTTTTGGAATTTTTTCCATCACATTTTAATCAAAAACAAAACATAAACAAAATAAGCAACATTTTCAATTCCTTTTTGCTGCTAAATTATTTAATAAACAGACACATGGGGTCAACAACAGATATTTAGACTTTGCCGACTAGCATCGGCAAAGTCTGTGCTACTACATGTTAAGCATTAAAATAATATTTTAGACTTGAATAACTTCGCTGATGGGCTAACTATTGTTATTGTTTGGTTCAGTCGAGGCAGATGGATCAGATTGATGTTTACTTCCTGTTTAAATTGAGCTTTTCCTCTCTGCTGCTCAGGATGGAGGACTGGAATACGCAGATTACAGAGTTGAACTCGTCTGCGTCACATGACTGACTGAACCTGAAAATACAACATAACTGCATCAAACTGAACTATATGTAACTAAACTTTAGTCTAGTTACATATAGTTACATATAGTCTAGTTACATCCATCATTCATCCATTGATGGATGAATGAATTTTAATGCATTAAATTTTTTTAACACTATTAATCTGAATCATCCCAAGCCAGAGCCTTTGTGTTGTGCTTCTGATGCTCAAGTGACATCAGCAAATAACATCAATGGAATCCGAGGCCATTTCTCTGCGCACACTTGGCGCTCATTTTTTGCTTAAAAAAACAATTTGATGAAACTTTGGAAGAAACTTGTTGTGTGCAAGTTGCGCTAAAAGTAGTTTAAAAGCTGGAGTCAGCATTCAATATGCTTACCGTTATAAACTGAATCATCTAGAAGAAAAGCGGCCCCTGATAATGGAGTGAATAAATGTAGGTTTTCCTGTCCATCTTTATTCTTGTTGTGTCTCCTCCTCTAGATATTTGCTGCCACATCTCCTTCCTCCAAAGCCAGCCATGGACATCCACAGCTTCCACCGGCACACCAACAACACGCTGCAGCGTCTCTTTAAGATGAGCTTCGTTCCCGTTGGCTTCTGGGAGCGCTTCATTGCCAGGATGCTCATCAGCCTCACAGAGATGGATCTTCAGGTGAATGCTCCACTAGAGCCTCAGTAACCACCATGTCACTGTAGAGACTTCTTCATGATCGACAAATATTGTGATGTTCCTACAGTGGTTTGATTCAGCCAAAAATAGGAGCCTGAACCGCAGGAGTTCCCTGATCTACAGCTTCGCTGGCAGCCAGCAGAGGAACCGCTGCAGCACCTTCAGGGTCCGACGCAGCCAGACTATCTACTGGAAGGAGGGGCTTCTGGTCACTTTTGATGGAGGTTACCTCAGGTCAGAATGGGGGATAGATGAATGCTGACATTTACTGAGGAATGATAGAGCACAGCTGGGCAGAAGGACAAAGTTGTTCATCAAAATTCAGAAAGAGATGTTAACATTTGTCAAAAGAATTTTTAAAACAAATTCTCATTTTCAACAAAAATAACATCAAAACATAAAACAGGATCTCATACAGCAGAAAATAATATCATAAAATGCACAAACAAACAAAAAATACAGCCATGTATTTGGTATATTTGGAGTCAGTGGGATTCTGTGGACTAACTGGAAGGCTGCAAACTACTCACAGCTGAAAGTGACAAGTGGGGCAAACTTCCCTCAGAGAATATCATAGTCTTACTGGTATTTACAAGAGGACAGGGTGTCCTAACGTTTTCTGTTTTAGAATACAGATTATTTTTGTGTGTTTGAGTAAAGCAGAGTAATATTTATGCTTAATTTAAACCACTTTCTTGGTCCAGTTGTAAATACCGAGTTTAGTCATCGATATGTTAATATTATTTGTTAAAAAACTAAATATAAAATAAGGTGTTCTTATTTTTCAGCATATTCTATTGGACTAATATAAATAACATTTAAAAAATACACACCAAAAAACAGCACTTTAAGCTACTCTGCTAGAGCTCATTTATTAAAAATGTATTAAAAATACTGATTGAATTTCTAAGACTTTGGTTGACAGAGGTCATGTGTTCATGTTTGCAGTGTGGAGTCGTCGGATGTTAACTGGAAGAAGATGAAGAGTGGAGGCATAAAGATCCTCTGTCAGTCAGACATCAGAGACTTCTCTGCCATGGCCTTCATCACTGACCATGTCAACTCTCTGATGGAACAGTGGTTTCCTGGTCAGCGCTCCTTCCTCTCATATTTGTAGTTGAAGAGAAGGAAAACTTCTTTTCACTTTAGGATGCTATCCTGCTCTCATTTAAAATTTACACAGAAAGGAAATTAGTGCTGCTTGCACATGTGATGTTTCGTAATGAGACACTTTTTGCTCTCAGATTTAATGCTTCTCACACTGAACTGTTCTGCTTCTGTCTGAGAGCCATGAGAGAAATGTCCAATGATTGGCTCAATCTCTGGTCTCTCCTCTATGTTGATCTTCACTGAACTGTAGTGTTGATCCCAGCCTGTGTGAACTCCAGCCAGTGCTGCAGGTGTGCAGATACCACTGACTAGTAGGATTCACCTAAACCTTCTGTGAAGAACTGCCTGGCAGCAATCCATTACATGCAAGACCTTGTTCTGTTTTTACATATTTTTTTAGCTTTCTTGATACTAATCAGCTGCTTCCAGTAGTAAAAGGCTTACCTTGTTGCCACGGCTATGCAACATAGCGATTCTCCGAAAGTAAAAAAGTAAGAGCAAACATCCTCCCAGCTGCTCAGCATCCATAACCAAAGGCAATCACTGACCAATCAGAAACAACGTAACAGAACTTCTCCAACATGCTAGAAGGGCGATGCTCCTGGTTATTTAGCTTAGTGTTGCTTTTGCATCCATTAAAACAAGTAAATATCACTTTGTCTTCCTGTCCCTGCTCTAGCTTTGACAGGCACCCAGAGTGATGGGAGTCTCCTCATTGAGCAGTATGTGCCCTGCTCCCTGTGTGCCCCGAGGGACCAGCAGCAGGAGCAGGCAGAGGACGGCAGAAGAAGAGAAGAAGAGGTTCATTACTTCAACATGGAGGACTGTGTGCTGGCGGCTGTGGAACAGGAACACATTGTCTGTCCTCAGCATCCGGAGCAGCCGATCCCTCTGCAGGAGCTGGTCCCAGAACTGTTCATGACCGACTTTCCGGCACGGTAACCTTCTCTCATTAAACAACACCTTACACTGCAGACTTGTGGACTGTTGATCCCATGCTGAGGGAAGTCACTAAAAACAGAATCAGGACTTTAAACGAGTTAAATATAAAGACTGTTATTAGTAACGTTAAATGAGTTTATGGATTTTCAGTGGAAGATAGGTTGTTGCAATGATAGGTTCTGTGATCAATAAAAGTTGTCAGGAATAACTTGTATCTGTTCTCCTGAGTCTTTCTACAGGCTGGTAGTAGATTGACACATTCGATCTTTGTTTACTTTAAACAGCACAACACTGACTGAGTAATTATAGCCTCATCCATAACATAAACATCATCCCTGACTGTCACAACCTGAATCATGTCAAAGTTTAGTTGCAACTAAAGGTACCATTAATGATGAACATCATGACTCACAGCTCAGCCAGGTGTTAATGGGCAAAAGGGAAATGCCTCTTAGCACATGCATGAGTGGCCCAGACAAACGGCACACATTTCTGGTTCTGCAATCACTGCAGCATGTTCTGAAAGCATGAACATCAGGTCTGCAGCTAAGCATTACCTTAGTAAGTTATGATTCTGACAATTAATCAATAAGCTGGGTTAAAAAAAATGTATAAAGTACTCTGAAAGACATTGGATACATAAAATGGTAGTAAACACATACTTCAATTTCTTTCTTATATAAGAAAATAAACATTTCATTACCTAAAATATAATAACAGCCTTTCTTTAGTAAACACTTTGTAGCAAAGGAAGCATCTGCAGCTTAAACATAAATTAACTTCTAAAATTAACAATAGAAGCTCAGGTGTTTCTGGACTGAACATCAATGCAGAGCAGGGCTGACATGTTGAGTAGTTTTTGGATCGACCAGTTATTAACTGAAATACTAAAGGTGCCTTATAGTATTTTTTGAAGCCAAAATTTTCACTTGAAAAATTCTAATTAGATCATATTTACAAAGTTTTGTTATTTTTATGCAAAACATATGGTTTTTTTTGTAAAGTTTGGCTTAATTACTGCTCTGTGTGTGTTATTCTTTCAGCAACATTTTTCTAAGTCTTAGCATTTAATCAATAATTAAATTGATTGATAATTATTTCAATAATTAATCCATCATGATTAATCCAATTAATCATATCACCCCTAGTGCAGAGTCCTGTAATCTGCCCAGATGGACATGTACAATGGACATAACACAGTTATGTGTAAAGGAGGGTTTCTGGTTCTGTTTGTACAACAGGTGGTCACTTGCACATTATGCATCATATTATAATACAGAACTAAACACTGAAAAGGAATTTCCCAAGCGATGTCTACAGCTTAGGCGTGAAGCTTAATAATTGGCATACTTATGTGTGTGTGTGGGGGTGTGTGTGTGCGCATGTGTGTGTTAGGCTGTTTCTGGAGAAGGCTCAGCTGGAGCTTTGTGAGGAGGAACAGAACATCCTCGGTCAGGGTGGCAGTGGGACCATCATCTACAGAGCCAGATACAGAGACCAGCCGGTTGCTGTGAAGCTCTTCCACTTTAAGAGATGTCGACAGCTGTCAGCCACCAGCGATACAGGTGCAATAGCTTTCTATATATGTGATTGCTTTGTTTATAAAAGAAACCATCAGTTTGGAGAATAATTTTGGCAAATTTACATAATTAACCCATGACTTATTCCCACCGGCAACAATTGTTGCCAGAGATTTTTTCTAACTTCTAGCAGCTCTAAAATAATTGTTTTGACTTTTGGTAGCTAATTGAAGTTTTAAAATAAAACAATAATAATATAAATAAAATATTTTGAACATATGTTCTTTCAAGTGTCTTCTACTGGTATATAAAGAAAATTGTATCTCTTCATCCCTATTTTGATCATAAGAAGAGTGAATGTAGGCATGGCAACAATTGTTGCCATTAGCATAATACATAGACAGAACCATGCTAGGTGTCCATAGCTTTGCTGTTTATTCTAAATGCCCTGCTGTTCCCACACAGCTTAAAACCATCAGATATTTTAGATCTTCCAGACCCGAAGGAACCTCAAAATGATGTCTTCTACAGCACTGTCATTTTCACAGTTGAACCCCTCCTCTATTTCACCCCTCCAAAAGGCGATCCTATCCACCAAATGTGGCCTGTGCACTGAATGACCACTACAAGATGACGCCACACCTGAATCTGGTTTAGGACAGGGTCCAGGTGTAGTTCTTGGTCTGGTAGAACGTCACTTGGCACATAGAAACAATGACATCTGCAGCATGTAGCACTGAATCTTTATGTATCTAAAATATTTCTGAACACTCTTGTAGCCATTTTTTGTTATAATAAGTTGTGCATGTTATGATTTTTCTTATTTTTTTATGTATAAATAGGCCTGATTTGTGTAATTCAGAGTATGCAGTTTCCCACCGGCAACAATTTTTGCAGAGTATACAGCCTACATTTTCACTAACATAACCAGCTTAAAATGTGATAATTCATATATATCACGTGTTAGGGAGGTCCAACGATTGAAATGCTTATTTTGCAGGAAAAATTTGGGATTAAACGGGTTAATGTAAACTTAGCTGTAGTAGAGCAGCCCCAGGTTTATTCATGTTGATTACTTCACAGATGTTTCACACCTTCATATGAAACCCGACATATGTTCAGTTACAAATATGTTGTCTTATTTTAATACAGTGATGTATTTTGACCTTTGACCTCCTTCACATGAATGAGTAGAAATAACGGTCAATATAGAATCCAATTATATGCACAAAGCACTTACCGTAAAGTATTTTTCTTTTTTCTGTTCCTGCTGTTTTCATCAAATTTAATGTTTAGATTATCCAACAAATTTTAATATCAGAGATTCTGTATCACATTTACAACATCAAACATTTCATTTATCAAAGGGGACATATCCTACAAAGTCCACCTTTTCAGCCTTTAAATACATTTTTTGTGTACTTTGACTGTTCTCCTGGTGCTGTATAGATATTGTTATTCTCATTTTGGGTTATAGTTTTCAGGTTGTTCATTTTCCTCTATTCACTAATATTTTTCTTGTTTATAACATCACCACATTTGCTGTGGAACTACTAAGCAAGGTTATGATTTTAGGGTAATCAGTTTTGTAAATCTGCCTTTTTTTTTCTCACACCAATTTTGTAATCCTAGTTCAGTTATGCCAAAGTTGCAAGTTAACAAGTCAGAATGTTTGGTTTTAGCATGGATTAACACACAGGATTCTTTACATTGCCCCCCTGGTATTAGAGCCTCAAAGTGTCTGGTTAGATTTGATTTATGTATCCACTCCAGCTTTGACAGACACCCAGAGTGATGGGAGTCTCCTCATTGATCCCTGTGAGCCCTGAGGGAGGAAAATCCATTTGCACGGATCCCTCAAGAACGATTGCTTTAGCAACTTCTGCCAGTATCAAGAGGAATTTTGCAAAATACTTCGTCTGAGTGAGGCCTCAGTGGCCTTAGTTTAGGTCAGAGTTCATTCAATTATATTTAAAAAGTACTTTTTTTATCCCAAAGAAAAACTAAATGTTGTCATAACTCAAATCGTCCAAGTAGCTGGTGATGATGACGCTGTGAGCAGAAAGGATCTGAAGTAGCAGTCAGTTGAATCTGAAGATGCCTCTGACTGAAGACTGTTGGTGTATGACAACCTGTCATGTCATGCTAACAGCTTAAATATAGTTCTGCAAAGATGTGGATAAAGGAAGTCTAAGTTGAGTCTAACAATGAGAGTTAACCATTATGATGTTAACTTTTTTTATACAGTTTAAATATGGATAAAACTTGTTAGCTGCTGCTGCCATCTTTTATAATATCCCACAGTTTATTAAAACCATGACAGTAACAAGCTCTTGTTCGGCCCTCAGACACCATGGTGAAGCACCTGCAGTTTGTCAAGGCGTGTCGCAGCTTCTCTGAGTTCCGTCAGGAGGCTAGCATGTTGCATTCTCTGCAGCATCCCTGCATCGTGGCTCTGGTGGGGATCAGCATTCATCCACTGTGCTTCGCGCTGCAGCTGGCGCCTCTGGGCAGCCTCAACACGGTGCTGGAGGAGAGGCACAAAGGCAAACACTCCTACAACCGTCTGCTCATTTCCTCAGAATGCCTCCAACATTTTCTCACTTGAATACTTTGTGTCTCTTGCCTAGGCTCAGAGTACATGCCTCTTGGTCACATGCTAACCTTTAAGGTAGCGTATCAGGTTGCAGCAGGACTGGCCTACCTCCACAGAAAGAACATCATCTTCTGTGACCTGAAGTCAGACAACATCCTGGTGTGGTCCCTGGAGGTGTGTATGCAGCTGCTTGCACCAGCACCTCGTCTGGAGGCCTGAGGGCTGCTGCTCATTAAACTGTGCTGCTCCAGGTTCAGGATCCCATCAACGTTAAGCTGTCCGATTATGGAATCTCTCGGCAATCCTTCCATGAGGGGGCGCTGGGAGTGGAGGGAACCCCAGGATACCAGGCTCCCGAGGTCCGACCGGGCATTGTGTACGACGAGAAGGTATCAAGCTTCTCTTTATTACTTCACTTTGCAAATACTGTTGTTTTGATCTTTACAGCTCATAATGTAGTTATTCCAAGGTGCTGGTCTTATTGTTCTGTAGTGCTTAAATGAACAAATCGTTGAGACTTTCAACCTCTATACCTGGTAGAAACAAACTGCAATGAAATTCTCTTAAAGATGCTTTATTAAACATGAATTATAGGTCGATATATGGACTACACACTGTTCAGATTTTTATTTACATGAAAATAATTCTAAAAAATGTAATCAAACATTATTTCACATATATGGAAAACATTATCTATCACAAGAAATCCCTGAACAACACATAATGATATTCACATATTTTTCATACTTGTGGCAGATTTAGGTTTAGTTTTAGCAAAATGTTTCTTTTGATTATTGTTTTGTAGCCCAGACTTAAAGCTCATGCAGAATCTGTGGAGGGAGCTAAACATTAGGGTGATGGTAAGGAGGCCTTTCAACTTGGAGCTCATCATCAAAGATTAATGAATGAATTTGGATAAACCAATAATATTTTATCTGCTGATTATTGATAAATCTGCATTGTACTGTTTAGTAAAAGTAAATGAACAAGGGTAACATATTGCTTCCTCTTTTTGGTGGAATGGAATGGTGATTTTAAATGGGAATCTGCCAGAAGTTTGGATCATTTTTGGGTGGAGTTGAGATATTGTGTTCCTACAGCAGCTGCAGTTGTTCCTGGGTCTGTGTTTGGACATTTCCAGCTTAGGGCCCACTGTAGCACTGCTGAATGCTTTCTGCCCTCCTCCGTCCATCCAGGTGGACATGTTCTCCTATGGAATGGTTCTGTATGAGCTGCTGTCTGGGCGGAGGCCGGCTCTGGGGAACCATCAGCTCCAGATAGCCAGGAAGCTCTCCAGAGGGGTCCGGCCTGTGCTGGGCGGTTTGGAGCAGGTCCAGTTCTACAGCCTCCACACCCTGATGACTGAGTGCTGGGACACCAAGCCTGAGAAGGTGAGTCCATCAGCAAAACGCTGAAGCTTTTTGTCTTGTTGTCTTCATGGATCCTGTGATGTCATATCATATTACTGACATGTCATTTCATGGACACAACAGACCTTTAATATAATAAATACCAAGGTTGGGTTTCATATCTAAAGAGTTACATATGTAATGCTGCAGCATGTAACTTTGATTTAAAAAGAATGTGTTTTATATATACTTGTTAAAACTGTCACTATGATGTGGTGGTTTGATATGAGAAAATCAATGGAAAAAAATCAATCAAATCTAGCTCCTACTGCACCTCTGTAAACGCTTTAGTTTGACCAAGAAATTTGTTATGCTGGAAGTATTATACTGTCTTTTCTTCAAAATATAAGATGTCACTATTAAGGCATTTACTGTCCAGCACTAAACTGTGGTGTGATTATGTAAGCTAAAATATATGCATGTGGTGCATGCAAAAACGAGGAAGTAAAGCATGAAGAGCTCCATTAAGTGTTAGTTCTGAGGAATGTCACTCCCTGCTAATTGGGAGCTGCTTTTATTTTTAACTGTAAAACTATAAAAGTTGTTATTAATCATGAGAACTGTAATTTTTAGTAAGCATAGAGCCATATATATATGTAGTCAGTTTTTCCTAGTGGAGTATCCTGAGAACTTCAGTGTACCAACCCTCTACTTTAGTACAGTTCCTAGAAGTCCAGTATTTGAGAATCATTTTTCTTGAACATATAAAAGGATTTCAAACAGCTTAGCGTTGTCGTTTCAGGGATGTACAGTACAGTAATTGTGCAAACTATTTTGAAAACAGAGGTTCCTGGAAATATCTCATATCTCTATTTTATTTAGTTTTGATTTTGTGAAGCATTCATGGCTGTTCTGAAAGGACTAACAGATAAAATGCATAAATCAATATGTTCAACCATATTGCATGTGTGTGTGTTTAGAGGCCAGTGGCACAGTGGTGTGTGAGGCAGATGGAGGAGCCCAGTTTCCCCTGCCTCAGGTATCTGTTGTCCTGCAGCAGCCAGTCGCAGCTCTTCCTGTCCCAGCTGCAGGGATGCAGCGCTGTCTTCTGGCACGGAGACAACGAGGACAGGTGTGTCTCTGTTTAGATGTCTCCTCTTCACTGCTCTGGAAATCAAATGTTCACTCTGTGCTTTTAATCAGGCAAAGCATTAAATCGTTAAAGGAAAGCATGGTGATGCCAAGCTCTCAAAATATTGGCATTGTACTGAGACTGCTAACCTGACAACAATATTATCATGAAATGACTGGTATTTTAATTTAATCCTTATATTTTAAATACTGACCCAACAGTGAGCATGTTATGGCTGAAGCCAAACACACTCATTACATTTTATTCCCTCATTTAACAGGTAGAGACAGCAACATGATGAGATTTACCAAGAAATTCATCTTTCTATTGACTACAATACAAACTGTGTCCATGTATATATGTGTTCAAAGGTTTTGGCTGCAGAACAAACTTTTTTGGCTTCTAGTAGGGGTTCACGGATTGGTCAGCACATTTCCATAGTTTTGGGAGATCAGCCGATACTTTGATGAGAAACCGATCTTATCTTCCTCCAAAAAGCTCTGACAGTCAGCCGCTGTCCTCTCCTGCTCTGCCTAACAGGTCACGTCTGAACTTATTTAACTAACAAAAGTCCTCTCACTGTTGCCAATTTAGCAATTTTGTTTTCAGACCTCTCTAGCAACTATTTTATTTTCAAAATAGCAACTAGCGACAAATCTAGCAACTTCTTTCTGTGTTATTGGAGAGCAATGTTCTAAACCTTTTCTTTATGTTAGAGACCACCGCCTCACACACAGTTAAAATGAGTTTGTATTGTTTCACAGGTATCGCTCAGGTTTGACAACATCTGCAGGTCAGGCTTTTAAAGTTTGGCGAACCGGAAGATTTTTAATACAATTTACACTGAAGAACATTCAATAAGCTTAAAATACATGAAATTCCTGTAAAGAGGGAACATTTCCCATAATGACTGTTTTTCATCAGAGCTTTTTTTTTTGTCTCACATGGTGGCTATAAATCAAATTCTAACTGAGGGTATTCTTTGTAAAAAAAATATTTTCTTGGCTGCTATTGAGAATTTTAAATATGCAATGAAAGAAGCTTTTTTCCCACAAGCAGGTGGTATTCATTATAAGTATGGACTCATGCAGGGTTTCTCTGCTTTAACCCCCCCCCTCCAACCTTCCCTGTCCTGTAATTTTGTCAAAGTTGTATCACCATTTGCCACCCAATCAACTCTTGGTGGGCTCTCTTGGATTGTTTTTTTTTTTTTTTACAGATCTCCTCTATGAAAGACACTTTCATCATTTGGTTTTGTAAATGAAGACAAATCAATTGGAAGGGGAAAAGCCAGTCAGTCTGATTCTTTAGAGGCAGCAGCCCCAAGCTATGCTGCACATTCTCTACCTTTTCATATCCTAAAGAAACACCCTTCAGGTTATAGCTAATGGCAGCCATTAGTGCAGTCTTTACTAGTAATTAAGACTTTATTTAGAGATAGAGCTGTATCCTGGCTCTTTCTTTGACTCTCATCGTCATCCGTTGTCCCATCACTATCATCATCCTGAATAAAGAAAGGAGTAAAAACTAGATTGTGGTCTACTATCTGTGATAGTAGACCACAATTCATTCTGAGCTGCTGGAGCTCCACAGTGTGATCAGTGGTTCATCACTACAGACTCAATGTCACTTGGCAAGTATTTATTTTGGGGCAGAAAACTTTTTCAGTCTCTCAATAAGCTGCACTGTTTGGCTAGCTCTAGGAGTGTGTGTGCACCAAAACACACAGCTGGTCCCCACGTGTCAAATGGATCAAACTTTGGATCATATTTGGTGCGTCTGATTGTTTGGTCTCACATTCTTGATGGTTTCCCATGCATTGTGCAGAAACTACAGTGTGGTGAATGTGGAGAAGGGCCAGGTGGAAGTAAAGAGGATGTGTTGCCCTGGCAACAGGATCAGCTGCCAGATGAAAATGCCAAATTCTCTATGGATATCTACTGAGGTATGAACAATAATAACACTAATATTTATGTGTTTTGGAGTATAATCAGTGAAGGCTTTGGGCTGACTCTTCCTGTTCTTATCTGAAAGGAGCAGGAGGTGTTTGTCTACAGCCTAAAGGACATGTGTCCCCTCAGTCAGCCTCAGAAACGCCTGTCCTGTCCAGCTGTGGTCACCTGTCTGTTCCACGTTCCAGCTGCGGAGCAGGTCAGTTCCAATGGCAGCAGACGCAAACACACCCCAATACACCCCAACACATGCAAATACACAGATCATCTGTGTTCCTTTTAGCTGGCCCAAACCAACACATGTAGGCCAAATGGCCCATAATAAGCAAACCAGTGGTCTCCAACCTGTGGCTCTAGAGCCACAAGTGGGTCTTTGGACTCAGATGACCTTGGCTAAAAATGATAAAGAACCAGTTTCTGACATATTTTATATATAGATATAAAATAAATGACAGTTTAAGTAGTTTTTCAGTTGTATTTAGTTTTCCTGGAAATCTTTCTCAGAGCAAGCTTTCTTTCTTGTTGTTGGAAACATACGTTTTTTTCTCCACATATGTCAAAATACCATGGAAGGAAATATATCCATCCTACTTTTGCAAAAAAATTAAAAAGTTCTGTTTTTCTTTCTTTCCCTGCATAAGGAGTGAAAGCTTCGGAGCTTCTTACTGGCATAAAATACTAACATGAGACTCTAGAAGTAGTAAACTCTTCCCAAGCTGGATGTTTGCTCTCTGAAGAGACCACAATTGCACTTTGGCCACCTGGATGTATTTTTAGCCAATAAACCATTACTGTACAACCTGCCTGGTTTTTAAGACAACAAAAAAGAAAAAATTAAATAACCGCAAATTAGCCATGTTATCATCTACTGGTCAGAACAGAATCAACCAGGCCAGGCAAATCATAATTTGTAATCTGTAACAAACAGGAAGTAGAGGTTGAGAAAGCTTGAAAAAACAGAAAGAGCTTTTCCCTCCAAACCAGAGGCTCACAGTCAGACATTTTCAGAGATCCGTGCCTCTGGTAAGGCACAGACCCAGCGGACCCAGTGTGAAGGTTTGCTACAGCAGAACTTATTTTTCTGATATGTTTTCATCTCTTCTTTGGCGCATTAACTCTTTATTGCAATAACCAAAAACAACCTCAGGTAGCATAAAAATGTTTTTGTGAAAACCAGGATGTTTGAATTTTATTTTGAACTTCATCATTTCCATCAAACTTTTCTAAAGCAATACTTCAAAACGCACATTAAAAAAAGTTGATGGAAACACTCCTTGTGACAAAACAGTTTAAATGGAAAAAGAAAAGAAACTGCTGCATTACTCATGCAGAAGTTTCTTGAAAAACGCTCCTGGAGGTTCATACTTATTTTTACATATAAGACTTTCTGACATTATTGAGTTAGAGCTCCCAAGGACAGAAAGGAGAGCTTTGCTGCCAAAATCTTACCCTTTAATAGTGGGTAAACATAAACCCACTATTTATGAACAATGAGCCGGTTACACTTTACTGCTGACTTTGGATCAGAATGTAACCAAAGTGAAACAATCTGTTGGTCATCATGAATGCTTGAGGTTGAATGTTGTGTGCACTATGCTATATGTTCCTGTCTGACATAAATAAAAAATATTAATTCTACTAGAGATTGAAGTGAATGCTCTAAATATCCGACTGATCAGAATACCTCAGCCCCTCCCACCTTTCTTAAAGGGTCAGAGTAATGTCACACACACACACACACACACACACACACACACACACACTCATCCACCACCTCGTTCTCATGCCTTTATGGGTTTGGATTCTGGTTTGGCCCAGGCTCATTCATCTGACACAACAGATGTGAAACCAAACAGCTAAGTTCCTGATTCCGATTTTTTCTTTTTTTAGACTATTCAATGAGACTGAAAACCTTATTATGATGTAAGAATAAGAAATGTATTGCTTTAAAATTGCGAACAGATCTGCTTTTTCCCATTACTAAATATTCACCATAGCACCCTGCACCCTTCCAGACTCTAATCTGGCAGTCTGCCTAATTATCCTGAATGTGTGCTGGCTGTGCAGAGCAGTATTCACCTCCTGGGATGTTTTACCCTTTTGTTGCTTTTACAAATAAATGTTAATGAAAAAAATGTGACTTTTTGACAATTACCGTAAAAAAAAAAACAACAAACCTTTAATGTTAAATAGAAACTTGATGATACAGATTTAACTTTACTTTGTTTGTCTGGAACTTACTTAAATTCTCTCTGACAACAATGGATTACTGCCCGTTGTTTACGCTCAGAATTTTTCTCTTGCATGTTCCACGTGTTCAAACAGTAAAAGGGAAGCAATCATTCACCTCTGTGAGTCCCACAGCATGGAACCATCTCCAGTCTGATCTAGAAATGTTGGATCTTATTTCATTGGAAAATTTTTGATGGTTCTTAAAAACGCTCAACATGATTCCATTAATCAGTGTCATTGCTTTTAAACTGTTTTGCAATTTGTTTCAAACTCATGGATTTGTTTTAAGTTTATCTTACTTTTGTGTAACCAGGTTGTTGTGTTATGCTGGTTAAATAAATAAAGGAATCGGAAGGAAAGAAACTGATTTCTGCAAAAACAATGAGAATTCAATCAAAATGTTTAACATAAACTATGTGATTCTATAAATATCCACCCCTTTAAGTTGACTGACCTAATTCAACAAGACAGTCAAAAACAAAACAGGAAGATACCAAAGGAATAACAAATTTAAAAATGACATACTTCCCTAAAGATACTAGACAATGTGCATGAATACATTGATAAACAAAGATGTTTTCCTCCTCTACCCAGAGCCTGGCCAAGGTGTTTGCTGGGATGTCTGACGGTTTGGTAGCTGTCTACACCTTGGTGGACGACTTTCCTCTGGATGGAGAGATGTACCTGTGTTCACACACCTTAAACAAGACCGTGTTTGGCCTGAAGGACTCTGACTCGAGGCAGAGACCCTACCCCGTCCAGAGCATGGCTCTGCTCAGCAGCGGCTCTCAGGTGACCATGAAGCCACATTTTCCCTCTTCGTCATGGTTCAGATCCCAGAGCTCATCCTATAGTTTGTGTTTTCCACTCCTGGAGTTAAAGTGTTGGTTTGTTGTGTGTGTTTTCCAGCTCTGGTTCTCTAACGGACCGGGCCTGCTGGTCATTGACACCAGCAGTCTCCAGGCCGTGCGAAGGCTGGAACCGTACAAGGTTCCGTCGTCCATAGTGAGCTTGACCACCAGCTTCAGTCTGTGTGGAGAGGAAGCCGTGTGGACGCTGGACGACCACAGTAACACGCTCAAGCTGTACTACGCCGCCTCATACGAGCTGTGTGCCACCTACTGGTAGGTGTTTGTCAACCCATCTGCCTCTGTGACACAGAGGCAGAAACCAGTGGTCAACAAAATGTCCTTTTGAGCTACATTAATCTAAGCAGACGGTCAGCTTTTGATAGTCATTTCTTGATGAAATAGACTATTGGAATTTACTTTGTAGTTCTTTTTTTGTGTGAAATCAGACTGTTTGTGTTTTTATTTTCTCATTTACAATAATGGGTTGCCACTGAAAGAGAAATATTGTAAGCATCCAGCACATCCGTATACATCTGAAATTGTGCTAAAATGAAAAATAATTACATAAAATAACCTCTTCAGAAATTCTAAGTAATTTAAATGAGTTAAGGTTGGAATGGCTCACATGTCAATAAATCACAGGATTCTGTACTGATACATTTACTGCCAGATAAGCCAAGAAACTACATGCTAGAGGTGTATCCATATGAAAATCTGGGTCCATTTTGATATGCAACATTAATAATGTTGATCACCGATATTTATTGATATTATAGACATGATAGATATTATACTATTTAACATCTTCAAAAGGAAAATGACCACACTGTTGACTTCACCACCACTTCTGCGCTTCAGTTGAATTCCCACAATCCTGTGCTGCATCATTGTCACATGACCAAACCTTACATGACCAACCTCCTCCAGAAACCAACTGCAACAAGATAGAAATAAATATCAGTTTTTAATATTGGCCCATTTTTATCAGATTGATAATTATATGTTAAACAATGACTAATACCAGACTAATACCGATGTTGACGTCAATATATCACGGAACGCCTGCTACTATTGAAAATTAGTATCTTTGTCTGCTTCTTAAATTGACAATTACCAGAAGAGTAAAGCTGTATTAAAAGAGTTTGTCTTCATTGTGGTAATTCTCTGATTAGTTGATTAGTGATTAGTTGATTAGTTGATTAGTGATTAGTTGAAGTTAGGAAGGTAACAAAGTTCTGCTCTCCTTTGGATTAAAAGATCCATTTAAAGACATGTTTAAGATAAAAACTGTCTGCTAAATTATACAGGAAATCATTTCATTATTTCCATTATACAGGAAATAATGGAAATAATTATTTCCACTGTTATAATTATGTTCCACAGTGGAACATGTCAGAGAATAAATCTGACATGTTCCACTGTCAGATTTATTCTCCAGTGGAAGTGTGGAGCCTCAGGTTTAGCATGGGAATTATTGATCAGGAATGAAACACTCGTCTCTATGTTGAAACATAATGGAGTTTTGTTTTGACTGCTTTTTTTTTTCCTAATTTGAGCTGTGGGGACAGAAACCCTTTACGGGACGTGTTCGCCGTGCAGCGTCCTGCTGGGATGGCCGCGGCGGCAGGTGATGACATCAACACTACGGACCAGAACGGGAAGCTGGAATTCTCTAACGGAGATGTGACGCTGATTTTTAGTGAGGAGGCAGGCACACAAATCATCCAGCACCAGGATTCTGTGACAGACTACTGCTCCCTGTCGTCCACCTGCTCTGTGGAACCGCCACAGTCAAACTGCCTGGGCGCCACAGACTGCAGCGCACTGAAGAGTAGATGCTGTTCACCGTTGGCCCAGAACCTGCAGGTCCAACAGGAATCCAGAACTACTAACCTGGAGTCTGCTGAGGAAATAAACCCTGCAGTCCCTGAACTGCAGGCCTTTAATCTGCTGCCAGTGAATGGGACAGTGTGGATCCCCAGGTAAGAATGGTTCACACACCTGGAGGCCTTGTGATGTGTCAGATCCAGCTGAGAGGAAAACTGTTTCTATGGCCTTCACTTTTCTAAACGTTAAATACAAAATTAAACAACACATAGATCTTAGTAAACTTCAAATAAGACAAGCTAACTTACAAGCAACTGTTCAGCGAGATATGGCCGCGGCTTGTTTTAAGTAAACAATTGATGAAAAAGTACTAGTTCCATTGGTAGATTAAGTCACTTATAACAAGGTGTTAAAAGTATAATAATAATAATAATATTAATAATAATTTGCCAATGGAATAAGTAGAAAATATAGAAAAAATTGTCTTTGGTTTCTTCCTTTCTTCCTGTCTGTTGCAGGGAGACAGTTGGTGCTTTTATGAAAGAAGCAGAAAATGTCAACATTCAACTTTGGAAAGAAACTGAATTGTTCTGCAATCTTTGTAGAAACTGATGCTGAAAGTGTGTGTTTGACAGGCGGGGAGGTGATTTGTTAATCATTGAAATCCAGTCTTGTGGAAATCAACTCAGGGGACGTGTCTCTGCTGTCCTCAGTCCACCAGGACTGTCCTCTCTGGGGTAAGTTATTCAGCTGTTGTCCCTTCCTGCAGGAGTTGGGGTGGTCTGGTGGGTCGGTTCCATCACTGTGGTGAACGGCCAGCACCTCAGAGTCCTCTGGACCTGCAGGGTGGGGTTGGTGGTGGTACTGAAGGAATATGCTGAAATCTCTCAATGTTTGACTTTTCCTAGACATTTATTTTCACTTTTTGTTCCTTTATTTCAGGATAATCTCCGCTCCTTATTTTTGCAGCTTCAGTTAGCTCAGAGAACAGCTCACTGCAGGCTCCAGTTAGTTTAGGAGCAGATCTGCATTTTGAATCACATAGCATCAAAAAATGAATTTAATTACATGTTTAGAAGGTATAAGAATTTCCATAATAGAGCTGAAAAATCCATTGTTTTGTTTTGATGCCTAAAGGAGTTTTCTCTGTAGGCTCTTGGTTCCTGTGTGTTTATAGTGACTCTCATAAAACAGTCTGTCGTTGGGTTTGTGGGCGGGGGTTTAGAAGAGGGGGGTAATACTTAGAAGCTGTTTCATAAAAACATTTCTGCCTATTACACCCATTAGAACTGAAGCTCAGTTCATTTCAGAACTTTCAGTCCCATGCAGCATGTTGTGTGAACTTTTGAAAGTTTTTTTTTGCTGCAGCCTGCTGTCCCCCCACCCCCCTGTCTGTAGGTCCTCACAGCCGCTATTGAACATTCATATGAAGAAACCTTCTATTAACTAACACACACACACAACCATCACACACACATACAAGTGTTTACAGATGCACTCTATGCTGAGCTGTGGTTGCCACTAAATACATCTGGTGTTAATCAGTTGCATGGCTGCTCAGTGTCATTGCTGTTATATGTTTTAAATCTGTTGGGTTTCTCTTTGGCTCTTGCTCAATAATACACATAAGAAAACAGAAAGGAACTTTTCTGTATTAAAGCTGTAATGTGTAACTTTTTGAACAAAATGTTTTCTACGTATTGGCTTAAACTGTAACCATGTCATGGCAGATAATGTATGAAAAACTCTAACTCCTCTACCTCCTTACTGTGGTCCTACTGTCATCTACAGTACAACCAATAAGAGCCAGGAGGTGGGGCTAAGCGTCATGCTTATGAATGTGCTGGTCACACCCTGCCCCTTACTCTCCGCTAGTTCCCCACAGCAGACCTCAGGCTAGTTAGCTTAGCCACCGATAATGTCGGATTAACAGTTTTCCACCATCATGATGATTTCCTTTTTTTCTGCCATTTGTACATCATCACATAAGCTGAGGTGGAAACATTTATTTTACAAGACACATGTAAGAATCTACCTAAAATCAATGTTTCATGTACCGTCTGCAGCAGTACTCTGAAATTAAAAACAGTGTTTCCTGATGTAAAGTTTAGATTAAAATGATGTTCATAAGAGCTACTACAGACATCGTTTATTTGCGTCGCCATGTTGAAATTGCAACTTCTTTACTAGAACACTCTTTTGTCAGGTCTAACTCCAAACCCAGATAACTGGAATGATTCCCTCTGACAACACTCTGACCTGTTTGTTACTGCAGGCAGCCTGGACTTTACTGTCTGACGTGGTAGAGACCAGGACTGTAGTAAAGGTCTAGTTCTGCTTGTCTTCATACAGAACACAGGTTGTGTTCAGTGGCCCAGGCTAGCCTGGTTCTGCTGTAGTAAAGCTCTGAGTCTTTACAGTGAAGAAGGATCAGAAGTTCGTTGAAGTGAATCCCTCAGAGGAGCAGGTTAATGACGCTCCTCAGTCTGGAAGGAGATAATCCAGACTGCCTTCTCTCTTCCCACTTTGCTCAGTTGAGTTTCAGAAAACAAATCAGTCCTGATATTCTTCTCTGCTCATCTTTTAGTGCCTTTAAACCCAGAGAAGCACAAGATCTTCATCCTGTACAAGCACTTGGCTACCACAGGCTGTAAATCTAGTGCACTGATGATTTTTAAATGAGCTGCTTGTGAGTTTCTAGGAAAGGCAAATGACAAACAGACACATTTCACCGGCTCCTCACCCCACTCTCTTCTGCCCCGTCAGGACCCTGGAGGAGGCAGCGTTGGTGGCTAAGGATACCGTTGTGTGTGGCTTCCAGCAGAAGGAAAACATGGAGTGGTGCCTGGTAGTCTGGAGGGCCTGGGGCCACCAGGAGCTGGACGTTTTCTACCAGTCCTGGGAGGAGCTGTACCGCTCTGAGAGCAGCAGCAGGAGGAGGAGGAGGTAGCTGCTCAGCATGGGGGGGCTGAGAGGGACGGACACCGTACCCCCCTCCCTCCATATAACTGACAAAAGACTTATCACATTTCTGTCTGACATTACAGAACAGTCATCGTTTTTTTATTTTAAGCTAGTTGGATAAATTACTAAAATCATTTCTTTTCGCTAAATGTCAGAATAATCAGAAATATTTGTTGCATTCACATGGTTACATCATCACTACTCCTTTAACAATTTGGGAAAGCCCGCATCTTGATGGCTTCAGAAGCTTCCTGTTGGTTAGTTCTTCATATCTGATATGGATTATTATAAAGTCGAACTCTCTGCCTCCATATGAGGCATCATCGGATCTTGGCTCATGTTTTCTGATTAGAAAACATGAGCCAAGATCCAGGAAGACTTGGTGAGCCTTCCTGATTCCTGATGGAGTCGTGAAGGGAATGGAGGGAATGTCCACCATGACAGCAGACAGGAAGCAGGCGCTGCGCTCTCAGCCCAGCGCGCACTCAGGTTCATGGTGAGGCACCGACTCCTCCAGAGTCACATGAATGAATCGGAGCTCCAATAAAGAAGCTAATTTTCAGTTTTGACCTTAACTGATTAAAGTTTTTAATTCTGTTTTAATCAAGTCTATATAATTCTACAGAGCCATAGCAAGAAAAATACAAATTAATTTCATATGAGGTCAAATTAGATTTATTTCAGATTTCAATCTTTGGCTTTTTTTTTTATTAAAATTGAAGATCATGTATGAACTAATCATCAGTTTGCATAACCTCCACAAACATTTGTAACTCTGCTGTAAAAAGTTTTTCTTCATTTCTAAAAATCTAGCAGCTTTAACAGAGATGAAAACCAGGACTATTCCCACTGTAAGTTATTATATTTATTCCTGATTTCTTTTCTTTTCAATGTGCAGAAGAAGACAGCTGTTGCTCTCTGTCTGTGGGGCTCCACACTGCCCCCTATTGGTCTGGGCCAGACTTTAGAACGGACTGACAGGGGCCGAAAATATTTATTTTCTTCTTTTCTTCTTTTCTGATATGGATTATTATAAATCCATATCAGAAATTATAAATTTATAAATCCATATCAGAAAATGAAACATATTTCATTATGTTTAACATTTCTTGAAATGTTAAACATAATGCATGTTTAACAAGCATTATATTTTATATAACACTCTATTATATATAGTATACAATATTTAATTATCTTAAAATTCTGATGTTCTAGTAGTTTTCTTTGGGAACAACATGAAGCTGCTGGCTGGGGGACATATTAAGCCCACCATGCATCAGTTCGTATCCACTCATATATAAAATTATTTATTAATATACTGTAATTTTGCCATCCATCACCAAATCTCCCTTTAGCCCAGCGGCCCACTGGTGCTCTCTGTCTCACTGTCATTGAATCAGAACCAAAGCAAAAGACCTGCTGACTGTGTGAAGTCTAACTTTCCCAGTGAAACATGTTCTGTCCAGACATGGAGTTAAAGGTCACTCAGGGAGGAAGAAGCCATGACTCTTAAAGAGACAGTAAAGACAGCTTACAGTCTGCACATGCACACAGAGACAGACCTGAACGTCTGGAGGTCTGCCCTGATGACACTAAGATACAACCATGGATCAGCAAAATGAAAGGGAGGATACCTGAACACCTTCCTGACTGTCCACCAGGAGGGACTGGTGGACATGGTGGGACAGCGTCCTCTGGTCCCTCAGTGGAGCAGCTGCCATGTTTCAGTGAGCGTCATGCAGCCTGAAGTGACAGTGATGCGAACAGATCCAGACCTGAAACACATCCTACCCGACACACTGAGAGCTCAAGAAAATCTCTCATTATTTTGACATTTAACAAATGAAGATATGTTTGGTAAACAAGAAATCTTTCACCTGATTCCATATCTGACGATGCGGCATAAAAACCTGCGTGTGTCTTAATGTGTGTATGTGACATTAGAGGCCCCGGAGCAGACCCTGGGCCCCTGGTCCGCCTCCAGCTGCTCTGCTCCCTCTGTTTACTCCTCACATATTTCTGTCCAGTAGAATCTGTCCAAACTGAGACGGTGGAGCTTCACAGGAACATTCCGGTCTTCAAACAGACTGAGCTCTGTCCTGCTGGGTGGGTGGATCCCTCTGACGCTCTGGGAACAGGATCCAGGATCCTCTTTGGACCTGAGCTCTGCCAGATGCAGACTCATCCGGACCTGAGGCCGAGGACAGGAGCTGGTCCCCGTCCAGCTGCTGCTCTGTAAACACATCTGGAAGTCGACTGCAGCTCACTCCCAGATGTTAGGTAGAAATAAACACCAAGGTACAGCAACAGAAAGACAAGCTGTGAGACGCTGCAGCATCTTCAAACATCCCGACACTCATACAGCTTGAATTATTGACCTAAGGAGCTAGGAGTTATCCATTTACTAGAACTGTAGAATGAAAAATATGCAGATGCTCAACATTGTTAATGTATGAAATTATGTTCAATACAATTTTGTAAATAAAGGTTCAGTGTTTTTCTCAGACTTGGTTTTATTAATCACTGGGTGAGACGAGAACCTTAGAATGACATTCACTCACATTGACCTTTTTTATATTTTGTTGCTTCACAAACTTTAAGAATTTTTTAAAGGACCTTAATGCACCGAACGCAGCAGCTGAGGAAGAAGAACGCTGTACCGTTTGGAGACGGACAGACAGATGGACGGATTGTAGAATCAGCACCTTCAGCAAAAGAGTAAGATGACTTTAAGTCGCTTCTTATCCTGAAGGTTTCAAGTATCATTTTAATATGGCGGAAGCAGAGATGATACATGGAGCCATTTAAGGAATGTCTGGGATTCCCAGCTGCCCAGTAAGCAATCTGCTGCAATAAATAATGGTGGTATCTTGTTTTGCTGTGTAAAAATGAGCCAGCGTGTCTCCATAAAGTCCTCCATGGACTCCAGATGGGAACAATGCTGGCGGCTGCTGGCTGCAGGCTGCAGGCTTTCAGATAGTTCTGATGTTCTCTGTATGTGTCTGATGTGAGTAAATTCTACCGCTGACTGAGATGTTCAGGTCAGAACATTGTGACCTCGCTGCCTGAAGGGCACGGTGGATGGGTGTGTATAGAGGGGAGGCCAGGGGCCACATGACCCCCGAAAGGTGGACGCAGCTGAAGCTTGTTTTCAGTCAGTCTCTCATCAAACACGAGAGGGCAGTAGAGATACGGCTTCAATAAGAACTACTTCACGCCGACCTGTATTGATTACTTTTACTTGATTACTTTTGATAGATTACTTCCTGTTTCTAGATAACGCTGCTCCTAATGTGATTCTGCAATAGATTTTTCTTTGCAAACATGTTCCTGTAGGGGGCGCCACATACAGACTCCAGTCGGGGTTCTCTCTCTGCCTTTCCTCTCGTCCAGCTACTAATAAATAAAGGCCCCTAGTGCCAGTAAAACTAAAAAAAGCAAGAAGTTATTAAAGGGATGGTTCAGCCTTCTCTTGGATTTGTTTAAAATGGATTTCTGTCTTCAGAACTAATATTCCTGGATTTCATTAAGTTTTGTGATACATAACTTTCTGAAGCAGGAGACTGCGGTGTGTTGAAGTGACTCCATGTAGAACTCACTGCTAGACTGAATAACATCAGGGTCACATTATGTTTGTGATTTTTACTTTGTTTTAGTTTCTAAAACATACTCCAGCCCATTGCTTAGCACTGTTGCTAAGCAACAAAAAGGCCATTGGTTCAGATCCCGGCCTGTGGACTTTCTTCATATGGCTGTTAATTTGTCCCTAAAATTGGTCCTGCGCGTCTTTCTTGAAATGACCAAATGTTGGTTTGAAGCTTTCAGCTAAAAAGAGTTCAGGTACATTTGGACTGGAACATTTTGTCTTCCTTGAACTCATCTTCCCATAATAAGAACTGGATATGTTTCCACTGTGAACCCAGAGGACAGAGACAGAAACTCTTTGTATTAGAAGTCAGGAACATCAGACTGTACATCTGTTCCCATTGATCCCAGTTATTAATCCTACAAGTTCAGATTATTAGTCAAATCAGTTTGAAAAGTTTTCTATAGTCATTGACTTGCAGCCTCCACTCCTCCTAGATGAGCATAAAATGACAATCGCTTACACTGTTGTTGACTGTACAGCAATGCCTCATTCAGAGTGTGCATGTAGCGACAGTGGAGAGGAAAAACTCCCCTTTAACAGGAAGAAACCTTCTGCAGAACCAGAACCTGGATCAGTACTAGCAGTAGGTTAGAGAACACAGAGCAGAAACAAAATAAAAACCACAACAGCAGTGATCCAGAAGTATCAGCAGCAGTCGCTTCTTTTGTGGCTTCATGTAGGAAACAACAAAGCAGAAACTCAGAGTTAGTTTTCATGAACTCAGGATGAATCAGAGCATTTACAGTAGCAGCTAAAGCTCAGTCAGGGGCTTTTCATTTTGCCAGGTAGATCCTCTCTACCATCTAATCTCTAAAGATTTAGAGGAAGTTATTAACACTGACAAATATTTCATAAAGTCTGAGAGCCTTAACACAAGCATCAGGATCAGCTATTTGTTTCTTAATCTTAACAATAATGTTCCACATAGATTGTAACTGTTTTGTGGCAAAAAAGAAAAGAAAGAGAAACAGATGTACTAATGTAAAGATTTGTTCCCTCTTTGTTTTGTTTTGTCTCCATCCATCCATCCATTGTCTATACACCCTTTCCCCCTAATGGGGTCGGGAGGGTTGCTGGTGCCTATCCCCAGCTAACGTTCCGGGCGAGAGGCAGGGTTCACCCTGGACAGGTCGCCAGCCTGTCGCAGTTGTTTTGTTTTGTCCCTCTGCAAAACCCTCTTCAAAAGTTCCAGATGGAATTTCAGGTAAATGAAAAGTTTCAATGTTTTTATCGGGGCGTTGCAGTGCAGCAGAGTTCACCTTCTTTATATGACATAAACAGTTTTAGCTTTCCAAATGCATATTTGGCCATAATTAAAAGTTTTTTTATATTAGTTTCGAAAAGACAGCAAAAATAAATAATCCAAATAAACTTTGGACTGAATCTCAGCAAAAATGTTCAGTGTGAGGCTGATGGCAGCTTATGGATAAAATATCATTTGGTATCATAATATTTTTATATAAATCAGAGCTGATTAAAGTGGTAGAAATCTGACTCTCCTGATCCAAAGGTTAGAGACAACAACTCGCCCATCTCATCAGTTCTAGCTCTTCTACAAGTTTTACTTCCCAGGAAACAAAGCAAACAGGAAGTAAATAGATATGATGTCACACCTCTTACTTCCTCTTATCTTAAAATGCCTTTAATAAGAAGTCAAACACATGAGCGGTGACCATGAGCAGAAAACACCAACACTTCTTCACTGATGTTCAGTCAGTGCTTCTGTCAGGTTCTACACAGTTTGGCTGAAAATGGAAAATATATTCACACATTCTGACAATCTAGAAAAGACTTCTATGACACAGAGCAGACCAAATGTTTACACACACACACACAATTTCTCTGTAGGACAGAGATCAAGGCTTTGTGACATCCATACCAGAACGTTGACCTGTTGACCTAGCCTCTGTGGCTCCTGAGGGACATCGTCCTTCTGGACTGGTTTGAACTTCCTGGTTGACGTCTTTAGATGTTGCTTCAATATTTTCCACAAAATGTTCTTTCCTCATGACACCATATATTTAATAAACTGGACCAGTTCCTCAGACAGCAAAACAACCCCACAGCATGACACTGCTACCCCCATACTTCCCATTCATTTCCACATTCTGCTCACCTCGTCTGCTGACCAACATCACTGTTGGACAAAGTTGTTCCGTTCGGTTTAACAACTGCAGCAAATCTTAGGATTTCATCAGATAAGAGCAAATACTGCATTAATGGCTAATTTATTTATTTATTTTTTTTAAAGTGGGTTTATGATTTTGAACAGATTGTGGTGCCTGTCAGGATGCGGTGGTGGGAACATCTGAATGTGTTTGAGCCGCAGCAGAGAGAAGAACACTGAGACCTTCTCAGTGTTCTTCTCTCTGGACGCCATCATGCTCAGCAGGCTCTGCATCCGTTCTGCAGACCACAGAGATGCACGATCGAATATCAGTTTTCAAATCCATAAGCTGATATATTCACTCAAATTGCATGAAGAGGATCACTGATGCAGTCAGAGTGAATTCAAAGCTTATGGGACTCAGCATGAAGAATCTGACCTGAACTGAACCCCCAGATGAAGCTCAGCTCTGCACATCGGCTGAATGTGGTTCTACAACAATATAATGCAGATGTATTCAGCTGGAACCTTCCGCCAGTAAAATAACCACATGATCTCTGTGTCCCTGTTTGAGGGTCACAGAAGTGGACTTCCTGCAGAGCAGAAATCCTCTCTGATCCCTGCTGGTGAGGAACAACGTCTCTCTCCCTCAGCTTGAAGCTCCGCCGGCCTTTTCTCCTTCAACTGTGTGGATGTTACACATCCAGACACCTGATTTATGCTCTTCTGTAAAGGGTCACAGGAGGACTGCTTTATCTCTTTAGAACATTTGGCTTCCATATTCAGGAAGCAATGCTCTGCAGTGTCAGGGCCAGAGCTTTAAAAAGCAGTAGTGAATTTACTAGAACAGACATTATTTACATACTGAAGGTGTTCTGCTGATTTAGATGCACATTTCTAATCAGGCTGGTCTGAATCCTAACAGCAGCTGTGTTGGTCCTGTTCCCTGAAGAGCCTCAGCTACGTTCTCTCTCCAGCTGCCAGCAGATACACTGCTGAATGCCGTCATGCTGCCTGTTCCTCTTTTTAAAAGAGAACTACAAAGAACTCAGAGATCACATGAGGAGCCCTGTGGTCATTTTCTGTTCCTGAGTTTGTCTTTGAGACGATCAGTGACGAGGTTAAACTACCCGTCGCTCCACTTTTATTTCCCCATTTTATCACTGCACAGACCAGGAATAACTTAGTTGATAAAGTTTTTAAAAGTTATATAAATTCTGTACTGTCATCATTAAAGGTGGAGCCACATTGGAAAAGCTGTCAAGCTTAATTCACTCAGTAAAAAACATTGTGTAGGTGAATTTCAATAAAATTCTGTTTATTTTTATAGCACCAATTCTCACCAGGTCATCTCAGTTGATGCTAGTTATTTGAGTTAATGCTGCCATTACTTTCATAAATATAGAAACTAATCCTACATGTTTATCTGTTTTTGCTCTTTCTTTTCAACCCACCAGTCAGTCTTGGCAGACGACTGCTGGTTAGTCCTCATCCAGGTTCTGGTTCTGCTGGAGGTTTCTCCCTGTTAAAGGGGAGTTTTTCCTCTCCACTGTCATCCACTGCTGATCAGGAGGAATGAATGCTACAAGTCCAGAACTCAATAGAACCTAGTGCAAAACATTTGTGAAGTCATAATACAATTATATTCGATTTACTTTATTTAATGTTATGAAATGCTACTAAAACTACTTAATACCTTTTGAACGACATTGTTAGCACACAGTCACAGAGGCGTGAAAAGTTTAAGTTCAGTTTAAAGGTGGAATCCCCTCTATACTGACTGGAAGTCGTCTCTTTCTGTTTTCTTTATTTTCAGGCTGACGCCATCTTGTCCTAATAATTTTCAGCTGTGCTTAAAGGTTTTCAAAGCCAGGGGGACGTTGTAACATTTTAGCATTTTCAAAGAAAAATGAACAATGACATGAAACTTGATCTGACATAAGTTTTACCTGATAACTTGCACAAAAGCTGCAACATGGGGTTAAAATTACTGCTAACGCTAACCATCCATCAGACTTTAATCAATAGGAAAATTTGGGATCCTGTTGAAAGCAAGGGTGTGTTCAAGTTCAGGCTCTGTATCCTTCAGAGGCTGCCTTTGATCACTGCGATGCAACGAAGGCTTTCTAAATTACAAGGCTCCCCCAAACTCGGTTCACAGCTACTTCCTTCGTTTCCCTGGATTCGAAGGAGGGGTCTGGTATACCTTTCCCAGAAATAGTGGGAGAGGAGTACTGTTTTCAATATTAGTATATTGGAATGTGATAGAAAGGAAATTAAAAGCTTGAAGTGGTTTTTGTTGCTCCTTTTTGTGGTCATTAAAGGATGTGGCCCATGGCAACAGGCTTTTTGTAGGACATAGCCCTGAATTTGGATACAAAAAAGAAATAAAGATTGGGCGGCAAAACTCAGACCCTTATTGTCATGGAAACAGGATACTGCAGATACTCGTTGGCTGGAAATAGAAAAGGGCAAGAGCTCAAATCCTATACAAACATTACCCTTCTTAGATGTCCCCGCAAAGGACATGTCAATCTGGACAAGAAACACCCTCAAAGTATGGAACAAAATACAATCAGTCTTTAAATTACCAAAACAGATTTCACTTTTATCAAATATAGGACATATGAAAACATTTATACCGAACAACTTAGACTCTGGATTTAAAAACTGGTCTTACTATGAACTATCTCATATTCACCAACTAATTGATAAAGGAAATCTCAAAACCTTCGAACAGTTGAAAAATGAATTTGGGCTCCCTAAATCGGATTTCTATAGATATTTACAACTTAGAACCTTTCTGATGGCACATGACAATTGGACTAAACTTCTTGAACCCACACCTATAGAAAATTTCCTAATGGATATACAAAGGGGAAAGGGGAACAATAGAGTAATTAGTAAAATATATGACCTGTTTCTCTCCATGACTATACACGACTCTACAAACATAAAACATAAATGGGAGAGTGAATTTCAGGCCTCAATAACTGGGGACGCTTGGGACGAAATCTGTACAGAAGCACATTTGACAACAAACTCTAATACATGGAGAGAATTCAAGTGGAAAATAATAATCCGGTTTTTCAGAACACCAGCGATAACCAGTAAAATGTACCCCACACAACCCTATCTATGCTGGAGAAATTGCGGGACATGGAACGCCAACCATACTCATATTCTGTGGTGTTGCCCTAAATTAAGTGAATTTTGGAAGGATATCTTTGATGCCCTCAAGATAATTTTCAGGAAAAATATTCCAAAAACCCCCTTGGTTGCAATTCTAGGAGTAATACCCGATGGAATAGACAGAATGGCTGATAGATATCTCCTAAGAATTTTGCTGACTGCAGCATTGAAGTGTATAACTATCAGATGGCTGAAAGCATCACCTCCAACATACAACATATGGATTCAGAAAGTTTGGGACATTTATTTGATGGAAAAAATCACATATTCCTTAAGGCTCCAAGAAGCTACTGTTAATACGAGATGGAAGTCTGTTACACCGCTACTAATCCAATGATGTAATTGGTGAATCACCCTCCTGCACTTGTTTGCTCTGCTGGACCAACCTAAAATGCCGTGGCACCTAAGACTATGTGGACCACTTTATCTCTAGGAGGATCTAACTGTAAGCTTGCATTATTTTTATTTGCGATTTTTGTGTGTTGTTTTTGTTTAGATGTTTTGTATTCATTCTCACACCTGATAAGAATACTTATTAGCTCACCTTCCGATGCCACGTTTAATGTTACTGGTAAATGTCAATATGAGTCGGAAGTTTGTATTCATGTTTGTATGTTGTTATTAAAAAAATAAATAAAAATAAAGTTAAAAAAAAAAAAAAATTCCAGCCACATCTATCAGAATCAAGTATCTTCACTTGATACAGAACTCCATGAAAAAACAGTTTTTTTTAAAGCTGTACAGTAAGGAGGAACATGAAGAGAATTGAGGTTGATGCTGAAGTCAGCAGAAGAAAGGCGCCTGCTTGGACCAACAGAGAGAAGGCAGACCTCTAGTGAGAGCAAAGTCAAACTTTAAGGGTCAACAGGTCCTGTGATGGGAGGCGCTGTGTTCCTACCATACAGCTCAGAGACAGACGGGGAGAAAACATTCAGCTAATGGAGCCTGTTTGTCATGAAGAGTTAGAAGCTTCAGAATCAAGAAACAAATCTTTCACCCACACAAGACTTCAGGGTGTTGAAGGGGCAATACTATGATTTAAGAACATGAGTATGTCAGTTTTAGTTTGGGTCATGATTTACAATAAATGGCTGTACCCAACTATTAATCATGAGACACTCTAGTGTTTGTATTGATCTTTTGAGCAGTGCTGTATAAAGCTGAGCTGAATGTTGTCCTGCTCCGTCTCACCCTCCTTCCAGCCCCGGGTGGCTGCATGAGGCGGGTGGAAATCCCGGCATTGCTGCTCTCTTTCTGTAGAGGAAAGAAGCCGCCCTGGACCAGCCCTCCCTTCAGCCATGGCCAGACATGATTTACATTTTCATTAAGCCCACAAGGAAACAATTGCTTGGGAGTATTTGCATCTAAACCTTGTTGTGAAATAATTCCAGACTAATAATGATGGAGGAGCCCAGGAATGTCCTCAAGGCTGGATTCCTCAGCAGGAGCTGCAGGGACTGCAGCTGCATCATTGTGGGCATGGTGTTCCCACACAACCAGCCTCATTTGGCATTCATGGAGTAATGAGTCTGATGACAGAGTCATGAAAACCTGGGAGACAAGATCAAACAGGCCTTATTTCTGATTGCAACACTACAAAAACTGCAGACACACCCACATCACTGAGCCACAACACTTTATTCAACAAAGTCATTTAGAAAAAGGAACAGCAACATGTCATCTAAGATGGCTGACAAGAGAGCTGCTCCCATTTTACTACATTGCTACGACGACCTGAGTGGCTTCAGTCTGTTAGAAAGGCCTGAAACACACGGCCTTTACACATCACACACCTGAAGGACGCCACCCACACACACACACACACACGCTCTTCTCTCTCTTGCACACGCACCCACACACACACACACACACAGAACAAGGGGAACATCTAAAGCAGACTGCAGATCTATCTTTGGTGAGAAGTTTAAAAATAGGTTTGCAAAAAAAGAAGAAACAAAGGGCTATGTCATGACTACTGATACGGTTATACAATCTTTTCAATACACATTGTTCAAAAATCAGAAGGTAGAAAATAGAGCCTGCAAATTCAATAAATTAGAAAACAAATAGTGAATTGCAGATATCAAATCCAACAGTAGAGTTTTTAAAAAATCATAAAAAACTGAAATATATGTAAAAAAGGAAAAAATGGTAACAGTGTAACAACATCTAACCAAAAACAACCCAAAGAAGGTAAAAAAAAGACACTGGAAGTCTAACAGAACAGCTCTGATTGGATGTTTGGCTGGGATCATGTTCAGGCTCGGCCTTGTGTAAACATTCCCAATCAGGAGGGGAATTCTGCTCTGAGTACTCTTGGTTGGTAAAGTACACACACCAGACAAACAGAATGCATTACAAGCATGACTGTGTACTTCCTGAGGTACACACAACCAACCGCTGCGTCCTCAGCACTGATGGAACCTGTTATCAGAGAAGAGCCTCAGGTTCTGGTTAGCACCAGAACCAACGTTCCTCCTATGATCAACAACATGGGTCCAGGCTGCCTATGTGAAAAACAGTCAAACAACGGCGGACGGGAAGTTTTTCACTGCAGTAAAAATAAATAGATGAAAAGTGAGTTGTAAAGCGGAAGTGAACGGCCATGGTGTGTTTTCATCATGCTGTCCTGACCGAGGCGTTGCTGCTGGCCAGCCTCCTGAAGCCATGGTCGTTCTTCTCCAGCCAGAGCTCGGACAGCTGTTGGGTGGAGCCGTACGACGAGGCCTTGGAGCCCAGGCACATCTTGTACTGCTTCGCCTCCAGGTTGGGGTCACATATGACCGGGTGGTGGACGTGCACAATCCCCGTGTCCATACTTCTGAACAGCGTGATCCCCGACTGGACAAATTTATTATAAAGGTCGACGTCCTCTAGCCCCCACCCCTGTATGGAGGTGTCAAAACCCCCAGCTCGGACCAAGTCCCCCTTATAGACGCAGACGATTCCAAAGCCGTAGGTCCTCCATAGCCCCGTCTTGGAGGTGAAGACATAGTGGTTGTTACTGGGGACCTTCCCAGAGTACACCACTTTGGGGTCATACTGGCTGAAGATGATGGGGAAGTAGGCTTGCTCCCCCAAGGCGGTGTTGGTCCGGCAGCGCTTCAGGAAGTCGCTGGAGAAAAGCAGATCTACGTCACAGTAGAAGAGCAAGGAATCGTTGGAGAAGTGCAGGGAGCCCACTTCCAGAGCCAGAGCCCTGGAGAAGGAGCCGGCGACGGGCTTTATCTCCATGTCAGCTCTGGGGTACTTCAGATGGTACTCCCTCATCAGCTCCACCTGCTTGACCCGCTCGGTGTTATTGTCCGTGCTGAACAGCAGAATCAGCAGCTTTACATTCAGGTTGGGGATCAAGCAAACTTTCTCAAAGTTGGCCATGAAGCGCACAAAGATGTCGTAGCGGCCCGACAACGGCACCAGGATGTTAACTTTGCTTTCTTTGGGCTCCCTCTGGTCCTGTCCTGAACTAGTGAGCTTGAAAGGCACCAGCATTTTCAGAGAGTTGGACAGAAAGGACAGGGAATCGGACTCCTGGTTGATGTGGCTAGCGAGAGCCCTGGCATCCATCTCGTCCTCTTCCCTGAACTGGATCTGGCTGAAGGTCTGCTGAAGGTAAGCATGTCTCCTCACAGGAACCGTCATGGTCTTCCCTTTGTGCTTCTTGTACAGCAAAAGCAGATCCAGCACGTATTCTGCCCCGTACAGCGGGTTGACCCGTCGGTAGCCATACTGGACTTCTTTGAAATCGATGACCCGACCTCGCGTTTTGGCGTTGGCATTGATCATCTCCATCACCTGCATGATGATGTCATCCAGAGCCTGCCTCTGAGAAGAGTCCATCCCACGGCGAGGCGGCTGACTGTCTGAGGAGGAGAACAGGTACTTCCCTGTCAAGAACTCCCATTCCAGGACTTCCTCTCGTTGATGGGGATGAAAGCGCATGAAGGATGGAGGAATGCCCAGCTGGAGGTCCTCTCGGCTGGGCTCGGCTGCTCCATAGCGCCCCATCTGGACGATCTCTCGGTGCAACTGAATGGTTCTGTGGCGTAGGTCTGCGATCTTGCGGCTGAGCAGGTAGCTGTGCAGGCGGTACTGGTAGGGCGGGTTCTTGTTGGGGTGCAGAGTGATGGCTCGATGGATCTTGCTGTTGTGGAGATCTCGTATGTAGCCTTTCTTATTTGGTTCATAGTTCTCATAGAAGAGTTGCTGCATCTGTAAAGACAGGAGACAGTTTGCTGTCAGAACACTTCAGGTTCAAATTCAGGTCACATTGCAACCGTCTGTCCACATAGACCACTGAACATGAGGAGACAAATAACTAATTCTCTCCTTACTGTCTCCAGACCAGTATTCATGTCTGCATTATTATTCAGACATGATGAATAATGCAGCTGGCAGTGGAACATGAAAACGAACCCAAGGAAACCACGGCAAATACACTTCAATAGGAGAGCAGTGAACCAGCAGGGACTAATGTGTTGAAAACAGATTTAACTGCTTCAATAAGGGTATCAATACTTTGGGAATTTTGCACCAAAACCTGATCCAAAATGTATCAACAAAATCTATTCAACCGTTAAATAGTTGCCTCTTCATTGAATAAATTCTTCTTTTCATGTTGATGACTCCCTCCAGGATTTCATGATTGTTTTTGTACATTTTTGCAACCAAAATCTAAATTTTCAAGGAATTTTGCAATATTTGTGCTGGTATGACTTTGTTACATTTATCATATTGATCACAGAGTATAACTTAACAAGCCAGGCCCAACCAGCAGTGCAGCAGAAATAAGAAACACTGCAGGTGGGAGTTCGCATCACTCAAATCCAATGTTTCTAACCATTTTTGGGGAAAATATGCAATTAACTCCACATTATGAATTTCTGTGACAAAAATGCAAGGACCTGATAATGAAACCAGACCATTGGTGCTCCAGCTGTGTGTGGTTCCTTGCAGTGAGCTGACAGATATGCAGGTGACAGCAGAAGCTGCGCTCTAAATGCCGTCGTCAACACCAAGTCAGAGATGATGGATGGATACAGACGGCCACAGCAGCAGACTGACCAATCACAGCCTCCGCAGAGAGAAGCTCTCCTCTAGACATGTTGCCATGGTTGCATGAAAGCTCCAAGCAGCTTCCAGATGCGATCCAGGCTGAGGTCACAGCCGTGACCTTGTCCGGGGAGCCGTGTAGACTCACAGACTAGACACAAGCTCCGTGTTGCCAATGTTTGCATGCAATTTTTACAATGCCATGTTTTTCCTGATAAATCTGATGCTGGATGAAAGCCCAGATGGCACCCAGCAGGGTCATCAGCTGGCAGCCAGCTGGTCACAACCCCCTATGGCTTTAGTCATGAGGCTGACTCTTCACTGCCGCAGTCATTAGCTTCATTTCTTCACACTCATTAATCTCCCGTCATTTCTTCCTGCTAACGATTCAAAATCCTTTTCTAATCCGAGGAAAAACTGTTCCAGGAAGCTGAAAGTTGAACTTTTTATTACAGATGTTGAAGACAAACGTTTAAAGGCTTAGTTTGTTTATTTTATGTGGGCTTTTGTGGATTAGATGATAGTAGAAAATATCTTAGCCAGCAGACTCAACACGACCTCAGAAGACACAACTAGTGCAACAACAAAGACACTTCAGTGAGGAAACAGAAATAAAGCCTCATGTCATTCAATGTGTGTCATTTATAATGTTTGAAGATTTCTGTTCATTAGGCCGACCTCAGAGAATGAAAATTCCTCCCAGGTTCCCCGGACTGAGAAAGCTCTTTACATCACTGCTTTGGTTTAATTCAGACGGACTGGAGGGTTTTCAAGCACAAACTTCCTGATTGGGGTCATGGAACCCAAATCAGATTTAAGGCTGCCTTCACACCAGACCTGTTTGATCTGCTTTAATCCAACTCTAGTTGGTTTGGGGAGATGAGAAAGTGGAATCAAACTCTGATGTGACTCTGGTCCGCCAACAAACCTTGGTGTGGGTTTGGCTGCAGTGAACTCTAGTGCGGTTTGAATGCACATGTCAACACCAAGACCACTCCAAAAGTAGAAAATGGACAATTCAGCAGGGCATTCTGGGTAAATACAACCAAAACAAACACACAAGTCTGGCACTAGTGGGAGAAATGGCTTTGGGACTTTTATCAAAGACAAAAAAGAAATTTTCCAACTGCTAAAATCTGACACCACTTCACTGTTTATGTCTCATGATAAAGGAAGTTGTGTTCAGTGTTTTCTTCAGAGGTTTTTGTGTCGTTTCCTTCAGTGGCTCTTGGTGCTGCGCCACTACAGGTGAGGAGCGGCAGATTTTGTTCAAAGGGTTTTGCTGGTTTCGACAGTTTATTGTGAAAAAGAACCACAGCAGCTGGAAATGGAACAATCGATGCAGCTTTGGTCCAGTTGAACTGAGGGGTCCACCATCATGTGGGAAAACGGCAGTTCTGTGTTCTAGGTGTGAGTTGGATAATATTTTGGTGCTGAAAGGAAAAATAAACTACATAACTTTGTGGTTGCAGCTCCACCAGCTGGGTCAGAGGCCTCACACACTCTGTGGCTGGGTTTAATCTGCTGGACAAAAAGCAAAACACCCCTCCACCATCCAAACCTAATGGGATTCTGGCCGTCTAGTAAACGCTGGTGATGTGTCCAAATTCATTTTCCGCTCCAGGAAAAGTTTCTCCCAGCAGGACAGCTCCCCAGTGGGACAGGGATTGATCCGCTTGGTGGGCAGCAGGACAACATGTGACTAGAGCTAATTCAGACAGACACCCTGTGACTGTGACACCCAGTGGACCAACAGGACAGATGGGATCTTAGATTGCCTTATAAAAGGCTTATCAGGTCAAATGATTCATAACACACAGATGCATCATTTCATTCCACAAAAGCAGCAGCTCATCAACATCCACAACAACAGAAAACAGGAAGTAGATAAGTCTGCTGATGAGAAATAGATTTGCAAACTGACGACTCTGAGCACCTCACACCAGAATCACACATACACACTCAGATCAACCTGGGTAAAGCGCCTTGCCCAGGGGCACATGGACATGTGGCAGAAGAGATCTGGACTCAAACCCCCAACCTGGATTAGAAAACTTCCCACTGAGCTCAATAGGTTGCAGCTTCCACAGTTGCCACCTATCAACAGTTACTATGACAACACAGCAACAACACAGGTGGGTATTTTTCATTGTAGAAAAAGTTCTTATTGTGATAAAAATTTGATTAATGACACTAAATAAAAAAAACAAAACTGAGTATTTTCAGGAGAGTTAGTTTTACTATTTTCTCCACTGTTCCACAAGAGCACCAATAAATATCAATAAACTTGAAAATATGAATAAATGAAGTCTCTATATGCAGTTTAGTGATATAAATCTTTAAATAAGAGGCGTCCTGAAGAAGCCTGTTTCAAATGGGAATGTTTCTCCAGGGCACAGTTTGTGTTTGAGGCGACATGAATGCTGTGCCATAGAGTCACAGCCTGGCAGTTACCTGAAAAGGTAACAGCCCAGAGAGAAAAGCTGAACACCTTCAAATAATAAAAGATGTTTTTATAGAAAGAATGAGACTAAATCCAGGCAATGCTGCAGTGCCAGCTGGAGGAGCTACAGTTGCCACACAGGTTCACATCAGCATGACTATCTGGCCACAAGGCCAGAGATCAGCATCAGCAGTGACATGTGAAGGGGTCAGAAATAAAAAGGCATCAAGTGTTTGAACATTTGCTTATATTTTACTTGTAGTAAGCTGAAAAAAAAACAAGGAAAAAAAGCAGTTGGTGGATATTCCCCAAAAGACAAACTGAGGAAGCAAAGCTTCACGTCCTCAGGAAGAAATATTCCACAGGTTCCAACATGTTCCTGTCAGGCCTGTAGCAATAAATCAATAAATCAATTTGTCACACGACAAATAAAAACAACCTCAATCATTTCTATTTATGAATTATTGTGTTTCTTTCTCTCTTTCTACTAAACACTGGATGACAAACGTCTTCAGTCTGGTGCTTTGGTGTCAATCAGTCCTTTTATTAAAGAACAATTTTGTTTACAGAGACTTCACTTCATAATTCATAGCATATATTCTAGTTCCAGTGTTAAATGTTCATTAGAAACTAAAGTTTATTGATCTTTGAGAATGTGTTGTTGCATTATGTCTTTGCCATTATATTACTTGAAAATTGTCTCAAAATGACAATATTATCCTTCATAGCAATGACTTCTGGGACAATTTATCATCCAGCAAAATGTGTTATTGTGGGACAACAGATTGTTATAGTGGCTCAGCAGGAGAGATTTGCCTGGTACCTTTAAAAACCAGACACCAATGGAGGGCAGGTTTGGCCCATTAATGATTTACTGGGATTCAGATTTTGACCAACTCCAGGTAGAACAGAGAAGAAGACAGGACTTTAGAAACATGCTCTCTGATCCAATTCAAAACAAATCTGCACAACTCATTGAAAAGCACAACAATAGGCTTCTCTGGTGGCGCAGGGGTTAAGCACAACCCACATATGGAGGCCTTAGTCCTCAACGTGGCTGTCGCAGGTTTGATTCCCGACCTGACAACCTTTACCACACGTCTTCCCCCATCTCTCATTTTTCTGTCAATTCATTTCAAATAAAGGCTACTAGAGCCAATAAAACTTTTTAAAGAAAAACACAACAATAAAGTGACAGAATCGTGTTTGTCAAAGTTCCCGTTGTAGCTGAAACCTAAACCCTAAATTATAGAGGGAGAAGCTCTCCATTCATCTGTTTCATCCCACAATAAAAGGTTCATTATCTTGATTTATGTCATTATTACTCAGTGTTGCACTGGATATCTTATTACCTCAGGATTAATAAAAGCAGGCTCTTTGGGTTTATGTGTTGTGTAAATATTAAAATGGTATTTATGGCAGAAAAGAGCCTTTGTTCCTTAAACCCACCTGATTTTATCTGCTCATGTTCCCAGGGAGAAAAGCGAGATAAGCTCCATTAATGGACTCAAGAACCAAAGAGAGAAACGCCTGCAAGAATAAAAGCCTCTCTCACGTTACCAAGGAAAACTCTGGCAAAGTCTGCAGCACTGAGATCAGGCTGGACAGAGCAGAGGCCTCACAGCTGCAGCATGCATACAGTTAGAACCTAGGGAAGGGCAATAAATCAATAAAAACAGACATCATCAATATCAATAGGTAATCTGATAGAATTTTCAATAATTTTACTGATCTCCAATCCAGAACCACAAACCCTTTTGGGGGATGTAGGCAGAGGAAAGACTGTAGCTGCTCAGCCTCTCACAGCTAGCTAAGAAAAGTAGATGGCATCAACTAACTCACTCTCTCTTTGGTTACCTAGCAACAACCCGACTGTTAATGTTGAGTAACTTGTGCAGCAGCAGTTCAAAGGTTTTGATGGTGTGGCTCAAAATTGCTTTAAAAAAAAGAAGAAAGAAAGAACAGAATGGAGTGAAAGGAGAAAATGAGAACAGCAGCTGGAGAGGAAGATGAGGATTAAACAGGAAATGCTCTGTCACCAGTTTGGCAGAATTTCAGATATTTAAAAGAAAAAGAAAACTTCTTATTGATATTGACTGATATGAAACCCCTTATGTTGTGATATTGTCTAAAATAATGAAATAACATGTCAGAGCATGTTCTTTCATTATCCACTTAAAATATTCCAGAAAAAAGGGGAAAACTTCTAGTTTGTGAATTAGTCAAGCCTGGTGCAACTGCTGCGTAACTGCAGCAGCAGTTTGCACCAAGTTTGTGGAGCTGCTGCTGCAACCCAGAGAGCAACTAGATAGTGAGAGTTGCCAAGGGAGGTAAATACATGGTGTAGCAACATTTGGTGACAACTCTTTCCACACATGTACACAAAGATCAATGAGTCAAAGCCTACAATCTGGAGCCAAGACCCCGCCCAACATCATTTTATCAGCCTATCTGTCAGGGGGACACACAGATGAGACTCATCTGTTGTGTGTGTGAGTGTGTTGAAGGATGCAGAGAGGTGTGTTTAGTGAGGCCTTTGCTTTATAAGGTCATGAAACCAGCAGATTTGCTCTGTGTTGAACTTGCTTATCAGACTAGCTAATAATAGCAACACAAGTGGACCACTGCCTCTTCACCATGTAAGCTAGTTTTCCACTAACCACCATGTAAGCCTGTCACAGTAAACTTTAATTAATTAAAGCTTACTGTAGCTTAATTAAAGCTTAATTGCATAATAAATTAAAATGAGCTTGACAATTTTCATTTGGACAGCATTCGTTAAACAGATGCTCCACTTTAAAGCTGTAGCATGTAACTTTTATTAAAAAAAAAAAAATGTTTCTTACATATTTGTTAAAACTGTCACCATGCTGAGACAGTTTGTTATGAGACAAGCAGTTGTTTTTTTTATTATTATTTTTAACTCCTGTCTTACGTTTCTAAGCTGAATGATGAATATTTTATTAAATGCAATTTTGGTTTCAGAGACTTCATAATCCATTTTAATTAATGTTGTTCTCTTTATATATTTTGGACATTTAAATTGTTTTCTGGTCTCTGTTAAATGGTCTTTAGAAGGTAAAGATTTTTTTTTTAATCTTTGAGATAGTGTACTTGCATTAATATGGAATTATTATTAAGTTAGCTAAAAATGGACTCAAAATGACAATATTATTGAAATAATTTCTGGCACAACTGATCATCCAGCAAAATGTATTATCACAACAGGCCTAAGAGGTATTGGCAAAGCTTTGTGCCTCTGATTTATTAAATCTCAAATCATTTCTGCAGCTATCAGCTTTTTGTTGGTGCAGCACACAAACTGAATGCTGAACCTCAGAACTGGTGCATGTAGTAATCAGCTCCACGCCTAAAACAGCAGTAGCAGCAGCCTGCCAGAGGACATGCTGGGTGTGGGACTCTAATTACAACCCTGTCCCCGTTTGATCCCACCGACCTCACATCCACCCAGGCACCAGGTTAGCACAGCTCCAGCTGTGTGCTGGGGTTAAAACCTAGGCTCCAGATGTGACCTGCAGCTGGCCTGGGGAATTATCTGCAGCCTCCTTCCAGCAGCCATGTGACAGCCACGGATTGGAAAGAAATATCTTCAAACCCAGAAAAGATGAAAGATCTCATGGTCTTGCTTGGTGTAGAGCTGGAGCACAGCTGCTCCTGCAAACGTCTTCATCTGATCAAACTGTTCCTGTCAAGGCTGGTTTAGGTGGAGGTCCAGATTCTGCTGGACGGTGTTGATGGACAGCAGATAGCATCTAAACCAGGGGAGGGGATAGATGATGCCAGCTGAAGGTCCCATCCAGCAAAGTTCTGGAAGTCTTCCTCCAGAACCAAAGCCATCTACTGAGTCTTCTGGTTCTGACGGGCTTAAACAGAACCCTGGGCGGAGCTTTACATCAGGACCTAGTGACGGGCAGCAGGTGTCCTGAAGTTCAGCTAGGCTGGAGTGGGGAGAGGGACGGAGGGTGCTAACTGGATTTACACAGCTTTGTACCATCTTGACGGCACCGTCCAGAAAGACAGTCCAAGTCCAATACCAACACACACACACACACACACACACACACACACACACACACACACACACACACACACGCAAACCCACATGGTACCACAGAGAACTTCAGCTGCTTCCCTCTGTCTAACTGCTGGGTGAACAACACTCCTCTTGTTCTCCATCAGTCTATAAACATTGTGTCATGGTTTGTGCCCAGAATAAACCCAGCAGGACCAAACAACCTTAGTGATGGAAAACCACATTCAGACAGAGAGTCAGGATGTGATCACTGGCTAACAATTCAATTCAAGAAAACTTTATTGATCCAAAGGGAATTTGAATGTTGCTGTAACTCATATCATCCAAAGTTCTTCAAAGAGTTGTTGTGGATGATGATGGCTGTGAGCAGGAAGGACCTCCAGTAGCAGTCTGAGTTACAGCAGATCTGAAGCAGCCTCTGACTGAATCCACTGTGTATCAGTGCGGGGAAGCAGAAGCTCAGGGTCGTCTGTAGTATTCTTGGTTTTATAAAGTATCATTGTTTGCACATAAATTAATCCCACAGGAAGTTGCAATGTTACAATCACAACTATTCATGCAAATTCACTCATAATTCACAAATTTTGCATAGACTTACAATTTTTACCAGTCATCACAACTGTTCTCCAAATCTGACTAATCACCTGAATGCTTTATACATTTCACTCGTTCAACACTGAACTTTGACCAGTCTCATTTGTCTTTTTTTCAGTGTAAACGGTTCACGTTAACTTGAATGACCAATATGGAATTCTTCTTTTGCACTTTGACAACTCCTCTGGACACGACTCTATTTGCATTGAGGCTGCCATTTCAACAAGGGACTAAAATGTTATTTGGATTTTAAATACTAACTATGTTAAAATCCTGTCTATATTGGGAAGGTTATGTGGAGCAATTTCAACATTTTTGTAAGACCATGTTATGGCAGCAACAACAACAACGACAAAAAAAGATGTAAAGAATTTGCGACTTTGACCACATCGCGCTGAAAAAGCTGCAACTATCACAAAAAATATCATCATCTCCTGGATTACTCAAATCTAATGTTTCAAAGGTAAGACAGAGCTAGAGGAGCCCGTTCAGAAACAAACTGTCCTAAGGTCAGTTGCATAACCTTTTACATAGTTTATGTAAAGTACTTGAATTGACTTGTGCTACACAAATAAACCTTCCCTGTTTTTTATTTGCCAAGCAGAACTTCAGCAGTTTACACACAACACAGAAAACAGATTCTACTGGATGGTGTAGATATGAACACAGAAATCACACCAAGCTGAGACCAAACTCTACAGAGACCACCTCCAAATGCGCTCAGTAACGCTCCACACTGCTTCCTGTAGCCAGGTTTGTGTTGCTTTATGGGATGCGGTAGAGAAGAGAAACTTTCAAAACATCTTCTCAAAATCTTTTGGCATTGTGTTCTCTTACTTGAAATACAGTTGTGGTCAAAAGTGTACATACACTTGTAAAAAATCATAATGTTATGGCTGTCTTGAGTCTTCAATAAGTTCTACAACTCTTATTTTTCTGTGATAGAGTGATCGGAACACATACATGTTTGTCACAAAAAACAGTCATAAAGTTTGGTTCTTTCATAAATTTATTATGGGTCTGCTGAAAATGTCACCAAATCTGCTGGGTCAAAAATATACATACAGCAACATTAGTATTTGGTTACATGTCCCTTGGCCATTTTCACGGCAACTAGGCGCTTTTGGTAGCCATCCACAAGGTCCTGGCAAGCTTCAGGTCGAATGTTTGACCACTCTTCTTGACAGAATTGGTGCAGTTCAGCTAAATGTGATGGTTTTCTTGCATGAACCTGTTTCTTTAGCACTGTCCACATGTTCTCAATGGGGTTTAAGTCAGGACTTTGGGAAGGCCATTCTAAAACCTTAATTCTAGCCTGGTTTAGCCATTCCTTTACCACTTTTGATGTGTGTTTTGGGTCATTGTCTTGTTGGAACACCCAACTGCGCCCAAGACCCAACCTTCGGGCTGATGGTTTTAGGTTTCCTGCAGAATTTGGAGGTAATCCTCCTTCTTCATTATCCCATTTACTTTCTGCAAAGAACCAGTTCCACTGGCAGCAAAACATCCCCAGAGCATAATACTACCACCACCATGCTTGACAGTAGGCATGGTGTTCCTGGGATTAAAGGCCTCACCCTTTCTCCTCCAAACATATTGCTGGGTGTTGTGGCCAAACAGCTCAATTTTTGTTTCGTCTGACCAGAGAACTTTCCTCCAGAAGGTTTTATCTTTGTCCATGTGATCAGCAGCAAACTTCAGCCGAGTCTTAAGGTGCCTTTTCTGGAGCAAGGGCTTCTTTCTTGCACGGCAGCCTCTCAGTCCATGGCGATGTAAAACACGCTTGACTGTGGAGACTGACACCTGTGTTCCATCAGCTTCCAAATCCTTGCAGACCTGCTTCTTGGTGATTCTTGGTTGACTCTTGACCATCCTGACCAATCTCCTCTCGGCAGCATGTGATAGCTTGCGTTTTCTTCCTGATCGTGGCAGTGACACAACTGTTCCATGCACTTTATACTTGCGTATAATTGTCTGCACAGTTGCTCTTGGGACCTGTAGCTGCTTTGAAATGGCTCCAAGTGACTTCCCTGACTTGTTCAAGTCAATAATTCGCTTTTTCAGATCCACACTGAGTTCCTTTGACTTTCCCATTGTAGCTTTTGTAGCTGAGTCTAATCACTGGGTCAAATGAGCCCTATTTAAATGGGCTCATGAGAAGTCAACAGCTGTAGTCAATCAGAATCACTTAGAAGAAGTGAAGAGGCCATGACATGAAGCTAATTTGATTGACACAACTCGCTACATCACCAAAATTGACATATTTTGTTGCTGTATGTATATTTTTGACCCAGCAGATTTGGTGACATTTTCAGCAGACCCATAATAAATTTATGAAAGAACCAAACTTTATGACTGTTTTTTGTGACAAACATGTATGTGTTCCGATCACTCTATCACAGAAAAATAAGAGTTGTAGAACTTATTGGAAACTCAAGACAGCCATAACATTATGATTTTTTACAAGTGTATGTACACTTTTGACCACAACTGTAGGTCCCAGAATACCACTAATGATTTGATTCAACTTCTTCTTTAGTTTTCTACTTCTTTAGAACCCAAAAGTTGGTACTCCTGCCCCAGACATATCTGACCAATAAACAGACTGAACATTGTCACACGTTGTGTAGTGAGAGGTTTTGGTTGCACTTGGAGTTTTCTCTGGGTAAAGAGAACATGAACCAACAGGAAAAGTTATGGGTTAATTGATTTGAACTGCAGTGAGCCAACAGTTCTCCAAAACTGCATCCCAGATCCTTCAGAAAGCAGCAGCTCATATTCAATCACCTATTAAACAAAGTTTGTCCTGGTGAGGCAGCCGTAGGGGGTCAACAAAGTTTTATATGTAATAAGGGGAACAAGGAGCTGAGAGTTAATGGAGGTCAAGGTTTAACACAAAAAGCTAGAAAGGGTGACTGAAAAAACTTTAACCTTTCCTGATTCGATGGAAGCCTTTATGCTTTCAATTAGTTACTGATGCAAATCTATATTCATATAAGTATAAATATACTTAAAAACCAGCAAAATATTTCGGTGCAATTCCCAGCAACTGGCAACATGGCTATTTCCTGTAAGGTCTGAAATAATGAGTTTCGGCAAATGTTTATCATTTGCCAATTAATACTAATTGGCAATAATAATACTAATAATATATTAATATTAATACAAATAATGTTTACCATTATTAGTATTAATAACCCTACTAATAACATATAGTTTGATCTGTTAGTGTTTGCACAATCTGAAGGGAAAAACAGCGATTCCCTTGTTAAGAGCCCAATTCTGTTGGGAAGTCATGAATCCTACAATACTTCGACATGTACCACCCACCTAAACATTGCTGTAGACAAAGCACATCTCACTATGGCAACCACACTCTCCAATAGCCGTCGCCTCTCTCACCAGGACAATGTGCTCTGCCACTCTGTGAAACTTGCTAAGTAACGGCACAAAGACAGCCATAAGGCCCCCCACGGCCTGCAGGCTGGACAGATTCTGGACAGAATCTGTAGGAAGTGCTAGAACAGGCTTCCCAACATAAACCCAACCCATCTTAGTGCAGAAAGTCAAGCCCTGCATGGTCCTAAATCTCAGCAGGTGCTTCTAATGTTCTGGGTAATCAGAACACTTTCTACTGCTGACCCTACTGCCACTACGGATCCTACAGCAGACTCCATGCTAGCAAACAGCAAAGTCTGGAGCTCCAATCTGAAGCTGAACAGTCGAGACCCAGTCATGTGGTTTGTATACACCTACACCTTTCATAGGATAGCGCATCCCTCCCACCTTAGGACACATCATGCCACTGCCCACTGGGGTTCTCCCTCCCTGCATCCTTAGTTTTGCATTTATGAAACGGTCACAAAGCTAAGGCCACAGTTTTCAGCAGACAGTCTCCTATGTGAGTTACAACGTACAAGTTCCATCCAGGAGCTTTAAACCAAGTGCCATTGTTAAAATCACCAATATACAACAAATATGTTGATCAGTTACACAGAATCAAAAGCAACTGAAAACAGTTGGGTTTTTAGTCTTGATTTATAGGAACTCAGTGTTTCAGTAGGTTTGCAGTTTTCTGACAGTTTGCCCCAGATTTGATGTGTATAGAAACTGAATGCTGCTTCTCCATGTTTGGTTGTGCCTCACTCATATGTTTCATATCAATCAGGGATGTGGGTTGTGTTTAATGGTTCTCCAGTATTTGCTGCAACTGTAACACAGACTAGGAGTGTCATCTGCCTAAGGGACTATATATATATATATATATATATATATATATATATATATATATATATATATATACTGTATATATATTTGATATTGAGCATTTATAATGTATTTTATATATATTGAGAATGCCACTCTGCCAATATGAAGGGTGAGCCTCCAGTTCTGACCTGGTCTTGCAGGCTAATTCCCCCTGAGCCAATCAGATTGGATCGTGAGAAGGAGGAAGTGCGACAGTTGCCTCAGTGTTATTGAGACGACTCGTTGACTTTGTCCAGAATACAGAATGTTTTTGAAGTGCAGCTTATGGCTGATGACTTCACAGGAAGAGATCTCGCACTGTAAACAATTTACTTGGTGTCTACATGTTTTGTGATTTAGTGATCACCAGCAAGTATAAAGTAAACCTTAGTGACTGCTATGTCTCCTCCTCTGCTCAGCAACATGAGCCCAACACGACGGAGGAACCTGCTAAGGCTCTCCAACAAAGGCTGCTTTCTCCAGCCCAAATCCACACTCAGAACCCTCTACCAGACACAAAGGATTCCTTCTTCATCCTGTTCATTCTGCATGTTCAGCTTCTCGCTCATATTTAAGAAGTGAGGACACACAGAGACCAAGGAGTGTTTCTGGATATACAGGATCATTATGCTTCTGTCACTCAACTCTATTATGGGCATTTATACAGAAAACCCAAAGACAGCTGTGAAGCCCCTCATAACTGAACCTTAAAGATGAAAGCACTGAAAGAATCAAAAATTAAGCCAAACTAATTTTAATATTTGCTGCAGTTTTTGTGAGACATAAATAATATAATACATTTAACTTCAGAACAATATTCAGATGTAAATGATAAAAAACAGTATTCTTTATAAATTGATAATATGAAAGGCTTTGTATGTTTTGCATTTTTCTCGCAGCTGATGTTGTGTAGAAGAATGTCAGAAGGAGGCCATCAACAAACACTTGAGCTTTGATTTTATTTAGCCATTTGAGCAACTGTTTCAGAGTGAGCTCCACAAGAACCATGAGAAGGTCTGCGCTTTCCTTCTAAGCAGGGAGCTTCAGGTGTGGAAGAGGAAACAAAGGAAGTGTTTGTCAGGAGGCTGATCCAGAGAAAAACATGTTTCCTGGTTCTGCATTCCTTGGAGTGTTTATCACAGAGAAAAGCACAGAGAAATTCAGGTCATGAGACAAGATGATTCAAGATATTTAGAGGACAATAATAAAATAAAATAAATAAATGTTTTAATCTAGATCCTCTTCAGAGAGTTATTATGGATGGTGATGCTGTGGGCAGGAAGGGTCTCTACTGGCAGTTGGTCTTGTAATGAATCTTCTGACTGAAGCCTCTTCTTGTATGACAGTCTTATGGTGGTCTTGACATGCTAACTTATCAATTTCTGGGCAGCAGAAATTGATAACGATATCCCTGAGGACACACTGTTGGTGTCTTGGGTGACTCCAAATGTCTCTGGGTTAGCAGAGCAACCAAGAGATTTAGAGTCTTATAAACCTCCGTCTGTCTGTATGGTAAAAAGACCTGGCAGAGAGATGATGGAGTAGAAGGTATGATCTTTGATCATCATGATGGGTGGGAGAGTTGGTTAGAACTTCCTCTTCCTGCTCAAAAGTCTACAAAAAGAAGAAATCAGAAGCAACACCAAGATGGTGCCACCATGAGTGTGAATGATGCACCAATCCAACTGGATTTTAAAGATGCTGTAAACAATACAATCTTATACTTCAAGGTATTTTAGATTGAGAACCTTGAAACACCCCTTTACTTTAGCACCACGAGGACGCTCCAATGCAGATGAATGTCTTATTGTGTCCCAGTGGATAAAAATCATTCAAATCAACTTATTACTTAAGTCAACATTTCCTTGTTACCAACTGCCCCAGTCTACTGTTTAATGTTTTTTTAAGCCCAGTGGAGTGAATCAGTTTTCCTACCAACTCTTATTAATCAACTCTACCTGCTAAAAACAACTTAAGAGCTACTTTCTATTGTCCTACAAAATTAAAGCCTGTGCATAAATTCAGGAACAAATTTTTAAACCACTCAGCTTCATGTTTAGGGCTCCTGACAGTTTGAGTTTTTTTCTACTGACAGTCATGGTGACAGAGCAACTGGTCAGGCTTTTGCAACACAGACTTCCTTTACCTAGAAAAACAGCTACACAGGGCGGTGCAGATTCTTGATAAAAATAAAAACATCAGGAAAATCCTCTTCTACACCATTAAATATAATTAATACAACGGACTACACAACATTTAACTCTAAACATTAACCACACCATGACTTCTTCTTTCTCCTGCTGCATGAGGCCTGCATCAGTGTGGCAGCCAGGTCACACACTGTGCTGCACACATCGCCATGACACGTGACGAAAACAAACTGTGAGCAATGAGCACGTACTCTGTGTGCCTTTATCTCCACTCCTTTCTTGTATTACATTTATTCAAAAATTAAATATATTTTTAAATTTAACACAAATGTCTGTGCATTATAAGCAAACAAAGTTGTAAAAATAAAACACAAACAAACAAACAACAGTTCTCACCAACAGACTATTGTTCAAGGTAAAGAGACATTCAAAAGAATGGGATCATTTGTGAAGGTCACATAAGTTTTTTTTAGCAGATTGTTTCACCAAAGGCCTTCTATAAAGTAAATTTTTTAAGGGCATCTTGCTTGGATTACCAGACTCTATGCTGGACTCAATAAATCCTCACTTCAGAGGAATGAAAGTTGTTCAAAGTGTCAGTGCACACCTTCTGACAAGACTAATGGCAGGACTGAGAAGTAGGTTTTTATATTGGGATTTCAAAACTTGACTACCAGGACAGAATGACAACGAGAATAGATTTAAATGTACCAAAATGTTATTCCATCTGCATATGAATAATGTACCGTCCCTCACTCAGATGCATCAATGTCTCTTAAGTGTAAGGGCTTCAGGCCCTTCAGCTGAAATAGATTCCATTTTATGGAAGATTGGAGCCACGCAGGTTTTATTTTAGTCTACTTCTAAGAACCTCAATCCAACATTACAGCATATGAAAGTCTGTCCATGAAAAAAATAAAGGGCTTAGATTTTGTGTGCAGTTATTAAGCCCCACAAAGTGAGGAAACTCGTTATGTAATCTCTATTAGTCAAGGGCAGCTACGAGATTCTGATGTTATGAAAACGTTACACTTCACTTTCTAGATGTAAACCACATTTACAACGTGTGTAATGAAACAACTGTAACAACATTCTTTGCTTTTCATGCAATTAACAGTACCAATGTGTTTAAAGTGGAAGCTCCTGGTGAGTGTGGTTGGATATCAGCCTCAAACCTCTTAAAGGTCAAGAGTCCACAGTAAAATTCTCTCTGGTTCTGGGTGCTGCGTAGCTAGAAGGTTTTCTTCTGTTACATTTTTACTTTCGGCCAGTTGTTATGACCATAGCACCAAGGTATTGTTTTTACCACCCGGGGCAGCTCAGATCTTACCTGAACTACGACCCCAAATCCCAGGAGGTGAAATGAAGGCTTGGTGAATACAGGCTTTTCTGTAAATCTCTTCCATTTATCATAACGATCAAGGCTCATTATCAATTTCTGGGCAGCAGTTATCAATCATACAGAGATTTACAGAACAGCAGCAAAAGCAAAAGACATGGATTAGCCGAGCCGCCAACAACATTATTATATCCAGGACATAATATAGTGGAACATCATCTCTGCTGCCAAGATGATGATCATGACATGACAGTCATCAGACATAAGATCCTTCCTGACTACATCATCACCATCCACAATGACTGAACATATCTGGATGATGTGAGTTATGACATTTCATTTTCCTCTAGGATTAATAAAGTACACCTGAATAGGGTGGCTGTTAGGTGTACTAGATATTTCCCTTAAAAGAGAAGTTGTAGATGTGGTGGGAAACAAATGCTTGAGGATTCCTCCAACATGAGAACATGTAGTCTTAAGTAAAAGTAGTTGGGTTAAGATGTTCAACTTGACTGAACCACTGAATTCTGCAGTATGACATCAGAGTTTCAATCCACCAGAATGAACAAATTATTTAGCAGACATAAGAAGTGTTCAAATAAATCAATGACGGCTCCTCAGGGTTTCATCTATAAAGAGGAAACACATGGTGACAACCTTTGTATTGTAAGACTCTTAGAAACTAATCTCCTTTAATTGGATAGTGAAGGCTTAGAATCGGTGCTGTGACTGATTGTGATGAGCATCATTATAGTGCACGGTGAATGGCGCCGCCTGAGGACCTCACTACTTTTCTTATCCCACATACAAACAGTCTGGTATGATTACATTACTGAATAGAAACACATTGTACACCCTTAGTAAGACGATTCAGTTCAGTTTCATCATATACAAAATATACATCATCATTTTATGAAAACGGCTCAATTCAATCCAGACCCAGAATGCTGTGGGTTTCTGGATCGAAGTTCAGTGAAATGATCAACATTTCATTTTCTACTCATATTGATTTATCACAATACAAATTAGCTTTTTACTGTCCACCCCTTTTTGAGCACCGGCAGTGGAACATGTCTGGAGTTAGAGCTGTCACAATAAGCATTAACTCAATAAATCGCATGATAAATTAAACAATTTTAATAATTTAACCCTAAAACACACAGGCTCAGCATGACTCTGGAACCTCCACTTCATACACTCTGGGTTGTCCACATGTTTGTTTCTAGATTCAAACAAACATGGAGGCAGACTGGAGGCAGTAGGAGTTTGACATGCAAGTCATCCTATTTCTGCTGTTGCCTCACGCAGACACCCCTGAGCAGCACAAACCTTGACTGCTGACGTCAGAGACAGGTTAGCAGGAGTAATCCTTTGGTCAGGCTGGTTTCTAAAGACTGGGCTCAGGTACCGTAATTCTTCATGTTAGACCCTGAAAGTTTATGGTTCATCAAATGTTCTTTTCCTGTCTCCTTACACTATATAGCTGTTAACACATTTCCTACCACTATTACTAAATGCAAGCAAGCAGCAGGTCCAGGAGGCCCCGTCCGGTCTGTTGAACACCGAGTCATTCCTCTGACCGTTTATTGCACATCACCTGAAACCAACGACACTTCCAGTCACTGCTATACCTGTGGTTACCCTCCAGCATATCAAATGGTGAAGTCAAAGCGTTTTTAGCTGTAAATAGTTGTTGAGGAATCCAGAAACACTCCGTGTTGTTCCAGCGAGCTGAGTTAAACAGCTGCTCTGAAGCAGTCTGGTTTGTGGCAGGTTCCACAGGGGCAGCACACAGAACACTGGTCTGTTTCAAACCAGTATTCAGAATCACACTTCTAATAAAATAGACCATTTAACAGAATTATTCAAAAAACAGTTTCTCAGTGGAGAAACTGAGAAACTGAATCAGAGGACCTAAAAGAGAATGCAAATGAAGCGGAGAGAGGCTGCCAGGAGCAGGAAAGCTTAGAGAGCTCTGTGAGGCCCAGCTGCTCCGGCTGCTCTGCACGCCTCTGAGGAGACTTCAGGATTAGGACGTTGACTCAGCAATGCAGCCTTGTGATTCCCATTAACCGAGTTAGAGCTGCAGATTGGAGCTGGCGCTCTTTCAGTGCTCCTTAAAATAAAAGGCTATTGTTAAGCCCCCCCTTACCTTCCCCCCCTCTGGATATTAAACTGCAAAGAGTGTGGAGGCCACACAGTTAAAGCACTGTTAATGTCATGATCATGGAGAGCTAATAAAAATGATAGTTAATAGAGAAACTGTCATGGAAAAATTACTATAAGGTCACATTTGCTGGTCATGTCATATGATATGCTTATGAACTATCACCAAAAGAACTATTTGGGTTTCATGTAGAAGGTTAGAAGTTGTTTTTCCACAGCTGCGTCAGAACCAGACTATCTCTCCCTTTGTTTAATTCTTTATCGCTGGTATAAAGCTCATGTGTTGTCTCTGCCTGACAGAGCTTGGTGAGGTTTAATCTAGACCTGCTTCATTACTGATTGTCTATGAGCTCTCTGTATTGTGCGCAATATATATATGAATAAACCTGACTGAGTGATTTCATCTGAACAGTTATTGGAAATAGTATTTTTTCCACGACAGAAACGTTCAACTCATTTATGACGGGGAAGCCAGCTGACTGTGATGGTCTACAGTTCTCCAGTGAATGATCACTGACACCCTAAACAAGGAGGATGAGCAACAAAGGCCACTGATAAAACAAGATGGTTCTGGTTATAAATTGGTGTATCCAAGCATTTTAAAAGAGAAGCTTTGATTCAGTAAATCATGTCAAAGGATCCCAGACCAGATATTCTACAGTAGATGTAGAATAAGCCCACAGTAAGCCCACATTTTGTAAGAAAAAACATTTCTTGTTATAAATCCTATTTATATCTAAAAGCGTTTTAACACCTGACAGTTCGGTAAACTCGGTTCGATTGGGGTAAAAGTATTTTCCAGCCTCTGTGGTTCTCATTCACATTGCACTAAGTGAAATTAACCAAACCTTTTTAGCAACCTGTTCCCCCTTTCCCTGTGGTGGCGCTGCATCAAGAACCACTGAAAGAAACAACATTAAAACCTCTGAAGAGGACACTGAACACAACTTTCTTTACAAAACCAAATGGAGTGGCGTCAGATTGTAGCGGTTGTAGAACTTCTTTTTTTGTCTTTGGTAAAAGGCCATGATCCATTTCTCCTGCTAGCATTAGACTCGTGTGTTTCTTTTTGGTTATATTTACCCAGAATGCCCTGCACTGAAGTCTGCTTTCTACTTCTAGAGCAGTGTCTTGTCTGCTTTCATTCACACTGCATTTGAACCAAACCAGAGTTCACTTCAACCAAACCCAGACTGGAATTTGTAGATGAACCAGAGTTGGTTTTTATGATCGGCATCAGAGTTTGATTCACACTCACTCCTCCCCAAACTGGAATTTCAAAGCAGAAGGACCGTTTGATTAAAGCGGACTATACAGGGCTGGTGTGAAGGCACGCTAAATGAAGAGAAATAAAATCTTGACATATATAGCCCTGTGTCCTGGATCTGTTTAGTATACAAACTTCATACGTTTGTGTACTTATGAAGTTTGTATCTAACCCTGATCCTCCCACACCGGTGGGAGGAAATGATACTAAACTCTAGAACCTTCTATCTTAATAATTCAGACCTTTAATGACTCATATCCTGATATTTGAATGGTACTTCTACATTGGTACTTTTTGAGTGATATCCTAAAGTATTGAGATATACATGTATAGGTATGATCTGTATATACATGTGCACATGTATATACAGTTGCTGCTCCTAGCCCTCAGGTCTCTCTGCTGAATCATCCCAGACAGAGTCAGGAGGCAAACCAACATTTCCTTTTTCAGTTCAAGTCAAGAAGAAGGAAAAAATGAGCATTCTGCACATTCTGTATCCAAGTGGCCTGCTAGCAGAGACACAAGCTGTCTGTTCTTCATACTGCAGAGCTATAATTCCCACTAATTCACCACTCTCGCCTCCACTTTCTGTTTATTTTTGAACTGTGAGCAGAAACATTCATTGGCGAGCCGTTTCACAGCCATAAAGTGACAGGAGACGGGTTCTGGACGTGGTGGCCACAGGATGTCTGAAAATAGCCGAAGCTGACCACATACTGAGCTCTCTGAAAGGCCTCTACAACCTCCACTGCTGCTCAACCTTCAGGCTTTGGCCTTCCTGGAAAGTCTGGGGTGGATTCAGCGGCCATGGCAGCATGTTTTCCCAGCCGCAGCGAACTAGCACAGCTTTTCTCTGGCAATCGCAGAAACTGTCACCAGTTGGGATTTTAGGCGAGCAAACACACACCGGCCTTCAACATCTTGGGTGGAAACGGTTCCTGCGTCGCCTGCTGAAACCCCTGCAGTCGTTTCCACACATAAACATAGGAGACAATGAAGAGGGTGTGCTGATGATCTGCTGCGGACGCTTCAGTTACTGATTCCCAGACAACAAGCTTCACAGCTGGAGGTTTCCTGATAGAAATGAGCTCTCCCAGCAGGAATGTGGAGAGAGACATTGGTCTAACCGTGATCCTCCCACGCCGGTGGGAGGAAATTATCCTAAACTCTAAAACCTTCTTTCTTAATATTTCAAACCTTTAATAACTCATATTCTGATATTTGATCATAGATATCATCTACATGCCGTGCTGCAGACGGAGCAGAGTGAGGATACAATTCACATATAAAAACCGAGCATGGAACTTTAAGTCAGTTAATTTGATTAATTGATTACTGAAATAATTCTCAACTAATTTATTAATTGCCAACTACATTATGCTAACTCAAAAAAAGATAATTTGCTGAAAGATCGACACATCGACGCAATTAAGCCAAAACTGTACAAAATTATTTACATCTTGCATTTAATATGAAAAGAATCTTCAATGTCTGTAAATATGGTCTACCCAGAATTCAAATGGCAGTTTTAGCTCCTAAAACTGCTAAAACATCTGGTTCAGATTCTGTAAAAAAAGTTTTACTGAGCACCTATTGCTATTTATTGCATTATTAAATGGAATACCAAGGTAGTGACCAGATCATCCCTGCTCTGTACTGATGTTCAGTCCAGCAGAAAGGCCTGAGCTTTTCATGTTGGTGTTTAGAAGGATTGTTCAGACGCTTTGCTACAAATGATCAAGAGTTCACTAAAGAAATGCTGTTAGTGACTTCTAGGAAGTAAATGTTTATTTGCATTTTCAAATGTATTTCTAACACTCTATAAAAAAAATCTGCAGAAAGTCCTAAATTTTTTTACCCAATTAATCTTGAAAATAATTGTTTACTAAAATGATCGTTAGTTGCAGCCCTAATAGTGTATGCTAAAAAAATGTAGAAATTAAACTGCATCTTCCCTTCATTATATTTGTAACAGCAAACCTAAAAAAAAATCTCATTTAGACAAGCATGTAAAAACCAGAGATGAGAGGAGGATGTCACTGTAAAGCGGCAGAGCGAGCAGACAGATGAGAGGAGCTCCTCTCTTCCTTCCAGCAAAGTCTCTCTCTATATCTCCACTTTTCAGCATAGGCTTCAGTCAGAGCTCTCTTCAGATTCACTGCTACACTGACTGGTACTGGAACCTCCTCCCCACAGCATCACCATTCACGACTCCTTGAAGATGCATGTATGATATGGATTATGACATTTAATTTCTCTTTTTGAGTAACTAGAGCTAACAGTCTGACCTGCAGCCCACTCCTCTGATACATGACAGTAATTATTTACAAAGTGACTGGGTGCTTAACCAAGGAGGCACAGCAGAAAAAGTTAGTCAGGATTTCTAGATTCAGTTCATGAGAAAATTTATCATCAATCTGAGAAATGAAAGCTGAGACTTCGGTCTCCCACAGAGACGGAGGCGGAGGCGAGAAAAGCCAGGGATGGCATCAGCAAGATGAACCCAGAAATAAGAGTGTGTCGAGGCATCGCTCATCAGTGTGTGGGTGGATGACTTTATCCGCCATGTCAGTGGCTATGCTAACTAGCCTGCATGTATTGTTGTAAAACAGCTGTAGCTAAGCAGAGAGAAAGGTGGAGGATGTGAGCAGCGCTAAGCCCCACCTCCTACCTCTTGGTTGTTTCTGAGCGAGCGGTGTATTTCTGCAGACTGCAATAGGAGAACTGAGAGAAGGCAGAGGAACTGGATTCTTATCACAAATTATTTGTTTTATGACATACTAGTAGTTTTAACAAAATTTAAAGAATTTAAAGATGCTTCCTGCAGCTTTAGCCCAGAAGTGTGAGTGAAAGGTTTTGATTGGTTCCCAGCAGAGCGTCCCCACCTTCTGGTGTGAACTTTCTCTCTGGACGCTCTGGTGATGTTCAGCAGGGAATCAAGTTTCCACAACAATCTCTGACGTCAGGCGGATGACGTGTGGTGAGCCTCAACTGAGTACTTATGGCAGAGCTCCAGAAACTGTGTTGTAATGTCAGCATTATCTCCATGGAAACAAAATGGTAAATACCGTTAACGACGTGAAAGCAGCGGGGGCTAAGCAGTGGCGCTGCAGTGTGGCAGAAACAGAGTTTTTCCTGGAGAGCAGACATCACTCACACACTTCAGCTCTGTTCCCCAGTCATTAGCTCATGTGTCGGACCATTAATACTTTTTACAAACTAAACTACTTCACCAGAAATGAATAACTGTAAATATTAGCTTAGAAGATAAGGATGGAGAGAATGAACAGTGAGGGATGAGCAGCTGAGTTAAAAGGTCCAACATTTGAGATACAAAACCTCCAGATCCTCCAGGACAGAGTTACAGCCCTAGGAAGAAGTATTCACCCCCTTCAATTTTTCTATTATCACTCCTAAACTTTTACGATCAATCCAATTTTGATTTCAGACAAAGAGAAGCCAGGATACATCTTAAAATGATGATTTTATTAAGTAAAAAAAGTTCTCCAAACCAACCTAGGTCTATGAGAAAGATGAACAGTTATATTAATAATCCATTATTCTGATGATTACGCAGATAAAATAAGGGCACATTCAGAAGATTTTTCATTTAACAATTTATGTCTATATCTACAACAATAGGAATGCATTAAAAGATGCAAATAAACAAATAATTTAATCCCATTTTTAACTAACAAAATCAATATTTTATTGCCTGAAATTCAGTAAAGAATTTCTTTCGTTGAACACTTAATTATTAGTAGTAAAGGAGGAATCTGCAGCTACACAATCCTAACATCATCATGTGAAAAGCTCAAAACTTTCAGTACAGAGTAGGGCTGATCTGGACTAATAGATGACTTGTTCAAAAGCAAAAGATGAGTAACAGGAGAAAAGGCTCCACAAAAAACCCTACTGAATGGAAGTAAAAGTATTCCTACCTCATAGGACCAAACACACTGGACTTTGGCGAACCTCCTCACACACCGGCCCACCTCCACATCCTCATGGGTGGTGTACATCTCCTGCAAGCATTCACGGATGTGTGGCACCATCCTCCTCAAAACCTCACGGCTCATGATAACACCCGGACCTCCCATGCAGAAGTTCTCTCCAGGTTCTAGAGCCAGCTTTCCAAGCTCATCCCGGGCTCCCATCCCGGTCTGGCCCAGGAAGATGGCCTCACTGCTGTTGAGGCTCCGCAGAAAGCTCTCCAGCCGCTCGCTCTTGATGTACACGTCGTCGTCGGCCCTCATGAACCACTCGTACTTGTCCAGGTAGTGGTCATGCATGTACTTTAGCATCATAAAGGACTTCTTCTGAGGTGGGTAGGAATCGTCCACATTCTTCAAAGCCACAATCGGGATGGGGATAGAGGTGTCAGAGCCCTCGCTGGAGAAGAACTCCACCCTACCTGGGATGGTCTGGGCCCAAGTTCTGGAAACAATGACAAACACAGACAGAGCTCAGAGAGCAAGAGCTAACATTAAGATGTTTGGCTTCATGTGGGGGTGACAGAATCTACAGCTGAAACTAGAAGTTTACATATAACAAATGAAGGCTATAAGTAAACTTCAATGGTTACCTACAACCTTCAATTTCAGTTGCATGGCACAATTCAGCAACAAGGCAATTTGAATTGCCTTACATCATAAAAACATCATGGAGTCTTTGTCATAAAAGACCAGACCAGAAAGGTCTGGAAGGTTGATACAACAGCAGATCTTTATTGTACTGTGGTCCTAAACCATTCAGTGAGTTATTAACCAACAGTATTTTAAAATCTATTCTCTCAGTGAAAGACTGTAGAACTGGGTGATGTCTTCCATCTTTCTGGTTTTAGTGATTTTTTTAGGCAAACATATGAAGACCTTGTTTCAGTAGTCAGTGTGACTAAAGATAAATACATGGATTAGTTTCTCTAGAGCTTGCTGGGACATTAGTCCTTTAATCCTGGAAATGTTCTTCAGGTGATAGAAGGCTGATTTTGTAACAATATTTATGTGGCTCTGAAGGTTCAGGTCAGATTTCAAGCCTGATCTTGAAATCTGAAGCTAGTTTAAACTAGTTTCAACTGTGGAAACTAGTTGAACTCTACTCTGCTATAGCTCTGGATCGTCCCTCTGTATGTCCAGAGATAATAACCTCATGAAAAACACATCCTCCTTTTTTCTCACCATCTGAAGTTCTATCACTCCAAAGTCCTCCCGTTTCAGGTCAGTTAGAATGGCCTAAACCGAGGCTTTTCAAAGGGTGGGCTAAAATTAGCAGGACAAGCCTCTGAAGACCAGAGCTGAAGACCACTATTCTAAAGTCTTGCCTCTCCAGGAGAGAAAGAGTTCATCTACAGGCTCCTGCCATCTACATTCCACCAGCAGCATCACCAGGTTCATTCTGTTCTCACTGGGTGTTGAGATGAGCTGACCGACTGACCTCCTTTTTTATCAAACTTTAATTAGCCTATTAATTCTTTACCAAGCAGCCAGGTGCTGCAAGCATTCACACATAAGATAGACTTCAGAAGCTGGAATAAGGAACTGCTTTTGTTCCTGTGAGACAAACTGTAGCTCACACTCTTCGCTTTCTACAACCCTGGTTTGTCCACAACAGTGGATGAGTCTAGTTCTGGTGACTCTATAGCAAAAAAACTCACATCCATCTGAATGGCAGAGACCGAACTCCCACCAGCAACACAAAGGAGTCAAACAAAGACGACTCATCCTCATTCACATTTTACCAACGAGGGCTTCCATGGTCTCAGAAACGACAACCTCACTGCATTAAATATGCAAACTGAACAATGAGTGGGAATTCAGTTCACTTCTAATAAACACACGTGACAAACAATAAACATGGTCATAACAGATGTACAGTGCTGCATGTTTCATTACACACACTACAAACCATTAGAAATTCAAGTAAAAGGTTTATCTCTGGATCTGAGTAGGGCTGAAACAATTAATCTCGATGAGTCAGTTATTGAAATAATCATCAATTAATTTAGTATATCAATTAATCATGAACTAGTGCACACATACCCAATAAAGGGCCATTTGCTAAAAGAACAGCAGGCTCAGACCAGTAATTAATCCAAAACTGTACAAGATGTACTTTTTGTATTTAAGTTGAAAAATATTTTTCACCCACAACAGAACACGTCAAGTTGCAGTTTCAGCTTCACTTGGTTCACATACTGCTAAAAAACAAAAAACAAAAAAAAAAAAAAACATTTTGCTATCTAGTTATTAATCTGTTAATCCAAAACATTCAGCAGATCAGCTACACTAAACCGATGTTCAGTCCAGTAGCAAGGCCTGATGTTGATGATAGAAGGAGGTTTTTAGCTGAAGAGGCTTCCTTTGCTACAAATGATCAGATGTTCACTAAAGGAATGTTGTTGCTGCTTTTTAGGGGGGGAAAGGTTTGCTTTTTGTCTATTTGCATCTTTTAATGTATTTCTAACAGTGCATTAAAAAGGCTTAAGTGGTTAAATGAAAAAGCTGCGGAATATGTACATTTTTTTCTGATTTATTGATTGATCACCAGATAAATCAACAAAATAATTTAATATCATTTAGTTACAGACCTGGATCTAAGCTCATTGTTGCTTTCTTGTCAACTCCCAGCCTTCCTATTAGTATCATCCCATTTTTAGGAAGAATTTCCAACTCGGATCTTAGAAATTCCAACATTCGAGTTTAAATGGAGCCCAGCATGTGAGCTGGTAGAGAGAGTGAGTCGATGTGTTCTGCTTTGTTCAAGAAGACATAGGAAAACACTTAAGGCATTAAGGGGCCACTATTATGCAAAAAAATCAATTTTTGCATGTTTCTGTACTTCCATTTCGGTATTTCCTGCTTCTAGAAACAGTCCAAGAGCAGAAAAAAATTAAGTAGACACCCCATTGATGGGAATAAGTAAATGTCCTACTGTTGTTTGCAAGACAGCCGGTTTCAAAAACCTCTAAACTGTTGTGTCACAATTTGTTACCTAGCAGAAGTCCTATCAAAACTACCAACAGAACATGGCAGGATTTACCAAAAGACTTGGTGATGGAAGTACATATTGATGTGTCGTGTGTTTTGTATTGTTGTTCAGCATGAACATTATTTGTCAGTTAGCATAAGGTAACATTGTTCTTCAAATGTTGAGAGAAGTGCTTGTCTTCTAACCTCACAAAAGTAGATACATATAGGTTCTAATTGCGAGAAAAAACAAGTTTTTGTGCTAAATTATTGAGCTTTTCGGCATGAGGCGATGAGTAAACGCTGAGTTGGGAGGGCGTGGCCAGCAGCAGCTCATTTGCATAATCTTGAGGTAGCATTCCTAAATGAGCTCAAAATAGGCAGAACTGATCAGGTGAAATCTCAACATCTGAGAATGATTCTGTGTATTAGATGTAATGAACATGTTTTGTACAGCCCACTGATCTATTCCAGCTGGTTCAAGGAAGTATAACAGTGGACCTTTAACAACCAAACATTATTAATAACCCATGAATGGTATGAAATGTTCTGCAAGCCAGCAAATGGTGGATTCATTTTATTATTACCCATCTTATTTAATCATCCCCCTCCTCTGTTCAGCCATCTGTGCACCTCTGTTTCAAAAAGCTAAATATTTCATCTCGACAATAAAACTCATTTTTAGCAAATAAAAAGCACCACTTGCTTTTGAAGATGTTGCAGAGAATTCTGTCAGCTGAGATCATCAAGTCCTTCACATTCTTTACAACAGTGACTGTGTGGAGTTTTTCAGCTGCTTTATTCTAGCACAAACCAGTAACACCAACTGCTAATCAGCCACTGATAACTGAGAATTGAAATTGCACCAGAAACCATATGCAAATTATGCAAGAGCAAAAATGCTGTTGAGTTTATGTTGCAATATGACATCAAATCATCAGAAATATAGGTTCCTTCTACACATTGTGTCAAATGCCTGTAGTTCAATATGTTTCACAGAATCAGGAGTTTGAGTTAACAGATACAAAACAATCCCATCTAATTGACTTCATGTAAAAAAAGGGATACAAATGATTAAGAAAACAGAGCATTGTGTTCCAGTAACAACTCATGAAATCAGCTGGAAGGCTTCAGGATTAGGAGCTTCTTGAATGACCAATTAAACAACAGAAAGTGTTCCATATTAAGAACTGATTAAAGCATAATTCAGAGTTCTTATTTAATTTGGTTAAAATCACAATATATGAGCATCTATTTTAGATTACACATTTGAACATCCAACTCCAGACAGCAGGAGTCTGTGGCTCAGCAGTCATGAACCTCGCTAGAGATAGAGACTCTACACCAGTTGAGTGATCTCAAGCTGCTTTCCTGGAGAGCCAGAATCCAACTTTTAGACACGTCTCTTGTCCAACACACTGGAAGTAAACGGTAAATCTGCCTCACCAGCACGCAGTCAGGCGCTACGGAGCTCTGCTAATGAGCTGATATTGGAGCCAGGTATGCTAAAGCAGACAGAACTCCAGATACCGACCCTGAATTAAAAGCACCACCCTGAAGGACCGGAGTGTGGGACCACTGCTCTACAAATTGTGAAAAAATTCATAATTTTGATTTTCTTTATTCTGTAAGTGTTTAGATTCTGATGAGAAATTGCTGGTTTAACAACTTTTGAGTTTGATTTCAATGCTTGGATTTATTCTTTTTTATGACAAATGACCAAAATAAATAACTGAAGTACAGCGAATATGATGGTGCTTTAAGTGGTGTGCTTTAAGTGGTGTGCTTAACCAGAGGGGGTCCACTAAGTCTAATGGTTTGGGGTCCCTACAACCTAGGGTCGCTCCTGTTTGGAAAAAGTTTAAATATTCCATGTAAACTTCAGAATAAGATGACCAGCATCTGTACCATCCTCATCCTCTGTTTAAGCCTGTCAGCCAGCCAGAGTGCTGGCTCATCAGCCCTCTCCGTACCTGTGTGCTGCCACGGCTCGGCTGTTCAGGTACTTCTGAGCCGTCATCACACCCACGAATAGGAAACTCTTGGAGCTGGAATCCGGCTTCACGGTCGTGGAGGAGCCGTCCGCCTGCGCTGCCCAAAGGACTCCTCCATGTTCGTTCCTGAGCCCCCCGTGGAGCCCGCAGGCGGCGGTATTGACTTTGCGCTTCTGCCCGGCTCTTTTCAGTTCGGTCGCCTTGGGTAAGATGAGCCTGGAAGCCAGCGTGAAGCCGACCACCAGTCCCAGCAGAACACTAAACCATGCTCTTCGGCTTCGACCTGCCATTCCCCCAAAACTTAACCAGCTCGTCGGAAAATGCTGTCTGGTTCTAAAACAGCGGTTCTCGAAGAAAAATGTCTAGGAAATAAAACCCAGGCAGTAAAAGACGGCTGCTAAAAGCGGCTCGGTGGGGTTCCAGTGGCTCACACACACAGTCTAGGAGCAGAAAAGCGCTTTTCTTCCAGATGCCCACGTAGCATCGCAGCAGACTCCTCGAAGCCGCTACCTGAAGCTCCGAGTCCCGCCGCTGCCCGCCCCGACCAGCCAGCAACCCTCCACCGTCCGCCGCAGGGGAATCACCACCGAGCGACGCAGGTAGCGGCTTGCATTGCAGCACAGAACAGAGGATCCTGTCTGGTTCGTCCCCCGTACAATAGCTGGAATGTCTGACAATCCAGATCTCTGATCGCGAAGGATTTAACACTGGTTTGACCCAAGTGCGTTTCCGTAGAAATGTTCCGACGCAGCGTAACACGTTTTACCGGAAATCCCTTCTTAACCACCGGAGTTATGTGCAGTGGAGCTTTTAACTGTGTCGATGATTATTAAAATGTGAGCAGAACACCACAGGATTGCTTAACTCTGTGATTAATGTGCTGCTGCGGGTTCCAACTGTGACCGAAAACTATCGCTTTAATATTTAGTGCCAACCCTTTTATTAAAATGTGATTGGTAGGTTAAAATTGATATATCCATTTTTATTTTTACGTCGTCATTTAAGTCAGGACATAAAACTAAAAAGAATAAAGAGTATAATAGATAATAGATACATAGATAATAGATAATATAATCTCGTGCGCCACCTAGCGGCTAAATTTATGTGAATCGCGCTTTAGTTTTGCATTGAGGGAATTGAAACAATCTTGTTTCGCATCTTCTGTATTTTTAAATAATAGTCCATGACTCAATGATAACACGGAATAAAAAATAAAATATTTCAAATGTTTTTCATTGTTTAACTTTGTTTGAAAGGTTCTTAACTTCTTTGTGGAAACTAACATTTGCATCAAATCCTGACTGTGAGCCATTCGTCCTGATTTTCCTTCTGCTTCTTAAAAACTCACCACAAGTTTTAAATGTGGTTCTAATTGGGGCCACAGCTCCAAACCTCAATATTAAATTTTAACCATATTTTATATTTATAATGTGAAACAGACAAACACTTCTAGCACATTTTCCTCTGTCTCATCATAATCGGTCTTCTGGTTAAAGTAATAGCCAATTTTTTCTTTAAGAGTTTCATCTGTGCTGATGTGACACAAAAGAAGTTTGGGGTAAAAAAAGACAAAGTGTTTTTTTACTATATGAAAAAAGACAAACACAAAGTGTTTGTCTTTTTTCATATAGTAAATCCCTTTAGTCAATAAAGTTCTTTGTAATAAAAAGTTCAAATGCATTGGATTTTTTGGGGGCGGGGGTGCTGTATTTTACCAAATTTGTCACTGCCAACATGCAGGGGGAAAGCTGTGCATTCTTTTATACATGACTTTGACTGGGCCATTCTAAAGAGGAAAGGAATAAAAATACACAACTTAACATCAGAATTCAAAATAAATATAATTCCCCATGTTAGTTAAGATAAAGATGAACAGTTTGCCTGCTGGTCAAACCCAGCTTTCCCAGCGACTGTCTTCAATCAATGGAGTTGGGCAGAGAAACAGACAAAGATTTCTTACACTTTAATTTGTTTAGAATCACACAGTCAGACAGAATGTAAATAATATCTACTAGATACAACTGCTGCTATGATTTTTCCTCAAATCTTTCAGAAATACACAACAACCATAAAAAAGCACCCTGACTGGGACAGATCAGCCGGACCTTCTGGTTAGAGACCATTTCAAGGAACGGCTTCATGTCAAGCCACCAATGACACCAAGAACTGAATCCATGATCTGCTGTCATCTTAACCAAAGACCTACCAAGGAAAGAAAAAGTCTAGTACACCCATTAAAATGCACTCTTATAATGTTCCTTCTGAAATAAGTAAAGCTGCAGTATGTAACTTTTACCAAAAAAAAAGAAAAAATATTTGTTGAAACTGTCACTATTTCATGACTGTATGATATGAGACAGATGTTATGTGAAAAAAAAGACCTGATCTCCCAGTGCAAACTAGATACAACCAATCAGAGCCAGGAACAATATTTGTGCTATCAATCACAATTTTGTGTGGCGCTACCCACCCTCCTTTCCCCCTCCTTGCTTTCTATTATGCTGCAGCTAGCATAGCATGTTGTAAATGCTCATGTTAGCATGGTCACAGATGACGGCAGATAAAGGGTTTTCCGGTAACAGTTTAGTTGTTTCTTCGCCACAAGGACATTTAGTAGCGATTACATGAAGGATGACTGACAGCACTGAGACCCTCCTCTGGACTCTGATTGGTTGTCTTTAGTTTGGAGTGATGCATTTCTTCAGATGATGATAATAGCTCAGGGAAGAGATTAAGGAGTTCAAGCTTTACACAATTAATCTGTCACAAACTACTCAACACAAACATAATTTTAGCAAATTTGTAAAGACATATATTATATAAAAGTTATATACTGCAGGTGTAAAGCTTATGTACTATGTTAAAAAATTTTGACCCAAAGGAAGAAGGAATTGTGATAATTGGAACATATTTACTGCAAGACAAATGTAAAAATACAAATATTATTTGTATTTTTCTTATATTTTTGATCGTGCAGTGAACTCATGTTGATGATTATGTTTCTCAACAATCTCTAGTGTAATTTTCTAAATGGGTGTACCAACTTCTCCAGTACTGATGTTTAAGCAGTGATCTGAAAGCAGGAGCTCTGTTTCATTGCCAGCTTGGTCCCAGCAGTCAGGGTGCAGGTCAGTCTGGAGGCGGTCAGAGCACCTCCACCCTTTAACCTCATCCACCTGCTGAGGGCCCCCTCCTCCCTGGCCTCCAGGTGCAGGACCCTCCTTGTCCCATCAGGGGATTGTAGTCTGAAACACAGAGGCAAAAAATAATAATTTTGAGTTTATTTTACAGATACAGAGGTGAAATTAGTATTTATATCCATCAATCAGGCTGAGTAGAAACAAAGTTCACTGGACTTCAGCTGTAGCTTCTCTCTCTACACACTTAGTGCTTCTAGAGATTCAGCACCAAAGTCTAGCTACTGAGTCGGGTTCAGGCGTGGATTCTGGACCGAGTTCAGATGGACTGTCACATCTCAATATGTCTGAGCTCTGGGAGATGTTAAAACTTATTGTTATTGTTATTAATAACAATCTTTATTGTCATTATTGCATAGTTCTATAATGACAACAAAGATTGTTATTGTTATTATTATTGTTAGGATGTTTCTGTAGAACTTAACCCAGCTTTAAACCAAACCAGAACCTCCTCCCTGACCTGCTGCTGGGTTCCTAGGTCTCCATGGTGATGGCTGTTCTCTAAGGAACCTCTGAGGTCAGGGAACAGGAACATCTGGATGTACCTTACCAAGCTCCGCCCACAACCGACCCACGTGACCGCAAGTCTCACAAGCAAAGCCTCGTAGCGCATTGTTTCTATGTAAACATGACTCCATTAGTGCATAATTTCTACCGGATTTTCACAATATATCAGCTACTACAATGGACAGAGGAAATAACAAGTTCATGTCATCATCTGGGAGGAGGTTACTGGTTTCTCAGTCACAAGCTGGTTGCAAACCTGAGGCCAGCAGGTGTCAGTCGGTCAGTTATGGTAGATCTGAAATTTGGTTTGATGACCTCAATATGAGAAGCTACAGACTGTTAAGAGGAACCAAATAGCTCTGTTACGGTAAAGAAGTCATTTGTTTGTTAAAATTTTATGAAATCTATTTGTTCTATTTGATGTTTGTTATGAATGATGTATAATCATAAACAAACAGGGTAATTAGTCCAACGTTTAGAAACTACAGCGGCTGTAATGAGCCACAGCAAATGTAAACAAAGGTAAAATAACCCGAACAGGTGATCAACTCAAAACCATTCGTACCTTTTTAGTCTGTCTCTCTTTGTAGTTTAAGCACACTTGTTACCATATCAACTGCCTGCGCCCCGCAAGACGAGCAAAGATTACGTTAAAAACATAACATCCAGTCCGTTACGATATCAAGTTTCCAGGCTTGATATTTATTTCTGGATTATTAATCAGCGCTTCCCTGAACACAGCGATGGTTGATTTACTAGCTGTACTTGGTGCTAGAGAGGCTAACACGAGTAACAATTTAGTCCAAAGCCTTTTCTGCTAAAATAAAAATCTTTAGTGTGTGTCAGATACAGTACACGTTGCATATTGATCTGTTTAGCTAACGTTAGACTGTGTAGCAGACAGGCTTCAAGGTGTAGAAATTGTATTAGAACTGTTATTATGCTGTACTTAGCTAACGGGAAGCTAGTGTTTGTGAGACTGCCACCCACGTGACCACGTAGAAAGAGCATCAGCCAATGAAAAGCGGCCCCTCTGGTAAAGTCCATTCATACTGAGACTAAAATTTATTGGTTTACAATTAGCTGACTGCATTTAATTGAGCTAACTTGTTTTGAGGGTATTTGAGTAAAGGGGGCACACTTTTAAACTATCATTTGTAAATTAATTTTATTACCATTGATCATTTTCCATTCCTGTTTGGGAAGAAACTGGCTCACACACAAAATACACACACAAACACAAAATACTGTAGCAATGTAATCCTTGGCAGTTCAGTGCGGTTTAAACATCCTTTGCTTACATATTCTAAACCTAATAATCCATGCTGTGGTGTTGTTGCAGCACACACAGCCTGACAGTGAATCCTGCAGGCGGTGAAGTTCTTACCGTTGGAGCGTAGCGGCTTCTTATCCGTCTTTGGTTTGAGCCCAGCTGCTGCTGCACTCGCGTCCTCCGTGTTCTGCAGGAATCACACACAGTGAAACCACAGCGACATGAATGAAGCTGGAATACAATTCCAGCATTTACTGCTCACTTGTTCTCTCACAGCAGAAAGCAGGGTTCCTGACCTCAATCATTAGCCTAATATTCTGTCCTGAGATGAGACAAGGTCAGCTCACCTCAGATAGCTTGTGTCCTTTGGAGCTCTTCCCCTGCTTCATGCTCTCCCATTCCTCAATCTTCTGCCTTCTCTTCTCTTCTTCTTGCTGTTGTTAAAAAACAGTGAGTAAAAGTCTACCCCAGTTCAGGTGGCCCACCATGCAGCCCCCACTACACCTGTCTCTGCTTCTCCTTAAAAGCAGCAGCTTTGGCGTCCAGCTCTGCCTGCATCCTCCGCCGAGCTGCCTCCATGGCCTCCTGTCTCTTTGTTACTAGAGATGCATCTTCAGGAATAAAAAAGGAAAATCATGTTTGCGACAAATTCACTTCATAAATTTTACTGACATGCCAGATAAAGAGTTGGAGTCACAGCAATTTCGTACTTCCCCCAGCCCCTCCACCTGTTGCTGAGCACGTATGGCCAGCTGGCTGAACGTTGGCCAAATTTAGCTTTAAAAGTATTTTTAGTAGAGAGAAATTGAAGTAATCTTGAGTGAAATTCAAAGAAGTAGCAGCTAACATTAGCTTTTTATACTTTCATAATTCCATAAAGAGCTAAGGGAGGAATATCTTGTACAACAGCTGCTTAAAAGAAACTATGGCTGACATTAAACAGCCATAGTTTCTGCATTTGTGCATTAAAACCAAAGCAACTATAAAGTGTTTTTACATGCTGCTGTTCTACAGGTTCACTTACATCAGCTACAGGAAGAAAATGGAACTCTTCATTTCTGTCTCAAGCAAATCAGGACAGCATCTGACAAGAGCATGCTGGTCCTCCCTCAACATTTATGCTGCATGGAACCACAATATCACCTAATATTTGGCATACAGATCATGCATACATGCTAAATGATCTAATATCAGTTGGAGTTCTTTGCAATATTAATATAAAATGCGGTTTTATTGTGGAAATGTTAAGAATTAGAATATACTTAATTAATCCATGGGAAAAAACTTATTTGTTGATAAGCTACTCCCATCCAAAGTGTTAAATATTAGCAAACAAAAATATAGCATTTAGTCACATAATTACATAGCAATTACTGAGGTTGACACCGTGACTTACAGCCACAATGGCTCCGTTATTATTATTTTTTGTTGTTAAATTCTAAAAAAAAATTGGAAGAAGAAATGCTGTTAGAAAAGTGGCTCCACTTGAACGTTGTTACGGTGCTGATGCTGACCTTGCAGGTTTTGTGGGACGGAGTCCTGACGGCTCTGGCCGGTCCTCCTCTTCCTCAGATGCTGGATGACCAGCAGCACTGTGACGGTGACAGCCAACAGGTACCACCCGTACAGGGACAGGAACTCCCCTACTGCCGGGGGACAGGGAGGAAGTGCTTCAACTATGTCGTGTGCTTCCCAACAACAATCCACTCAACTTAATAGTGTCTACTTTCCTGACGTGTGTTTCAAGTAGAAAGACTTAACACTGTTAAACAGCCCTTCTTAGCCGGTTTCATACTTTACACGTCATGAAGCCGAGACCGGAAGTCTTGTTGCTAGTTACCTGTGAAGCTCAGCTGACTCAGGTCCTGGTTCTTCAGAGGAACCTGACGGGGAGAGTTGTCATCGTCGACGTCTAATATTTCCACATCATCATCCATTTTACCCACTCGTACACACACACAAACACACACCGAGTCTGTTTTAAGCTTCCTGCTGCGGCGCAAACTTCCTTATATCAGCTCCATTTTAGCGGAATCCCAACTAACTGACACAAAACCAAAAACTAGCTACTCTTAATCCAGGACATTCACGGTGACGTGTTTATCTTCGCAGCAAGCTCTTCTTCATTTGGAGAGAAACTTCTGTACGGGCGCCGCCACCTGGCGCGGAGGCTCAATGATGACGCTCGGCTTAAGTTGAAAACACAGACTGCTTGATACGGAGCTAAAACAGTCTCATTATTCACAAATGCACTGGACGCGATTTATAAATACACATAGCGATTCACACTTGCTCAGGATACTTTGTGTGTGCATAAAGCAATAGTTACAAATGCACAGAACAAGATTCACATTTGTATTATTGATACAAACACACAAATATATCTTGATTTAATCAATATGTATTATATCCATTAGCAACTTCACAGATTACCCTAATAAAATTCATACTAAAACAAAAATAGCTAGTTTCTGTAATGTTCTAAGAATCAGACACAATAACGCCCCCTCCTGGTAGATTTTCTTTATTCAGCTTTATAAGTTGATCAAACCCTTCAAATGATACCAGAACCCATTTTCAACGAAGCAAAGAAACATGATTTTTTTTAAAAAGTGGACAATTTTTAATCCTATTTTGTCAGAAGGAACAAATGCTGATGAGCTAAAATTACAAACCGGAAGTGAAAAGTTCCCCTGCCTGCAACACAATCTGACTGCTTGGACAGTGCAGGTGTTGAGTTCCTCCTGGCAGTAGTGCAAACTCCAGTATGCAGGAATAGATTTCAACAGGTTCAGTTCATATCACGTTTTCTTATAGATGTATAGTATAATTTGCTTTATATGATAACTCCACTTGATAACTGTCATACAGGTCAAGAAAACAAGCAGATATACTACTTCTCAGCATTTCCACGTTGAACCAAAGCAAATAAGGCTGAAAATTGAATGCGGTGCTGAAAGTTCACATATTGTCCGTTTTTCACTTCTCTCGCTGAGATAAACCGTTTTTGGTCATTAACGGTAAAACAGCTTAAAACTCAAAATTTTGAACTGGTTCCAGCTTCAAACAACCAGATGTACTGCTTCTCAGCATTTCAAACTTATACTAAAGCAAATTATGCTGAAATTTGATTGTGGTGCTGAAATTTCACAAACTGTCCATTTTTGGCTTCTCTCGCTGAGATAAAGCGTTTTTGGTCACTAACAGTAAAAAAGCTTAAAACTCAAAATTTTGAACTGGTTCCAGCTTCAAACAACCAGATTTACTGTTTCTCAGCATTTCCAAGTTATATTAAGCAAATTATGCTGAAATTTGATTGTGGTGCTGAAATTTCACAAACTGTCCATTTTTGGCTTCTCTCGCTGAGATAAAGCGTTTTTGGTCACTAACAGTAAAAAAGCTTAAAACTCAAAATTTTGAACTGGTTCCAGCTTCAAACAACCAGATTTACTGTTTCTCAGCATTTCCAAGTTATATTAAGCAAATTATGCTGAAATTTGATTGTGGTGCTGAAATTTCACAAACTGTCCATTGATTGTGGTGCTGAAATTTCTGAAATTAAAAAAAGCTTAAAACTCAAAATATTGAACTGGTTCCAGCTTCAAACTACCAGATTTACCGTTTCTCAGCATTTCCAAGTTATATTAAGCAAATTATGCTGAAATTTGATTGTGGTGCTGAAATTTCACAAACTGTCCATTGATTGTGGTGCTGAAATTTCTGAAATTAAAAAAAAAGCTTAAAACTCAAAATTTTGAACTGGTTCCAGCTTCAAACAACCAGATTACCGTTCTCAGCATTTCCAAGTTATATTAAGCAAATTATGCTGAAATTTGATTGTGGTGCTGAAATTTCACAAACTGTCCATTTTGGCTTCTCTGCTGAGATAAAGCGTTTTGGTCACTAACAGTAAAAAACTTATAACTCAAAATTTTGAACTGGTTCCAGCTTCAAACAACCAGATTTACTGTTTCTCAGCATTTCCAAGTTATATTAAGCAAATTATGCTGAAATTTGATTGTGGTGCTGAAATTTCACAAACTGTCCATTTTGGCTTCTCTAAGCTGAGATAAAGCGTTTTTGGTCACTAACAGTAAAAAAGCTTAAAACTCAAAATTTTGAACTGGTTCCAGCTTCAAACAACCAGATTTACTGTTTCTCAGCATTTCCAAGTTATATTAAGCAAATTATGCTGAAATTTGATTGTGGTGCTGAAATTTCACAAACTGTCCATTTTGGCTCCTCTCGCTGAGATAAAAGCGTTTTGGTCACTAACAGTAAAAGCTTAAAACTCAAAATTTTGAACTGCTTCAGCTTCAAAACCAGATTTACTGTTTCTCAGCATTTCCAAGTTATATTAAGCAAATTATGCTGAAATTTGATTGTGGTGCTGAAATTTCACAAACTGTCCATTTTGGCTTCTCTCGCTGAGATAAAGCGTTTTGGTCACTAACAGTAAAAAGCTTAAAACTCAAAATTTTGAACTGGTTCCAGCTTCAAACAACCAGAATTACTGTTTCTCAGCATTTCCAAGTTATATTAAGCAAATTATGCTGAAATTTGATTGTGGTGCTGAAATTTCACAAACTGTCCATTGATTGTGGTGCTGAAATTTCTGAAATTAAAAAAAGCTTAAAACTCAAAATATTGAACTGGTTCCAGCTTCAAACTACCAGATTTACCGTTTCTCAGCATTTCCAAGTTATATTAAGCAAATTATGCTGAAATTTGACTGTGGTGCTGAAATTTCACAAACTGTCCATTGATTGTGGTGCTGAAATTTAAAAAAGCTTCAAAATTTTGAGTTTTAAGCTTTTTTACTGCTAGTGACCAAAAACGCTTTATCTCAGCGAGAGAAGCCAAAAATGGACAGTTTGTGAAATTTCAGCACCACAATCAAATTTCAGCATAATTTGCTTAATATAACAAATAAATCTGGTTGTTTAACTTTTCAGCACCACAATCAATGGACAGTTTGTGAAATTTCAGCACCACAATCAAATTTCAGCATAATTTGCTTAATATAACTTGGAAATGCTGAGAAACAGTAAATCTGGTTGTTTGAAGCTGGAAGCAGTTCAAAATTTTGAGTTTTAAGCTTTTTACTGTTAGTGGCCAAAACGCTTTATCTCAGCGAGAGAAGCCAAAATGGACAGTTTGTGAATTTCAGCACCACAATCAAATTTCAGCATAATTTGCTTAATATAACTTGGAAATGCTGAGAAACAGTAAATCTGGTTGTTTGAAGCTGGAAGCAGTTCAAAATTTTGAGTTTTAAGCTTTTTTAATTTCAGAAATTTCAGCACCACAATCAATGGACAGTTTGTGAAATTTCAGCACCACAATCAAATTTCAGCATAATTTGCTTAATATAACTTGGAAATGCTGAGAAACAGTAAATCTGGTTGTTTGAAGCTGGAAGCAGTTCAAAATTTTGAGTTTTAAGCTTTTTTACTGTTAGTGGCCAAAAACGCTTTATCTCAGCCAAAAATGGACAGTTTGTGAAATTTCAGCACCACAATCAAATTTCAGCATAATTTGCTTAATATAACTTGGAAATGCTGAGAAACAGTAAATCTGGTTGTTTGAAGCTGGAAGCAGTTCAAAATTTTGAGTTTTAAGCTTTTTTACTGTTAGTGGCCAAAACGCTTTATCTCAGCAGAGAAGCCAAAAATGGACAGTTTGTGAAATTTCAGCACCACAATCAAATTTCAGCATAATTTGCTTAATATAACTTGGAAATGCTGAGAAACAGTAAATCTGGTTGTTTGAAGCTGGAAGCAGTTCAAAATTTTGAGTTTTAAGCTTTTTTACTGTTAGTGGCCAAAACGCTTTATCTCAGCGAGAGAAGCCAAAAATGGACAGTTTGTGAAATTTCAGCACCACAATCAAATTTCAGCATAATTTGCTTAATATAACTTGGAAATGCTGAGAAACAGTAAATCTGGTTGTTTGAAGCTGGAAGCAGTTCAAAATTTTGAGTTTTAAGCTTTTTTACTGTTAGTGACCAAAAACGCTTTATCTCAGCGAGAGAAGCCAAAAATGGACAGTTTGTGAAATTTCAGCACCACAATCAAATTTCAGCATAATTTGCTTAATATAACTTGGAAATGCTGAGAAACAGTAAATCTGGTTGTTTGAAGCTGGAAGCAGTTCAAAATTTTGAGTTTTAAGCTTTTTTTAATTTCAGAAATTTTAGCACCACAATCAATGGACAGTTTGTGAAATTTCAGCACCACAATCAAATTTCAGCATAATTTGCTTAATATAACTTGGAAATGCTGAGAAACAGTAAATCTGGTTGTTTGAAGCTGGAAGCAGTTCAAAATTTTGAGTTTTAAGCTTTTTTTTAATTTCAGAAATTTCAGCACCACAATCAATGGACAGTTTGTGAAATTTCAGCACCACAATCAAATTTCAGCATAATTTGCTTAATATAACTTGGAAATGCTGAGAAACAGTAAATCTGGTTGTTTGAAGCTGGAACCAGTTCAAAATTTTGAGTTTTAAGCTTTTTTACTGCTAGTGACCAAAAACGCTTTATCTCAGCGAGAGAAGCCAAAAATGGACAGTTTGTGAAATTTCAGCACCACAATCAAATTTCAGCATAATTTGCTTAATATAACTTGGAAATGCTGAGAAACAGTAAATCTGGTTGTTTGAAGCTGGAAGCAGTTCAAAATTTTGAGTTTTAAGCTTTTTTACTGTTAGTGGCCAAAAACGCTTTATCTCAGCGAGAGAAGCCAAAAATGGACAGTTTGTGAAATTTCAGCACCACAATCAAATTTCAGCATAATTTGCTTAATATAACTTGGAAATGCTGAGAAACAGTAAATCTGGTTGTTTGAAGCTGGAACCAGTTCAAAATTTTGAGTTTTAAGCTTTTTTACTGCTAGTGACCAAAAACGCTTTATCTCAGCGAGAGAAGCCAAAAATGGACAGTTTGTGAAATTTCAGCACCACAATCAAATTTCAGCATAATTTGCTTAATATAACTTGGAAATGCTGAGAAACAGTAAATCTGGTTGTTTGAAGCTGGAAGCAGTTCAAAATTTTGAGTTTTAAGCTTGTTTACTGTTAGTGGCCAAAAACGCTTTATCTCAGCGAGAGAAGCCTAACATGGACAGTTTGTGAAATTTCAGCACCACAATCAAATTTCAGCATAATTTGCTTAATATAACTTGGAAATGCTGAGAAACAGTAAATCTGCTTGTTTGAAGCTGGAAGCAGTTCAAAATTTTGAGTTTTAAGCTTTTTTACTGCTAGTGGCCAAAACCTCTTTATCTCAGCGAGAAGCCAAAAATGGACAGTTTGTGAAATTTCAGCACCACAATCAAATTTCAGCATAATTTGCTTAATATAACTTGGAAATGCTGAGAAACAGTAAATCTGGTTGTTTGAAGCTGGAAGCAGTTCAAAATTTTGAGTTTTAAGCTTGTTTACTGTTAGTGGCCAAAAACGCTTTATCTCAGCGAGAGAAGCCAAAATGGACAGTTTGTGAAATTTCAGCACCACAATCAAATTTCAGCATAATTTGCTTAATATAACTTGGAAATGCTGAGAAACAGTAAATCTGGTTGTTTGAAGCTGGAACCAGTTCAAAATTTTGAGTTTTAAGCCTTTTTACTGTGAGTGGCCAAAAAACGCTTTATCTCAGCGAGAGAAGCCAAAAATGGACAGTTTGTGAAATTTCAGCACCACAATCAAATTTCAGCATAATTTGCTTAATATAACTTGGAAATGCTGAGAAACAGTAAATCTGGTTGTTTGAAGCTGGAACCAGTTCAAAATTTTGAGTTTTAAGCTTTTTTACTGCTAGTGACCAAAAACGCTTTATCTCGAGAGAAGCCAAAAATGGACAGTTTGTGAAATTTCAGCACCACAATCAAATTTCAGCATAATTTGCTTAATATAACTTGGAAATGCTGAGAAACAGTAAATCTGGTTGTTTGAAGCTGGAAGCAGTTCAAAATTTTGAGTTTTAAGCTTTTTTACTGTTAGTGGCCAAAACAGCTTTATCTCAGCGAGAGAAGCCAAAAATGGACAGTTTGTGAAATTTCAGCACCACAATCAAATTTCAGCATAATTTGCTTAATATAACTTGGAAATGCTGAGAAACAGTAAATCTGGTTGTTTGAAGCTGGAAGCAGTTCAAAATTTTGAGTTTTAAGCTTTTTTACTGCTAGTGACCAAAAACGCTTTATCTCAGCTTAGAGAAGCCAAAATGGACAGTTTGTGAAATTTCAGCACCACAATCAAATTTCAGCATAATTTGCTTAATATAACTTGGAAATGCTGAGAAACAGTAAATCTGGTTGTTTGAAGCTGGAAGCAGTTCAAAATTTTGAGTTTTAAGCTTTTTACTGTTAGTGGCCAAAACGCTTTATCTCAGCGAGAAGCCAAAAATGGACAGTTTGTGAAATTTCAGCACCACAATCAAATTTCAGCATAATTTGCTTAATATAACTTGGAAATGCTGAGAAACAGTAAATCTGGTTGTTTGAAGCTGGAACCAGTTCAAAATTTTGAGTTTTAAGCTTTTTACTGTTAGTGACCAAATAACGCTTTATCTCAGCGAGAGAAGCCAAAAATGGACAGTTTGTGAAATTTCAGCACCACAATCAAATTTCAGCATAATTTGCTTAATATAACTTGGAAATGCTGAGAAACAGTAAATCTGGTTGTTTGAAGCTGGAAGCAGTTCAAAATTTTGAGTTTTAAGCTTTATTACTGTAAGAGGCCAAAATCGCTTTATCTCATCGAGAGAAGCCAAAATGGACAGTTTGTGAAATTTCAGCACCACAATCAAATTTCAGCATAATTTGCTTAATATAACTTGGAAATGCTGAGAAACAGTAAATCTGGTTGTTTGAAGCTGGAAGCAGTTCAAAATTTTGAGTTTTAAGCTTTTTTACTGTAAGTGACCAAAAACGCTTTATCTCAGCGAGAGAAGCCAAAAATGGACAGTTTGTGAAATTTCAGCACCACAATCAAATTTCAGCATAATTTGCTTAATATAACTTGGAAATGCTGAGAAACAGTAAATCTGGTTGTTTGAAGCTGGAAGCAGTTCAAAATTTTGAGTTTTAAGCTTTTTTACTGTTTGTGACCAAAAACGCTTTATCTCAGCGAGAGAAGCCAAAAATGGACAGTTTGTGAAATTTCAGCACCACAATCAAATTTCAGCATAATTTGCTTAATATACCTTGGAAATGCTGAGAAACAGTAAATCTGGTTGTTTGAAGCTGGAAGCAGTTCAAAATTTTGAGTTTTAAGCTTTTTTTTAATTTCAGAAATTTCAGCACCACAATCAATGGACAGTTTGTGAAATTTCAGCACCACAATCAAATTTCAGCATAGTTTGCTTAATATACCTTGGACATGCTGAGAAACGGTAAATCTGGTTGTTTGAAGCTGGAACCAGTTCATAATTTTGAGTTTTAAGCTTTTTTTAATTTCAGAAATTTCAGCACCACAATCAATGGACAGTTTGTGAAATTTCAGCACCACAATCAAATTTCAGCATAATTTGCTTAATATAACTTGGAAATGCTGAGAAACAGTAAATCTGGTTGTTTGAAGCTGGAAGCAGTTCAAAATTTTGAGTTTTAAGCTTTTTTTTTTATTTCAGAAATTTTAGCACCACAATCAATGGACAGTTTGTGAAATTTCAGCACCACAATCAAATTTCAGCATAATTTGCTTAATATAACTTGGAAATGCTGAGAAACAGTAAATCTGGTTGTTTGAAGCTGGAAGCAGTTCAAAATTTTGAGTTTTAAGCTTTTTTACTGTAAGTGGCCAAAAACGCTTTATCTCAGCGAGAGAAGCCAAAAATGGACAGTTTGTGAAATTTCAGCACCACAATCAAATTTCAGCATAATTTGCTTAATATAACTTGGAAATGCTGAGAAACAGTAAATCTGGTTGTTTGAAGCTGGAAGCAGTTCAAAATTTTGAGTTTTAAGCTTTTTTTTTATTTCAGAAATTTCAGCACCACAATCAATGGACAGTTTGTGAAATTTCAGCACCACAATCAAATTTCAGCATAGTTTGCTTAATATACCTTGGACATGCTGAGAAACGGTAAATCTGGTTGTTTGAAGCTGGAACCAGTTCAAAATTTTGAGTTTTAAGCTTTTTTTAATTTCAGAAATTTCAGCACCACAATCAATGGACAGTTTGTGAAATTTCAGCACCACAATCAAATTTCAGCATAATTTGCTTAATATAACTTGGAAATGCTGAGAAACAGTAAATCTGGTTGTTTGAAGCTGGAACCAGTTCAAAATTTTGAGTTTTAAGCTTTTTTTTAATTTCAGAAATTTCAGCACCACAATCAATGGACAGTTTTTGAAATTTCAGCAACACAATCAAATTCA